>NC_090342.1:49816626-50524890 GCF_035084215.1 Heptranchias perlo
TCCCACTCACCTCGCTCAGACTACCAGTCTCATGTTCCCTCTTTCAGTATCCCAACCTATTGCTCCCATTACATGGGTCCTTGGTCTCTCTCTCTCTCTCCCTCCCCATCTTCAGCTCCTGCTCCCCCCTCTCTTAAGCTCCCAGTCTCTGACTTCCCTCCATCGGACTCCTGCTTCCCTCTCTTCAGCACTCAGGTTTCCGTTTCCCTTACTTAGGACCCTGCTCCCCATTCCCTCCCTCAGGCTCCTGGCCTCTCCCTCCCTCGGGCTCCTGGCCTCTCCCTCCCCCTCCCTCGGGCTCCTGGCCTCCCCCTCCCCCCTCCCTCGGGCTCCTGGCCTCTCCCTCCCCTCCCTCGGGCTCCTGGCCTCTCCCTCCTCCCCCCCCCCCCCCACCCTCCTCCCCTCCCTCGGGCTCCTGGCCTCTCCCCCTCCCCCCCCCCCTCCCTCGGGCTCCTGGCCTCTCCCTCCCCCTCCCCCTCCCTCCCTCCTTCAGGCTCCTTCCCTCCCCCCTCCCTCCCTCCCTCGGGCTCCTGGCCTCTCCCTCCCCCCCTCCCTCGGGCTCCTGGCCTCTCCCTCCCCCCCCTCCCCCCTCCCTCGGGCTCCTGGCCTCTCCCTCCCCTCCCTCGGGCTCCTGGCCTCTCCCTCCCCTCCCTCGGGCTCCTGGCCTCTCCCTCCCCTCCCTCGGGCTCCTGGCCTCTCCCTCCCCTCCCTCGGGCTCCTGGCCTCTCCCTCCCCTCCCTCGGGCTCCTGGCCTCTCCCTCCCCTCCCTTGGGCTCCTGGCCTCTCCCTCCTCCCCGCCCCCCCCCACCCTCCTCCCCTCCCTCGGGCGCCTGGCCTCTCCCTCCCCCCCCCCCCTCCCTCCCTCCCTCCCTCCCTCCCTCGGGCTCCTGGCCTCTCCCTCCCCCCCCCCCCCCCACTCCCTCGGGCTCCTGGCCTCTCCCTCCCCCCTCCCTCCCTCCCTCAGGCTCCTGGCCTCTCCCTCCCTCCCTCCCTCGGGCTCCTGGCCTCTCCCTTCCTCCCTCCCTCCCTCCCTCGGGCTCCTGGCCTCTCCCTCCCTCCCTCCCTCCCTTGGGCTCCTGGCCTCGGGCTCCTGGCCTCTCCCTCCCCCCTCCCTCCCGCCCGCGGCTCCTGGCCTCTTCCTCCTTCCTCCTCCCCCTCCCTCGGGCTCCTGGCCTCTCCCTCCCCCCTCCCTCGGGCTCCTGGCCTCTCCCTCCCTCGGGCTCCTGCCTCTCCCTTCCCCCTCCCTCCCTCGGGCTCCAGGCCTCTCCCTCCTCCCTCCCCCCTCCCTCCCTCGGGCTCCTGGCCTCTCCCTCCCTCCTTCGGGCTCCTGGCCTCTCCCTCCCCCCTCCCCCCTCCCCCCTCCCTCGGGCTCCTGGCCTCCGCTTCTCTCTCTCTCTCTCTTACACTCCGGGCCTCCCACTGTTCTCCCTCAAGCTCCCAGTTTCCCGTCCCTCACACTCCCAGACTCTTGACCTCCTTGTCCCCTCTTTCAAGGGGGCTGTGGTAATGGATGGTACATTTTATACCTGTTTCTTGGGAGGGGGGGTTGCAGTTTGCTGGAGAGTGGGAAGGGCAACTCTATCTGTGGGTTGTTTTATATGAGAGTATAAAAAGGTAAATGTGCTCATTTTAATATCTAGGTCAGAGTACCTGAAGCTCAGCTTTGCCTTTGGGAATGATATTTAGTGTTGCTTTAAAACTAATTTGGGACATTCAGCTTTTCCACACAAGCTTGAAATAAAATCCAAACAGCGCCCTGGGCAGGAATCGTTCCCCCGACGCCCTGGGCAGGAATCGTTCCCCCGACATTTTTGAAATGTGTTCAGGAGAACTTTCTTAACCAGTACATTACCAGCCCATTGCTGGACTTGGTCTAGGGAATGAGGTGGGCCATTTGGAGCAAGTGGCAGTGGGGGAGCATTTAGGGAACAGTGATCATAGTATCATAAGTTTTAGAATAGCTATGGAAAAGGACACGGACCACTTAAAGTAATAATACTCGATTGGAGGAGGGCCAATTTCAATGGGATGAGAACAGATCTGGCCCGGATAAATTGGAATCAAAGATTGGCAGGCAAAACTGTAATTGAACAGTGGGCGGCCTCTAAGGAGGAGATGGTTCGGGTACAGACAAGGTACATTCCAACGAGGGATAAAGGTAGAGGGAACTAAAGCCAGAGCTCCCTGGATGACAAAAGAGATAGTGAGTAAGATGAAATGGAAAAAAGGGATGTACGACAGATGTCAGGTTGATAGCAGAAGTGAAAACCAGACAGAATATTAAAAGTTCAGAGGGGAAGTGAAAAAGGAAATAAGAGGGGCAAAGAGAGAATATGAGAATAGTCTGGTGGCCAACATAAAAGGGAATCCAAAAGTTTTCTACAGGCATAAAAACAGTAAACGGGGGGGGGGGGGGTAGTAAGAGGAGGGGTGGGCCCGATTAGGGACTCATGAAGGAAGAGGGGATGGCCGAGGTACTAAATGACTACCAAGAAGATGCTGCCAAAGTCTCAGTAAAGGAAGATATAGTTGAGATACTAGATGGGCTAAAAATTGATAAAGAGGAGGTACTTGAAAGGCTAGCTGTACTTAAAGTAGATAAGTCACCCGGTCCGGATACGATGCATCCTAGGTTGCTGAGGGAAGTAAGAGTGGAAATTGCGGAGGTGCTGGCCTTAATCTTCCAAACATCCTTAGATAAGGGGGTGGTGCCAGAGGACTGGAGAATTGCAAATGTTACACCCTTGTTCAAAAAAGGGTGTAAGGATAAACCCAGCAACTATAGGCCAGTCAGTTTAACCTCTGTGGTGGGGAAACTTTTAGAAACGATAATCCAGGACAGAATTAACAGTCACTTGGAAGAGGGTGGATTGATTCGGGAAAGCCAGCATGGATTTGTTAAAGGCAAATCATGTTTAACCAACCTGATAGAGTTTTTTGATGAGGTAACAGAGAGGGTAGATGAGGGCAATGAAGGTGATGTGGTGGTATATGGACTTTCAAAAGGCATTTGATAAAGTGCCGCACTGTAGGATTATCATCAAGATTGCGGCCCATGGAATAAAGGGGGCAGAAGCAACTTGGATACAGAATTGGCTAAGGGACAGGAAACAGAGTAGTGGTGAATGGTTGTTTTTCGGACTGGAGGGAGGTGAACAGTGGTGTTCGCTAGGGGCCAGTGCTGGGACTACTGCTTTTCTTGATATATTAATGACTTGGACTTGGGTGTACAGGGCACAACTTCAAAATTTGCAGATGTCAAAACTTTGAAGGGTAGTAAACAGTGAGGAGGATAGTGATAGACTTCAAGGGGATATAGACAGGCTGGTTGCATGGGCAGACATGTGACGGATGAAATTTAGAGCAGAAAAATGCGAAGTGATTCATTTCGGGAGGAAGAATGAGGAGAGGCAATATAAACTAAACCAGAGGACACAACTCTAAAAGGGGTACAGGAACAGAGACATCTGGGGGTATATGTGCACAAATCGTCGAAGGTGGCAGGACAGGTTGAGAAAGCGATTAAAAAGGCATACAGGATCCTGGGCGTTATAAATAGAGGCATATAGTACACAAGTATGGAAGTCATGAAGAACCTTTATAGAACACTGGTTCGGCCACAACTGGAGTATTGTGTCCAGTTCTGGGCACCGCACTTCAGGAAAGATGTGAAGGCCTTAGAGGGTGCAGAAAAAATTTACTAGAATGGTTCCAGGGATGAGGGACTTCAGTTATGTGGATAGACTGGAGAAGCTGGAGTTGTTCTCCCTGGAACAGAGAAGGTTGCGAGGAGATTTGATTGGGGTATTCAAAATCATGAAGCGTCTAGGCAGAGTAGATAGAAAGAAACTATTCCCATTGGTGGAAGGGTCAAGAACCAGAGAACACAGATTTAAGGTAATTCGCAAAAAAAACCAAAGGTGACATGAGAAAAAACTTTTTTTACACAGCAAGTGGTTAGGATCTGGAATGCACTGCCCGAGGGGGTGGTGGAGGCAGATTCAATCGTGGCCTTCAAAAAGGAACTGGATAAGTACTTGAAAGGAAAAAATTTGCAGGGCTACGGGGAAAAGGTGGGGGAGCGGGACTAGTTGGATTGCTCTTGCATAGAGCTGGTGCGGACTCAATGGGCCAAATGGCCTCCTTCCATGCTGTAACCTTTCTATGATTCTAACACCCTGGGGCTGGAATCACTCCTTCTTCCTACCAAAATGTATCACTTCGCACTTCTCTGCATTAAATTTCATCTGCCACGTGTCCACCCATTCCACCAGCCTGTCTGTGTCCTCTTGAAGTCTATCACTATCCTCCTCACTGTTCACTACACTTCCAAGTTTTGTGTCATCTGCAAATTTTGAAATTGTGCCCTGTACACCCAAGTCCAAGTATATCAAGAAAAGCAGTGGCCCTAGTACCGACCCCTGGGGAACACCACTGTATATCTTCCTCCAGTCTGAGAAACAACCATTCACCACTACTCTCTGTTTCCTGTCACTTAGCCAATTTTATATCCATGCTGCCACTGCCCATTTTATTCCATGGGCTTCAACTTTGCTGACAAGCCTATTATGTGGCACTTTATCAAACACCTTTTGGAAGTCCATATACATCACAACAACCACCTTGCCTTCATGAACCCTCGGTTACCTCATCAAAAAACTCAAATCAGGTTAGTTAAACACGATTTGCCTTTAAAAATCTGTACTGGCTTTCCTTAATTAATCACACTTGTCCAAGTGACTAGTAACATTGTCCCAGATTATTGTTTCTAAAAGTTTCCCCACCACCAAGGTGAGACTGACTGGCCTGTAGTTGCTGGGTTTATCCTTACACCCTTTGGCACCACTCCTGTATCTAAGGATGATTGGAAGATTATGGCCAGCACCTCTGCAATTTCCACCCTTACTTCCCTCAGCAACCTAGCATGGATCAGGTGACTTATCTACTTTAAGAACAGGCAGCCTTTCTAGTACCTCCTCTGTCAATTTTTAGTCCATCCAGTATCTCAACTACCTCCTCTTTTACTGTGACTTTGGCAGCATCTTCTTCCTTGGTAAAGGCAGATGCAAAGTACTCATTTAGTACCTCAGCCATGCCCTCTGCCTCCATGAGTAGGTTTCCATTTTGGTCCCTAATCTGACCCACCCCTCCTCTTACTACCTGTTTACTATTTATATGTCCATATGTTAGTAAAAGGTATAGGTACACAAATCATTAAAAGTTGCAACGCAGGTTAATAATGCCATAAAAAAAAAACAAGCACTGGGTTCATTTCTAAAGGGATGGAATTGAAAAGCAGAGAAGTTATGTTAAACTTGTTTAAAACCTTGTTTAGATCACACTTGGAGCATTGAGCACAGTTCTGGTCTCCATAGTATAAAAAGGATATAGAGGCACTGGAGAAGGTGCAAAAAAGGATGATACCAGAACTGAGAGGTTATGCCTATCAGGAAAAATTGAGCAGGATTGGTTCTTTTCTCTAGAAAAAAGACTGAATGGTGACCTGATAGAGGTCTTTAAGATTATGGAAGGGTTTGATATGGTAGACGTAGAGAAGATGTTTCCACTTGAGGGGTGGGGGGGGGGGGGGGGGGAGGGTGAGGGGGGGTGAGGGGGGAGGAGAGACCAGAACTAGAGGCCATAAATATAAGATAGTCATTAATAAATCCAATAGGGAATTTAGGAGAAACTTCTTTACCCAGAGAGTGATTAGAATGTGGAACTCGCTACCACATGGAGTAGTTGAGGGGAATAGCATAGATGTATTTAAGGGGAAGCTAAATAAACACATGAGGGAGAAAGGAATAGAAAGATATGCTGATAGGGTGAGATGAAGTAGGGAGGGAGGAGGCTCGGTGTGGTGCATAAACGCCGGCATGGGCCTGTTGTGCCGAATGACCTGTTTCTGTGCTGTACATTCTATATAATCTATGTAATTCAATGTCGCTTTGTTTCTTAGTTATAAAAATTTTGGAGATGGCGGAGTGGTGGGGATGAAGGTTATTTGATTGGCTGAGATGGTTGGAGGTGGGTGGTCATGTGATGAAACCTCCAGGAATACGTCCAACCAGAGTTTGCAACCCTACCTTGGTTGCGAGTTGCATTTTTCCTCCTTTTCCTCCGCCCCGATTCTTGGTGTGATATAATTCCAGAGTGCCGGCAACACCCCAATATCTTGGCCTAGTGCCTACTCAGCCCACATGACCTTGATAATAACAGCGCTCTCACTGTAGGAAGTGTTTTTTTTTTACTATTATTAGTGCACAGCGACAAAAACAATGTTGTCAGTAAATCAAGAAATCCTGGCCACACTGTAGAGTTTAAGTCGATGCTCCATTCACTTTCATAGAGCTCATGGTGCTGATGCTGACTGATCTTGGTGTTCTGATTTAGGATTTAGCCACTGATGAGGCAACAGTGCTAAAATGAGCCTATCCTAAATCTCTAGGCCCTCAAAATTCAAACAGGGCAAAGCAGCAAATAAGGAATTTAAGCACAAATTAGGACTGAGTTGCCTGGGCCTCTTGGGCAGGACTGAAAGGGCCCATAGGCCACACTTTGCCCACAGGTCATCCTAGAATCTTCTCTCAGACTCTTGAGGTCCTGGGACCCCAGTTTGAAAACCTACACTTGACATCTAATTTCAAATTCTATTTTTGCTGTCTTTATAAGACAAATTCAGACATATTGTGCTCCAACCAGTCTCATGCAAAATCATATTTACTAAGCAAACAATGTCGGACGATAGTTGGGAACATCTTAAATATGAGCTCATTGACCTCTAGATTCGATTACTATTTCTGACGTGCATCCAGGATCAATATGTGAACCCTCTCAAAGCACTTAGGTCAAATATAAGTCGGACAAACAACATGACCACTCACAAGATGCAGATGGATCTTTCACCCTTAACCTCTAAGCACCAAGAGGGAGATGGTGTATGTGCCTTATTAATTCATCACTGGGGAGATGGGTTCTCTTTGGAAGGGAAGCGGACACAGGTGCTGTTTAAATATTTATTCTTTTGCCACTCTTCTCCCCGTCTACCTTGTAGACGGCGTCTCCTTGATGCTTAGGTTCCACGGGAACTGCGCGTGTGGATAGTGAACGAGGACTGGATCAGGCCCCGGCTGTGATGCCCTCCATGGTCCAAGAGCCTACAGCTAATACTACCTAAGATGACACTGAAGAATGACGAGGTGTCGGAGGGCTACCAGCTGGACCCCAACAAGAGTCAGTGCATACAGGAGGGCGCGATTAAATTTGGGGGGAGTGGCTTTTACCCCAGATTCCATTCTACCATACAGTGCAGCTGGTATTGGCAACTCGCTGAGCTCTCTTTGCAATGGCCTATAATCATTCAGACAGTAGATTAGGATATACACATAGTACATCTTGAAACGTAAAAAAATATATTTTAAGAAAAACTTGCATTTATATAGTGGCTTTCACGACCTCAGGACCTCCCAAAGCACTTCACAGCCAATGATGTACTTTTTGAAGTGTAGTCACTGTTGTAAAGTAAAAAAAAAGTTTAAATATTTTATGTATTAAAATAAAACACAAATAAGATGAACAGTGCTGAAATGGCAGATGAATCATACTAGCGTTATCACTGGGTATTAAGCGATGCTAACAGCACCCAAAATAAACGTCAATACAACATGCAAGAGGATTATGGAAGCTAATAGGCTTTACAGCAAAGTTAAATAGATATGCAAGTTAGCACTATTCGTGTCTCCAATGCTACAAGACTCAATAATACAAGGGCACGTGACTCAGGAACACACAGGAAATTGTGTTCAGTTCTATAACAAACGCTGTATGAACCTTGTTTAAAAACTGAACTGCAACCTGTAGCATTGCCCAACATTTGTGTCAGCTGTCTGCACTGATATATTAACTAGGTACAACATCCCCTTTCCCATCACATCACTGAATTTGAAAGTCGGATTACATTACTGAAACAAAAGAAGGTGGAAATAAATTTTCACAATCATTAACTTAAAAAGGAAGATCTTGCATTTATCTACCACCTTTCACATCCTTGGAACTGCCAAAGCACTTCACAACCAATGAATTGTGTTGAAAACGCAGTCACTGTGGGCACAGCAAGATCCCACAAACAGCATTGAGTTAAATGAGCAGCTTATTTGTGTTTTTGGAATGGAGAATATTGGCCAGAGCTCCAGAACATGCGATCTTCAATGTTGATCTGAACAGGTCCTCAGTTTGATGTTTCATCTGAAGGACGGCACCTCCAACAATACAGCACCCCCCTCAATACTGCACTGAAGTGTCAGCTTAGATTATGTGTGCATGTCCTGAAGTGGGACTTGAACCCAGGATCTACTGACTTGGAGGAACAAGTGCTTCTAACTGAGCTAAACGGACACTGAAAAGACAACTGAATCTGAATGAGATGACCAGTGAGCAATTACCCAATTTTATATATATTTTCTTTTTAAATGAATTTTTCTCTCCTGAAGACTCTCATTGAGGTATTGTCCAGGGGAGCCAACAGCCCTCCTGCTCCTCACCCAGCTGACCACTCTTCATGAGTGGGTCCTGACAGCAAGCATCTTCAATGGACAGTGATCAGGACTGGGAACCCTGGTTGGTTTTACCCTTCCTTAGACTGGAGGTGTTGACATCAATTATAGCACCACAACTATTACCCTAACCGAGATGATCTAACTCAGCACAGACTGGGGATCGAGTGTGGGACACTGTACACTGTGACTTCCTTGTGCATCTACCCACAAGGGAATCGGAGGAGCCATGTTCTACAGACAAAACTTCAAAATGGGATATCACCAATTGAGCAGAACTCTTTCAGGAGGAAATCGTCCCACGTTCACTTAAATACTTTACGGTACCGTGCAAAACAGTTAAATGAATCATGATTTTGCCAAGTCATTTTATTCACTTAACCATTCTATTCTTTTATCCGTTTTAACTGTTGTATCAAATTTGGTAAGGAGATATGATCGGTAGGTTTGTGAGAATTGAATGAGATGCGGGAGAGTATAGCAGTCGCTCCAGGGAAAAAGGCACTTTAATGTCAAGATGTTTATCCATTTACATGGTGACAGCCTCTGCCATTGCTGAAACCCAAAGCCCATGATGAACATGACTTCAGCACTGCCACCATGGGCTTCCTGGATAGCTCACTGAATAAATTCAGTTCTGTGTTCAGTTAGCTGAACTTAATAGGGGGTTACTGTTGCCTCATTGTTTTTGGAGTGCACTCTCAGAGGAAGTATCAGCAATTCATTAAAGTCCCACCAAGTTCCTCCTCTCTCCCCCACCCCCAACACTCGTGTGTGCTCATAACAAATGTAGTCAAGATTCCAGCTTAATGCTCAAGGCTTCAAATCATTTGAACTGACCTGAACTACTAATCTGTGTATCTCTCACCAGTGGGACGTTCCAACGCTGTGCCACTGAGAAAGGCAACAACTGCACGCAAAACTCCCGAGCTGGTTAAAGAAAGAAAAAGCTGATTTTCCGGTTTTACAGAAAACCCCATTCCCGACCCAAGCACTGCTCCAAATGCTTGCCACAATGGAGAGGTGTGGGCCTTGGTAAGGTGCGTGTAGAGCAGGACTAGACAGGACAATCACTGCAGAACTTGTTCAACATGACTGTCTCCAAAATGTTCGCTACCTAACATGAAATCAGTAATGCTCTGAATTTGTTTTAATTTAAACTGTGGGCAATGTTCGATTTGCCTCTCAGTATAAATGCAAAAAAAATCCTAAAATAACCCATGGCTTAAGTCAAATTTGGAGGCTCCACACTGGACATTAATACACGAAGCGTTGGAACATGAACTCAGGGAGCAGGTCAATGGTTAGCAATCTAAGTGTACACTTTGTTACCTGGGGACCTTTCTTATGACTCTTGATTACTAGTTGGAATCACCAACTCCAAGTTTCTCTTGTGGGCCATTGATTGCACTACTAATTCTACTGCCAACTGCAGTGTTGGTTGCCAAGTTCAGTTGGTAAACTCGAAAAGACTTCAGAGCTTAAAACATATTTACCAGAACTACTGCACACGTGGAGGATAGACACCAATACAGACTGGTTGGGCCGAATGGCCTCCTTCTGTGTTGTATTTTCTATGTCTACGACAATCGGTCATTTCAGCAGACTGCATGTAGCTCTCCATCGTACAAACACTTCCCAGGTCAGAGAGAAGAGTCAGGGAACTTCCTGTATAGCTATAAAGTCACACCAATATTGACAGAGCAGCTATCTCTGGAGTTTCCAAATAAAATGTTCCCGAGTGTCTCAGCTGGTAGTAATAAACAGGCAAAAGCAATTTCTAACAATCACATTGTTAAAATGTCTCCAATGCTTCACATATCTGGCTTTTGCAGTCCTTTGACTGTTGGTTGCCAACTCTGGCTGGAGTATTCCTGGAGGTTTCATGACCTCCCACCTCCAACCGCCCACATTTTTTTTTAATGTCACGATGATTTTTCTCCTGGGTGCCACTCGCAGCAGTGTCCAGGATACTAATCTTTAATTCCTGGAGACTGCAGGACAATCCTGGAGGTTTGGCAACCTCATGTCATCAAGTGTGGCGGCCATTTTGTGCCAGTAGCGTCTGACAAACCGAGCTGCAACATCCAATTCCCCCCTGAACGTACACAAACCTTGATGTCCTCAGCTGCTTTGGTCCATTTTTCTGCTGTTTGTTATGTACTAAAAAGGGTTTTCAGTCCTCCTGATCTACCGTTGGGAATTTTACTTTTTTGCAACGCTGCAAAAGCGAGAAGCACACAACACAGCCTCCCATCACCGCTGCTCTCCGAGGACCCCAGCCTGAATCCAGTACGTGGGAATAAGAAGTTTGCAAAACTTCAGTGAAATGTGCACTCAGCTTAGTGCAGTGCCTAATTCAGCAGTTTCACCATGATTGGATTGAGCTTGTGCTGATGAATGAGGGAAAAGCTGCACCGTCATCCCTTTCTCAAATAGCACAGATTTCCCACCAGCTTTCCTTTGTGAGCTGATTTTCTTGACACATGCTGCTGGATGATTCCATGGGCACTGGAAACCCTCAGATACCTCACCCAAGTGACCATTCTTCATGTGTGAGCCGAGAGAGTGAGTGCCACAGGCTAATTCGCCTTGAAGGGTATCACTGTTAGACATTAGAAGCGGGAGCCGAGGCTGATTTCCCCCCACCCCCTCTATCCCAGAGGTGTAGAGCCCCAACTGCTGCCTGGGATTAAATCAACTCCCTCGATACAGAGGAAGAATTCAAGCTGGTCTTTGTGGCTTGGTACAGTATCAGGTAGCATCCTTCCTCACCAGGCTCATTATCACTTTCTTCAACAGCAAGGTTTTCCACCTGAGGGAACTGGGTGATTGGTTTATGAAGACATCACACTGGCGAGATTCACACACAAGACACGGCTTCGGAAACAATACGCAGCTCACGTTGTTTTCACGCTGCCAGTGAGCACTGGGGGAGGACCACGCAGCATCTGACACAGTGCCTGTTGCAACGTGACCTTTTGATAGAGTTGGGATAACCCCGTTTTCCCAATCTCTTCCCCCAATCTCATTCCCTCGCCGTACATTGTTGGCGAGCAAGAAAATGAGGAGGGGACAGCTCTGGATCCCAGCCCGGTCAACAACCCACAGCCAAGAAAGGGCAGGAGTGGAGGTCCAGAGACTGATGGAGCAGTAAGTTTGCCAAAGGGCCCACAGGTGAAGGACAGACGGGCTGCACGACGGGTGCCACCGCTGTTTACAGCGAAACACAAATTCCTCACGGTGTAACGTGTACTGGCATTTCATTGAAAGGTATCATTGAGAGGTAACATGGCACGGACTCCTAAATGTGTTTCACTGAAGAAGTGAGCCTTCCCTGTCCATTCACTCTGTGGCAACATTTAATAGAAAGAAATTGTAGGTAATTTTTTTTTTTTTAACGGCGAAGTGTCTCCCGATAGCCACTTGTCGATATGGGGTGGGGTGGAGTGGGTGCGTCGGTGTGTTGGGAGGTACAAGGATGGATTGGCCCTTAGGGAGGGGGCACTTCATTGGAACATGGTGCAAGCGTGGGGTCGCCAACTCTGGTTGGACGTATTCCAGGAGGTTTCATCACATGATCTCCCGCCTGCAACCCACCCCGTCCGGTCAAACACCTTTCTCTCATCTCCAATATTATTATAACTAATGAACAAAAAGTGTTAAATCAAAATTTTTTAAATGCCCCCATGTGTCTCTATGTCTGCGTGTGTGTCTGTGTCAGTGCACGAGCGCGTCCATGTCCGTGCGTGCCCGTGTCCACGTGCACATACGGGTCCCAGCTCGCGTGTCCAGGTCGATCCGTGCGTGTGCACGCGCCTGTGTCCATGTCTGTTTGCAACCATATTCGTGCGCACGTCCGGGTCCCTGCTCATGCATCCGGGTCCAGGTCTGTGCTCGTGCATCCATGTCTGTCTGTGCACACGCCTGTTTCCGTGTCTGTGCACGCACCTGTGTCCGTGCACCCATCCGTGTCCCCACCTCCTTGCCCATGTCCCCGTGTCTGTGCGCATGCATCCCTGTCTGTCCGTGCACGCGTGTCTGTGTCCGTGCCTATGCGCGCACATATTCGCGAGCGTGCGTCCGTGTGCCTGTGTCCCTGTGTCGGTGTCTGTGTCCACATGCGCGGGCCTGTGTCTGTGCGGTGCCTGAGTTCGTGCATGCCAGCGTGATTCCCCTCCCCATTCCCTTTGTTCAGTTCCTTTTTTAATGTTGTTCACCTGCAATTTTTCCCTTTCTGAGGAAGAGTATCCACCTGTCCTGTTAACTCCTCCGTTCTCTCCACAGACGCTGGCTGACTGACCTGCTGAGTGTTTTCAGCATTTTGTGTTTGTTTTAGATTTCCAGCATCTGTAGTGTTTTGCTTTTTGTTCAATCAATGGTCAGGCCACAAGTAAAGCAGGTGAATGGCCGTCCTGATAGTGGATTTGTGGGGAAAAGCCCTGCCCAGTATAGCACTGAGCCGCACAGACTCTGAGATCACAGCTCCAATCCCTGGTGTGTGTTGAGTCAGCTGATCTCAGGTGGGATGGTTGTCGGGAGCAATACAAGCGATCAGAAGGGGAGAGGGGGGAAATAAGCCAGGGTTCCTGCTCCTTACTGCAATCCAATCACCCTGGTTGTAAAGTGTCCATTTGTGAACAGCAGGATTGGGCTTGGCTGTGATGTCCCACACAGTTGAATAGCTTGCCAATACTCGCTAGCCTAACTCATACAAGAGCTGCCTACATAACACCGCACTCTGATAATTCTCACTTGTATGTGAATTTTGGAGACAGGTGCAATAAGGTACTCTGTAAATACTAGCCCAGATTTCTCTCCAGAGAGGAGGGGTGAAACTTGGTTTTCTCAGTCTAATGTACCTGTGGGAGGGGAGGGGAGGGAGGAGTCATGGGGACTGTTCTGGTAACTCCAGTGCATGCCTGCATTGCCAAAACCATAAAACACAAAAAGGGGGAAGCAGTAAAGAGAACGCGAGGGGGTTGGCAAGTCTGCGCTCTCTTCCAAACATCTTCCTGGTGCAATCACACCTTCACATGAAAGGATCAAAGTGTCACTTGGGAACAGGGCTGTACAGCCAGCACAGCTTTTTCCTGAAGCACATTTATTACACAGCACCTTTGGGAAATGGCCCAGCCAAGGAAGTTACTACGTGGGGAAAAGGCATCTAATGGATATGGATAAACAAATATTAAAACTCCATTAATAAATAGCATGCAGAGTGTCGCACAGCTGCCATTTCACAGTTTATTGCTTCACTCTGCAGTAAATTTATTGCCTATTTTGCTCAGCACACAGTAGACATTAGAGAATAGCAGGAAAATGCCTGTTTTTGAAAGCAAAATTTGATACCCATTATAAAAATAAATGTAAAATAACTTCACTGAAGATAATACCAAGCCTTTGTATTTATACAGGGGCAACAGTTCTACACTGCTCGCTCCTGATGCACATTGGGATTTGCCATCCATTTGGGGTGGGAATGAGTAGTTTTCTGATGCGTGCTACAGGAGCAGGTGTCATGGAATTCGACCCCGCCCCAAATGTCCCTAATTGCTCCACATGCACCACGAGTTACTTTGAGGTGCAGTGACTGTTATGTAGGTTCATTAGATGCACCAGGACATCTACACACCAACACAGTGTCACATGTCTGAGTGGGGTCTAATCTTACGTGAACCCTTGACATTCAACGGCATTACCATCGCCGAATCCCCCACCATCAACATCCTGGGGGCCACCATTGACCAGAAACTTAACTGGACCAGCCATATAAATACTGTGGCGACAAGAGCAGGTCAGAGGCAGCGAGTGACTCACCTCCGAACTCCCCAAAGCCTTTCCACCGTCTACAAGGCACAAGTCAGGAGTGTGACAGAATACTCTCCACTTGCCTGGATGAGTGCAGCTCCAACAACACTCAAGAAGCTCAACACCATCCAGGACAAGCAGCCCGCTTGATTGGCATCCCATCCACCACCCTAAACATTCACTCCCTTCACCACCGGCGTACTGTGGACCATCCACAGGATGCACTGCAGCAACGCGCCAAGGCTTCTTCGACAGCAACTCCCAAACCCGCGACCTCTACCACCTAGAAGGACAAGAGCAGCAGGTACATGGGAACACCACCACCTGCATATTCCCCTCCAAGTCACACACCATCCTGACTTGGAAATATATCGCCGTTCCTTCATCGTCGCTGGCTCAAAATCCTGGAACTCCCTTCCTAACAGCACTGTGGGAGAACCTTCACTACACGGACTGCAGCGGTTCAAGAAGGCGGCTCACCACCACCTTCTCAAGGGCAATTAGGGATGGGCAATAAATGCCGGCCTCGCCAGCGATGCCCACATCCCTTGAACGAATAAAAAAAAGAGACTACTTGTGTTTGTGACCTCTCAGCTTTGGAGAAGAGATTTTACTGGTTAAAACAGCGTGAAAATAATAAAAGCAAATGACCTGCTTCAGGAGGAAGGAATTTGAGACCCTGGGACTATTCCCACTGGAGCAGAGAAGGCCAAGAGATGATTTAATAGAGATTTTAAAAATTGTGATTGGTAAATAGGGAAAGACTGTTTCCCCTGGTTGGGGAGTCTGTGACGAGGGGTCATCAATTTAAAATTATCACTAGGAGAATGAGGAGAGGGGTTAGGAGAGATTTCTTTAAGCAGAGGGTTGTTGGGAACATGGAATGCCTCACCACAAATTGTGGTTGAGGCAGAGAATGGGCATGATGGCCAATTCCGGGCCAAAGGACGTCTGAAAACGTCTGGCCTGATATTGGGTCGGGCCATATATCAGGGGTCCGATAGCTACCTAAAGCAGGAGTTAGGTCCCTTACATATGTAAATGAAGGGCCCAACATCTGCTTTAGGTCCCCGCTACCAAACTGGATATTGGTGATTGAAGCGGGAGTCGGGCCTGCTCCTCTCCGCATTCTTCAGCGGCCATGGTGGCCACCACCGAAAGGTGAGTTGATTTTAAAAAATCTTTTAAAGAAACATTCCAGTGGAGCCAGGAGGAGCTGGAGCTGTGGGTCTACTGTCCCATTGGGGGGCATTGTTTCCCCTTCAAGGGGACAATTGATTGAAGGAAACATGCGAGTCCGTGGTGGGCTTCACTACTATAGTTAAAAGCTGCTTTAACGCAGTTTTGTTTTGTTAGTTCTCGAGATGTGGGCAACACTGGCAAGGCTGCATTTATTGCCCTAAGAGTCAACCACTTAGTGTGGGACTAGAGTCACATGCTCTCCCTCCCCCTCGTCCTCCCGGGACTTACCTTCGGGCGGCTGGTGGCAAGGCAAGTTGCCCGAAATTTACCATGTCAAAAGGGGTGATCTGCCAGCGGAGGCATGACAGGTGCCAGTGACTCGCCCAAATAATGGTAATGAGGCCCGAGGCCTAATTTCGGACCGGCCTTGGGTCTCCCGGTTGGGATGCCCATTTCAGGCCCTAAAAAATGGGCCTAAAGCAATTTCCACCCCGGTGAGTTCAAATCGTACCATGGCAAATTGTGAAATTGAGTCTGGTAATATGTGGGCCAACACCAGGGACCACATGAAAGCTGCCAGATTATTGTAAAAAGCCAACTGGTTATCACAGACTCTATGGTTCACTAATTCCCTTCAGGGAAAGGAGCCTGCCATCCCTTCCCGGTCTTTCCTGCATGTGACTCTAGTCCCACACTAAGTGGTTGACTCTTAGGGCAATAAATGCGGCCTTGCCAGTGTTGCCCACATCTCAAGAACTAACAAAACAAAACGGCGTTAAAGCAGCTTTTAACTATAGTAGTGAAGCCCACCACGGACTCGCATGTTTCCTTCCATCAGTTGTCCTCTTGAAGGGGAAAAAATGCCCCCCAATGGGACAGTAGACCCACAGATCATGCGGCCAGGATGGGGGGGCGGTGGGGGCTGGTCTCAAGTTATGTCAATGTGGGAGCTGGTTCTGCGTTGCTTCCTCCCGAGGGTTCCTGCATTAAAGCAGAGCCCAGCGCACTTACTGAGATCGGATTTCCAGTCAGAATTGGACAACAGGATGTTGTGCTCTGGATGGAGTGAAGATGAAAGCTTCTTTGAAACAACCGCGGGCAGCGTGAAATATCGCTCGGGGAGAAAGGGAGCATTGTCCCAAAAATAAAAAAAAGGGAACTTTTAATTAAATTCCTCTTCACATAACCGCCAGCAAACTATCTGTTGCGGAAGCTATCGACTTGGAACAGGCTCAACTCATTTTTCAAAAATGCAAATTGAATTCGGAGCCATTTGCACATAAACAAATGGAAAATAAAAACTGCCAAACAAGAGATATCTTCCAGGACCCTGCTGAGATTTTCGTCCTCCATGAAAAGCGAAGTAAGATGAAGACAAAGGCTTGAAGAGCAACTAGTGTCGCAAGATGCCAATTAATTCTACTAATGACTGGGAATGGGGAGGCAGGGAGATAGGCAGCAGGGCAGCAACGCACCAAAAAACACTGGGACACTCCTTTCTGAGGTACCACTGCACTGTGGTGAGCACAAGAGCTTGAAACAGAGCTAAAGACAAATGACTCGCAGGCTTCTCAATCTTCTCAACAGAACACTTACAATTAGATGTGATCACAACGGCCTTCTACTTTGCTAACGAAAAGCATATCGCCCTGCAACACTATCGTCAATCTCACTGTCCAATCTGCGATGTCGGTAAAAAAAGAGAAACTTGCATTTACACAGTGTCCATCACAACTTCAGGACATCCCAAAGCGCTTTACAGTCAATCATGTACCTTTAAAGTGAAGTCACTGTTATAATGTAAGAAACATGGCAACCAATTTGTGCGCACCAAGCTCCCACAAACAGCAATGAAATAATGACCAGATACTCTGTTTTAGTGATGTTGATTGAAGGATAAATTTTGACCAGGACACTTGGGAGCACTTCCCTGCTCTTCTTCCAATAGTGCCATGGTATCTTTTATATCCACCTGAAAGAGCAGACAGAGCCTTGGTTTAATGTATCATCCAAAAGATGGCACCTCCGACAGTGCAGCATTGCCTCAGTACTGCACTGGAGTGTCAGCCTTGATTATGTGCTCAAGTCTCTGGAGTGGGACTTGAACCGACAGTCTTCTGACTCAGGCAATTTGGCTGCCACGTTTCTGACATTACAACAGTGACTACACTTCAAAAGTACTTAATTGGCTGTAAAGCACTTTGGGATGTCTTGAGGTCATGACAGGTGCTATATAAATGCAAGTCTTTCTTTTTCTTTTACTTTCTTTAAATCAGTGGTTTAAGGTGATGGGAGTTTGCTTTGAAATAATGGCTAACGTCTGAACATGAGGTGGGCCCCAATTCCCTACAATTACGGGGCAACATCCAAACTCTTCCTGATAGACAAATTGCAGGTGCTGCTTTCACTAAAGGCTCCACGTTTCCTTTTATACAGGTAGGTGCGTGGGGGGGGATACTGTCACTAAATTCTATCCCTCCGGCATTACTGTACTGCATTATAAAGTGTTCTTGGAGTACTGCACAAGTGATTCCCCAACAGCAACACCAATTCCCCAACCATTACCAATTAACCTAAAGGCCCTTTGATGCCTTTGATCCAGTGTTTCCACTGAGGTAAGGTTACCTCACGACAAGAAACATCCCATCTCTGATTACAGTTTCAGGGAGTGCCGCACTCTGTGCACTCAAGAGCTTAATGTCAGCGGTCAATCAAGTCAGCCACTCACAAAGCAAGCAGCAATCCATCCACCCGTTTCAAACACCCATGTGATATCTGAAAGTGCAACTTTCAGGCCTTGGTTCAATCAGTTCTTTAACATGGAGAAGAGGGTTCTGACCTCTCCCCAAAGTTAGCATTTAAAATAAAGCTGATTGGCTGTGAAGCGCTTTGGGACATCCCGAGGATGTGAAGGACGCTATATAGGCTCATCCCTATTTTAATTCCATCAACTCTGTTTCTAAAACTGCAGATATATTTTGTCCCATATAGAAATCAGAGGAGATTACTGGGAATACCGTCTGCATGTGGCCTTGAATCAGATGGTGCAGGTATCCAACTGCCTGTGTGTTAATTTAGAGCCTGCGGAGGCAGTTTATCATGGTCAATGGCTGGTAGATGTGCTGGGACCATAATAAAGTGTGGGCAGTCTGCCTCAGGTGTCAGTCTCCCAGACATACCTCCTTTGTTGCTGTTCAAGCTGCTTAGTGCAAAATTGTTGCTATAAGATGACTGCTTCCTCTAAAGAGCTCCCTTTGCCACATGTGAGAAAGTAGCTTACTCTTGAACGGGTGGACTATATGCTGGCTTCTGCCTGAAACTCAGAAAAGGGAGGACTGAGTATCACATGTCCTGCTTTCAATACATTAAGCATGGATGATGAAGTTCTAGTACATCAAACGCAGCAGCCTGGCAAGAAACATAAACTAGAGAAGAGCATGATTCACGTTTGGAGCTGTTGGGTTTATATAGGATATCATCATATACCCCTATTGCCCTTACGTGGAGGCATTGGCCCAGAATTTGCTGTCAAAGTAACGATGAGGCTAATGGCGTTCAGTTATTTATGCGCAAATCGCATAGCAACATCAGGCAAGCTGCAGACACGCGGTTAAACGCGGAAATCCAAACGTTACGGTCAGAGATGCGCCGCTCCACTGTTACCTTCGCGAAAACAGCATCTCGCTACCTGACTCCCCATTGAACGGTGTGAAGTTGCCGTCTATGAGCGGTAGATATGAACTAAACTTGACACAAAAAGTTAAGTCAAGTCATTTCAAGTCTAAGTACCCTTTTAACAATGTGATGTGTTAATTACTGCCAGTCAACCTCTCTGGCACTGAAAATTAATTGTTCCAAGTGTGGAGTCTCATTCATTCAGATTTTAATTGTTGTTGGAGATTTTCTTTTAAATTTAACTTTTAAAAAAAAACTTTTCTTTTTCTCTCTCTTAATCCAATCTTTCTTTCCCTCTCTATTTCTCTTTCTATTCCTAATTTGACATTGAATTCAAATTCATCCATTCTAACTTACTCTTCTTTCTCAGTCCTTGCGCTGTTAATTTCACAATCCTTCAATCTGACTGGTTAAAGGAGATGCACAGTTGCTTGCCCTGTTCACACAGAGGACACTGCACTGTTTCCATCTCCCACCTCCAGCAACTTGCAGCACAAAATAACATGGAGATTAAACAGGCAAGGGTAAGTCTAATTAACAGTCCTGCTACAGCAAATTCTGGGCCATTGTAAGATATTGTCATATATCCCAATTGCCCTTATGTGGATATTATAGGATATTGTCACACATCCTTTACTGCTAATACAAGTTCAAGGACTAGGAAACACAAACATCTGGCTAAAACTTTTTATTAAATCAAGTCAATGAGATAATTAAACATAACCCCTTACCTGAAGTGCATAGGGGATATAGGTAACAGTACTCACATACTGAGGACTCCTTCGGAAGATCACAAGTGTGTCGGCCTGACTGCTTACGCTATCGCCAGCAAGACTAATTGACGTTCCCAAGGAGCTCCAGTGAATTGTCTTTTATAGGTTTCTCCCTATGTCTGGTTAACCTCCCTTCAACGAGTCTGTGCAATAACATCTGTTTCTTGTTCATTGTACTTACTAATGAGAAACAGTGGGTATCATTTATGACCTTCCTTTCTCATCTCTTCCCAGTACATCCATAACACAAGCCTATTCAGACCATTGCCTCCCTACAGTCTCCTTGACTGATTTACTATATACCTACTATATTTCTTGTCTCTTCTCATGGACTGGTTAATGAGGTAATGTCTCCACTGCTCCAGGCCTGACCTTGTATAGCCATTACAGAATGAGTACTAATATGCGAATATATATTTTTAAAGTTTACTATGGCTATTCTACCTGGTAACATGTATACTTACAGGAGCATGGAACCTAGCGAGACTACAATGGAACAAGTCTCCAGTCCCCGCTCGCAACAGGTTTGTTCCTGCATGTTGGGAATTCCAAGTCCTTTGGAGAGGCGGGGAGGAAGCAAAACAAAAAATGACTTCGCAATCTAGCAAAAGCTGATAAGGTGTTTAGCATGTGAATGTGGACATACAGTTTGTACTGATCAGGCAAAAATGATGCCTACTCTCTTACTCCTTCAAGGAAACAGCTGTTAAAAAATCATTGTAAACAATTTTACAACACCAAGTTATAGTCCAACAATTTTATTTGAAAATCACTATAACTATAACTATAAATTGACTATAACTTGGTGTTGTAAAATTGTTTACAATTGTCAACCCCAGTCCATCACCGGCATCTCCACATCATGGTTAAAAAATCATAGCAGCATACATTATACTGCTGACCTAAAAGGGTCTTTCATAAAAGATAAGGTCGATTTTCTCATTTGAATCTAGGAAGAGGAAGGGCTCCAAAGGGTATATTAATATAGCTGGTACTAACTGGTAAAACTGCAATGCAATGCTCAGCAAATCAGTCTAGTTTGTCCATGTTGTACCATTTAACTGCCAAAGCTATTATTTTTGATTGTTGTGTTATAGCATTTCATGGAAATCCCATGATTCTTTTAAATTAAATCTTTATGACATTTTATAATGCAGCCAGGTGATCAATTTTAAATTGTAGGGACATCAAAGTAGCGAGTTAGAAGATCTCTGAAGGTTGAGTGCAGTTTATCAATTGAGTAGCTGAACAACATAGGCCAGGAAGGTGACAGGAGTGTTCCTTGGTTGGGGCTAAGTTGGGGAGGGTGGCCACAGTTCCTGGATACCTCCTGCTGGAAATGCACATTTTTTGAATAGCTGCTGAGGACAGGATTGAGCTAGGCTGTGATGTCCCTCCTCCAGCACCACTTTCCAAAAGCCTACCAATGCTCACTTGCTAAAGTTCAAAAGGTGAAGAGCAATGACAAGGAATCAGAGTGTTGCTGGTGTCCATGGAACCTTAATCACACGAGGAGTCAGCACTTTCAGTAGAAACAAAGATTAGGCTTCAAAAAAAAAACCAACAACTTGCATTTATATAGCACCTTTAACATAGTAAAACGTCCAAAAGGTGCTTCACAGGAGCGTAATCAGACAAAAAAAATTGACACCAAAACAAAGGAGAGATTAGGACAGGTGACCAAAAGCTTGGTCAAAGAGGTAGGTTTTAAGGACAGTCTTAATGGAGGTGAGGCAGAGAGGTTTATGGAGGGAATTCCTGAGCTTAGGGCCTGGCAGCTGAAAGCACAGCTACCAATGGTGGGGCGAAGGAAGTCTGGGATGTCCAAAAGGCAAGAATTGGAGGAACTATGAGTTTTCAGAGGGTTGGAGGGGATTACAGAGATGAGGAGAGGTGAGGCCATGCAGCAATTTAAACTTGAGGATGAGAATTTTAAATTCAAGGGGTTGGTGGACCGGGAGCCAATGTAGGTCCAGCGAGCACAGGGGTGATGGGTGAATGAGGCTTGGTGCGAGTTAGGATACAGACAGCAGAGTTTTGGATGAGCTCAAATTTGTGGAGGGTGGAAGATGGGAGGCCAACTAGGAAAGCATTGAAATAATAATAAAAAAGATACATTTGCAACTGACCTTGTCTACAAGGCCACCAATTCCCCAAAATGGAGAGCCCTGATTAGAACTGGTGAAAGCAGGACCACAGAAAGTTTTCTTTGCAAGTGGTTAGAAAATCTCACTAAAACCCCTAACCCCCACTTTATGTTTGTCTGAATCTGTTAGCCTGAGCACATGTTAAATGTACTCTCAGTTCTCCATCTCCCCTAAACAAACAACGGCAGTCATCAATCATGCCGCTGACAGCCTTCAGCTCCATGGAAACGGAAGATCAATGCATTGCATTCAAAATGTAGCCAATGTAGTCTCCTCAACCAATGCAGTGGACAAAGCCACACAAAATGATAGATGGCAGATCTCTAAAATGACTTAAGGGCAGGGTTCCTTCCCATTCTTCCTCCCCTCTCTCCACACCCCCCACCAACACATAAATTCAATATTTTTCTGCATAGTTTTTCAGACAGATACTTTACATTGTCACAAATTAGGAAAGTAGCAATATTTCCACCCAAAAGTGGACTATGAGTTATGAAAAAAGTTACCAAGAAAGTCTATTGAAGCAGACACTATAATTGGGTTCAAGAGATTGAGGAATTAGTGACAGGGCAAGTAGGTATGCGATCTATCACTAACAAACTGGCTTGTTGGCCATAATGAGCTTCTCCTAAAAATTCTTGTGTTCCTACTTCTGAATTAGCAAAGCACAAGAACACAAGTCGATAGGAACAAGGGCTAACCAGTCAGTCTTTCTGGGACATGTTCAGAACTCCACAGATCAAATTGACATTCCTCCAGCCTGAACACTAAGGTAGAGCCCCACAGTTTCAGTTATAAAACCCAAAAGGGTAAATATGCTTCACTTTCTATCTGCTAATCTGAACAGTGCCCAACTCACACAAACTTCAGGAGAAAAATCACACTAAATCACCCCTTCACACTCAATACTTAAAGCTGTGTATTAAAAGACACAAAGCCAAGCAGCAGAGAAGCAGTGGCTGTTGAAATATTTTGTCCCCTCTTTCTGCGCTGTACATGAATGATATCTTCATTTCTTAAATGTAACTTTCAATTACTTTCACACATCATTTTAATTTGTCCCAACTGCAGTTGTCATTAACAGCACAACAGGATTTGGCAAATGGTTTTACCCCGGCAGAATGGAAGGGAACGGAACAGATAAAAAGAAAAAACTGCTGGAAATCTGAAGTAAAGGGGGAGAAACACTGTGCCCATGCCTAGTTGGCCGATCAACGCTTGAAAGGGAAAGAATGGTTAACATTTTGGGGGGTCCCTTCCTCAGAACTGAAAATGGCCTCTCGCTTGTTTTTCTTTGACAGTTCTGATGAAGGGTCTCCACCACTAAATTTGGATCAGTTGCCAGCATTCTTGCCTCCGAGTCAGAAGGTTGTGGGTTCAAGCCTCACCCCAGAGACTGAGAGACTTGAGCACAGAATCTAGGCCAACACCTTAGTGCAGTGCCGAGGGAGGTGCCATCTTGCAGATGAATCGTTAAACTCAGGCCCCATCAGATGGGCAAACTGGCCGCCATGTTTACTTACAAAACAATTGCATTTCAAAAGTGCTTTGGGAGGTCTGGAGGATTTGGGAGGCACTATATAAATAACATTTGTTCTCTCTTTAAAATGTCAATCTAACTTTCCTTCAGACTGACTGATCTGATGTATTTCTTTCATTTTTCAGAATGGGACAATTAATCCGATTGCTTGCCAGTTGAGGGTAATTCATGCCCAGTTACAATACTGTGGGAATCTCAAAAGCTCCAGCTATGTCCAATGGCACAAAAAAATTTAAAGCCACTTTGAGATAACATCATCACACATGAGGTTCTGAAACACATTCTGGTCTTCTTTCTAAAAGAGACCCATTGGAGTAGATTTCCCAGTCAGGCCTCCCATTGGGCATTAGGTGTGTGGGATGTTATTAGCACCCACCCGGCCCAGTCCTCCTCCCCTTATTTTGTGGGACCAGCTTCATTTGCATAATGTGGGGACAGCTCTGGGCCAGATTCAAGATGTCTAAGTGATGTAATTGGGCCTAATTTTTATATAATCAACTCCAAACTGGCAGGCACTTCCCATACCGGTACTAAGTTGGATGGGGCAGTAAATGGGCAAAACTCCAGCCTAACAGATCTCGCTCCCTTTCTGTATAGGTTACACTCACTTCACGCCAGTTTAATGGGCATAATTATTCAGAAAATCTGCTCTATTTTCTTCAATACAAATCTGGGAAAAAAATTATTTTCAATCCATTTTTAACACTGAAGGTTATGAAATTACAAGATATTCCTAGGAATTCTAATTGGACAAATTCAGATCTTTTAGACTACGAAAAACATGACCAAAACAAAAAAAAAAAAATGGAGGAGAAAGTTTGTAGACACAACCTTCACAGTCACGATGTCACTGTTCCTGTGCACTGCACATCAGTTGGCAGCACTCATTCCTCCATAACAAAAAAGTGAGCATAATTCAAAAGTTATTCATGGGCAGTGAAGCAGCGGGACATCCGGAGTATGTGACAAGTCATGCTACTTCCTTTTTAGGTCAGAAGGTCATGGGGGTCGAAGCCCCACTCCAGGGCTTGAGCATACAATCTGAGCTGGCACTTCTGTAAGGTCCTGAGGGAGTCGAACCCCTTCCTTCCCTAAGTCACAGGCGTTAGCTTCTGGGGTGTTGAGTCGATGAACCCCCTTTCGTGTTATCAGTGTCCACTTGGATCTTCGGTTCCAACTGTACGCACGAGCAACAATACCTGAGCTGGCTTCACTCTCACCTTCCTCTCATCAACGGCACTGATAAAGTTAGGTGACACTTCCTTCTGCCTGCAATCGGCTGGTACTGCCTCACATTCTGACTGTGTTTTACTCCTTGTCCTAATACGCTGCCCCTGTAAAGACACCTTTCTGCATCTGCTTGGTAAAGGTTCTTGCAGAACAAAGAGAACCTAATTGAACAAACAGAAAGACTGCTCCTCCTACAAAGACAAAGACAGAGACAAATTGTTCTCTAGAAACAGGTTACGACAGACTGTCTACTATTACAATTACCCAGGGCTGACTATCCAGGGCTGCACAACCTTCTGTTTTTATATTTTAATTTTAAAGGGAGGTCTCCCTACATTCACTTAACCAATCAGATGCCAATCAAACCTGATAAATATAGAGTTCTGGGGCTCGAGTCACTGCACCATGGACCTTCCCCCCAGCGGCAGACTTTGTATCTACGAGCTTTACGACCCCTCCTGCTAATCTTGCATTTGTTAAGTTTATTTTCACACAAATGGAGAGAGGAGACATCTTTATGTTCCATTAGGTGTTCCACCTGAGGCCTGAGCAAGGAATAATGGGGCCTCACACTGGCAAGAAATGTTCGTGGTATAAACACACACCTTTCTAGTGCAATTAATCTAGAGGTTTTATAGCTATAATTGCTTTATCGCTCTTAGCTTCGAAGATTTTATTGCCAAAAGCCTCGGTGAGGGTTTGAACTAGTTGACAACTTGTGTTAACTAAAAGTCTTTCCCAGCATTCAATTCAACAGGCCTTGTAAGGTCAGCTTTCAAGCGAATACTCCATTTTAGGCACATTTTAGGGCATTTCCACCCTTCAGCAATTTACAGGGCACTGTCCCTACAAGACCCAAGCCCACCAGGGTTTGAGACTATCTGTACTGATTCTTATGTAGACTCTTAAAAGAAGACTTCCAGTCTGGTAACCAGGTCATAGAAGTGAAAGGCCAGTGTGCAACTCCCTTCACCACCCAGTCTCCCATGCAACAACATTCTTCTACCCAATGCAGTTGAAGTTTTAAAAGTGTCCAATCTTGCCCTATCAGTGATGTGCGCTCGTCACTGGAAACATGTGGCGGACAAGAGTCATCATGCTTCCATCTTAAATCATGCCAACGCTTCACGAGAACTCAACATCATCTTGGATGGAAATCGGCTAGCACATGACCCAAAGCCAGTATATCGAGGACTAACCTTGGATCGCATACTTGCCTACAAGAACCACCTCACCAAGATATCTCAGAATATCAAGAGCAGCAATGGCCGTCTAAACAAGCTTGCAGGCTCAACTTGGGAAACTAATGCGCAAACATTGCTCAGTTGGAGAATAGTTGAATTCACACACCAAACCAGTTGATGTACAATTAAATCAAGCAATGAGGTTAATAACAGGGACTAGGAGACCAACAAACACCGAATGGCTACCAACCCTCTCAAATATATGGCCTCCTAATATCAGGTGTCATATTGCAGCAAAGAATTTCCTTTGGAATATGGGGGCACTTGTCAGGACTGTGAAATTGCACAGGGCCCCCTGTGAAAGGATACTGACGCAATCGGATTATTGTCCAGTAAAATGTAGGGGCCCCAAAACCGAGCCTTTGCAATGGGGTCCCCCGCAAGACAAATGCCGCTCCTGTTCGAGAAAATCTAAGAGATGCCAACGCCGCTACTTTTCAAAAAGATATATAGGAGGCACCTCACCACCAAATCATCCGCAGACGACCAATCTGGACGATGCTACCAACCATCTTCATGGCAGACACGGTCTCATTACGGCGAACAGAATGGGGGATGAGCTGCTCCCTCTGCAAGAAACTCCCTCCTCGTGGCCTGGCCTGACGAGACCGCCTGGCTTCAAGCTGCCACACAATCTCTGGTGCAAGCTCAACCATTTTAGATGTGGGGTGGTAAGGTGTACAGCAAATGAGCACACCCGGGGACTCAGGAACAGCCTCCTTTGTGTAGCTGCAGTGCAGTTGAGGATGTGGTACACCTACTGAATATCTACTCATTTCATGCTGGTCTATCGGGAAGATTTTACAACTCCACTGTGCTGGCCCCGAGACAACTGAAAGCATAAAGAAAGGAAAACTTGTATTTATATAGCACCTTTCACGACCTCAGGATGTCCCAAAGCGCCTTACAGTCAATGAAGTTCTTGTGAAGTATAGTCACTGTTGTAATGGTGGAAATGTGGCAGCCAATTTGCACACAGCAAGGTCCCACAAACAGCAATATGACAATGTCAGATAATCTATTTTTAGTGATGTAGGTTGAGGGCTAAATATTGGCCAGGACAACGGGGAAAACTCTCCTGTTCTTCTTTGAATAGTGCCCTGGGATCTTTTACCTCCATTTAAGAGGGCAGATGGGGCCTTGGTTTAATGTCTCATCTGAAAGACGGCTACAGCACGTATGATACCTACCTAAGCCCTTTGACATTTGTGACTTGTAGTTCATCTCTCAAGTTTTGGGGGAAGAAAAATCAAAATACAAACTATAATGTACTACTTGTTCATTCTCAAATACTGGAAATGAGACCCTGAGATGTTTCACCCATCAATCCAACACAAGAGGTTGCCCCCTTTTTCAGTTCTGACAAAATTAAAAAATGGATGCACAGAGAAAAAAAAAAATTGGTCTTTACCTCAGAAAAGGACTCATCGACCTACAGCTTACCTCATCCAAACCCTATAGAGTTTTGAACACCTCTATCAAATCTCCTCTTAATGTTATTTGTTCCAAGGAAAAAAGCCTCCATTTCTCTCATCTCTCCTGATAACTGAAGCTTCTCATCCCGGATAACATCCTGTCAAATCTCTTCTGTATCCCCTCCACGTCCTTGATAAACTGGGCCCTGAAACTCGACCCAATATTCTAACCGAAGCCTAAGCGTAGCTGCTTATCAGATTTATTTTTTGAATTTCAGTACTCTACATGTCCTATTTCGATTTAAAACATTTACTGCACTTTTCAGGAAGTTGAAAATCGACTCCAGTATTACTCCCTCTGGAAGGTGAAAGCTCCCGTATAGTTATGTGCGATCAAGCTTTACGCTGCTCATGGTTAATGTAGCACTCATTCATGGATTGAGAATTTCCAGCTGGTTTGGTATTCATACAGTGACCAATCTTCTCCCCTATTCTCTTATCGGTATTCCCCTCCCTTACTGAACTTGCCGACTGTTGCTAGGGGACAGTTGCACAGATGGGGGTGTAATGATACAGCACGATCATTTATGGAGATTCCTTTATTCCAGTGTCTGTTCTTCATGTCAATCTGCCTATCTATAATGGAGAGAAATTGGGGTCGAATTTTCACAAGGGTTCTCCCAATCTTCCACTGCAACTTTGGCAGAAGATCAGAGGAGCCCCTGGAGAAACGACTTAGCATTCCCTTTGCAATTAGCATCTGACAATGTATCAATGAGACAACCAGTTCGGGGCGGACTGTTCCAGTCAGAGCATTGAAGATGGAGGTTTGTAAGAAGGGGCTGAACTGTTGAATGTTTTAAACCTTAACATAGTTATTCCTTTTACTCAAGCTAACCTCAGATACTTTGCCAAAAACAACCTTCTTCATGTAGGCTGTACCTGGTGAGTGTAGGCAGCTTATTTGACCAGAGCATTACAGCTAAGCCCAATCACCTGAGGTCAAGAGGCCAGAAAATTGGCCCGGAAAATAATCTAATACCAAAGCATATTTCCTGATGTACCGTTCATGGGATAATGTCTTCAAAAGGTTTTGGCAAACTGCATTTTGTTAGTTTCCAAATGAGCAACACCACAACGTAAATTGCATCAAAAGGCATCACGACGTCACATTGTCAAGCCAAAAATAACACATTTTCACTGTTTTCCTCAAATAAAAAGTTTGCCAAACACTTTATGGTGAAGGCACTGCCCCTTTAAAACAGTCAACAGCTGCAGTCACACATTTAGGGAAAGGTAAAAACTCAAGATGCTGATACCAGGAGGAATCGGAAATTTCCATCAATGCGTCAATTATCGGCAGTGGGGTAATGACTTATAATTGAGTTATTAGGAGCTTGGTCCAGCTGTACGAGCTGATCAATGAAGTCAATTTAGATGGTCTTGGCCTATTCTACTTCTCATGGCATGTTTTGAAGGCCAGCTGCAGTGCAGTTCATCGCTATGACAAGAATGTCCTTTATTCGGCCATCTAATGCTTAGTGTGGCTTCCTTCAGTCCACTGATTGATTCTCCACTCTACCGCCAGCCCAGACAAACTTACAGGCAAAGCATTCTTTCCACATCTCAAAACACTGTCCAGAATAAAACTCCTCCAGTCTTCTTTGTAGAAAGAGAAGTGATGATGACCTGAAGCTATGTACATTTTGTACATAGCCCCAATGTACTGCTGCTTTGCCAGACTTGAAGAAAAACACAAGTTACAGGCGCGGAATGCTAATATTAACTGGTTTGTTAACAGGTTGTAAAATATCAGTTTCCAGATTCCTTCGTATCTGCAGACAAATATATTTGCTGCAGCAACTTTACACGGCTAACTCATTTTAATACTGTTCATGTAAAAATATGTATTTAACATTTGAAATGTCAGTTAGCGCAACTGCACTTGGTGCTAGTTCACAAACACTGGGGAGTACAGACAGATGAAGGTTTGAATGATGCTCCATGCAGTTTCTAATATGACCTGCATTAAGAAGGGAGGAGTCAAGCAGAAACTGCAAGACCTCCCAGCAAAGAGCTGGGGTTGGCAAGAGAAAAGAAGAGTCTTGGACACCTTTAGGGGGCATTGAGTCAGAAGGTTGTGGGTTCCAGCCCCACTCCAGAGGCTTGAGCACAAAAATATACACCGACACTCCAGTGCAGTACTGAGGGAGTGCTGCACCGTTGGAGGTGCCGTCTTTCGGATGAGAAGTCAAACCAAGGCCCCTTCTGCCCTCTCACGTGGATGCAAGAGATCCTACAGCATTATTTCAAAGAAGAGCAGGGGAGTTATCCCCAGTGTCCTGGTCAATATTTATTCCAACATCAAAAAACATATTATCTGGTTATTAATTATCTCGTTGCCGGTTGTGGGAACTTGCTGTTTGCAAATTGGCTTCCATGTTTCCTACATTACAACAGTGAGTACACCTCAAAAGTACTTCATTGGCTGTAAAGCGTATTGGGATGTCCTGAGGTCTTGAAAGGTGCTATATAAATGCAAGTCCTTTCTTCATTTCTGTTGGGGGAGGCCTGCACTCACCCTCTCAGCTCCAGGGGTTAGGCTAAGCAAGGAATATCATTAGCAAAGCAAAAAGAGGGAGAATTTGCCCCCACTACCTGCGGAACAAGATGGTGGAAAATAACATTAGCTAATGAGCACATCAAGCACTTTGTAAATCAGTCAACACATGAAGTAGTACCAGGCTTCAGTGGATCTCCTTCAGTTTTTTTTCTTCCTTTTTTTCTGCTGATTTTATTCCTTCCCTCCCTCCTCCTCTGAAAGGGGTGCCGTTACTGGGGGGACATTCCCATGTAACTTGCCCAAGCGGCCATTTTGTATCGGACAGCCTAGGGCGTCAAGTGCCAGCCGGCTCGCACAGGACATCACGGCTGAGCCCGACTCCGTGCTCAGCGGCCCTACATGTGCGGTTCAGTCAGGGGACATAGGCTGATTTTTCTCCTCCCGTGTAATTTATGTAACACCACCTTTGATTTTCCAACAGGAATTCAGTGTGAAGATCAAAGGATGTCCAACACTTTTCCGCCCGCCTCCGCCCCTGCCTCAGCTCATCTGTTGCTGAAACCCTCATCCATGCCTTTGTTACCTCTAGACTCGACTATTCCATTGCTCTCCTGACCGGCTGTCCACCATGCACCCTCTGTAAACTTGAACTCTTCCAAAATTCTGCTGCCCGTATCCTAACTCACACCAAGTCCCGTTCACCCATCACCCCTGTGCTCGCTGACCTACATTGGCTCCCGGTCCGCCAACACCTCGATTTTAAAATAATCATCATTGTTTTCAAATCTCTCCATGGTCTCGCCCCTCCCTATCTCTGTAGCCTCCTCCAGCCCTACAACCCTCCGAGATCTCTGCGCTCCAATTCTGGCCTCTTGCGCATCACCGATTTTCTTCGCTCCACCATTGGCGGCCATGCCTTCAGCTGGCTAGGCCCTAAGCTCTGGAATTCCCTCCCTAAACCTCTCCGTATCTCTATCCTCCTTAAGATGTTCCTTAAAATCTACCTCTTTGACCAATCCCTGTCCCAATATCTCCTTATGTGGCTCGGTGTCAAAATTTGATTGATAACGCTCCTGTGAAACGCCTTGGGATGTTTTACTATGTTAAAGTTACTTTATAAATGTAAGGTGTTGTTTTAATATATTATAGATAATCAAGACATACAGAGATACAGGTTTGAGCTACAGGTTTGGTTACACACAATGAGGCTTTGCATAATTCACAAACTCCACAGACACAAAAGATTTACAGCAATGTTTCTCTGGATTATACTGCAAGTCCTCCCCCACTGCCCCCCCCCCCCCGCAAATTCAGGCAGGGAAGCAGTGGAGTACCACAGTTTGCCTCAGTGCCGCTGGGCTGAGGATGAGAGGGAGAAAAAAAAAGAATCAGCCAGGGCTCCCTCTGCAGATCGTTATCTAGCAACCCCTACTGGAAAGGGTGTGTGTGTCAGACTGTCAGATAAGGAACAGGATCAGGCTTTAACTGTGATAAGCTCCGCAGTTGAACAATCGGGCAATGCTTGGTGCCCACTTCGGCAAGGTAACAAACAGGTGCCCCTGCCCATGGAACTGCACCCCAGGATGAGTCAATGCATTCAGGTGAGAGGGGAGAAGATCAGGGTGAAAAAAACCTCAATACATTTAAATAGATGTTTACTTCTTTTAAGAAAGAGCTTGCATTTATATAGTGCCTTTCGCAACCTCAGGACATCCCAAAGCACTTTACAGCCAATGAAGTACTTTTGAAGTGTAGTCACTGATGTAATTAATGTTTTGATTGTGGGTTTGAGATGAATGGAGACATACTGAAAGAAAATGGACTAGCATTCACAATGGTTCTTGTGTAAAATGTGCACAGACCAATTAAATTTTTTATTGACATTTTTTATATGTTCTTGAGCTGCAGGTGACACTGGCAAGGCCCCATTTATTGCTCATCCCAAGTTGCCCAGAGGGCCTTTAGAGTCAACCACATAATGTAGGATTGGAGTCAGGTGTAGGCCAGACTATGTTTGGGAACAGGCAGGTTCCCTTCCCTGAAGAATATTTGTGAACCAATTAGGTTTTTACAACAATGTAGGAGCTTTAGTACTGGCCCCCCCACAAATTACCAGATTTATTGAATTCAATTTCACAACATGCCATGGTGGGATTTGAACTCTTGTCCTCTGGGTTGCTAGTCCAGTAACATGACCTCGAAGCTACCGTGCTCTGTAAATTAAAATGGAAATCAAACCTGACCTTTTTTTGCTTCAGAAACAATGAAAATAGTAAACTTCAATTAATAGTAATCAAAGCATCCAACATTTTTTTAAAAGTCTAAAACATTTTTAAACTCTACTAAAAATAAGAGATTTTTCTAATGTAAAGATAAAATACATGTGGGTGAATTATGAAAAATGAAGGGCAATGAGATATAATGTATACAGTACTGATTAGATTATCCTTGTTTGCTTATAATCCAAACTAAGTGTCCAGTTTAGCATTCATATTTGTCTTATCGGTAGTAGCTCTTTCATCATTCAGATTAATAGATTAAAAGACAAGGCTGAAGCGTTTGCAACCATCTTCACCAGAAGAACCGAGAATGATCCATCTCTGCCTCCTCCCAACATCCCCACCATCACAGAAGCCAGTCTTCAGCCAATTCGATTCACTCCATGTGATATCAAGAAACGGCTGAGTGCACTGGATACAGCATAGTGCTATGGGCCCCAACAACATCCCGGCTGTAGTGCTGAAGACTTGTGCTTCAGAACTAGCCGCGCCTCTGGCCAAGCTGTTCCAGTACAGCTACAACACTGGCATCTACCTGACAATGTGGAAAATTCCCCAGGTATGTCCTGTCCACAAAAAGCAGGACAAATCCAATCCAGCCAATTACCGCCACATCAGTCTACTCTCAATCATCAGCAAAGTGATGGAAGATGTCGTCGACAGTGCTATCAAGTGGCACTTACTCACCAATAACCTGTTCACCAATGCTCAGTTTGGGTTCCGCCAGGACCACTTGGCTCCAGACCTCAATTCAGCCTTGGTCCAAACATGGACAAAAGAGCTGAATTGCAGAGGTGAGGGGAGAGTGACTGCCCTCGACATCAAGGCAGCATTTGACCAAGTGAGGCACCAAGGAGCCCTAGTAAAATTGAAGTCAATGGGAATCAGGGGGAAAACTCTCCATTGGCCGGAGTCATACCTAGCACAAAGGAAGATGGTAGTGGTTGTTGGAGGCCAATCATCTCAGCCCCAGGACAATGCTGCAGGAGTTCCTCAGGGCAGTGTCCTAGGCCCAACCATCTTCATCTGCTTCATCAATGACCTTCCCTCCATCATAAGGTCAGAAATGGGGATGTTCGCTGATGATTGCACAGTGTTCAGTTCCATTTGCAACCCCTCAGATAATGAAGCAATCCGTGCCCACATGCAGCAAGACCTGGACAACATCCAGGCTTGGGCTCATAAGTGGCAAGTAACATTCGCGCCAGACAAGTGCCAGGCAATGACCATCTCCAGCAAGAGAGTGTCCAACCACCTCCCCTTGACATTCAACGGCATTACCATCGCCGAATCCCCCGCCATCAACATCCTGGGGGTCACCATTGACCAGAAACTTAACTGGACCAGCCACATAAATACTGTGGCTACAAGAGGAGGTCAGAGGCTGGGTATTCTGCGGCGAGTGACTCACCTGATTCCCCAAAGCCTTTCTACCATCTACAAGGCACAAGTCAGGGGTGTGATGGAACACTCTCCACTTGCCTGGATGTGTGCAGCTCCAACAACACTCAAGAAGCTCGACACCATCCAGGACAAAGCAGCTTGCTTGATTGGCACCCCATCCACCACCCTAAACATTCACTCCCTTCACCACCGGCGCACTGTGGCTGCAGTGTGTACCATCTACAGGATGCATTGCAGCAACTCGCCAAGGCTTCTTCGACAGCACCTCCCAAACCCACGACCTCTACCACCTAGAAGGACAAGAGCAGCAGGCACATAGGAACAACACCACCTGCACGTTCCCCTCCAAGTCACATATCATCCCGACTTGGAAATATATCGCCGTTCCTTCATCGTCGCTGGGTCAAAATCCTGGAACTCCCTTCCTAACAGCATTGTGGGAGAACCTTCACCACACGGACTGCAGCGGTTCAAGAAGGCGGCTCACCACCACCTTCTCAAGGGCAATTAGGGATGGGCAATAAATGCTGGCCTTGCCAGTGACACCCACATCCCATGAATAAATAAAAATAAAATTGTAATGTTATTGTCCCCTAAAGCTGACAGTTTTGATTATTTCTTTGAAACAAAAAAGAGGGGGTTGAATGTTGATTAAAATTTAAATTGGTCTTAACCCAAAAACCCATTTCTGCTCAAAATCCCAATGATCAGGTACTCCCAATATTGAACTCTGTAGATTAGTGCCCGATTTATAATACCACTTCCATTGATGCTGGGCAGATTAAACAACAGTAACAATCTTTGCCCAACCGTAAAGCAGAGGAACATAGTAGCAGGAGTAGGCCATTCAGCCCTTCGGGCCTGCTCTGCCATTCAATTAGATCATGGCTGATCTGTACCTCAATTCCATATCCCTTGATACCCTTACCTAACAAAAAACAACTGTGCATGCAAGATGTTGTGACCACTGCAAAAACCTTGTTCTCCCTCTGGTCATTGACCTTCCCAAGGTTGGTCTCAGCAATGGCAAACATATATCGCTGGTCTGTACGAGCGAGCTGGGAGCTGAGCTCAACCTAGCTGCAGCCAGAATCAAAATGGAAGACCCGAGGGCATACTCGCAGGACAAGGGTTCAGCCATTTAAGACTGAGATGAGGAGGCATTTCTTCACTCAGAGGGTTATAAATCTTTGGAATTCTCTACCCTGGAGGGCTGTGGATGCTCAGTTGTTGAGTATATTCAAGGTTGATAGATAAAATTTTGGACTCTAGGGGAATCAAGGGATATGGGGATCAGGCAGGAAAGTGGAGTTGAGGTCGAAGATCAGCCTTGATCTTGTTGAATGGCGGAGCAGGCTTGAGGGGCTGTATGGCCTACTCCTGCTCCTATTTCTTATGTTCTTAAATGCTGTCGACACCACTTCACCATCAGAGCAAACCTACCTCCCAGACAGAGGTCTGGTGCCTTAATATCACTGACACCCGGTGATTTGCACTACAGTTTTGATTGAATGTCAAATCGAAACAAATCAACTGTCTATGAACAGAGAACTAAATGTAAGGTGTTGACAAAGTTAAATACGAGCCAATCAAATTGCAGTGGTAATGTTTTGTTGTGGTATTAATCTGTACAGGATTGGCAGGTCGGAGGTGCCGTCTTTCAGATGAGATGTTAAACCGAGGCCCCGTCTTCCCTCTCAGGTGAGCATAAAAGATCCCACAGAACTGTTCGAAGAGCAGGGGCGTTTTCCCCAGTGTGCTGGCCAATATTTATCCCTCAACCAACATTCACTAAAAAGACAGATCATCTGGTCATTTATCTCATTGCCATTTGTGGGACCTTGTTGTGCGCAAATTGGCTGCCATGTTTCCTACATTACAACAGTGACTACACTTCAAAACCACTTCATTGTCTGTGAAATGATTTGGGACGTCCTGAGGTTGCAAAAGGTGCTATATAAATGCAAGCCTTTCTTTTTTAGTGCATTAGCTCCATTCTGTAATGTAGTGCTGAAAGTGTCTTCAACTACCTTTATTTCTTATAGGAAAATGTTGATTTTTTTCCCCTTCATTCCTGAAAGCATCGACCTCTTGCTGAGGTACAGTGTTTTATTAAATCAGCTACTATTGATGTGTGAGCCTGAACAGTGAGTCTCCTCACCCAAAGCCCATGTACTTCTAGCAAGAGGCACCACACAAGAATCAGGAGCAAGTCCTTGGCTGATTTGCCCCTCTCTAATCGAGGAGACCCCAATTGTAGAGGTCCAACTGACATCAACAAACTTAACACAGATTGTGAACTGAAGCCGGAACTTTTTGGTCTGCACAGTTTGGCCACTTGCTGGATGAAGGGACGCAGCAGAGTCTCTCCCTTCGGTGCTCTTTCTTGGAAGCTGCTGTGTTACGGTATCTATTACTAAATGATCGACACACGATACATGGTATCAGGAGCCCTAATCTGCCAGTTTTCAATGCTAGAGCTCGAGAACAAAAGGCACTACATTTATTTTATCTTCTAACTGCGATTGTTCTTTTTCTATTCCACTCCTCTTGCATACTGTCTTTCTTAACTGGGAGGGCCAAACTAAGCAACTCTCAGACATCCCCATGGATGCATTGGCAGTACTTTTTTCTGTCACTCTTTGAAGCAGACACACAAAGGCAGTGCAGGAATGGACCCACTCCTCTCAATGAAGCCATTTCGCCTCTCTCCCAGACAAGTCGCAAAGGCCGACCAACTCAAGCCTGAGGGGAAGGCCGAACACAATTGTTAAGTCAAGTCTGGATTTTGAACTCGGGAAGTCCAAGTGCCTGGTGCTGTAGCTAACGAATTGCCACAGGCAACTCACTTCAATGCATACAGTAACTGTTGCCAAGACCCCGCCTGCAGTTATGTGTGGGGGCCCCCGTGTCGGCAGCTGTAAATCCCATGTGTCACGACCTGCAAATAACTTCCATAATTTAATGATGAGCACAGGAACGCAATCAGCATCGCTGAATGAGATTTCTCCAGGCACGGTCTTGCAAATTGAGATTTCCAAAAGGAAAAGTTGCCTGAAGGGAATTCGCAGGATTGTGAACTGCACGTCTGCACCTTGCATGACAGTGGAAGATGGAGGAAGGTCACATGGGTGAGTGGTAGAAGCTTATGGTTTTCCATGTCAGCAAAAAAACAAGAAAACTTGTTCCGAATTTACAGGTTTATATCCACTGTGTTGAGCAGTACCAGAATAATTTGACATTATTCCACACAACTAACTGCATAATACATCCCATAATGAGAGGCTGAATGAACGCATTATCTGATTACATTGTTCACAAACTTTTAAGCTCTGCTGTTTCCATCAGTACCAAATCCCAGTCACCGGCTTGTAAACAATACAAAGAAAGTGCCAGAACTAACTGGTGCTTCGGACTGTGACACAATGCGTGGATTCTCTTTTATTGTGGTTCTTCCTCGCTGACCTTTCAGCACCCCCCCCTCTTCCCCACCTCCCCCCCCCCACCCCGTCCCCCACCCCCACTCATACCGGGAAGGGCCGGCACAACAGCCCAGCAAGGGGGAGAAGGGAAACAGAAGCCGCTTTGTTCGGTTTCTCCTTTCAGCATTCTATTGAGGTAAACTGCTGAAAGACTTGGGCAACCCTCAATAGCACAAAGCTTAGCAATGCTACCAGAATACTACTCTGCTTGGCTAATCAGTAGACAGTGCGGAGAGTGGCAGAGAAGTAATAGGTCCAACACTTTTAATTACACAAAAATCCACTTGTGTCACACATCTTATTTCATGTTTTCAATGTTACACTGCAGTGCCACACACTTAATGTGTTGAAAAAGTGCATTCTAAAGGAAAACAGATATGTCATCAAAATAGCTAACATACTGGTGGTGAACCCAACCTACACTCTCAGCATAAATTAATCTAAATGAGCTCTATGATCAAAATACACCAACATTTACAGTAAATTTACTTCATGCTTCTGTCTCTCTCTCTCCCCACCCCGTGTCTCTCTATACAATCAGCTAAACAGTTTACCTGGTCATCTGGTCGTTTATCACATTGCTGTTTGTGGGATCTTGCTGTGCGCAAATTGGCTGCTGCGTTTCCTACTTTACAACAGTGACTACATTTCAAAAGTACTTCAGTGGCTGTAAAGCACTTTGGGACATCCTGAGGTTGTGAAAGGCGCTATATAAATGCAAGTCTTCCTTCCTTCCTTCCCTGCCCCCCTTGTCTCCTGTGCATGCTGACCCTTGCTGGGATACTATTCCACAAGCGCTGGCAGAGTGCTGGCCAGTTTTCCCCTCCTCGGCCAGGAGGCACCGAGGACCACAGTAGCAACCAAAACTGCCGCCCTCGCCAAGTTCAGCTGACCCAGCACACCAGGAATCTCGAGTCAACACAATACTCGGGAACCCTTATTGCCAAATCAAATCTAAAAGTTGCCTTGGCAATGGGGCAAGTTTCAGAAAGGCCTCAGTGCATGATGGGAATCTGGACCTGCGCTGACACGGTTTAAAAAGGTACTTCAAATTGCCTTTTGCGTTATAAAAGTGCAGTTGACAACACATGGGCGGTTTCTGCTGCTGTCGGCTGCGTATAAAAAGGCCGAGCCACCTTTTGCTGCCCGCGGTGGAGACCCACTTCCTCAGGGGCATTACCAGCTGCTGCAGTTTGGCGTCTCTACGTCTGGCCGGTGCCCAATGGAGAAAGGCTCCATGTGGGTTAGTTATCAAGAGGCCACTCTCCTGGTACGGAAGCAGTGCCCTTGGCCTTCCTCCTACCTTATGCTCAAGTCCCTGGTCCAAACACCCTCCCTGTCCAGTATTCATTCATCGGTGCGGGAAGCAAAGGCAATGAGCGCAAAGGTCCTGTTTCACCATCCAGTCCCTGGGAGAGGCACAAAGATGGCAGCTCCAGTGAGCAGCCCAATTAAAAAGAGTACGCATAGCTTTCAAATACTGGGAGGGGTATTTTCGGACAAATGACAAAGAATAAAGCCACGGTAGGGTGTTCCTTTAATTGCCTTTAACAAAGTGGATCCCACCGAGTCTGCTTGTCAATAACTTTCAAAATCCCTCAAGTCTTTGTTTGCCGCAGAAGCAGGAGAGCACTGTTTGCGGAGAGTAGGACAGAGCAGTCAACTGCACTCACTACAGACTGTGCAGGGTTCCTTATTAGGCAGTTGGAGGGGGTCCACAGGTCAAGTGGCTCAGAATCACTTCCACTTCCAGCATCTGTCTCTGTTCAAGGCCACTGTATCCTGACTGCAGGACTAAATGAATCTCTGATTAAATGGTTCTCTTATCTATAATGATAACAAGGTGCTAATGTGTAGACGTTAGAGAGAGCAACTTTTCTCCCCCTAACCTCTTGAAAGACCCGACTCTTTCTCGGATAGAGTTCCATCAGCTCCAAGTGGCTCTTCTTCATGGGTGGCCCTAAACGTTGAGTGCAGTCAAATATTTGAACTTAGAGCACCATCACAGATGATCCTATTCCTGGCATGCACAGTTTCTAACTAGGGGTCACTGGATAGTGAAACAGGAACTCTGGCCAACATTTACGCCTTCCCTCCTCTCCCCAGGGCACTGAGGCTAAGTGCACCCAACAGCCCTCTAATATTGGCTGACTGTAAAATCTAAAGTTGCCATTGAAAAACAGAATAAGGTGGCATTTGAGGGCATGCAAAGAACAACAACTTGGATTAATGAAGAGTCTTTAATGTGAAAGACATGCCTGATTAAATGACACTCAAAAATCGCACAAAGTATAAAGTTAAATTAGTCATCTCTGGGACAGGCTTCAAATTGAGCCCAGACTAATGGGATGAAGGTCTTCTCTGTCAGCAAGATCCCATGTGAAATGAGTTTGACCAATCTCATGGTTATGGGCCTCAGTTATGGTTCAACTGAGTGGGCCTACAACAATAAAATTGCAGTCTAACTCAGACAGGCCCAAGGACGGCTGGTGTGGGAAATGCAGTAGGAGTTACTCTTCTGTGGTTCAGACTGAGCACTATTGTTGGTGCAGAGTGGAGGAAGCTTTACTCTGCAACTGGTACCTGACCTGGGAGGGCTTGATGGGACACTGGGTGCCCGAGATGGGAAATGTTCCATTCTCTCCCACAAAAAATATAAAACATGAACCAAGATCAAAGACATTGGTGGATTACATTTGATATTTTCTGTACATACAATTTCTGCATGATAAGCCTATTGTAAGTGGCCATTGTTTTGCATCATTCAGACCCAATTTGCTTTGGTGATCATTCCTTCAATCATAGAGAATATTTTTCCTTGCTGTAATTAACTCTGCCACTTGCTGTGTCTTCCTATCAAATTGATGGATGAGGCTCAATGCAGTCACAAGCCTTACTTAGTATATTGGTAACAATGTATAATAGAATATTTCCCTTAAGCTAATACTTCAATGTTATGGAAATATCTTAATTTATCACTTGAAATGACTCCACCGCCATCATCAATAATTCGCCCCAGTGTTATGATAGCGCACAATGTTCTCTCCAGACACAACCAAAGTTTAGGTGCTGTTAACATTGTGGCTCGGCACATTCCAGATGCTGGGAGTTTGAATGGCAAAAAGTTCTCCCTCTCTCCCGTTTTTTAAATCTGAAGTCTCCCCCGGTCTCCTGCGGTCCAAGTGGAACCATGGAGGAGGTAGGCAGTTCCGGCGGCAGATGGAAAGACCCACAAGAAAGTGAAGAATGCACTGCCAATGGAACAAGGAAAGTTGGAGGACTTAGGTTGGGGAGTGGCATCAACTACGTGAGACAACAGTAAGATACTAGTGCCTTTTGGAAGGATGAAAATCAATAATTGTACAGCTAGCTGTTTTCACACTTCGAAAGGACGTAATGTTGTTTAGTGGCCTATAAAAATCAGGTCCAGGAATCAGATGGGAGTTATACTACCACCTTCGAGTTGATGTGAAGCAATTTCTGATGCAGAAAATAACTCGGCAGTCAGGCCATTAATCGCTGAACTCCACAAGCACTAAATCCAATATCATCTCGAGGAGAGAAGGCTCGCATCGGGCACAGTATGACTGTAGTTTGGTGCCAAGCCCAGCTGAGAATGCTCCCGGAGGTCTACTTGCACACATCTTTCTAGCCCTGTTAGATTCATGCTTTCTCTATCTCACATTCAGCAAGAGCCAACACACCATTGCAGGAAGAGGGGTTTCCCAATGGCCCTGAGCACTGCTAAAGTTACCTGATAGTGCTGTTGAAACTGCCCTTAGACTAAGTTCCGTCTCCTTCAGTTGCATTTTGAAGCCGTCTCACCTTCAGATGCTGTGTACTTCCACCACTTCTTGTTTTCATTGCTGATTCGCTCCCAGTGAGGAATGAAAATAAGCAATGAAAGGTGGGCAGAGCAAGAAGGCAGGAAAAACAATGGATCCAGAAGGGTCGAAAGTGGGACTAAGCCAAGAAACCGAGCAGAAGTGGAGATACTGGGGAAAGCAGCAGGACAAACTATTAAATGTTTACATTGCAACTCACCAAACAGTATACAAAACACCTTTAGTTAAAAGGGAAGGAGGGGCACTGACAACTCCATGAAATGCATTAGAGATGGGGAGAACTTCCAAGACCACCCCGAAAAGCCATGAAGTCCAATATAATGTCCCTCTCTGCACAAACCGCCTCCTCCTCCTCCCTCCAAATGAATGCCCAAGTTACCCCCCAGGAAGCAAAATAAACCAGTAACAATGACCTATCCCAAAACCAGGTAAGATATATGGTTGCCAACTCTGGTGAGACATATTCCTGGAGGTGCCATCCATTTTATCTCCTGCCTCCAACCGCCTCACCCCCACACTCCTGCCATTGGTCACCCAACAAGCCCATACTTGCGATGCACCACCTTCCCATGGCCAATTGGAAAGCGAACAGACTCTTCATTGCCTGATTGACTGGCAGTCCAGAATCATCCAAACAGCCATTTTTCCCCATGTCTGATATTTTTATAATAAACCAGTGTTGAAAGAATTTTTTTTTTTTTTAAATACAATTCTAATGCCCATGGGTTGCTCCTGGGTTACTCACAGCAGTGTCCTGGAGATTAGTCTTTAATTCCTGGAGACTCCAGGACAATCGTGGAGGGTTAGCAACCTTAGTAAGACACCATCCACTACCCAACAAGACAACCATTTAGACAGAACCCTTTGAATTCCCCTCGCCAATCCATCTGAACCCTGGGGATCAAGACCAAATGAATTGCCTCAACTTTCAAACACACATTGCTCCCAACACAGGTACAGCCATGCCAGGAAATCTAATGGCTCAATATATTCCTCTCACAAGCACTTTGCAATCAAGATGCTTCACAAAAAAATGCACATGTGTATAAACTCTTCAGAATTCAATGTTGAAAAATTCAAATATAATTTAAAAGATATATTTTCATACTGCAGTAAAACGTGCAGTCAGAAGGCATCAAGACTTACTTGAGCAGTAACTCCATAATTACCGTTTATCAACCAACTGCAAGAATGTCATTTTCTCCCGTGCAATTTTCTGCTGATCAAATGATAATATGTGCTCAATAATTAGCTTAAACAGCTTAACCCCCAGGGAAATGAAGCAATTGACCTTTGTCAACGGGCCACTGCCGTGTTAATACTGCGGAAAACGGTTCTGTTGCGTTCTTGGGTTTTACGCTTGGTATACAAGTTAAGTTCAGCATCAATGGCCACTCCTCGAGGTGGACCCCTTGCCCCATGCAAATCAGAGTGCGTCTTTATCAGGCCAATAGCATGAGAGCCAATGGCCGATCGAAAAGTTCTTGCCACAATATTTCAGCTCACTGGCGTACTCAACATGTTGTCATGTGATCTCATCGCTGATTAAACAAATACTTTGGTTCTGCCTTCCCGGAAGAGAACACAAATAACTTCCCAGAAATGCTAGGGAGCCAAGGGTCAAGTGAGAAGGAGGAATTAAAGGAAATTAGTATTAGTAAAAAAAAAAAAAGAGTGCTGGAGAAATTAATGGGACTAAAAGCCGATAAATCCCAAGGACCTGATAATCTGCATCCCAGAGTACTAAAAGAGGTAGCCATGGAAATAATGGATGCATTGGTTGTCATCTTCCAAAATTCTATATATTATGGAACAGTTCCTGCAGATTGGAGGGTGGCAAACGTAACCCCACTATTTTAAAAAGGCAGAGGGAAAACAGGGAACTATAGATCGGTTAGCCCAACATCAGAAATAGGGAAAATGCTAGAAGTGATAAAAGAACACTTAGAAAATATCAACGGGATTAGACAAAATCAACATTGATTTATGAAAGGGAAATCATGTTTGACAAAACTATTGGAGTTTTTTGAGGGTGTAACTGGTAGAATTGATAAGGGAGAACCAGTGGATGTGGTTTATTTGGATTTTCAGAAGGCCTTTGATAAAGTCCCACATAAGAGGTTAGTGTGCAAAATTAAAGCACATGGGATTGATGGTAATATACTGGCATGGATTGAAAATTGGTTAATAGACAGGAAACAGAGAGTAGGAATAAATGGGTCTTTTTCGGGGTGGCAGGCAGTGACTAGTGGGGTACTGCAGGGATCAGTGCTTAGGCCCTAGCTATTCACAATATATATCAATAATTTGGATGAGGGAACCAAATGTAATATTTCCAAGTTTGCTGACGACACAAAACTAGGTGGGATCGTGAGTTATGAGGAGGATGCTAAGAGGCTTCAAGGCGATTTAGACAAGTTGAGTGAGTGGGCAAATACATGGCAGATGCATTATAACGTGGATAAATGTGAAGTTATCCACTTCGGAAGGAAAAACAGAAAGGCAGAGTGTTATTTAAATGGTGATAGGTTGGGAAATGTTGATGTACAAAGGGACCTGGGTGTCCTTGTACACCAGTCACTGAAAGCAAACATGCAGGTGCAGCAAGCAGTTAAGAAGGCAAATGGTATGTTGGCTTTCATTGCAAGAGGATTTGAGTATAGGAGCAAGGATGTCTTATTGCAGTTATACAGGGCCTTGGTGAGACCACACCTGGAGTATTGTGTGCAGTTTTGGTCTCCTTACCTAAGAAAGGATATACTTGCCATAGAGGGAGTGCAGCGAAGGTTCACCAGACTGATTCCTGGGATGGCAGGACTGTCATATGAGAAGAGATTGGGTCGACTCGGCCTGTATTCACTCGCGTTTAGAAGAATGAGAGGGGATCTCATTGAAACATATAAAATTCTGATACGGCTCGACAGACTGGATGCAGGGAGGATGTTTCCCCTGGCTATGGGGTCCAGAACGAGGGGTCACAGTCTCAGGATATGGGGTAGGACATTTAGGATTGAGAGGAGGAGAAATTTCTTCACTCAGAGGGTGGCGAACCTGTGGAATTCTCTACCACAGAAGGCTGTGGAGGCCAAGTCACTGAATATATTTAAGAAGGAGCTAGATAAATTTCTAGACACAAAAGGCATCAAGGGGTATGGGGAGAGAGAGGGAATATGGTATTGAGATAGAGGATCAGCCATGATCATATTGAATGGCAGAGTAGGCTCGAGGGGAGCCGAATGGCCTACTCCTGCTCCTATTTTCTATGTTTCTATAGGTGGATGAATATGCACTCTATCAGACCAAGGCTCAAGCTACAAACCAGACAAGTTTATTTAATATTGAACAGGTAAATGAATGGCACTCAATGCAAACACATGTACAGTAGTTACTGCCTTTACTATTCTCATCGAAATGTCACAGCTAAGATGTTTCTCCTCCTCTTAATGTTGATCTTTGAAATACGGTCACTCACTTCTTTCATGGCGAATCACTAAGACGGAGAAAGTTCCTGATAGGACTCTCTGCAGGCAAACATTCAGCCAAACATACGCCAACAATCAGACACCCCTGGCAACAGAGCTGTCCATCAAAGTGGCTTCAAAGAATCATTGGCCCCATCTCCCCCAGAGACAGTTGTCAATCAAAATCAGTATCCCAGGATGTCAATTACCTAGGATGGCTTGATTCATTCATTTGTGCTGAAGATTTTGACTGGTCTGCTAGAGGAGACCCTTTCTAGGTATAATGGGAGTAAATCAATGCCAATCACTACTCCTGAAACAATGCATTTCTTTGCCTTGCCCTGAGCCAGACTGCAATGTGTATTCCATAGAACTTGCAGAAACAGCAAGCAGTGACATCAACTCCATGACTGTGGTCAGCTACAAAGAACCCAATCAATAATCTAATAAAGACGAAAAAAATTTCATTTTTGACACAGAAGCTTTTACTTAGAAGGTCCAAGAAGTCAACATTTACAGAGCGGGAAGTCCAGATAACTTGCCAAACTGTAACGGGTCCCAAAGTACTTCCTTACAAGTAGTGACTGTTCCAGTTTCTCCAACACTGAAACTGCACAACCTCTGGGAAGAGGTAGGAAATGAGACCTCTCAACATTTAACAAAAAACACAAACAGACTTGATAGGATGACAAAGCAGTTTAATGAAGGGAGGGTCGTTTGCCAAAGAGAATATCATGTGCCCTATTCCAACATCAGCACGTACCAGCGTGAGAGGATAGGGAAAGGCCACTATCTTTTAGGGGATGAAGACTGCACGCCTTGTTGGCTTAATTAACATTGACAATGGCTGGCTTATAGCACAGTCTGTACTCCATTTGAGATTGATCACTACTGGAGTTGGCATCACTTCTATAGTCAGTCAGGAAGATGACAACTTGGAAGCTCTTGAAACCACACGGCAGGGAGCCTTGACTTGGCAAAGTCTCTCTGATCAGTATAGCGTCAAACCAATCACTATTTCCCAATTTAACTTGTCTTCCCCATTATTCTTCAGCTTTGGGGGTGTCCTGTACAACGTACCTTCACCTCCACCTTGCTTCATCAGTTAAAGAAAACCTCTGAATGACGCCTCTAGTGCATGGAAGCAGCTATTGTGAGACAGTAGAAGATGCTAGAATCCCAGAAGCTGAAGGAGTCATTGAACTGTGCTATCCATCTGGCCCAGTTCATAACGGGCCAGATTTCCCATTCATTGGCTATGAATGGGTGGAAATCTGGCCTATCTTTGAAGAAGGCAATGTGTCTGTTCTCTCTGCAAATGTGTGGTCGTGAGTAACACACTGTAGGGTCACACACGCACACACAATTAACTGAATGCACACAGAGGAAAGGTCTGTGGGCCTATCATGTGGAGTGTGAGCAGCAAATAAAGCAGCACATCATGCACGATAATACACATGTAACTAAATACTCACTGCACAAATACATGATACAATCTATCCAAACTATTCCTATAGAAACCATTACTGGATGCCAATTTGCCTTGTGTTACACACAGAGCAAGCAGCTCTGTTTTATCAAAGTCGTATTGGTCCCTCGAACATTTCATGTCTGAGCTGAATTTTGAGATTGAGTCAATGGCACAGTGGAGCTTTACTTTGGGGATAATCCCCATTAAAGGAGGATAACTACTGCCATAATGTTTCTGTTACAGTTACCCTCCAGGATAGATGTGTAGATTTTTCCTGGGGTTCCTATATATCTGTCAGGAGCCAAGATGACAAACTAAGGATCACAGATCCAGTTATTAGCAAATCATTGATGCATTTCTTGTTACCTTCAAGCCACAGAAAACGCAAAGCTACATTTTTTTTCTCCCCTCTTCCTCCTTTGCTGGGACTGGCAACTCTAATAGTAACTCACCATTTTTCATATAGGTACTCAGCATCATAGTCAATACAGAGCTGAGCTTCTGACTCCATACCTCTCCATCACAAAGACTTCCACCTCTATAACACAGGAACAGGAGTTGGCCATTTAGCTCCTGGAGCCTGTTCAATTAGATCATATCTGATCTGTAGCTCAACTCCATTTTCCCACCTTAGTTCCATATCCCTTGATACCCTTACCTAACAAAAATCTATCGATCTCAGTCTTGAAAATTTCAATTGACCCCCAGCACCAACAGCCTTTTGGGGGAAGAGAGTTCCAGATTTCCATTACCCTTTGCATGAAAAAGTGCTTCCTGACATCATCCCTGAATGGCCTGGCTCTAATTTTAAGATTATGCCCCCATGTTCTGGATTTCCCCAAAAAGAGAATAGCTATTTCCACTGGTTGGGGAGTCTAGGACTAGGGGACATAGACAAATAATTAGAGCCAGGACTGTCAGGAGTGAAGTTAGGAAACACTTCTACACGCAAAGGGTGGTAGAAGTTTGGAACTCTCTTCCACAAACGGCAGTTGATGCTAGCTCAATTGTTAATTTTAAATCTGAGATTGATAGATTTTTGTTGACCAAAGGTATTAAGGGATATGGGGCTAAGGCGGGTATATGGAGTTAGGTCACACATCAGCCATGATCTCATTGAATGGAGGAACAGGCTCCAGGGGCTAAATGGCCTACTCCTGTTCCTATCTTCCTAAGAGAAAATAGTTTCTCTGTATCTACTCTAACAAATCCCTTTATCATTTTAAACACCTTGATTAGATCTTTCAAAACTCAAAGGAATATAAGCCAGGTTTATGCAACCGGTACTCATAATTTAACCCTTTAAGCTCCCTGCCTCCATCCCTACCTCTGCCCATTTGCTGCTGAAACTCTTATCCATGCCTTTGTCACCTCCATTGTTCTCCTGGTCATCCTCCCATCCTCTACCCTCCGTAAACTTCAGCTCATACAAAACTCTGCTGCCCACATCCTAACCCGCACCTAGCCCTGCTCGCACATCACCCCATCCTTACTGACCTATGTGGGCCCTCGCTCGCTCAAATTTAAAATTCTCATCCTTCGGTTTAAAAGTCTCTATGCCTTGCCCCTTCTCTATAACTTCTGATAGCCCTGCAAACACCTCCCCCCACCACCCCACCCCAAACTCTGTGTTCCACTATCTCTGGCCTCTTGTGCATCCCCCACCCTTCATAAGAACATAGCAACAGGAATAGGCCATTCTGCCTCGAGGCTGACCTGTACCTCAACTCCATTTACCCGCCTTTGCTCCATATCTCTTGATACCTTACCTAACAAAAATCTATCAATCTCAGTTCTGAATTTTTCAATTGACCTATCCTCAACAGCCACCGACCATTGGCAGCTGTTGTCTTCAGCGGCCTAGTCCCCACACTATGGAATTCTCTTGCTAAATCCCTCCAACCTCTCTGCCTCCTTCAAGACCCTGGTCAAAACCCACCTCTTCGGCTAAGTTTGTGATCACCCATCCTCCTATCTCCACGTTTGACTCAGGATTCATTTTTGTTTCTGTATGTCTCTGTGAAACGCCTGGTGACTTTTTTTCTACATTAAAAGGTGTTATGTAGATGCTTGTTGTTGTAGATGGTGAGCGTCAGCAAACAATTTGACCACAGGGGGAACTGTAGCTGAACTTGATCATGTCCTCGCCCAACATCACATTGGACAGCAACCAGACATGGCTGATTTTCTCCTCCCTAACCCAATGGGCACTGAGGCCAATAGCAGCACCCTCTACTGCCACCCTGTCAGAGGTCAGCTAACTCCTCACAAATAGGGCATCCTTCGTATGTAGGGCTGCAGCTACTTGACTGCCTTAGCCAGCAGGGTTGTCGAGAAGCTAGCTTTCGTTCGTAGAGTCGTAGAAAGGTCAGTATAGGAGGAGGCGTCACAGCACAACGATTGACTGTAACCCCATTTTCCAGTCCTCTTTAATATTTTCTTAACCTCTTAAATGTCATGGACTTGGCTTCAATAGCCACTTGCAGTCATATTCTAACGGCCTTTTGTGTGCCAAATTCCTTCCGACTCCCCCATCTGCCCAACATTAATCCAGTCATTCACACCGCCAAAGCAGACCAACTGATCATTTCCCGACCATGGGATCTTGCTGTCGCAAATTGACTGGTATCAGCCGCGACTGCACTTCAAAGATGATTCACTGGCTTTGGAACGTCTCGAGAATGTGATAGCAGCCGAACAAATGAGAGTTCTTTCTAGTACTAATCTGGGAAGTTCTGCCCCCTTGTTACCGATTGATCAAACAGTAGAAATAATCTTTCACTATTTACTCTTTCAAACTCTTCCAACATTTGGATCTCTGCTCCAGTGAATATAGTCCTGGTTATCCAGGTTTCATTATAACGATTATCCTCTCATCCCGATTAATAAGTGAGAGAACAGGAAGTTCCTTCATTGTAATGAACGTATTCATATTCCAGATCATCTTGTGTAAACAAGAGAGAACTGGTACTAACTATTTTCTCATGATTAATTTAATTTATTTATTTAAAAAACACCCCGAGCCTCCAGGTCAGCTTGATTTTATTTTACTCGGATCTAAGCAACAAGTGCTTCCAGTATATTCAGCATATTTGAGTCAAGTTAGAAAGAAAAGGCTTAAACAAAACTGGGGAACTCCCCAGGGAGCTGAGAGCAGTGCCAGGTTTATTGTGAGAACCCACGAGCCCAGACAGCTTTTTCCCACTTCACCACCCAGGTTTCCCACCCAACCAATATATATTAGCTGTAAAAATACAATTCGAGGTGGGGGGTGGCAGTAGGGGTGCTGAGAATGTTTTCCTTGTGAATTATTCAAAGAGGAGCTTACCAAAGACCTGTTTGTGATGTGCACACCCCAGTCCTGCACCTCTGATTTGCTTGTGCTTCTCTCTCTGGTCTTCCGGGGCTCTCTCTCTCACACACAAACACAAACACAGATCCCGAGGCGCACACACACACACACAACTTGGGCCTGCACCTCTGATCAGTTTTCATCCAAAAATGGCACCCAGCACCAGTTTTTTCTGCACTAACTTAATCCTGGGTTGCTGTCATTGGAAATAAGTCACACTGGCCAACAAGATGGGGCATGGCCAAATCCAGCAAGAAAAGCCACATCAGGAGAAAGAAAACTCTCCTTTTTTCCCTGATCATGGTCCCCACTAATTGCCTTGGACAGTTTTGGTTTGCCTTTTGCCAACGTTTAGAGACTGTGCACACTTTCTAAACAGAGCCTCTCTCTCTCAGTAACAGCAGTGGTCAATGTGCATCATACCCTAGATGCAGTCGTTAGGATAGCCCACATCCCATGCTGCATTGGGGGGGAGGGGGGGCGGTGGAGGAAGGGGAGGGGAAGGGGCTGCAAGTTTGCCCTGGATGAGACGTGCAACAGAATGTTTGTGCATAAAGTAACAAGGGACAACACATAATGATTGGTTCACAAGTACTGCCATGTGCTACTGGATGATTATGCAGAACCAAAATACATTCAAGAGACTGAAGCAATAGATGGCAATGTAAATTATCTTGTTTAGCGACTGGCTGGACAGGCAATAAACAAATGCTAAAATGTCCCGTGTATCTTCATTCTATACGACACGTTGCAAATCATATTTAGAATACCTTAGAGAAATAGGAACAAAGGAACGTTTATTAAAAAAATCCTCTCATTTGTGAATGTTTTTATAGATAAGATGGATGAAACAATCCAACCAGTACCTCATTATGTTGACAACCAAATACAGTTTGGAATGGCAAGCATTAGACAGTAGTGCCAACCCCTATAGACGGTAGGACCATGCCCCTACAGACGGTAGGACCCCATCCCTACAGCTATAGAACTTTGAACTTAAAGCTTAGTCTCACTGTTCAAGTTATAGAAGGCACAGCTGTCTAATTATACCACACTATGGCCAGGTCCAGTCTAGGGTGGGTTCAATTTGGTAATAAATCGACCAGTATCTCCATTTGAACTGGAGCCAGACAGAAGCAACTAAGTGCTGCTTAACACAGCAGCAAATCACTGATTCCATTAAAGAGCTCAGGGAAGCACATGCGCCTGTGGACTTGGATACTTGGTGTAGACTCTTGTCTTGGCCGACTTTCTGATCTGGGATTAATAATGCTAGTGAACGCAGATCAATAAGTTTCAAGTCTCTTCAGTAGGAATCAGGATCATTAGAGTAGCCCAGAGCACAGTCTTCAGGGCAGTAAAGAGCTACTGAGGGAGAATGTAAAACAGGAGAAGGTGGGGAGGGTGGCAGGAGAGGGGAGTTTCACCATTGGCAGCCGTGATTTCAGTCATCTAGGCCATAAGCTCTGGAATTAACTCACTAAACCTCTGCCTTTCTACCTCTCTCTCCCCCTCATTTAAGAGGCTTTCTCCTTTCCTCTCTTCAGCTGCAGTTCCACAAGTGTCAACAGCCCTGTGGTAACTCACTAAAGTGGCCATGAACGAGTCCAAACAGGCTATTTGACCATGGAGACCCTCACGGTTGAACCCAAAGCTGTCCTCATCTGTACCTCACTTGTGCCATCTCTACATACTCTATGAGCAGGTGTTACTGCACAGTGATTAGGAGCCTGGCTGACACTTCTCTCCATAGCCCTGAGGGAACGGAGGCCAATTGGATCATCCCAACTGTTGCGCTTGCTGTGATCAGCTCATCTAGCACAGAATGGGGACTATCCCGTTCCACTTGGCTCAGCTACTCACAGGACAAACCCGCTGAAGCTCGGGGAAGTCCGAAATGTGGAACTTTACCGTGAGAACTTCAAACAGGGATCGCAGTTTAAAATCTTCATGGGCAAGAAACCCAACATAGAAAGGTGTCAGTACAGCAAATCAAGTTTGAACATTGCCTTCCAAGTGTCAATCCCCAACAGTCCAAATACTGTGTATTTTTAAACCCTTTATCCTTCATTTAATGGCAGTACCTTATGTGAGGTACAGACTAGATAATGACAAGCTATTCTACCTTGTCCAGAACAGTAGAACCGGAGGACACGGCCTGCGCTTGAAGGGTGGGGAGGAATTCAAAACTAATCTGCCGAAACAATGGCCCCGATATTTGTGGGGAGGGAGGAGTCGTAGCGGTCGGGGAACCCAGAAATGCGGGTAACTCAGAGGTCCTGCCGACTTTAATGGCAGGACCCCATTTAAATGTTTTTGTCTCAGTTTCCCGGCCGGCAGCCAGCCAGTCTAAGAGGCTGAGAGTGGAGTGGAGGGAAAGAGAGATCACAGAGGCCGAGGGGGGGGGGGGGTTGGGGGGTAGGGGGAGATCGTGAAGGGCAGTGGGGGGAGGGGGAAGGGAAGATCGTGGAGACCGAGGAGTAAGGAAGATTGGAGGCTGGGTGGAGGGGGTGGAGATTGGAGGCCGGGAGGGGGGGGTGGGGGGGGGGAAAAGAGATCGGAAGATCAGAGGCTGGAGTGGGGGAGGGGGGGGCAGGGCAATCGTAGGCCGGGGGGTTGTCAGCGGATCGCGGGGAGGGAAGCAGGTTAACTTGATGGGCTGGGGGGGGGGGGGGGGGGGTGGAGAACTCCTGCTGCTCCTCCTGGCCCACAAGCTGCTCTTGACTCCCTCCAGCTACCAGGTTTCCGAAGCCCTACGAAACCCGGCCCCCAAGCAACAAATCTAAAAATCTGCTAAAATTTGAGGCACGCAACCTCGTTAAAATATTTAAATTGAGGGCCTGGTTCTGGATAGCAGGTTAGTCTCCCACCACCCTTCCCCACCCCCCCAACCTGTTAAAGCCGGAAATGGGTGTGTTGGAGGCGGGTTTCCAATTTTCAAAATTTTTATCCCCTCCCCTGTCTGTCCTGGGGAGTTAAAATCCCCCTAATATTTCACTGAGCAAGTGGTCAATCTATGGAACAGGTTTTCTGGAAAGATGGTGGAAGCAGTTAGCATCGATTCATTCAAATTAGATAGATTTCTTTCAGAAAATGATATTTTGGGATACCGTATTCGAGTAAATTGAGACATGCTCGGGAGGAACAGGTGACTTTGAAGCTATGGTTCCCAAAGCTCTCCATCACTGGGGTTTTCCTCACACTATGTCTCGGTCTGTTGTTGACTAATCGATAGTGATTGATTACTATGATTGGTCAACAACTCTATTATTGTGGTATCATGCGACTATCAGGATGGTAGAAGGGGAACTAGATGGACTGTGGTCTTTTTTCATCTAGTAATAATTATGTTCCTAAATTACACAGATGCATTAAGTACAGCATACCACCCAGACCCAGGTAAAATGGAACACTCTTACTGGCTGATTACCCCACTTACAAATGCAAATAAGTGCACAGGCTTAAGCTGCAACGTGCACACTACACATTAAATTGCTCTGGTGTCAATGTGCAGATCAACACAGCCCAGCTGAAATGATAGCTGCGTGAAAAATAGGGAGTCCTTCACTTCCAATATAAAAGACATGATTGAATAGCAACAACAAACAGAGGACAAGCAAACTGACTGAAGGACATGACTATCAATCACAAATGCATGCGCCTGGATCTCCCAGTGGAGTACACTTCACGGGGCTTGTTCAGTGCTGCTCCATGGGCTAAGTGTAAGCAGATGAAGGGGGCTTGGCTTTCAGTCCGGAGAGACTGGCCAAGGAGGAGGTGAAAAGTGCTGCAAACACACCGCAGGGAGGCTCATACAGTGAGAGTTTTGGTGGGAAACGCTCACTTGCATTTCTCTCTCAGATGCTGAAGGGCCTGCCGTCAAAAGGATGAATTTGTCTCATCGCTGAGGGAAGATCAATTTGAAGGAAATTTCCGTTTGATTATTTGCAGCAACTCCTCTTTCCTTCCTTAAACAATCCTGGGGAATCGGTGACTGTGGGGCTGATGTGAGATTAAAACCAAAATATCGTTTGCAGTCGTACACATCACTTCAGTTTAAATTCGTGCCACTAAAAAGTCTTCTGCCCATTGCGTTCATGCTTCCTACCACAGGAAACAAACCTAATGAAAATGCGACGCCCTCCCCTCAAATCCCAGCTAATATCATGGACTGCACTGGAGACATTACAAAGCTGTGTAATCTTAGGATTGAGGTCACGTTCGGCGACCACTTGCTGCAGTTTATGGCATCAGCTGAGCGTTGAACCTATTGCTAATACTCCAACCTATGTAATCATATAGGCGAAAACATATAAACTGATAATCACATCTATGTTATGCAAATTTGAATGCACAAGTAAATCCAGGGCAGGATACCAAGGTAAGAAGCTTTGGAATTCTATGAATTAACCCATTCAAAATATATTCATCCTTACAAAACAACTATGAAATAATATTCTCAAATAAAGCAACCATTGGGGTGCTACAACTGGCCTCAGTATCCCAGGATTGGGGGGGGGGGGGGCGCGCGGAAGAGAGGAAAATTATCAGCCATGGTTCCTACTTCTGCTGGAAGGCGCACATGAAACGAGTGTTGGATGATAACATCATCAGACCTTTCTGTGATGAACCCTACAGTTGAATCACTTAGCTTTGGCCAATACACTGAGAAGGGATGCTTGGGCTGGGCACAGGAGAGACTTGGCTCTCGTGCCGCACGATGGTGATCAGAACTTCTCAGGTGAACAACAGTCTTGGACCTCACTATCAATCTGTTCTCTACAGCAATTCTGCACTAGTCTATAAATAACACACCATCAAGAAGGATCAATACTAAATTTATGTGCATTCTAATACATACTGTCTGCAAACAGTGTAACCACAGAGGCAGAAATTACAATCATTGACCACTCTATTATCCTGAGGGCAGAACAGATTACTTATTGCAATGAGGCTAGACAAAGGCGACATCAGTTTGTGTGTGCTCCCCTCCACGTTATTAATGGCACAGGAGATTTCATCTAATCTTCTAGAAGCACATCTTGCTCTCCTGTAAGCTATCGGTTATGCTTTGCACAAAATTGTAAAAGGAATTAATCTGTTTCGCAGTCATTCCATAGATTCAATCCAGTTATTTATTTTCAAGGAAAGGGAGTGTGTTTCATGCAGGAGACTTGTTGATGCTTCAGTCGCACCGAGCTAGCCATCATTTTAAGAGTGAAAAGCGGAATACTGGAAATATGAAACATGGACAATGTGCTGGATGCACACAGTAGACCAGTCAGCATCGGTGAAAGAAATGGACAGGTTAAACATTTCCTCAGAACAGACAGCACACTAAACGTTTACCTGTCTGTTCCCTCCATGTATGCCTCCTGACCTGCTGTGTGCTTCTGCAGCATTTGCTGGCTTTGCCTCATCTTAGAGTGAACTGGATGGCCTGTGATGTAAAGAAAACTCAAGGAGCAGCTGAACAGAAGACTCTGAGGGAGAGGTCCACGCTGACACAAGCTGCAGCCACAGACATCACCCCATCCACCATTTTGCTTTCTTTTATGCACCACCAATGACGGAGCAAGCCTTTGGCAGCATTCCCGCCTCTGAGTTGGAAGGTGCAGGGTTTGAACTCACTCTGGACAGTCCCAGCGAGCTCCGGCTCTGAAATGTGGAATGACATCCAATGGAGATACTGGAGTACGGTGAGTGTGGGTAGCCCCCCCCCCCACCCGCCATCATAGGGGCGTTGGGAGCCCATAAAACCCTCCCGCTGTATAGGACTAACCACCCTATCGACTGGTCATGGCCATGGAAGGAGCGTTCACATCACGGACTGTCAGACTGTTAATCAGCCTGAGAATCCTTCCACTACTTCACACTGTTCTCCAAAGGAAGAGTGTGAAGATACAAAAACAACCACCAATGATTTCATGTTGGTTTGCCTCTTGCTGAGGTGTGAACCTGTTCCAAGCATTTATTTACCCACCCCTACCCCCAATTTACTTCTGAAAGTTCTGATCTTTCTGGGACTCTGTTCCAAACATGCCAAGATCTCACTCAAGTGCAATTCTTCCTGGAGATGAGGAGCAGGAACCCGGCCCAGATTTTACCCTGTCTTTAACCGTGGGATGCTGAAACCAGTACGCCAAAATCTGGCCGAGACCAGGTAACACAGGGAATCGAATGTGAGATGTTGTGGCCCCTATAATTTAGAAACACCCAGAGCAGCACATTTACTCACACGCTCGATGCAGTTGTAACATCAAAAATACATCCAAAAGCTCAAGTCCTTATAACAGTGCAGCATAATATACTTATATAATTGCAAGCAGCGCTATTAGAATGCTTTTATCATCTCAAAGCCCTTGACACACAATGAATTCCTTTTGGAATACCGTGACTGTTAAGTAGACAAACACAGCAGCCATTGTGCACCAGCAATATCCCACAGTCATGAGAAGAGCGACCAGTCAGTCTGTTTTTGATGGACCTGCACTTGATGCCATGAGATGCTGAGCACACAGAAACACACTACTGTGTCTTGCGGCACACTCCACTGAGAAAATAATAACTTGGAATCCGCTGTTGGCGACGTCCTCGCCAAACACTTAGCACGCTCAAATTCCCCTCTCTGCTATTTTAACAGGGGTGCCAATATGGCCATTTTAAATGGAGATACAGTTTGCTGAATCAGCCAGTTCCTCCTGATTAACTGAAGAGATGTGAGCTTACTGCAGTTGTCAATCTTACTGTCTGGGGGGTGCGTCAGGCTGCAGATGGGGTGGAATGCACACCTGTCGTCTGCTTGATCCACCATCACGAAAGATAGCTGCTTCCCTCAGCCGTGGCTCAGTGGTAGCACTCGTCTCTGAGTTAGAAGGTCATGAGTTCAAGTCCCACTCCAGAGACTTCAACACATAACCCAGGCTGACACTCCACTGTGCCACTGAGGGAGTGCTTCACTGTCGGAGGAGCTGTCTTTCAGATGTGACGTTAAACTGAGGCCCCGTCTCCCCTCTTAGGTGGACATAAAAGATCTCATGCGGCTTTTCAAAGAAGAGCAGGGGATTTCTCCCCGGTGTCCAGGCCGATATTTATCCCTCAACCGACGTCACTAAAATGGACTATCTGGTCATTTATTTCATTGCTGTTTGTGGGACCTTGCTGTGTGCAAATTGGATGCCGGGTTTCTTACATTACAACAGTGACTACACGTCAAAAGTACTTCGTTGGCTGTAAGGTGTTTTGGAATGTTCTGATATTGTGAAAGGTGCTATATAAATGCAGATCAATCTTTTTTTCCTTTCTTTCTAAGTGTAGCAGCAGTTCAAGGCCTGATTTTGTTTTTTCAAAAATGCAGAACAACAATCTGGAGTCGTTACAAAAGCTGCATCATCATAGAGTGAGAGAGTAAAGCTTGAGTAGTTTACTAACCTAACCAACCACATGATACATTACCACTTGGAACTTAATCCAAACTATGTCTTATTATATAAATGGGAATGTGTTTTTTTTGCCAACAGGGTAGTCCTGGCAGACATGGATGACAAGCTTTTATTTGTGTACCACACCATTAGGCTGGAAATGGCACTGGGACTTGTTCCACTGGCTGACGCGGGGAACAGTGTACCTTCTGTACTTACTTATTTTTATTCGGCAGATTGCGTGTGATAGAATCTCATTATTCATGATTCTACTAGCAGCCGTGCCAAGCTGAGGCACACCAGCCTCCTTGGGAACAATGCAAAGTGCAGCCATTTTGGAATTAACCCAAGCCCAATAAAGCAATTTGTTTGATTTTTGATACCTGGACAAATTTTAATTGATTTATACAAAATTAAAGAAGCTTTCTGTTTTTTTGTTTCCTTTCATATTTCCTTCCCAACCATTGCTGAAAGAATTGACTCACTAAGAGGCATTACTTGCATGTGAATCTCGACAGTCCAGGTCAGCAGGCCGTCTGATTGAGGGAATCACAGCTGAGCCCCAGTCGACATACACTATCTGGCATCTTAAAAAGGTACACATCCAGCAGGGGTTGCTGGATGGTGAACAGGAGCGCGAACCCTTCCTTAAACCAACGTGTTCCTGGTTCACCACTGAGCCGCCAGGAAAGCAGCATTTCATCCAATTCACATTGGGACCTCCCAATATAACAAAACGCTTCTAAAAGAATTTTCAATCTTGTGCTCAATCAAGGATGCCAGTGCTGAGGCATTGGATGATTTTCCATTTCAGACATCCAGAATCAACACCAAGCATTCCCATGTCAGGTACATGACAGATTTGATGCACTTCCTCTGCCCTAATAACGCGCCTCAGTTCCTTCTTCAGAAGAGCAACCCTACTCCACCAGCGTGACCTTTTCCCACACCCACACAAGCCATCCCATGTGCTCTCTGAGAAAGACTGCCAACTTACAGGGAGTTTTATGCTGTGGGCTCATGCCTATTAGGAAGTAGATAGAGACTGCCTAACTCCTGTCACATAGCATTCTTGTAGCCAGCAGAGGAAACTTCCACCCCATCAATCTAGGCTGGATTTGAATCCAGGTCCCAGAGGTGAAAGATTGGTGTCTAACCCATTCCACCACCCAGTCCCTCAATATCAAATACTAGTTTAATTCGATATTTTAAAGAAATCACACACTGCTCGCACTTTCACATGGGAGGTATTCTACCCAGAGTGCAGCGGTGTGGCAGTAATAATCTATATGCATTGCAGAGCACTTTCTTAGACTATACCATAGAATCTGTCCCACTTTCATTTTGGGTTGTGAGTGCCTTAATGCCAAGTTGCAATTATTATTTAAGATTACACCACCACTAAACGCAAATGTCAATCAGTAATTGCTTGACATCGGAGATTCCCTTGGGGAAAATAGATCAATGTAGATCTCAAATAATCCTTTAATGGAACCTGAATGCCATTGTCCTTTCTAAAGAAAAAGGCTTAATACATTTGGAATAAATTCCAGTACAATACAAAAGGTGCTATACAAAAGCTACGAAAATACTGCTTTGTTAACATAATTTATTACAATTAGGGGTTTGTTATCTTTACTGAATACACTCCCTGACGAAAATGCTCAAAAATAATACATTTTCAATTAATCATTAATTAGGTCCATGAATGTGCAAGGAGTGCTAGCAGTAATGTACAGATGTTAACATATTTGAATTCCAGTCTATGCAAATTTGAATTGCAAACACACAATGGGAATCTGCATGTGTGTCTATAGATAATATAAATTAATTTTGGTCCTATCAATCACACAAGCAATTTTTGCATTGCAAGTATTAATATTTTTGCTGCTTGCATTTCTGCAATATTTTCCGTATGCACGTTAGATTTACTTTATTGAGATGGCAGTGATTTGTGCTCCTCTGTATATTCCTTTCTTGTTGCTCCCCATGTACAGTTTTGGGCTCCCTGTTATAGGAAGGATGCACAAACAATGAAAGTGCAGCACAGATTCACCAGGGAATTACATTTGTGAAGAGAGATTTCATTAATGCTGAGAAGGCTAAGTGGTAACTTGATTGAGGTCTTCGAGATTATGAAGGGTTTTGATAGGGTAAATTATAATAAGATTGTTTCCACTTGTTGGTGACAAGATAATAAGAGGGCATAAATGTAAGATAATTACAAAAAGAATTGGAGGGGAGGTTAGAAAATAAGCTTCTTTACACTGAGGGTGGTTAGAATGTGGAATTGTCCATCACAAACCATTGAAGCAGAGTCCGGATATTCTTCTAAAGGATAATTAGACTGTTGCTTGAAAAAAGGAATATTGAAGGGTTTGGGAAGCAAGCAGACTGGAAGACTCATGGGGGGAAAAAAACACTGGTACTAACTTGATGGACTGAATAACCTGTTTCTGTGCTGTAACATTCTAGGATTACTGAGCTGCAAACATGCTGTCCTACATCCTCTCCCTCCTCCCGGAATCCTCACTGTTGTTCCAGGCATGACTTGTTGCATTGTATCCTATTCTATTCATTCTTTCCCAGGACACCATGACAGTGCAACTATTGACCTTCCTCAATCTCCCCTTCCTCCTGCAATCATCAGGCTTTTAAAACCCACTACTTCCCAATTTACCTCAACTCCTCTTTGGATCTTCAGCGCTGGTGATGTCCTGTACCATGGGCCTTGGTCTTCACTTTTATTTCTCAGTAAAACAAAAATCTTCACAAAATAATTTGTTTTTAGGCACTTACACGATGCAACATCATCAAATGGTGCCCTGATACCTCAACATGACTTCCTCATAATGAAAACATGACTTCTCCATTGCAAAACAAAAATGGTTTGCTAAACAATTTTTCCAGAAGTCAGTGCTCCATTAAAGATGAATATTGAGAAACTAACTGGATCCACATCACAGGTCTTTAGAAAACAATAACATTGCTTCAAATATCGGATTTATAACAGTTCATGTACCACAAATACAGGTTAACAAGTTAAAAAAATGTAATAAGTTGACGTGTCAATCTGTTTTGAAGCTACAGTGATCCACATTTTTTTTTAAAACCTAGCCATAGTCCAACCCAAAGACCAAGCAAGCAGGCAGCCCATTCCCAGGTTGTTAACACTGTTGTTTGCATCAGACGCTGGGAGGTACGCCAGCAAACCCCTCCACTGATGCTTCTTTCAGATTTATGGGAGACTAGGAATTCTAAAAATTGAGATGCAACGATGCATCCTACAACTGCGCTGTACAGTGCAATGACATCCACACAGTTGTGCCTTCAGGTCCCCTATAATTTGGTTTATGAGTAATATCTACAAAGCCTATCCATTTATGAGACCTATTATTCGGTTGTGATGATCTAGAATGCACTGCCTGAAAGGGTGGTGGAAGCAGATTCAATAGTAACTTTCAAAAGGGAATTGGAAAAGGAAACATTTGCAAGGCTTTGAGGAAAGAGCTGGGGAGTGAGACTAATTGGATAGCTTGTTCAAAGAACCGGCACAGGCACGATGGGCTGAATAGCCTCTTGCTGTGCTGTATGATTCTATGATTTATTACAAAACTATGCTAGTTTTTGAAATCAGTGTCATCCTGCAAATTCCAGTTGTTTGGCTTCAGCCAGGTACAGGGGCAAAACCATAACAGTGTGCAAAGGACTTGGCCAACACTTTGAGTGCTCAAACCATGTTAAAGACCCAAAGACATTTCTCAAACCTTCCTGACCCCCTCAGTGAGGTGCTAAGATCTAACAATTCAATGCGAGCAGGCTGAAGAAATTGGAATACTTACAAAATGGGTCAAGGTCAACAGAACACAACCTTCCTATTCCACAACCACTAAATTACCATCAACCGACTTTATCTTTTTGTTTAATATTTAAACCAGTTAACTTTCCTTCATCAAAAATATGATTCAATAGTTAACCTTGTTAATATATAAATACATCATAAAGGAAATACATTGCTTTAAAAAAAACAAAACCAATTTTAACAGGGACACTTGGGGAGGGGGCGAATTGCTGGGATCAGCCTGTGCAGTGACATCATGAAGAACCTGTTTACAATTTGGCGACACAGTGGCCACAGTAATTCTCCCCTTTGTTAGATGTCAGCTGATCATTTCACACACATCCTCTAGAACATTCCACCTGTTATACGATGTTTCCATGCAAAGAAATTGGTAACGTGCAGACAAATTCTATTTTGTATTATATCGCATTCCGGGATTTTGGAACCAATGGTCTGCACCCCCCATTGATAATAAATGAGCCACAGGTTCACCGCGACTGAATTAGCCCATTTTCATATGGGATTCTGACCAGTGTTTTGGGGGATTGCATTTCATGATTCCATAAACCAGTAGCCCTGATTATGTGCAAGAGATGTATTATAAAAACAGAGACGTTAAATAAAGCCACAGTAACTTTTCTTTGTGGAGACAGAGACAGCAGACTGATGTGTGACAGCTTTAAATGTGCATCACTACCAAAGACCGTGGTGCCTGATTTGATTGCTAGTCATTAATCCATTAAATAAGTTCCACAGGACGAGGTGAAGAGGGAACAATCCCACCAGGCTAGGAGATAGTGCTTGGAAAAACAGGTAAGCCGCCCCTTCTTGGTTTTTTTTGGGGGGGGGGGTGCAGTGGTGAATGTACATTTCAGCGTCAATTTCAATCGAGAGAGCTGCAGCTCACGTATTGCCCCATTCGCCATTTCACTAGAGGGGAAAAGCAACCTGTTATTTCCCCCGTGTCTGTCACAGCTGTCAGGCAAGGGACAGCCCTCTAACACTGCGTTTTCACCGCACCTTAACAAAACCACACGTTGAAAACCGCTTCCTGTACTGTTCGTGTATATATATAATAATAAAAATAAACAGCATTAGTGCGGAGAGGCGTCAGGGAATTCTGATGCATCCGAATCATAACGGAGACACGGCGTGTGTAATAAAAATATAAATGACGTTCTTTAGCTCTATACTGCGACTCTTTTAAATAAAAATGAACCTGCGGACACACAGAGGATTAACGGAGCGTGATGATTGAACACTGCGACGCTATTTTTATGTCTTAAGCACCTCACATCGTTTGCAATCAGAAATATCTCAGCAGCCCTCCCCTCCCCCGGGGCTGCCTGTTCCCAATTCACGCAAGATGTCGCATTTCCACCGAAATTAACACGGCATTTTTTTTATTATTCCCTCTCTTTCCCCTCGAGATTTCCATTGCAGAGTGTCAATATCACCGGTTGCTATGCGATTCTGTCTGCAAATATCTCGCCTCTTCCTACAGTTGTCTTCAGAATTACCTTTTTTCCCCCCTCTCCAATTCTCACCAAAAAACAAAGTCTTTGCAAAATTCAAACCTCCCACCAGTTAAAAATAATATAAATACACTTACCAGGAGGTGAGTGGGTGAAAGAGCCGCTGTCTTCTGAAGGGAAGGGGGGGGGGGGGCAAAGAGAAGGTGCAGAACCAAATTCTGACGATCAAATTTCGAAGCAAAAAAAAATAAAACGCACAGGAGAGAGGGTTTAAGATAAGAGGGCTTGCTGCGGACAAGCAGAGACTGAGAGTGTCTACTGTTGCCTGCAATTCCAGTCCGATCACTGCTGTGACACCAGCGGCTGTATCTGCCTCCTGTGCTCACCAGCCCCCGCGAAGCCAGCCCTCTTCACACTCCCGTCTCGTTTACCGCATCGCTACCTGCGGTGCTGCAGGCAGACCGCAGCGACACCAGCGGCGGGCTCCTGTCCTCGATACTCAGGACTTGACAGCCGCTAGCAGGCAGGCTGTGCCTTAAACCATCTCCAACTTCCTCCCCCCCCTATACGCAAGCAGGGCAAGGGGATGGGATTAAACATTAAGAATAATTAAATTCAACACAACAATGCAGGAAATCTTCAGGTACACATAATTAAATCATGCGGCACAGAAGGAGGCCATTTGGGTCTCCTATGCCTGCTCTTTGAAAATGGTATCCAATTAGTCCGGCTCCACCCCCCCCCCCTGCAATTTTTTTCACTTCAACTATTTATCCAATTCCCTTTTGAAAGTTACCATTGAATCTGCTTCCACCACCCTTTCAGACAGTGCATTCCAGATCATAACAACTAGCTTGGTAAAAAAAAAATTCTCCTCATCTCCCCCTGGTTCTTTACCCATCTGAAAGGAAAAAGATTGGGTGAAGTTTTAGGAGTGGGGATTACTATCAAAAGGAAATGGAAGTGAGTTGAGCTGTGGTGCACTCCCCACTTCCTTCGCTCCACCATTAGCGACCGTGCCTTTAGTTGTCTAGGCTGCAAGCTCTGGAATTCCCTCCCTAAACCTCTCCACCTCCTTTAAGACCATCCTTAAAACCCACCTCTTTCACCACCTGTCTTTGGCTGTGAAGTGCCTTGGGACGTTGTACTATGTTAAAGCCGCCATATAAATGCATGTTGTTGTTGTCGATACAAAAATTAATTTCAACCCGAAATTAAGTCCACATAATTCATTAATGCTGCCTTCATACAGGGCAAGAGACTGATAGCTGCAGAGTAAGAGTTGCAGTCTCCAACACCTGAGTTATACTGTGGGTTGTGAGTCAGGAGAGAGTTCTGCTCCTGCAGCTAAATTTTAAATGTTTTGAGAATGTTGGTGGGAGTGTCCCTCTCTCAAACACGTTAAGAGAAAACCTCCCTCACCATCAGTTTATAAAATGCCCAGGAGGCCCGACGGACTGCCTGAGCATGATTTGAACTGTATTAGACACCGCACAGTGGTTATACTGAGTGTGGTATCACACCCAAGTGGTGCAAGGTGACTTCTCTGACTAGGGGTCTGACACTGCTGTACTCTGGAATCTCACTTTGGAGTCACTCTCTCACTTTTTGGCCATTAGGAAGCAGAAACAGTGGCAGTATAACTACAGTCTTAGACACGGAAGTGTGTGTGAGTGGCTGGAGCAGGCTTTTTCTTTAAATGTTTTGAGAATGTTGGTGGGAGTGTCCCTCTCTCAAACACGTTAAGCGAAAACCTCCCTCACCATCAGTTTATAAAATGCCCAGGAGGCCCGGCGGACTTTTGTTGTCCATTTTAGATGAGAAATTTCCAGGAAGCACCCTAGTAGCTTGGAAGTTTAGAGCACAGAAGGAGGCTATTTGGCCCATCCTGTCTATGCCTGTTCTTTACTAGAACAATCTAAAATTACTCCTACTACCCTGCTCTCTTCCAGTAGCCCTGCATTTTCCTACACTCCAAATATTTTCCTACTTTTAAAAAATTAGTTCTGGGGATAAGGCATCTCTAGCAAGGCCGGCATTTAATCCCCATCCCTAGTTGCCCTGAGAAGGTAATGGTGGGTTTTCATCTTGAACTGCTGTAATGGTGAAGGTACTCCCACAGTGCTGTTAGTTAGGGAGTTCCAAGATTTTGACCCAGTGATGATGAAAGCACGGCGATATATGTCCAAGTTGGGATGGTTGTGATCTATCCTCTGAGTATAATGCAGCACTCTGGTCTGAACACTGTCCATCATTGTAAGACACTCTTACCCTACTGTTATTCTAAGCCCATGCTCTAATTCCATTTACAGAGTCATCACTAAATTACTGATCCACAACAAATGGTCAGTTCTGCAATTACAATAAATCGGGTCCCGAGTTTGAATTCAGTTAAAAATTCTGGAAATAAAAAGCTGGTATCAGTAAAAGTGACCATGGAGCTGTTGGGTTGTGGTAAAAACTCATCATCTGGTTCACTAATGTCCTTTAGGGAAAATGTAAGGAATCTTACAACACCAGGTTATAGTCCAACAATTCTATTTTAAAATCACAAGCTTTCGGAGATTATCTCCTTCGTCAGGTGAGTACTCATAATCTCCGAAAGCTTGTGATTTTAAAATAAAATTGTTGGACTATAACCTGGTGTTGTAAGATTCCTTACGTTTGTCCACCCCAGTCCATCACTGGCATCTCCACATCATGGTCCTTTAGGGAAGGAAACCTGCCGTCCTTACCCGGTATGGCCTATACGTGACTCCAGGCCAACACCAACGCGGTTGACTCTTCACTGCCCTCTGACATGGGCTAGCAAGCCACTCAGTTAGGGCAACTAGGAATGGGCAATCAATGTGGGCCTTGCCAGTGACACCCATATCCGGGAATGAAGAACAAAAAGAGATTCTGCCACGGGACACCAGCATTAACAAAGATGCGTTCATCTGAAACCTCTCTCTCCACCACTTTAGCAGACACACCGACCCATTCATTTCAAGCAGGTTAACGCCTCCGATAAAACGGCGGAGGAAAATTTCAGACGGGCAGGTGAAGCATTTCATCTGCCAGTGTCACTCCAGGGCCTCACAGAATAACTAGTATTTGGAGTGATTACCATGCACCGATTTAATTGATGGGTTCAACTGCCAGCGACGCCCAGGTAGTTTATAAACATGAGTTGAATCTGATTAGATTACGTCTTGAAATCGGGCAGCTGTCCGTTTTGCTCTTTTTTTTATGAATAATGTGTTCATTTTCTGTGGTATTTCTCTTGTGGTCTTGGGTCAGTTGTCGAGCTGCCAGTTCTGACACTCAGTCAGCACGGTCCATGCCAGTGATGTGTGGGTTTTGCTCGAGTACTCACAACTGTCACCGGAGTCCTAAAATAAGATTACAGCTTTGAAATCACTCCCGTATATCTTGTCTATTTTTTTTTAATTATTTTTTTTTGCAGAGCTCACGGGAAAGAGGGGAGATTTATTCGATTTTCTGTCCTGCATTTTAATATTTTCTGGTGGTGGACGAAATTACAGAGATGCAGAAGGATGAATAATTGTGATTTTAGTCGGCAATGAACTTCAGTTGTTTGGCTGGGAATTAACGCAGTCAGTTAGAAGGTCGGACTCGTATAATGGCGCAATTATCCTGCTGTTCAAAGAACTTTAAATCAATGCAGTTTAAGATCTGATATTTTGTTCTCCTTTCTTCCCCCACTATAGACAGACTTGGAGTACAAAAGGAGGGGAGGAAGATACAAACAGTCCCGTTCCCTCCCACCTCTTACCTCCCCACTTTCCCCTCTCACCTCCCCATACTTCACACCGCTGGACCCCTGCTCTATTCTTACAAAAAGATACGGACTCAATTCAAACTGTGCCAGTTCAATGGTTCCATGTGACACCCTGTCCACATTTACCTCAACCAAGGAATTCATCAAAGTACTAGCTTGATGCATATACTGCGGACCTCGAGATGAGGGATGAATTCAAATCAGTTACTCTCTTTCACCTTACATTGTTACTGCCTAAATTCCCATGACTAATCACTTGGTTACGAACAGTAACTATTGCCACTTCCAAGTGATTATTCATGAGTTCAACTGAGTGTCAACTGCACAACCGTGCTTTAATGGTTTATAGTGGTCAGTTGCAGAACAGTGGTGAAGGGTTGCATCATTGTGACTGGTTTACATGAGTAAGCGTAACAACAGATGCACACTTGTATGTCAAGAAGAACGAGCCAATTAAGGCTTTCTCTTGGAGAGGGATAATCATCTGAAACTAAACTTGATAAGACCCCAAAAGAATTGACTAATTGGACTAAATGCTCGTCCTCAAACCAACTCCATCCTTTATTCTCTGGCTCCACCCACGTGTTGGTGAGAGGATATTCAGTAGGCGAAGTAGTCAGCAGAAATTCGCCTACTCATATCAAACCTGTCTCAGAATTATACAACGGCCTTAACTTTCGCCTCTCATTTTTCCTAGCTACAATTAGTTGACACACATCTCTGCATTGTACCCTCTATTCGAAGAACATAAAAATGTAGATCACAAGTAGAGCCCATTCAGCCTACTCCAACATTCAAGGTCCTATCTCAGCTGATATGGAAATAAAACAACTGTATCTTTACTCTTAACACTTTCACACTACATTTTATATTTAAAAAAACACTTGCAAGTATCATAGATCATAAGTTCACACTTAGTTAAGTAGGTCTTAAGAAGGTGAGAATCTGCTCCCAAGTATCATGTAGTCTGAGTCACTGGACTGAGAAATACTTAGTAGATTGATATTATTAGAGGTGGGAAGGACATCTATCAATATGATCCTTCCGTTCAAATGAATGGAAGGCAAATCAGGCGGGTTCTGTAAGAGGCGTGCGACCCTTCCCGCCACATTCTCCTTCCTGCCTTTCGCTTGGGCAAAGCTTAAGATGAAAATCCACCCAAGGCATTCTTGTGATATCTCCTGTCATATTGCTTCCTTTTCCATTCTCTGCTATACCTTAAGGATTTGGTAAATCAAAAGGATTTAATAAAATCAAATGTTTGGGGTGAGGTGGGGGGTGCTTGATACGAGCATACCTCAGAAGAAGGCCTTCTTTCCCCATCTCCCCTCCCTCCGAATCTTTAATCCTTGACACAACTTACAGATGGTACTATCCCAACCTTTTACAAAATGATCATTCGACAGATCTGACACTAAAATTAGAAAATCAAATACATCTTGCACCTGCTTGCATATAATTCAAGGGCTCTTAACACAAATTAGTGTCATCAATGCGATTTTATGCAGACTTTTGAAATGAGATATGCAATGTACATTGTTTAAAATCACAAGAACTGCCAAAGACTAAGTAAGTACTGGAAAGAATCCAAATGATGGGACAATCGTATTTTTTCCAAGGGAGCTCAGAAGTATGGTGGTTTTGAAGGCTGAATTTTACAAATAATCTGACGGCGAAAGCACTATGCTCTAAATGGAGTATCGCCAGCATGTTCAGGGAATACAATTGGCCCTTTTTAAAATACGACATTGCATGGCATCGGAACTTGTGTTGAGCACATGCTGAGGAGGTCCTGCAGCATAAACACAAGGCCTTGTCTTTCTTTTGATGGGATTTTAAAAAGCACTGTCGGGTGATCTTTACTGAATGTAGAGATTAACACTTTGGAGCGGAGATGAAACAGCTGGACAAACACTGTCACTCGCGTTGACCTTGACAGCAGTGACTCGGAGAAGGAAGCGTTTTAAGAAACGCTGATCAGATTTAGCTGAACCACAACAAAATACTTTCTTCAGTGTTGAAATTGTGCTTGTAAAGAATCTGACGATTCAGCTTTCACATTACTTCATGGGGCTAGTCTATTGAATTTAGACATGGCAATACCAATGGCGTGTCAAGATATACACTGCTGCCTTTCATTGGAGGAAGGGCTCAACAAATTCATATTGAAAGCCGACAACTGATTTGTACGTAAAGAGCCTTGGCCGTCGTGAGTCCACTAGGCTGGTAATGCACGTCCAATGCTTGTTATGCTGATGTACATTAGGTGCCGGTTACCCGTATTATCAAACCTGAGGCCTGAGTGTAGGCAAGGCTCATTAAGGCTTCAAAGCCCCACTCCACAGATGAGCACGTAATCTCGGCTGATACTCCAGTGCAGTACTGAGGGAGTGCTGCACTGTTTGAGGTGCTGCCTTTTGGATGAGACATTAAACCGAGTCCTCTCAGGTAGACTTAAATCATCCCATGGCACTATTTCGAAGAGGAGCAGGGAGTTCTCCTGGCCAATATTTAACCCTCAACCAACACCATGAAAAACAGATTATCTGGTCATCTATTTCATTGCTGTTTGTGGGAGCTTGCTGTGCGCACATTGTCTGCCTTCTTTCCTACATTACAACAGTGACTACACTTCAAAAACTTATTGATCGGTTGTAAAGCACTTTGGGATGTCCTGAGGACCAGAAAGGCGCTATATAAATGCAAATTCTTTCTTTTTTTAAAGAAGTTATTTAAATCTGGGTACTCCCCACGAAATGACTGGAGTTCCAGATACTAAAAGGGAGTGAATTTCTGTGGTCCGCTATAACTTCCGCGGTTTCCCGGGATTTCTACAGCTTTTCTGCCAAAGTTAGGGCGGGTGAGTGGGAGAACCCCTTGGGAAATTCATTTGCTAAGTGTCCATTCAGGGAGAGGCTGGAGGAGGAGTGGGCGCGCGGCGGGTAGTGTTGCTCTGGGTGGCTCTTTCCTCAATATAGTCCCTCCTTACTCAGTGCTCCGCCTCCCTCCAACCTTCAGTTCTTCAATGGGCACTTTGTGGCAGTGCTCCAGAGGGAGCAAGCACTCTTCCACTGACCGTGGATATCCAACATTCCAGTCTCTCTTCCCCGCCCCCCCCCCAAAAAAAAATGCATGGGGCACTCCTGGCGCGACATGCGCTATTCCCTGTCCCATCGTGTGAATGAAATGACCTTGCATTATGGAGCAAGGTCAGTTTATTGGGTGCAGGCACAGCTGATGCCTCCAGCCCAGCACTGACAGCACTCCATCTTTACCACTCTTGACTTAATCCTGTTCCTGGGATACCAGGGGCTGATAAAGTCAATCGGTGGAAAGATTCAAAGGAAAATAAAATGAATAGGAGATAAAAGAGGGAATAGGAGAATTGTCGGAAATATCACAGTGAATATAATTCTGACTGATCTCTTCACCTTAGTTACAAGGAACACTAAGAACCGTTTTGTGCCGTCCTGTTTCGATCGATGATAGCTACACAATTGGCTGTTAAGGTGTTAAATCAAATGTTTCATTTCAAATCTGGGGCTCAGTCAGACTCTCCCTCATAGGCTACTTGGTCCAGTCCCTACCCGCTTTCCCCAGCATTCTCTTTTCTATCGCACACTACGATTCAGATGTTTCCCCAAATTATTTGAACGTCGAACCATACAGAAATATTCAGTAGGTCAGAGTCTCAGCACTTCGTTTTTTGGCTGAAAAATGGAATTCGATTCCACCAAAAATAATATTTAATTTTACGCTGCAGTTGTTTCCTTTGCAACTAGAACTGTCACATTGTGTTTCAAAATTCACCATTTTACATTGTTACACGGCTGTGCAGATTGTAAAAACAAAACACAGCAGACAAAATCTCTGAACAATTCTACCCTATCGATAGACTCTGAATTCACCGGGTAATCTGAAGGGCGATTTGATGGCACTGTAAATTATTTAGGAGTTAAATCTTCTTTCACGGATAAAATTGTATATTGATGGATTAATAAACACACTTTTACAGTAAATCAGATAAAGTTTATGATTTGATCAGAATGATGATGTGGATTCAATTTTTGCCTATGTGACCTGCCAAGGAACAGACAGGACTGGAAAGGATCAGTGTGGCCAACCCGGCCAGTCCCGGGGTAATAAACCGAGAGACTGAAAGGATCGACATTTTCAGTATTGTGCAGAAATAGTTTTGGTGGATTTGAACAGCTTAGTAATCATTAAAACAAAAAAAAATCAGCTTTAAGCAGGAAGAGAAGTCGAAAGCCCAAATCCATTTTCATACAGCTTTTCAAAAAGATGAAAATATCTCCTCACGAAGGTCAAATGAAACCCAATAGCAAAGGTCACTGCATCAAAAGTACCTCGATTGGAATGCTTCATATTTGCTTCTGTGAGCGTGTGTATATGTATGTGTGTGTGCGTGTTTGTGTGTACATTTGTGTTTGCGTATGTTATGTATGTGAGCGTGTATATGTACACGTGTGTGTATGTGTGTATGCGTGCGTGTAAGCATAAGACTGTGAAAATTTGGAGACACATGTAATTTAGTTGACAGAGGTTATTTCAGAAATGCCATTCAGAAAATAATATCTGCAGTGGTGTTTGGAAAGATCTTCAAGAAGTCATGTGTCAATGGAGGTATGGATGTGAAACGCTGTTGGTAAAAGTAATTGTGATCTCACAATCTTAGGCTGCCACTTTTGAGCTGATGCGAAACCATTCTGGGTGCTCATCAGTGCAGAAATGGCAGCATACATCCGGAGTCAGGTTCCGACTGGACTCCGAAACACATGAAAGCCGAGAGGTCTCAGATTCCACTCTACACCCTCCCCAGCCCCATTCCAGGAGGACATCTTCCAACACTTGGGCTTGGCACAGTGTGGAGTATAACTCCAGTCTGGTGTGAAACTGGGTTCAAAAAGTGCTCAGATGGTCGGTTGGATCTGCTGGGCACTTTGTAAACTTACCGCAGAGTCCTTCTCAGGTTAGGAGAGGGTCTCTGCTCACACTCGCACTCTCCTATCATTTAAAAAACAACCACCTTGGGAACAAGCATGCGAGCGCAGATCTCTCTCCTCATGGATAGAGTATGGTTTGCAGTCAGGAGCAGCCTACAATACATATGATGTGGAGATGCCGGTGATGGACTGGGGTGGACAAATGTAAGGAATCGTACAACACCAGGTTATAGTCCAACAGCTTTATTTGAAATCACAAGCTTTCGGAGCTCACCTGACGAAAGCTTGTGATTTCAAATAAAGCTGTTGGACTATAACCTGGAGTTGTGCGACTCCTTACATTTTACAATATACATGGAGTATTGACAGCTGCACATCTGGCTGTGCAACGACTAGGCTCCGACCAATAGTGCTGTACAACTTGTGATGGTTTACTCCAATTTAGACCTAATATTTACAATATCTTCATCAACGGCACCAATTATTAACAGCAGGGGTTCCAAGGGAACGACTTTGATAACAACTGTCTAATTAAAGTCATTACCATTGATAACTCTATTCAGTCGCTAATTTCTTATTATAACTTACAAGCTCCTCCACAACTTCATTAGCTTTCACTTTCGCTGCAAGCCTTTGGCGATGGTGCTTCTCAGATTCTTTCTGAAAGTTTAATTTAAATCCATCACATCTCAAAGAATTCCAATAAATTTACCCGTTAGACATACATTAGCTTGCATTTATTCTCATTAGACGACGCTGAAAAGTTTTCTTGGGGCCAAATTTTCCAGCTACTGGCTTTTAGCTGGGATATAGTTTCACAGGCACATTCTGGTATCTTGCCCAACTGGCCATTTATCATGTCTGAGGAGACTATTTGACTGAAGAGGGCATCGCAGTCTGGCCCAATCCTGTCCTTAGCTGACATCGCCACATGCGGACCTTCCATTGGGGATCACTGGACAGCTATCAGGAGCAGGTAGTCTAGCTCCGTCCCCTCTCAGTCCCAGAGGTACTGAGGCCAAGGATAGCACCCAATGACCGGCTTAGCTGGAATCAGCTAATTCACTACAGGCCTGGAACTAGGTACCGATGGTTTTCATAAAAGACGACCTATCGTTCCCATGCCTTTTAAAATTACAGCAGACTTTAAAAAGCTTAAGACTACAATAACTACGGTCCAGTCTTCCGGTTCAACAGAAAAATGGTTCTCCCCAGTGTCCATGGTTCTATCCTTATTTCTGTCTCCACTCTTGACTCCATTCCCTTTGCTCTTACTGCTTAATGAAGTTCGTAGTTCTCGTTCTTTTAAATGACCGTATTATTACTGATCCTCAATTTGTCACTGTGCTTAAATATATCCCCAACCTGCTTAATGAATGGAACAGTGCCAACTTTTTACCGCATTACACTTTACCCTATTACACTTTACATCCATCTCGAGTCTTTTATTTGATACTGACTTGTGTTTTTCAGTTTTTCATTACAGTTAGTGTCTATTTTTCCAAAAATTTTTTCTGGCATTGCTACTTTAGTCTTTTAACAGGAATGTTTCACAGATGCACATTTAAATTTATATAAAAAAAACAAAGGTTCACAGGAAATGAAATTTAAGAATAAACTTTCCCCATTAAATAGAAATAGCTTTCTTTAGTTTGGATGAAGTAGCAGGCTGGTGCGGAGCATAAACGCCGGCATAGACCAGTTCGACCAAATGGGGATGTCCCAAAGCGCTTTACAGCCAATAAAGTACTTTTGAGGTGTAGACATTGTTGTAATGTAGGGAAACGCAGCAGCCAGATTGCACACAGCAGATATAATTGACCTATTCAACTAAATCAATTCAACTGTTTTGTGTAGAAATAAGTCAAAACATAGGGATGGATCTTGCTTGTCTACACACAACCTTGATCACATCAACCCTATCATTCTGTCCTTCACCCAGGTGGCGCTTGTTGATTTTCTCACACATTTAAATACCACCATCACTCACGCTCACTGCCCCCCCCCTCCCCAGCCAGGGTAGTGCCACTATACTTAATTCCTTCTCCAATCTCTTACTAACCCGAAGCCCCATCAATGACGTTGCCATTGGTCTTCACATCTCCTCAAGGGTCGCATAAGTCTCAGTGGGAACTCAGGCTGCTGTGAAGGGCCTAAAGCCCATTTAGTATCACTGACAGCCCAAGGTTACACGGCTGACAGGAATTCGCTTGTTATTCACAACAGGAGGCTTTTTAAACAGTGATGGAGTAAATCAGCATGCAGCTCAAAATGCAATGTAACTGGTATTGGTCTTCAATGCTAATACCCATTTATCATCTTCGTTAACCAGATATTATTGCTGTTACAAGGCATATCTGTTGGCATGTAGTAATAGGAGTGGTTTTTAGTTCTCCTGATAGGAAGAAGATGACGTTCAGTAGTAATAGAACAGGCAGAATGTATTATAGAAATGACAAGCTAAGAGTGAACACTGAGCAAAAACGATAAACAAAAACCTGACAAACTGATGTGAAGCAGCAAGAAAACATAGGCAGAGATAGTACAATAAAGGGTTTTCAGCTATTGAAAATGGATAGTCAGCAAAGAACAATATCAACTGCGAAAGGGACGTAATTTGTCACCAGGGTAGGGGCTGCGAACAGGAGAGAGACTGCATTTTATTTTAGGACAAATAGTCCTCCATATTTTCACATTTTTTTAAAGTGAGTTTTTCCCTCTTTTAGGCCAAACAGGAATGAGAGATCATTATATCAGTAAATGCCTTGCCTCTCCGCAGCAATGAGGAACCCACCAAATATATAAAAATCACGGGTTTGAACAGGTATAAGGTACACTACCTTTTGGACATTTTACCCAAGGATCAACTAAACAGGTACTCTATTAATTTGGAAAGGGCGCTGGGTGAAGTAGCTTATTTACAATGCAGGCATTGAAAAAATGGAACGCTGCAGACACAAACTTTTCCTTAAAGACAGTAAATCATAGTGCGTGGAGGGGACCAGAAGTGAAGAAATTTGAAAGCTGATAAAGTGGAAACACTTCGAATTTAATTGGGGGAAAAAAAAGGTCAAGAAAACCAGAACATTCAACTGCTCTGAAATTCAATCACTGTACTATTAACAAACTGCACTTTGATAATTGCTGGTTGATCTTCTGGGACATTGCTCACAATCTAGAGTCTGAAGAATGGTTGCGACGTTGTCGCTGCAACATGACTCTGTCCTATCCCTTTAAGGTCATTGTTCAGATGTTTGCTGATGAAGGGGTCTAAGTAGGCTCCTATCATGCTCAAAATAATTGTTGATGGAGGATTCTTAGATTGGCGGATGCTTGCAAATCCATGATTCCTACCTATGCAGAGAGGCCAAGGTCAGAAAAACCAACAAGAAATAACTAGCTTTCTTTTAAAAATACTTCTAGTGCTTCAAAATGTGACAGGCATGTGGCTAAACTACATAATAGTGAAACTCTGATGACATTGCTCATTGGAGTCAGAAAATAAAGGAATGGACTTGCATTTACACAGTGCTTTTCACAACCCATGGACGTCCTAAAGTGCTTTACAGCCAATGAAGTACTTTTTTTTAAATGTAGGCGAACCCGGCAGCCAATTTTCACACAGCAGGGTCGCATACAGAGCAACAAAATAAATGACCAGAAATTGTTTTAGTAATTTTGGTTGAGGGATCTATTAGTCAGGACACTGGAACAACTCCCCTACTCTTCGAAGTGTGTTTTTTTTTGATGTGGAGATGCCGGTGATGGACTGGGGTTGACAAATGTAAGGAATCTTACAACACCAGGTTATAGTCCAACTGTTTTATTTGAAAATCACAAGCTTTCAGAGGCTTTCTCCTTCGTCAGGTGAGTGTGGGATTCGGATTCCATGGAAGGTTACCGCATTTATAGTCAGAGAACAATACCTGGTGATTACAAATAATCTTTCCAATTGCCCGTTGTCAAGGCAATCAAAGTGTTCAGACAGAGAGATGTTACCTACAGGACCACCGAATACACAAACGGCCAGAACAAAAGACAGAGAGAGAAAGAGAGAAACATCTGAAAGGAAGAGAAAGACAGAGAATGACCCGTTGTATTAAAATCAGATAACTTTTTTTCGCTTGTGGGCTTACGTGTAGCGTGACATGAACCCAAGATCTCGGTTGAGGCCGTCCTCATGGGTGCGGAACTTGGCTATCAATTTCTGCTCGACGATTTTGCGTTGTCGTGTGTAGCGAAGGCCGCCTTGGAGAACGCTTACCCGAAGATCGGTGGCTGAATGTCCTTGACTGCTGAAGTGTTCCCCGACTGGGAGGGAACCCTCCTGTCTGGCGATTATTGCGCGGTGTCCGTTCATCCATTGTCGCAGTGTCTGCATGGTCTCGCCAATGTACCATGCTCCGGGGCATCCTTTTCTGCAACGTATGAGGTAGACAACGTTGGCCGAGTCACAGGAGTATGAGCCATGTACCTGGTGGGTGGTGTCCTCTAGTATGATGGTGGTATCTGTGTCGATGATCTGGCATGTCTTGCAGCAGTTGCCGTGGCAGTGTTGTGTGGTGTCGTGGACACTGTTCTCCTGAAAGCTGGGTAATTTGCTGCGAACGATGGTCTGTTTGAGGTTGGGTGGCTGTTTAAAGGCGAGTAGTGGAGGTGTGGGGATGGCCTTAGCGAGGTGTTCGTCGTCATCGATGACATGTTGAAGGTTGCGGAGAACATGGCGTAGTTTCTCCGTTCCGGGGAAGTACTGGACGACGAAGGGTACTCTGTTGGTTGCGTCCCGTGTTAGTCTTCTGAGGAGGTCTATGCGATTTTTCACTGTGGCCCGTCGGAACTGTCGATCGATGAGTCGAGCGTCATATCCCATTCTTACGAGGGCGTCTTTCAGCATCTGTAGGTGTCCATCGCGTTCCTCCTCGTCTGAGCAGATCCTGTGTATTTGCAGGGCCTGTCCATAGGGGATGGCCTCTTTGACGTGGTTAGGGTGGGAGCTGGAAAAGTAGAGCATCGTGAGGTTGTCCGTGGGCTTGCGGTAGAGCGAGGTGCTGAGGTGCCCGTCTTTGATGGAGATTCGTGTGTCCAAGAAAGAAACCGATTCTGAGTAGTCCATGGTGAGCTTGATGGTGGGATGGAACTTGTTGATGTTATTGTGTAGTCTCTTCAGTGATTCTTCGCCGTGGGTCCATAGGAAGAAAATGTCGTCGATGTATCTGGTGTATAGCGTTGGTTGGAGGTCCTGTGCAGTGAAGAAGTCGTGCTCGAACTTGTGCATGAAAATGTTGGCGTATTGGGGTGCGAATCTGGTCCCCATGGCTGTTCCGTGTGTTTGGGTAAGGAACTGGTTGTCGAAGGTGAAGACATTGTGATCCAGGATGAAGCGGATGAGTTGTAGGATGGCGTCTGGGGATTGGCTGTTGATGTTTTTTTTATATGCCTTCTTAACATCTTATCTACCTGGTCTGCTACTTTGATGAATCTGTGGACATGCACGCCAAGGTCCCTCACTTCCTCTACACCTTTCAGTTTCCTCCCATTTATTGTGTATTCCCTTGCCTTGTTTGCTCTCCCCAAATGCATTACCTCACAATTCTCCGGATTGAATTCCATTTGCCACTTTTTTGCCCACCTGACCAGTCCATTGATATCTTCCTGCAGTCTACAGCTTTCCTCCTCACTATCAACTGCACGGCTAAGTTTTGTATCGACTGCAAACTTCTTAATCATGCACTTCTTATGGCTTCACCTATGGATTTAGCTTTAACTCATTTCTGTGAAGCCTAGGATTTACAGCTAGGTCCAAATTTGTCACAGATGCATAGCAGTAGAGGGGAATGGGAGGTTCATGTGGTTTGGATTCAGGTAGTACTGGGGGATGGTGCTAGAGCGCGTTAGTACTGAGGTGTTAAGATTTTTTAGGGTGGAGACGGGGACCTTCCTGAAATTTAGGCTTATGGGAAGAGAAGGAATTACTCAAGCTTGCAATTTGCAGGGGAATACTGCCATGAGTTACAAGAGGGTGGCATTGGAATGTGGCAGTATTTTGGAGGGGAGTGCTGGGATCTGGTAGTACTTCTGTTGTCAGGAAGCGTTGGCAGAGGCATGTCAAAGTGTTAGTGTACCAGAGGGGTCCTAGGGTATATATGATTTGAGAGGGAGGTGCATAGCTGTGGAACCAGTGGGGAACGAGCTGACATGTGAGCAGTAGGTAGGGGATTAGTGGGGGATGGTTCTGCAGTCTCAGTCGTCTAGCAGTTGTGGGAGGGGAGGTATTAGAGTTTGGTAGTATTGAGAGGCCATATGGTCTGGGAGTAGCAGAGTTGGTGTAGTGTGTGGGAACATTGGTGATGGAGGTGCCTTGAGGTTGAGGGTAATGGGAAGATCGGGGGAAAATACTGGTGTCTTGGGGGCTTGATAATGGCAGGAGGGAATCACGAGGAAAGGAAGTGGTGGAAGGATCATTGTGGGTTATGGAGCACTGGGTCATATACTAATGGTTTAGCAGTGATGGGATTGTAGTCCTGGAGTGTGGGTGCCAGAGTTGAAAAGTAAGTTGGTGTCTGGGAGTGGCATTTTAGGGGTCTGGCAGTTGTGGGATGATGGTCAAGGTCTGGGAGCAGTAGGAAGAGAATACTAAAATCTTAAATATTCAGGGGGGGGGGTGGTGGGAAGAGGCTTCAGGAAATGTGAGAATAGTGTAAATCATCTTCAGGGTGTGGAAAGGACTGACAGCAGTGTTGTGGGGTTGGGCAGTGGTGCAGAAGTAGTGGGGAATGGAGTCCCAATGTACTCAAAGGTGAGAGGGGAAGTCCTGGAGGTTGGGAGTGAAGCAAAAATCTATCAGTGTTAAGGGGGTGGGAAAAGGTAGTCTGATCTCCCGGCACCTTTAGCTCCTTCAGCCTTTCCCCTCTATGTTTGGGGTACTAAACCTTCCCACCTGACAGGACCCTAGACAGAAAAATGGCCCACTGAAAGCCATTTCCGGCTGAAGCCAATGAGTTAAGCTATTTGCAGATGCAAAAAGTTCTGTCAAAGTACTTAAAGCCAGTTCCCAGGAACTCAGTTGGGCAGGATGTTTTGTGGGAGCACGGCAAGTTGGTAGTGGGTACCAGACATTTGGGAGGTTGTGGGGGGGGGGGGGGGGTAGGTGGAGAGAAGCAAAAGAGAGGGCTAAAGAGACAGGGGTGGTAAGATGTTCAGGGCGCAACTGGGGAGTTGTAGTACCGGGGAGTGGAGATAGGTGATAGGTAAGAGCAGGGAAAGGGGTCTTCGGTTGGTAGCGCTCTGGAAAAAAAAAGTATGTACCTTATAGATGCAGCGAAGCAGGCTGAGAGATAATAAGTTTTTAAGGAACATAGATAGGTGTGATTGGAAAATGTTACACTTATGGGAAGTGTGCATTATGTTAGCCATCAATCTCCCACTGTGTTGCACACAGGAAGTCGAGACCAAGTAGTCTTCAGGTCAAGCAGAGTTAGAAAGTGGGAGTGGGTTATTTTCTTCTTGGGTTTGGGGGGGGGGGGTCGCTCTAACTGTGGGGTCCAGTGAGGGGTGTCAGATCCCAATTGCTACAGGAAATGCTAGTGAGTTTTGGCTCACTGTCCATTCTTGGGTTTCTGTTCAGATCGGGGTCACTTAATAAACCCCTAACACCTTTTCGCACCAATGGACTATAACTGCTATCTTTCCTAGTCCATGGTTCTACTGTATGGTTGGGGAGCTGGTATCTGGAGGAAGCGGATAATTTATGGACGTTTTAATTCAAGCTTCCCATTCACATCGGGGCTATTTAAATGCAGTTCTGCTGTTGCTGCCTTTTCGCCAAAAAAAAGTTATGAACAATGATGGAAAGGAAAAGACCCTCTGGTCTATCCAGTGTGTCCCACACAACTGTGATGCCGAGTGGCAGACACTTCCCCTCCGCCGGCCCCTGAAAACCATGTAACTTCCTGGGAGAGGCAAAGATAAAAAAAACCCAGGGCAATTTGGGGAAAAAATCTGGAAAATTCCTTTCCAACCTCTTCAGATCAAAACTAATCCAGACGACCACTCTGGCCCTGATTATTGTTATACAGTACCTACCTTTTGTACGAGGTGCTCGCCAGCCTAGCCAGAAAAGGTCCAGCACTCATGAAGGAATTTAGCAAATCTGTATTTACTGTATGAGCCGGCAGCCTGTTCCACAGGTTCACTAATCTCTGGGAAAAGAACCTCCTTCTAACATCTAACTTAGTTCTGCCCTTACCCGACTTATCCCCGGTCCTCCCTAATCCATTCTATTGCAAAAAAACGTCTACACAAACACAATCTATTCCCTTCATCATTCCCTAGGTCAAACATGGGCAAGGAAACCTCCTGCTGATTACCACCTACCGTCCTCCCTCAGCTGATGAATCAGTCCTCCTCCATGTTGAGCACCACTTGGAGGAAGCACTGAGGGTAGCAAGGGCACAAAATGTACTCTGGGTGGGGGACTTCAATGTCCATCACCAAGAGTGGCTCGGTAGCACCACTACTGACCGAGCTGGCCGAGTCCTGAAGGACATAGCTGCTAGACTGGGCCTGCAGCAGGTGGTGAGCGAACCAACACGAGGGAAAAACTTACTTGACCTCGTCCTCACCAATCTACCTGTCGCAAATGCATCTGTCCATGACAGTATTGGTAGGAGTGACCACCGCACAGTCCTCGTGGAGATGAAGTCCCATCTTCGCACTGAGGACACCATCCAACGTGTTGTGTGGCACTACCACCGTGCTAAATGGGATAGATTCAGAACAGATCTAGCAGCTCAAAACTGGGCATCCATGAGGCGCTGTGGGTCATCAGCAGCAGCAGAATTGTATTCCAGCACAATCTGTAACCTCATGGCCCGGCATATTCCTCACTCTACCATTACCAACAAGCCAGGGGATCAACCCTGGTTCAATGAGGAGTGTAGAATAGCATGCCAGGAGCAGCACCAGGCGTACCTAAAAATGAGGTGCCAACCTGGTGAAGCTACAACTCAGGACTACATGCATGCTAAACAACGGAAGCAACATGCTATAGACAGAGCTAAGCGATTCCACAACCAACGGATCAGATCAAAGCTCTGCAGTCCTGCCACATCCAGTTGTGAATGGTGGTGGACAATTAAGCAACTAACGGGAGGAGGAGGCTCTGCAAACATCCCCATTCTCAATGATGGCGGAGTCCAGCACGTGAGTGCAAAAGACAAGGCTGAAGCGTTTGCAACCATCTTCAGCCAGAAGTGCCGAGTGGATGATCCATCTCAGCCTCCTCCCGATATCCCCACCATCACGGAAGCCAGTCTTCGGCCAATTCGATTCACTCCACGTGATATCAAGAAACGGCTGAGTGCACTGAATACAGCAAAGGCTATGGGCCCCGACAACACCCCAGCTGTAGTGCTGAAGTCTTGTGCTCCAGAACTAGCTGCGCCTCTAGCCAAGCTGTTCCAGTACAGCTACAACACTGGCATCTACCCGACAATGTGGAAAATTGCCCAGGTATGTCCTGTCCACAAAAAGCAGGACAAATCCAATCCGGCCAATTACCGCCCCATCAGCATACTCTCAATCATCAGCAAAGTGATGGAAGGTGTCGTCGACAGTGCTATCAAGCGGCACTTACTCACCAATAACCTGCTCACCGATGCTCAGTTTGGGTTCCGCCAGGACCACTCGGCTCCAGACCTCATTACAGCCTTGGTCCAAACATGGACAAAAGAGCTGAATTCCAGAGGTGAGGTGAGAGTGACTGCCCTTGACATCAAGGCAGCATTTGACCGAGTGTGGCACCAAGGAACCCTAGTAAAATTGAAGTCAATGGGAATCAGGGGGAAAACTCTCCAGTGGTTGGAGTCATACCTAGCACAAAGGAAGATGGTAGTGGTTGTTGGAGGCCAATCATCTCAGCCCCAGGGCATTGCTGCAGGAGTTCCTCAGGGCAGTATCCTGGGCCCAACCATCTTCAGCTGCTTCATCAATGACCTTCCCTCCATCATAAGGTCAGAAATGGGGATGTTCGCTGATGACTGCAGTGTTCAGTTCCATTCGCAACCCCTCAGATAATGAAGCAGTCCGAGCCTGCATGCAGCAAGACCTGGACAACATCCAGGCTTGGGCTCATAAGTGGCAAGTAACATTCGCGCCAGAATAGTGCCAGGCAATGACCATCTCCAACAAGAGTCTAACCACCTCCCCTTGACATTCAACGGCGTTACCATCGCCGAATCCCCCATCAACATCCTGGGGGTCACCATTCACCAGAAACTTAACTGGACCAGCCATATAAATACTGTGGCTACGAGAGCAGGTCAGAGGCTGGGTATTCTGCAGCGAGTGACTCACCTCCTGACTCCCCAAAGCCTTTCCACCATCTACAAGGCACAAGTCAGGAGTGTGATGGAATACTCTCCACTTGCCTGGATGAGTGCAGCTCCAACAACACTCAAGAAGCTCGACACCATCCAAGATAACGCAGCCCGCTTGATTGGCACCCCATCCACCACCGGCGCACTGTGGCTGCAGTGTGCACCATCCACAGTATGGACTGCAGCAACTCGCCAAGGCTTCTTCGACAGCACCTCCCAAACCTGCGACCTCTACCACCTAGAACGACAAGAGCAGCAGGCGCATGGGAACAACACCACGTGCACGTTCCCCTCCAAGTCACACACCATCCCGACTTGGAAATATATCGCCGTTCCTTCATTGTCGCTGGGTCAAAATCCTGGAACTCCCTTCCTAACAGCACTGTGGGAGAACCGTCACCACACGGACTGCAGCGGTTCAAGAAGGCGGCTCACCACCACCTTCTCGAGGGCAATAAATGCCGGCCTTGCCAGCGACGCCCACATCCCATGAACGAATAAAAAAAAAATCATCTTATAAACCTTGGGGATAGCTGGGGTTTTAAAACCTTTTGCCCATGGGACAAAGTTTTAGCTGGAGGTTTGGTTTCAGCATTCATTTGGAGAACAGCAACTTAATCAGGATAAATGCCACTTTTAAACATCTGGTGGCCCGAAGGGGAGTGCAACAGCCTGTGACATTACATTAGGCGGAGCCCCATTGTATTCAATGAGTCACATAACATTACGCTCGCAGCAACACCTACAGGTGCACGACTGTTCGACTTTTGAGAGCACTCACCATTTTTAGTATACAGTAAATGGGTGTATTGCATTCCTGGGTCGTCTAAGGTGCTGGCAAGAGGACTCCTAGCCAGATGTTGAATGCTAGTCTGCAGGGTTGCGAGTTGTACAGAGCAGCCAGATCCTGGGGTCTCTCACGACAGAATTTTTTTTTTTTTTTATCAGACATGGTTTTGTTGGATATTCATGGGACAAGGTGCCATGAGGGCAGGACTTGTTCACCTTGGAGGAAGTACAAGTGGATTAACATGAGAAATGTCTGGGTGTGGAAGTGAGGCATGACAAGGCCGTACCCAAGTATAGGCCATGCCAACTGCTTTGAAATGCAAAAAATACATACATGCCACAACTTATATTGATAAATACAATAAGTGTTCGGCTTTCTCAACCGCTCCACTGGTAAACAACTGAGCTGCGCAGACCAGGAACGTTCTTGGGCTTGATCACGGATCTGCGCTCAGTTAGCTATCTCGGTTCCTGTTTCAGTAGGGTGCTGAAACTGGCCATAGCACTCTGGGTTAGGGAAGTTAAAAAGACAACCAGCATTCCCACTTTTAATTGCTAATCAGCAGATCCAGAGAGAATTGCGCCTATGTGGACATAGTGATTGTGGTGCCCCTCTAGTGGAATAGCTGCTGACACTGTCAAGGCTAACAGACATGAATAGTGGAAATTTGGGTGAGGTATCAAGGGTGTCCAGCACCCATGGGAGCAAGGATTCAACACCTTCAGGAGAGAACAGGAGAAAAAACACTGGCAGAGTTCAACTCCTAGGCAAGAAAAAAACATAAACATTATATGCTAATTTTAAACTACAAAGTTTATTGATATGCAAGAGAAAATGGAAATGTGGTAGTTTGTTACAGTTTATCAGGAAATCGGGTAAAGTGTATACTTCAACTACAGACAGAAACTCCTCATTATTTATTGTATAAATGGAGCATGTTCAAGTGCCTGTATTAAGAATACTGAGTAGCTTTCCAACAATCTTGGTCGTAGAAATATCGTGACGTGCTTGAGACTGAAAATTACATGGTGTGGTGCGGTGTGGTAATTTTTAGGGGCAAATAAACTAATTAAATCTTTGACTAGCATGATCATGTAAATGTTTAAACTATGTTGATATTTTCACATCTATAAATATCTTAGTTAGCACAAAAAAAACATCTAATTGCTGGTGGAATAAAAAATACAAACCAAAATTCTGCGCAGAACAGACATACTACATCCACAGAAATATAATCGAGCATCAGACAGATATCGGTTGAAGGAAAAGGAAGCAGCAATTTACAAGCATGATGAGAATGAAGCTTGATGAGTAATCCGTAAAAGCAGCAGCACTGGTACTTCTTTAAAACAGTTGGTTCAAGTATTATCTCAAATTCAGTGTTGCTTCTCAAGTTTTGAAGCGTTGCTGTTTGATTTTATCAGTGTGATGGAATTACACTGGTTGCTAGCTGGAATCCAAGCAGTGTGCATTTTTTTTTACAACTTGGAAATAAGAGGAAGACCATCATACATATCTGCTTTTAATTTAAACCAGTCGGATATTTTCTGAAATGTGCCCTTCTCCTGACAGAGTATCTCAGCGGCCTTCTTGAGCTTGAGTTCGTTCCGTTCAAGGTACCGGGTCCCGTCCATTTGCAACTGATTCAACTTTTCCTTACGGTTTTCATCCAACACTACATCCTCACTCAAGAAGGGATTGAACCGGAAGTAGGTGTCAGGAGGCAGAAGAGCATCAAGCATGGTGTGAACTTCTGGAATAAATGTTTGAAAGAAAAAACTGTTGAGGAGAGTTTAAGAATTGTTAAAAATAAACGAGGCAGATAGTATATATCGTAAGTTGAAAGCAGTTGTGCACCTTGTATTATTTTACATATGTCTTTTTAATGCTTGAGTTGTGGATTCAAAGCGAGGGAAACAAGTCCATGATAAAACCTGCATACTGGATGGATGGGCTTGATGAGCCAAATGACCTTTTCTTGCTCCAGGCTTTACGACAGAATGCTTGACCCTTGAAGCACTTTGTTAGAATGAACTCCTCCTCGGTCAGGCCCAGCACAGGTCAAAGCTCACTCTTCCCTGTTCCACCAATACACTCTAACCTCAGCCTAACAAGTATCTGTTGCTATGTCAGTGCAACATTCCTGTTTCCTACAAAAGCTCTTGTGACATCTCAGTGAAACATTGTGCTGCGAAGTACAGAATTTTGAGCTGTGAACCTAAAGCCCACCATGAACTGGGTCGAGACCGCCAAAGCTATTCACACTAAAAAAAACTCTGCAATTGTCAAAACCTCTCACTCCATCAGTCTGGATTGAATTCAAAACAGTTTCCAGAGGTAAACAAACAGGGTTTTAACCCACTGTGCCACCACCTCCTGTTCACATCACACTTACCACTTAGTGCCAAAGGGCAGCATGTTTAAATAAGCAAGTCATGTTTTGATTTTCCAGCTGGCAATTCTGTTGAAACTAGTGGGTCAGAGACTGCTGATGGGGTTGCTGAAGGTGAGTGCATGCTGCATTTGTCTCTCATCTCTGTAGCTGAGGATTTTGAGCTGGTGGGGATGGAAGAGAGGTTAAAAAAAATGTTTTTGGCCGATACTCTTGAGTCTGTGACAGAGACAGTAGCCAGAGATGTGTCTGAGTGCATGGGGCAACCTGCAGATGAGCTGATTTATCAAATGTTGCCAAGATCTGGTCTGCAAGAGTACCAGAGGTGAGTGCTGCTGGAGAGGCAGGTGGGTATGCAAGGGCAGAGCAATTAGCAGCGTGCAGCAATTTGGAAAGTCTCACTCATTCGCCTGGGGTCTACTATGGCAGATGAGAGGTTCCACTATACTTAACAATAATTATGTATCATTTACTAAAAGTCTTACATCTTGTGAGCATCCACCACACTTTTGTTACAGATGCAAAATAAATGAGAAAGTCAGTCAGTGTCCTGAAGTCTAAAATTTACAAGCAGTTATAATTGCCCTACGAGTGACCTCAGCAGTTTACAACCAGCTACCATTATTTGGATTTGTCCATTTACAGCAATGACCTTAAGGAGACAGGCCAAGTTTGCAGCTCAACATCCCAATTGTGCTTCAGACCCCAAACTACCTGTGAGCAATGGATGGATTTGCTCGTAATAAATGGAAAAATGGACCAGCATGCATTAAATCCATTATCACACATATAGTCCATTTTTACTCATGTAGTAAGAGCCAGGGTGCCATTCTGCTTATTCATAGTATTGTCAGATCAGTGCAGCACTCAATAAACCAGGCTAATAGAATTTAATAGATTGGCCCTTCTGTTCCAACTGGAATCATCAGGTCTTGAACACTATGTTATCAATTCAAAATTATCTACAAATGAACACTGAAATTGTAAATCATGTTCTGCAAGATTGTATTATGGAAGATATTGGGGAAGATATATTTGTTGATTGCCAATAAGAATACTTTTCCATCTGACTTGTTTTATCAGGAGTTGTGTATGTGGATAGGACATTGGGACTCTGCTTTGATGAAGTATGACTCAATGCATGATCTTAACTGAATTGCATTAGGCAGATTATCTGCTTGCTGATGGATGATATTACTAAAAAACTGATGAAAGAACAGCTGGAAAATCCATTTTGCTGAGGAAATTAGAACCTTTAGCGATAGCTAATACCAGAATTGAAACTGATTGCAATACGTGGTGCTGTTCTTGCAAACAACTTCTACATTAATACTGTGAGCAATTGACATTTCTAATACTTGAGCAACCAGTTGTCAATATTGAGTCAATTTCATTAGTTTGTGATTATTGATTCTATTTGTGGTACATTAGGGAACATTTACAATGCCGTAGGTATTGTATTTGAAGCCTGGACAACAAATTAAAATATCAGAAAATATCCTTTATTAAAGCTCTTGGAACTGTTCTGACTGGACATATATTATTTTCCCTGTAATTTGAATGTGAGATTGTTTGTCACTACAGCCATTTAGTTACAGTGAATGCAATCTCAAAAGGGGTCTCCATTAGCTGCTGTTTAACATCTAACGTTATAGGATGATTTATGAACAAACAGGACCAGTTTCAGAGCGTTCATCAGATAACTGTGGTGTTAGAAACAGTCCAAGAGTTGCTAAAATGGTACCCAGCTCTCAGAAATAAAGTCATAAATGGAGGCAGGCATTCGTTTAAGGCAGGATATCCAACCTGCTGCACCACCAAACTGGCCCTTGAAGCCCACTTACCTCATGCCTATTTGTGCTTATATTCCTAATTGGCTGGCTTGTCCTGTTTGAATTTTTTGGGGACTGGAGGTTTGGAAAGGGCTGATTTTTTGGCACTGTTGTCTCATTGGTGGATAAATCCTAAATTAGAACACCAAGATATGTTATCATCAGTAACCTCTGGCACATGCAAGTTAACGGGAACACTGATTTAAACTTTGTGTGTGGCTCATGAGGCTTATGTAATCCACAAAGACAAAAGCTTGGACACTTGGTTTAAAGCACAATTTGTGGGATTAAAAGAGGCTCGTCCTTAAAAACAAAATCTCTGGTATAATGCAAGAGTTATGTGGCTTTTAAATGGCTTATTACAAGAAGGCAGGAGGTGGATACTGCACTTGAAAGGATTTTTTAAAATGTAAAACTATTCGAATTTATTCCACTGAAGGTCAAGCTTTAATGTGTTCTGAAAGAGGAATATAGCTGAAAAACCTTGTCAATGTTAAAAATCGATTGATGATGGGCATCAAATACTCCTTTCATCAAGCATGGCTGTGTGCATTATAATGTGGAGATGCCGGTGATGGACTGGGGTTGACAATTGTAAACAATTTTACAACACCAAGTTATAGTCCAGCAATTTTATTTTAAATTCACAAGCTTTCGGAGGCTACCTCCTTCCTCAGGTGAACGATGTGGAAATGATTCCACATCGTTCACCTGAGGAAGGAGGTAGCCTCCGAAAGCTTGTGAATTTAAAATAAAATTGCTGGACTATAACTTGGTGTTGTAAAATTGTTTACAATTGTGTGCATTATAGGTTGCACTCGATGCATATTTATCATATTTTCATTGTGTCTGTGTTATTGACTAATGTTCTCATTAATCATCTCTCGCTGAGTCTTGTGTAGAATGGCCCAAGTGAGGTCTGCAGCTTAAAAATCCAAAAGATTTCACTTAAATCATGGCAATGGTTCACAGCTTGGGTGTATACACAGACTGTGCACAGACATGCAAGTGCACAGACCCAAACACCGCACATGCAGTTTTTCAGTAATCGCCCACCTTTTAGCATCTCTAAATTTTCAATATTTGTCAAAATGATCACCAGATCCATGAATTTAATTTTTGATCTGCATTAAAACTCATCCATTTTGTTGAATCTGATCTTTCACAGTGATATCTGTGATGTTATTTCTACATTAGGACATTGGAAGTGCAGCATATGGGAGCTCTGCTGATGGCCAAGTAAATCTGCTATTGCAGTTATCTTAAAAATACCTTCAGATGTCAAGCGTACAGGCACCAACCTTCTGTATCTGTGGCACTGCTGATAACGTTAGTCAATTTTGTTTTGAGGCTTGTGTAGGTCACATTGTTTTTCCCCAGTGTTTCAAAGCGTCCTGTTCCAAGGGAGATTACACACTGAATCGGTGTGTTTGGCCATAGACGTTTGCACTCATGTATGGCTAATGCACAAGGGTTGTTAACGAGCAAGCCACCATCCTATGAGGAGAAAAACAAACAGATTATTTAACTATATTGGCAACAACACAATCATCTAATTACCATTAGTGACATTTATAATATCAGTAGAGAAAAAGTACTAAAGAAACTAACGGGATGAAAAGCCGATAAATCCCCTGGACCTGATGACCTACATCCTAGGATTCTAAAAGAGGTGGCTGCAGAAATAGTGGATGCATTGGTTGTGATCTTCCAAAACTCCCTAGATTCTAAAGCGGTCCCAGCAGATTGGAAGGTAGCAAATGTGCATAGGAACATAGGAACAGGAGTAGGCCATTCAGCCCCTCCAGCCTGCTCCGCCATTTGATAAGATCATGGCTGATCTGTGATCTAGCTCCATGTACCTGCCTTTGGCCCATATCCCTTAATACGTTTGGTTGCCGAAAAGCTATCTATTTAAATTTAGCAATTGAGCTAGTATCAATTGCCGTTTGCGGAAGAGAGTTCCAAACTTCCACCACCCTTTGTGTGTAGAAATGTTTTCTAATCTCGCTCCTGAAAGGTCTGGCTCTAATTTTTAGACTGTGCCCCCTACTCCTAAAATCCCCAACCAGCGGAAATAGTTTCTCTCTATCCACCCTATCCGTTCCCCTTAATATCTTATAAACTTCGATCAGATCACCTCTTAACCTTCGAAACTCCAGAGAATACAACCACGATTTGTGTAATCTCTCCTCGTAACTTAACCCTTGAAGTCCGGGTATCATTCTAGTAAACCTACGCTGCACTCCCTCCAAGGCCAATATGTCCTTCCGAAGGTGCGGTGCCCAGAACTGCTCACAGTACTCCAGGTGCGGTCTAACCAGGGTTTTGTATAGCTGCAGCATAACTTCTGCCCCCTTGTACTCTAGTCCTCCAGATATAAAGGCCAGCATTCCATTAGCCTTCTTGATTATTTTCTGCACCTGTTCATGACACTTCTATGGTCTATGTACCTGAACCCCTAAGTCCCTTTGGACATCCACAGTTTTTAACTTTTTACCATTTAAAAAGTGCCCTGTTCTATCCTTTTTTGATCCAAAGTGGATGACCTCACATTTGTCTACATTGAATTCCATTTGCCACAATTTTGCCCATTCACCTAATCTATCAATATCCCTTTGTAATTTTATGTTTTCATCTACACTGCTTACAATGCCACCAATCTTTGTGTCATCGGCTATTCAAGAAAGGAGGGAAAGAGAAAACAGGGAACTACAGGCCAGATGGCCTGACATCAATTGTTGGGAAAATGCTGGAATCCATTATTAAGGGGGTGCTAACAGGGTACTTAGAAAATCATATGATTAGGCAGAGTCAACATGGTTATATGAAAGGGAAATCATGTTTGACAAATTTATTAGAGTTTTTTGAGGATGTAACCAGCAGGGTAGATAAAGGAGAACCAGTGGATGTAGTATATTTAGATTTTCAAAGGCATGCGCTAAGGTGCCCATAAAAGGTTGTTACGCAAGATAAGGGCTCATAGGGTTGGGGTAATATATTAGCATGGATAGAGGACTTAAAACTGACATTAGGGATAAACGGGTAATTTTTAGGTTGGCAGGCTGTAACCAGTGGGGTGCTGCAAGGATCAATGCTTGGGCCTCAGCAATTTACAATCTATATTGATGACTTGGATGAAGGGACCGAGTGTACTCTATTCAAGTTTGCTGATGATACAAAGATAGGTGGGAAAGTAAGTTGTGAGGAGGACATAAAGATTCTGCAAAGGGATGAAGTGAGTGGACAAGTAAGTGGCAGATGGACTATAATGTGCGGAAATGTGAGGTTATGCACTTTGGTAGGAAGAATAGAAAATCAGAATATTTTTTGATTGGTGAGAAACTATTAAATGTTGGTGTACAGAGAGATCTGGGTGTCCTCATACAAGAAACACAGAAAGTTAGCATGCAGGTACAAGCAAGCAATTAGGAAGGCAAATGGCATGTTGGCCTTTATTGCAAGGGGGTTGGAGTACAAGAGTAAGGCAGTCTTGCTGCAATTGTACAGGGCTTTGGTGAGACCACACCTGGAGTACTGTGTACAGTTTTGATCTCCTTATAGATTGTGGAGGCATTGGAGCCAAGCTCAAACTTGTCCTCACCCCACTTCCACACGTGGACACTTTCCAGTGGCAGTCATTGGATAGCCATCAGAGAAGGAAACCCTGGACGTTTCCCACCTCCCTTTCCACCCCAAACCTTGTTCCGAGTATTGAAGGATATACTTGCCTTAGAGGCGGTGCAACAAAGGTTCACTAGATTGATTCCTGGGATGAGAGGGTTGTCCTATGAGGAGAGATTGAGTAGAATGGGCCTATACTCTCTGAAACATGTAAGATTCTGAGGGGGCTTGACAGGGTAGATGTTCAGAGGTTGTTTCTCCTGGCTGGAGAGTCTAGAACTTGAGGGCATTGACTCAGGATAAGAGTTCAGCCATTTAAGACTGAGATGAGGAGGAATTTCTTCACTTAGAGGATTGTGAACCTTTTGAATTCTCTACTTGAGGGCTGTGGATGCTCAGTCGTTGAGTATATTCAAGGCTGAGACAGATAGATTTTTGGACTCTAAGGGAATCAAAGGATATGGGGATCAGGCGAAAGTGGAGTTGAGGTTGAAGATCAGCCATGATCTTACTGAATGGCGGAGCAGCTCGAGGGGCCATATGGCCTACTCCTGCTCCTATTTCTTATGTATCATTTCTTATGCTCTTACCAATTTCTCCTTTCCTGAACTCATGAACTTGTGTTGGGCTAGTTCCACTGATGCCAGCCATCCTCTTGCAACTCGCTGAAGTAGCTATTCTTCACCATGAGCATTGGTAGATTGTGGAGGCATTGGAGCCAAGCCCAAACTTGTCCTCACCCTACTTCCACACGTGGACACTTTCCAGTGGCAGTCATTGGATAGCCATCAGAGAAGGAAACCCTGGACGTTTCCCACCTCCCTCTCCACCCCACACCTTGTTCCGGGTATTGAAGTCAACTGTAGCCTTTACTGTCATGCCAGTTGAGATTAGGTGACTCAGTATAATGGAGATGGAACCTGGAACTTGTAATTCCTGTGGCTTAGTTTCGGGCTGCCTTTACCAATTAAGCCATGTTTTCAACAACAAAAAAAAATGACCAAAAATGTTTTTGAATAGAAAAAAAAATTACACATTCTGGCAAGTGAAAAATCAACTGGAAACAGCCTTCAAACTTCCAGCTGACCTTCTCTCGTTTTTCCAATTGAAAAACCAAGGTGAGAGGCCCAAACCACAAGAGGCCGAGATTGAAAAAGCAAAACGGAAGGTATGATAAATCAAGATAGTAGTGATGAACTGATCTCAAACTTGGATTGTAAATTACTTCAGGTATAATATGTTTATGGTTAAGTACATAATTTGATACTTAATTTTGAAACATTGGTACTAAAGGGTCCTGCATCATCACTTTTTCTTAGAATAGTTATGCGATGGAATTATATTTGCACGAGACAATGATAATACAATCACTAACCTTAGAACACACACTATAAAGTCATAACACATCCCTAGGAAGATAACTGTAAGGAGTCGCACAACACCAGGTTATAGTCCAACAGCTTTATTTGAAATCACAAGCTTTCGGAGCTTTGCTCCTTCGTCAGGTGAGTCACTTACCTGACGAAGGAGCAAAGCTCCAAAAGCTTGTGATTTCAAATAAAACTGTTGCACTATAACCTGGTGTTGTGCAACTCCTTACATTTGTCCACCCCAGTCCATCACCGGCATCTCCACATCATAGGAAGATAACACGTGAGAAAGCACAAAATCCAGAAAAATGAGAGTGGCCTAATCTCATAATCTGTCATTGCACAGATTATGTCCTCCAGACAATGCCCTCAACATTTGCCATATTCAGTAGTTAACCAATGCAAATTCCAACTGTACAATGAAAATAATAATTACCAGCATTTCAAATGCTTGTTTCAACTGAACATATAACATTTACATTAGCGTACAACAGCAGCAACTGGATATCTATCCACTGATCCTGCATCCTGTCATATTCAACTGTTGCTCTATGACCTCAAGAGGTCCTTTAAATGATCTAAATCTTTATTGTCAATAGATCAAAATAAAGCAATACATTTTATCATTCCCTATTAAATATAAGGCACATACACATCTAAAACCTAATATTCTTCCATTTGCCCCATTTCAAACAAAATTAATCCTTTATAAAAGTACATGGATTTGCTGTCACTATCTGTGGTCATGTTTCTTCATTTCCCTCTTGAAATGATCTTCACAAAACACAATGATCATGATCTCAATTAAATTCACCTTTCTAGTGAAGGTTTTAGCAAACACTGGTAAACAACTTCAATACAAGAGAGCTCTCAGACGAAGTCAGTTCCAAGACTTTTTGATATTTTAAGGATTTTTCTTTGAATTTTTATTCAGTTACTTTGTTTTGTCAACAAAGTGCACTTCAAGTGTTATTCAAGGTCGACTCTAATGTCAAACTTAACCATTCAAAAGAACAAAATAAATTCTCTCCCTCTTAATAACATTCCTGTTCTAGATCCCACTCCTTGGGAAAAAAAGAGCCAAAAATTGCTCCCAGTTAAATCTTTCTGTAGTTGTTTGCGAGGAGAGATGCATGGGGTTTCTGGTTTCAGATTTCAGATTTACACAGATAAAACCCATTAACAACTGCCCATATCCCCCCAAAGTAAAAAAAAAGCTATCAATTTGCCCGATAAGCCTACATTTGTAGGTTGTCAGCTTGGCTGAATGGGTAGCACTCTCACCTCGGAGGCAGAAGGTTATGGGTTTAAACCCATAATTTAGGCTGACACTTCAGTACTGTGAGAGTGCTCCATTGCTGGAGGTGTCGTCTTTTGGATAAGATGTTAAACTGAGCCTCCTGGTGTCCTCGAAAATATTGGTCCCTCAACCAACATTACAAAACAGTTACTGCACTTAGAAAGCAATCCATTGGTTGTAAAACACTTTGGACATTCTGCAGCTATGATAAAGAGGCACCACATAAATGCAAAGTATTTTTTAAAATATACATTTGCAAAGTTTTCTCCAAAATTAAGGTGCTATTTTACTTACTTCGACAGTGACACTGAGGAAGAATTTGTACAAATGTTTAAGGTTTTGCTTAAGTTCCTATTTTGACTTTTTTTGTGATATATAACTTCCTTCCCTCAGTACTTTTACATTGACACAAGACTTAATGTTAAACTACAATGATGGCAGTGGACTGACTTATGTGATGGGACTATGCTACAATGGATACTTCATTAAAAAGTCACATTCTATTTTAAAAAGATACAAGTCTTTTAAAAGTAGCTCATTTTTATTAGATTGTGTGTGTGTGCACGCATATGTGTGTGGTGTCAACTCAATATCTGTATCCATAATATAACTAACACTATGAGACTTCATAGCCAAAGGTTGCTGAATAGCGGGCCAAGCAGCTCAAACCTCAATACAGATTATGATATTTGAATCATCCACCGCTACAGGTGAGGTGCCTGAAGATTGGAGGGTAGCAAATGTTGTGCCTTTGTTTAAGAAGGGCGGCAGGGAAAAGCCTGGGAACTACAGACCAGTGAGCCTGACATCTGTAGTGGGTAAGTTGTTAGAGGGTATTCTGAGGGACAGAATCTACAGGCATTTGGAGAGGCAGGGACTAATTAGGAACAGTCAGCATGGTTTTGTGAGAGGAAAATCATGTCTCACGAATTTGATTGAGTTTTTTGAAGGGGTAACCAAGAAGATAGATGAGGGCTGTGCAGTAGACGTGGTCTACATGGACTTCAGCAAAGCATTTGACAAGGTACCGCATGGTAGGTTGTTACATAAGGTTAAATCTCATGGGATCCAAGGTGAGGTAGCCAATTGGATACAAAATTGGCTTGACGACAGAAGACAGAGGGTGGTTGTCGAGGGTTGTTTTTCAAACTGGATGCCTGTGTCCAGCGGTGTGCCTCAGGGATCGGTGCTGGGTCCGCTGTTATTTGTTATTTATATTAATGATTTGGATGAGAATTTAGGAGGCATGGTTAGTAAGTTTGCAGATGACACCAAGATTGGTGGCATTGTGGACAGTGAAGAAGGTTATCTAGGATTGCAACGGGATCTTGATAAATTGGGCCAGTGGGCCGATGAATGGCAGATGGAGTTTAATTTAGATAAATGTGAGGTGATGCATTTTGGTAGATCGAATCGGGCCAGGACCTACTCCGTTAATGGTAGGGCGTTGGGGAGAGTTATAGAACAAAGAGATCTAGGAGTACAGATTCATAGCTCCTTGAAAGTGGAGTCACAGGTGGATAGGGTGGTGAAGAAGGCATTCAGCATGCTTGGTTTCATTGGTCAGAACATTGAATGCAGGAGTTGGGATGTCTTGTTGAAGTTGTACAGGGCATTGGTGAGGCCACACTTGGAGTACTGTGTACAGTTCTGGTCACCCTATTATAGAAAGGATATTATTAAACTAGAAAGAGTGCAGAAAAGATTTACTAGGATGCTACCGGGACTTGATGGTTTGACTTACAGGGAGAGGTTAGACAGACTGGGACTTTATTCCCTGGAGAGTAGGAGGTTAAGGGGTGATCTTATAGAAGTCTATAAAATAATGAGGGGCATAGATAAGGTCGATAGTCAAAATCTTTTCCCAAAGGTAGGGGAGTCTATAACGAGGGGGCACAGATTTAAGGTGAGAGGGGAGAGATACAAAAGGATCCAGAGGGGCAATTTTTTCACTCAAAGGGTGGTGAGTGTCTGGAACGAGCTGCCAGAGGCAGTAGTAGAGGCGGGTACAATTTTGTCTTTTAAAAAGCATTTGGACAGTTACATGGGGAAGATGGGTATCGAGGGATATGGGCCAAGTGCAGGCAATTGGGACTAGCTTAGTGGTATAAACTGGGCGACATGGACATGTTGGGCCGAAGGGCCTGTTTCCATGTTGTAACTTCTATGATTCTATGATTCTATGATTCTATGATTCTAGTATTTGGAAATATGCTGGAGTAGTTCAAGTTATTAATAGGATTGTAACTAAAATAAAATTCCGTTGCAAATACAATGGTGAATGATTTCACTCATCAAGAAAATGTTTCTTTAACCATAAGGGCTATTTGCAATACTTAAAGCAGCCTTATGAGAAAACAATTTATCCTTTCTTTGTTGAAGTAATGATTAATGTGTTAGATTGAGTTTAGTGCAGCTCTGAGGTACCTGCAGACCTATACATAGCTGATCATTATTACACCATGCACTTATGGTTTACACAATTAACAGTCACCCATGCTGATGACATGCATGCTAAACAGCGGAAGCAACATGCTATAGACAGAGCTAAGCGATTCCACAACCAACGAATCAGATCAAAGCTCTGCAGTCCTGCCACATCCAGTCGTGAATGGTGGTGAACAATTAAACAACTAACGGGAGGAGGCTCCGTGAACATCCCCATCCTCAATGATGGCAGAATCCAACACGCGAGTGCAAAAGACAAGGCTGAAGTGTTTGCAACCATCTTCAGCCAGAAGTGCCGAGTGGATGATCCATCTCGGCCTCCTCCCGATATCCCCACCATCACAGAAGCCAGTCTTCAGCCAATTCGATTCACTCCACGTGATATCAAGAAATGGCCGAGTGCACTGGATACAGCAAAGGCTATGGGCCCTGACAACATCCCGGCTGTCGTGCTGAAGACTTGTGCTCCAGAACTGGCCGTGCCTCTAGCCAAGCTGTTCCAGTACAGCTACAACGCTGGCATCTACCCGACAATGTGGAAAATTGCCCAGGTACGTCCTGTCAACAAAGCAGGACAAATCCAATCCAGCCAATTACCACCCCATCAGTCTACTCTCAATCATCAGCAAAGCGAAGGAAGGTGTCGTCGACAGTGCTTACAAACGGCAATAACCTGCTCACCGATGCTCAGTTTGGGTTCCGCCAGGACCACTCGGCTCCAGACCTCATTACAGCCTTGGTCCAAACATGGACAAAAGAGCTGAATTCCAGAGGTGAGGTGAGAGTGACTGCCCTTGACATCAAGGCAGCATTTGACCGAGTGTGGCACCAAGGAGCCCTAGTAAAATTGAAGTCAATGGGAATCAGGGGGAAAACTCTCCAGTGGCTGGAGTCATACCTAGCACAAAGGAAGATGGTAGTGGTTGTTGGAGGCCAATCATCTCAGCCCCAGGACATTGCTGCAGGAGTTCCTCAGGGCAGTGTCCTAGGCCTAACCATCTTCAGCTGTTTCATCAATGACCTTCCCTCCATCATAAGGTCAGATATGGGGATGTTCGCTGATGATTGTACAGTGTTCAGTTCCATTCACAACCCCTCAGATAATGAATCGATTCGTGCCCGCATGCAGCAAGACCTGGATAACATCCAGGCTTGGGCTGATAAGTGGCAAGTAACATTCGCGCCAGATAAGTGCCAGGCAATGACCATCTCCAACAAGAGAGAGTCTAACCACCTCCCTTTGACAATCAACGGCATTACCATCGCTGAATCCCCACCCTCAACATCCTGGGGGTCACCATTGACCAGAAACTTAACTGGACCAGCCTCATAAATACTGTGGCGACAACAGAAGGTCAGAGGCTAGGTATTCCGCGGTGAATGACTCATCTCCTGACTCCCCAAATCCTTTCCACCATCTACAAGGCACAAGTCAGGAGTATGATGGAATACTCTCCACTTGCCTGGATGAGTGCAGCTCCAACAACACTCAAGAAGCTCGACACCATCCAGGACAAAGCAGCCCGCTTGATTGGCAACCCGTCCACCACCCTAAACATATATTGCCAATCCTTCATCGTCGCTGGTCAAAATCCTGGAACTCCCTACCTAACAACATTGTGGGAGAACCTTCACCACACAGACTGCAGCGGTTCAAGAAGGCGGCTCACCACCACCTTCTCAAGGGCAATTAGGGATGGGCAATAAATGCTGGCCTTGCCAGTGACGCCCACCTCCCATGAACAAATAAAAAAAACTATGTAAGATTCAATGAGGTAAAGGGAATGTCAAAAACGTGACAACAGCGGCTGCAGGACTTCATTTAAATATTATATGGATTATAACGTGCTCATGGATTTAGCAAATGAACTGTATCATGATTGATTAATGATTCCAAAGAATGACTTCGGTGCTCACTGACACCATGCACACAATCCATAAAAGGTGAGAATGAATGATCTGGAAGGACCTGTGGGTGCATATTCACAAATCTTTGAAGGTGGCAGGGCTAATCGATACAACGGTTAAGAAAGCGTATGGGATGCTTGGCTTTCTAAAAAGGGGCATTGGATACAAAATCAAGGAAGTCATGCTAAACCTTTACAAATCACTGGTTAGGCCTCAGCTGGAGTATTGTGTACATTTCTGGGTACCACACTTTAGGAAGGATGTCAAGGCCATGGAGAAGGTACAGTGGAGATTTACCAGGATGATACCAGGGATTAGGGACTACAGTTATGTGGAGAGGTCAGAGAAGCTGGGATTGTTCTTCTTAGAGCAGATAAGGTTAAGTGGAGACCTAATAGAGGTATTCAAAATTATGAGGTATTTTGATAGAGCAAGTAGAGAGAAACTGTTTCCTTTGGCAAGTGGGTCGGTAACCAGAGATCATAGATTTAAAATAATTGGCAAAAGAACTGGAGGGGAAATAGGTAGAAATGTTTTCACATAGAGAGTTGTTATGATCTAGAATGCACTGCATGAAAGGGTAGTGGAAGCAGATTCCATGAACTTTCAAAAGACAATTGGACATGTGTGCTTGAAGAGGACTAATTTGCAAGGTTATGGGGAAAAAGCTGGGGTGTGGGACTAAGTTGGATAGCTCTTTCAAAGAGCTGGCACAGGCCGAATGGCCTCCTTCTATGCTGTAAGATTCTATCTAATGTGTTTCAAATAAAAAATATTGCCAGTTATGACAAATTACATAGAGAAGAAAAGCCTAAATGTTTTTCAATCAGATGTAGAATATTACTGTAAGATAAGAAATGGAAGCCATTATTTACATTTTTTGTAATAAACCCAATTTAAAACATATCCTTTACTTATGGGCCAAATATTGAAAAACCAGAACAGAATTAGCTCATCATATTTATATTCTTATACCACTTTCTTTCTCCAAGTGCATACATTTTAAATCTCACTGTACTGACCAAGCTACAAATAACTAACTTGTCGTGTGCAAAGCAGGGTGTTGAATCTGCAGACTTACTGTATAAACAATGTTTTAGGATCTGTCTTACATTCTCAGACTCTAAACCTCTTTATACTACGGCATTAATCTGGATGGCAAAAATACCAATTTCCTTTGTATTGACAAGCATCTTAAATCAAAATGAATGTGTATCATGTAGAGAGGCTCTATTTAAAAACAGACAGGAGAAAAAGAAGAAAAAATAAATCCAGGAAACCTGAAATAAAAACAGAAATGGTCTGTATGCCTCTAAAGAGAAAAGAGGGGTCCACACCCAAAAAAAGTTGACCTAATTTTCTGATGCCACAACGCCACCCAAAACATTATTCTATATTTTTTGCATTTTAGATGCCAACTGTCCCACTAGATAGTTCAAGCATTTTCTGTTTTCATTCAAAAAACTGTCTGTAAAAATAGACGCAGTTACATTTTCAAATGCGCTCTTTATTGAACCTACTGCCTCTATGCACAATTATTTCCAATCTCACTGAATGCCATTGGATGGATAAGAATAAGCAACATACCAAAGTCAGAATGGAAACGTGCATTTGAGATTCTGCCTGAAATCAGACATATGGTTAAGTTTTCTCTTTGCTCCTACAACCTGGAGAGCTTATTAAAGGAATTGGTCAACTACAGAATAATTTATTACATGTTTCCAGATTAAATTATTCAGAAGATTAATCATTCAATGTTGACTAATCTTTCAAAAATTGAGTTGCATTACAATAATGTTCATTTCTAGGGGGAAAAGAATCATTCCGTTTAGTTTGCAAACAGCTTCCAAATGGCACATAAATAGGGAACATTTGTTCAGTAATGTTATGGCTTATTTAAATTTCAACCTCTATTTCTCCTTTACTTTTTAAGCTTTTACTTCCTCTCAGCTATTAGCACCGCCTTTCAGTTAAGATAATTGGTGAATGGGAGTCTGACTCTAGCATCAATCCATCTTCACAAATAAAGCTGGTCAGTGCAGTCCTTCCAGTCTCTTCCATTAAGTCAATATTGCTGACAAAATGTGGATAGAACTGACCAAAGTTTAATCAAGCTTTTAAAATCACTCATACTTCTCCTTTGAAAACCAAAGTTCAATTCCTCACATACATATAGGCCATAGATGTTCAAACCAGAGCCCTCAAAGGGGTCTGTATGGTTATCTGGTCTCCGTCAGTCTGGGATTGAACTTACCACATAAGAACGACGTTTCAAGAATTCTGTATTCTATATCTTTTTCCTGTATTTATTGGCTTAGTAACGTGCTACTTCTGTCATTTTGGATGGCCCGCCTAACGGGAATCTACTTTTTTTTTGCTGGAGACGCATTGGATGGGAGTTACACGGGCGAGAGTCCACACATTCCAAACCTCCAAATTGCAGGACAATGTGACAGAAAGCAGAGGAGAGGCGTTCAATTTCTCTATGATTGGGTGGCAAACTTTAATAACGCCAGCTCAAAAATTGCATTCATCAATTTTGTTGCTGAAAAGGACCTTAGATATTCTACTATCCTAAATTTGGCTTCCAGATCCTATGGCAAGTTGTGTGCGGGTCTTCATCTATATCTTCGCATACTTCTGCAGAAGGTTCTGCAGAAAAGCTGTATCCCAAGCAACAATATCTCAGCTGTGCCGCCAATGAACGGTGTCTAGGATTTGGGAGGCCCAGTCCTGCTTAGAGCTTGGGGGGTTGTAGGTATATTAGACGTATCTGCAGCCGTTTACCTATCCAGAGGAACCCTACTATGCAGCTGTCAAGATCATGGAATGGTTGGGGTCAGGGACCCCAGTAAATGAGCTGGGGCAGCACATTCATCTTCATTTTACTTGCCTAAGGAGTGATATTGGTAGACTGCCTCCATTTGTCCAGGTCAAAGTATATGCTTGCTATGAGTTGGGGGGGTAATCCCTCTTGTACAATGTCAAGTGTAGAATTTACTGTTGCATCTGGGTACCTGAAATATATTTTTGTAGATGTGCAACTGCTTAGGCAGTATTGTGCAGATTAATTCTGCATGTCTGACTGAATAGCAAATTGAATCATTAATCACTGGATGATAGCACAGCCACCTGTTAGCAGTTTAGTAAAGATTTCAACAGGTATCAAAAAAAAATCAAATACAAGTACATGGGCCTTAAGCCATTTCACTTGTTTGGAAAATCACAGATTAACATTCTGATTTGATGCAAATTATTAAGTGGACAGTGTAACCTTGCTACAAAATTGAAGGGATGACATTACAACGATTAGAGAAGGCAACTTCTGCAATGACCCAGTTTTGAGAAAATGAAGTTTTTGTTTATTTTATATTGTGCAATTTGGAAGGCACAACCATTCTTTGCATGATTATAGATTGTTTGTGAAAACTATGAGGAGACTATATTATAGTGGAGCTGACTGCAATGCTTAGGAAATTAGTTTGTTGAATCCATAGTAACTGTTTTGCAACAACAGTTGTAATGACATGCTTGGCATTTATCAATGACTTTAAACAGTATGACAGAAAAGATTTCAGTGACCTTCGCAGCAGTTACTTGTGAACTGGAAACAGCTCTACTCTATACTGCTCTTGTTCAGTTCTCCAAATGGTGAACTCAAAAGTTTAAAATAGGTTACCAAAGGCTACTAAAATATTTTTATCACTCTTGTGATATAATTTCATCACGGTTTATGTCAATGCTTTATGTAAAAATGTATATAACCTGGACTGAGACAGGTGGAACAAACAGTCCATAACTGTTTAAATTATGACTTCCACTCTTCCATTTAATAAAAAAGCCTACAGCTTATAACCAAATTACAAAATGGAACATATTCAGAAAACTCAATACATGACTGCCAGTTTGAAATTAACTGTGAAAAATGTCAACCATTAAAAAGCCACAGCATCAATTGTCACTGTACCCTTACTCTACTGAATGTAAAGTATCAAGATTTATTTTTATTCATTCATGGGGTGTGGGCATCGCTGGCAAGAACAGCATTTATTGCCCATCCTTAACTGCCCTCGAGAAGGTAGTGCTGAGCCCCCTTCTTGAACCGCTGTAGTTCGTGTGGTGAAGGTTCTCCCACAATGCTGTTAGGGAGTTCCAGGATTTTGACCCAGCAACGATGAAGGAATGGCGATGTATTTCCAAGTCGGGATAAGAACGTAAGAAATAGGAGCAGGAGTAGGCCAATCTGCCCTTCGAGCCTGCTCCGCCATTTAATAAGATCATGGCTGATCTGATCCTAACCTCAAATCTAAATTCATGTCCAATTTCCTGCCCGCTCCCCGTAACCCCTAATTCCCTTTACTTCTAGGAAACTGTCTATTTCTGTTTTAAATTTATTCAATGATGCAGCTTCCACAGCTTCATGGGGCAGCAAATTCCACAGACCTACCACCCACTGAGTGAAGAAGTTTCCCCTCATCTCAGTTTTGAAGGAGCAGCCCCTTATTCTAAGATTATGCCCCCTAGTTCCAGTTTCACCCATCCTTGGGAACATCCTCACCGCATTCACCCGATCAAGCCCCTTCACAATCTTATATGTTTCAATAAGATCGCCTCTCATTCTTCTGAACTCCAATGAGTAGAGTCCCAATCTACTCAACTGGTGTGTGACTTGGTGGGGAACGTGCAGGTGGTGATCTTCCCATGTGCATGCTGCCCTTGCCCTTCTAGGTGGGAAAGATCGTGGGTTTGGGAGGTGCCCTTGAGAAGGTGGTGGTGAGCCGCCTGGTTGAACTGCTGCAGTCCGTGTAGTGAAGGTTCTCCCACAGTGCTGTTAGGAAGGGAGTTCCAGGATTTTGACCCATGATGATGATGAAGCAGCTGAAGATGGTTGGGTCTAGGCACTGCCACAAGATAGCTGACAATTATCATTTAATTTCTTTCTGGAGTTTTGATAAGAAAAAAAGTTATTTCATACAACAGTATGAGAGAGAGAGAGAGAGAGAAAGAGACTCACTATCATTTATATTTAAAATATTAAGTGAAAATAATGGAGAATTTTGGTTTGTGATAGACTATTTCCTATTTCCCTCCCAAACTTCTTTGCCCAATTTTCCCTTTTCTCTTCAGGATGGGGACTTATGCCGGGGTACTATTCAGCACCTCACCCAAGTTGCCATTCTTCATTCATGAGCAAATGTTGGTAAACTGTAAGCATCGAGGGCATCAAAGTAGAGTCCAATGCTGTCCTCACACAATGACAATGCAGACTCTCTTTCCACAAGGGGCAAAATCACAAGCTTTTGGAGCTTTCCTCCTTTGTCAGGTGAGTGTCACCTGACGAAGGAGGAAAGCTCCAAAAGCTTGTGATTTCAAATAAAGCTGTTGGACTATAACCTGGTGTTGTAAGACTCCTTACATTTGTCCACCCCAGTCCATCACCGGCATCTCCACATCATCTCAAATAATGAAGCAGTTCGAGCCCGCATGCAGCAAGAGCTGGACAACATCCAGGCTTGGGCTCAAGTAACATTCGCGCCAGACAAGTGCCAGGCAATGACCATCTCCAACAAGAGTCTAACTACCTCCCCTTGACATTCAACAGCATTACAATCGCTGAATCCCCCACCATCAACATCCTGGGGGTCACCAATGACCGGAAACTTAACTGGACCAGCCATATAAATACTGTGGCTACAAGAGCAGGTCAGAGGCTGGGTATTCTGCGGCAAGTGACTCACCTCCTGACTCCCCAAAGCCTTTCCACCATCTACAAGGCACAAGTCAGGAGTGTGATGGAATACTCTCCACTTGCTTGGATGAGTGCAGCTCCAACAACACTCAAGAAGCTCGACACCATCCAGGACAAAGCAGCCCGCTTGATTGGCACCCCATCCACCAACCTAAACATTCACTCCCTTCACCACCGGCGCACAGTGGCTGCAGTGTGTACCATCCACAGGATGCACTGCAGCAACTCGCCAAGGCTTCTTCGACAGCACCTACCTCTTAGAAGGACAAGAGCAGCTGGCACATAGGAACAACACCACCTGCACGTACCCCTCCAAGTCACACACCATCCCGACTTGGAAATATATCGCCGTTCTTTCATCGTCGCTGGGTCAAAATCCTGGAACTCCCTACCTAACAGCACTGTGGGAGAACCTTCACCACACGGACTGCAGCGGTTCAAGAAGGCGGCTCACCACCACCTTCTCGAGGGCAATTAGGGATGGGCAATAAATGCCAGCCTCGCCAGAAGGTGGTGGTGAAGGGAGTGAATGCCCACATCCCATGAACGAATAAAAAAAACAAAAATCTATCAATCTCGGATTTAAAATTAACAATTGAGCTTGTATCAACTGCCGTTTGCAGAAGAGAGTTCCAAACTTCTACCACCCTTTGCATGTAGAAGTGTTTCCTAACTTCACTCCTAAAAGTCTTGGCTCTAACTTTTAGGCTATGTCCCCTAGTCCTGGACTCATCAACCGGCCGAAATAGTTTCTCTCTATCTACCCTATCAGTTCCCCTTAACATCTTGAAAACTTCAATCAAATCACCCCTTGATTCTAAATTCCAGAGAATACCACCCTAGTTTGTGTAATCTCTCCTCGTAATTTAACCCTTGGAGTCCAGGCATCATTCTAGTAAATCTACACTGCACATCCTCCAAGGCCAATATAGTCTTCCTAAGGTGCGGTGTCCAGAACTGAACACCGCACTCCAGGTGTGGTCTAACCAGAGCTTTGTACAGCTGTAGCATAACAGCTACCTCCTTGTATTCCAGTCCTCTAGATATAAAGGCCAGCATTCCATTAGCCTTTTTGATTATTTTCTGTACCTGTCCATGACATTTTTATGATCTATGTACCCCTAAGTCTCTTTGGACCTAAAATAGATAGATCAGAGAACTTTCTAAATGATGAAAAGCTCAAAACAGCAGAGATCCAAAGTGGATGACCTCACATCCAAAGCAAAATACTGTGGATGTGAAATAAAGACAGAAAATGCTGGAGAAGTTCAGCAAGTTGGGCACCATCTGTGGAGAAAGAAACAGAACTGACAAAAGGTCTTCGACCTGAAATGTTAACTCTGTTTCTTTCACCACAGATGCTGCCCGACTTGCTGAGCTTCTCCAGCATCTTCTGTTTTTATTTTGGATGACTTCACACTTGGCAAATTGAAATCCATTTGCCACAGTTTTGCCCATTCACTTAATCTATTACAGTCTCTCTGCAACTTTATGCTTCCATCTACACTGCTTACAATGCTGCCTATCTTTGTCTCATCGGCAAACTTGGATATGTGGCTCTCTATTTTGCCATCTAAGTCATTAATAAATACAGTGAATAGTTGAGGCCCCAACACAGATCCCTGTGTGACACTACCAGTCACATCCTGCCCATTTGAGTACCTGCCCATTATCCCTACTCTCTGGCTCTTGTTGCTCAGCCAATTTCCTAACAAGGTCAATAATTTGCCCTCAATTCCATGAGCTTCAACTTTAGCTAACAGTCTCTTATGAGGGACTTTATCGAATGCCTTCTGGAAGTCCATATAAAGAACATCCATAGACATTCCCCTGTCCACTACTTCAAATCACCTCTTCAAAAAATTCAATCAGGTTCATCAGGCATGACCTATCCTTTACAAATCCATGCTGGCTCTCTCTGATCAGCTGAAAATTTTCACGGTGTTCAGTCACTCTATCCTTAATTATAGAGACTAGTAATTTCCCAACAACAGATGTCAGGCTAACTGGTCTATAATTCCCTGGTTTCCCTCCCTCATCGTTCTTAAATAGTGGAGTGACATGTTCAATTTTCCAATCTAAAGGAACTGTTCCTGAATCAAGAGAATTTTGGTAGATTATAGTTAGGGCTTCTGCAATGTTCTCACCTACTTCCTTTAAAACCCTGGGATGGAAACCATCTGGTCCTGGGGATTTGTCAGTCTTTAGCGCCATTATTTTCTTCATTACTGTTAATTTGCTTATATTAATTATGATGAGTCCCTGTTTCTGTTTCAAAATTAGTTTCCTTAGGGTGTCTGACATCCTATTTTACAAAAATAGTCCTATTACTTGTTAAAATTAGGTTATTAATGCCTGATTACATCCAGTCGCACACTGAATTTCAGTAGTCTGCTTTCACTCATTTGAATTCACTCAAATGTAATGTATAGTACATTTATTACTGCATCTATTGTAGTTTTTAGCCACCTCCACTCTTAATATCTTACCAATATACTTCATTGAAAATATAACCATCATACACAGAACATGTTTGAGACACTCTGTCTGTAATTTTTGTGAATTAATGCACAATACTTATAAATATTATCCAACAAAAATCTAAGATGAACAGCAGTTTTCAAATCCTGTTTCAGTGTTTCATGGTACACTTCAAATACTTCAGGAGGCATTCTACTCGTATTTCTCAATAGAATGACATCAAACTGGCGACAGATTGGATTACTTTAGACTCTCTCCACTTAACTCAAATTTGATTGATTCCATGACACTTTTTAACGAGCAGGGGAGATCTCGGGTCCTGGCCAATATTTATCCCTCAACCAACTCCAAGCCAGTAACTAATCATTTGCTGTCCGTGGGTCCTTGCACATTAGCTACTGCGTCTGCCTACAAAGCAACATTGACTACATTTAAAAAATAATTAATTGGCTGTAAATTGCTTTGGAACTTCCTGAGGACATAAAAGGCGCTATATAAATACAAGTTTGTTAATTCTTCTCATAACAAAATGGTAGAATAATGCACAGACCGAGATGCATGCGTGTGGTACACTGCAGTTAGCCGTACCTGGTGAAGGTCGTTCCCAATCGCATATTCTTGGAAATAGCCAGGTGCTGCCGAGGATGCTCGGATTGCCTGCCACAGTTTGAATTTACAGCCACCCATATAGTGGGATCTCACACTGGGCAGGTGATTGTAGTTCCTGAAGACAAACGCTTTCAGTGGTGTCCCTTTGTTTACTATGGTACTCACAGCTGCCACCTGGAAAGTAAAACACGTTAAACATTAAACTGCATGATTATAAAAAGAAAATGTACATGTTCATTTTTATAAGCAAGTGTAATTCTATTCTGCCAATTCATCATTTCTTTTTAGCAGTAACCTGCCTTCAGATTCAGACTCACAACTTCAAAGGGTTATCAAAAAACCTTTAGAAATAAATACTGAAATAAAATAACTTGAGAAACAACCATCAGCATGGCAAAAAAAACTAAAAGTGGGCAAGTGATGCAGCAAAGGAAGTTATGTGCCACTTGGCTCAAAATATTTAACAAACAGTTTTAGTAAGTGTTTTAGCAGGTCAGAGGCTGGGTATTCTGCGGCGAGTGACTCACCTCCTGACTCCCCAAAGCCTTTCCACCATCTACAAGGCACAAGTCAGGATTGTGATGGAATACTCTCCACTTGCCTGGATGAGTGCAGCTCCAACAACACTCAAGAACTCGACACCATCCAGGACAAAGCAGCCTGCTTGATTGGTACCCCATCCACCACCCTCAAACATTCATTCCCTTCACCACCAGCACACATTGGCTGCAGTGTGTACCATCCACAGGATACACTGCAGCAACTCGCCAAGGCTTCTTCGACAGCACCTCCCAAACCCATGACCTCTACCACCTAGAAGGACAAGAGCAGCTGGCACATGGGAACAACACCACCTACACGTTCCCCTCCAAGTCACACACCATCCCGACTTGGAAATATATCGCCATTCCTTCATCATCGTTGGGTCAAAATCCTAGAACTCCCTTCCTAACAGTACTGTGGGAGAACCTTCACCACATGGACTGCAGCGGTTCAAGAAGGTGGCTCACCACCACCTTCTCAAGGGCAATTAGGGATGGGCAATAAATGCTGACCTCGCCAGCGACACCCACATCTCATGAATGAATTAAAAAAAACATACAATAAACTTAACTTAGTTGAAAGAAAAAGATCAAATGGCATTGAGTTTATTAATACAATCCTCAAAAGCTGGTATTTGCCCCCATTGCCCCTCTTTTCCCACATAGGTCTCATTGGGCCATGTGCCCCCTGCAGTCAAGCAGGCAGACGATCAGTTTTCATTATCATACAACTGTAATACTCTTCGTACAGCTGCCAGGTGATGCAGGGACTTGTCCTGTCCTAACTCTCGCTTTTTTGGGAGATGGTGGCAAGCAGGAGCCAGGCACCACACCATAGCAAAACAGCTATCGGAAATTGGGAACTCAATGAACTTGAGGGCGATAAAGTGGGTCTGGTTTTACAAAGTATCACATTTGCTTCCCACGACTTCATCATCACAACACACTGTAATGCAGTACCTGAGCAATATTTTCCAGTTTTAACAATGTCTTTCTCAAAGCACTTTTTTGCAATAAGGAGTTAAATGTTCTTTATTACAAATACCCTTAATAAGTGTAAATTGTTTTGTGAGGTGCTGTGTGCAACCTTATTGCTTCAACACACAACTTGTACCACACAGACGCCAGATATATTTCTGGGTAGAGTAGTGAAAATTTGTGTCATGCTTTATCCACCCAAATTTTCATTTCAGAGGATCGCATGGATCCTGCAATCGGGTCAGTGAATAGAACCCACTACTGACTAAGGCACCCAACATAGTTTGTCCATCCTAAATGGGAAATCAATCTACTTGGCCTTGTCTTGATCCGCATAAATATTAGCACAAAGTCTTGCGAAATACCAACTAAGAAAGCTCTCCAGCATGCTGATGATACTAACTTCTCTTCCTTTCTACCACCACTCAGTGGCTAATTTAACAGATTTAGATGCACCGATTTCAAGGACAGTGAAGCACATTGCTTTCCCCTCAGTGGCTCGCTCAGAGACTGAGGCCAATTGTACGCCTTCACTGCTTCCCTGCTTGAGATAACCTAATTATCGAAGATTGAACCGAGGACCATGCTCATCTATAAAATCAAGCAGTACCATAATAGTACTTTTACCCATTGAGCTACCGTGCAGCCCCAATCTTGGGTTTATATTCCTTTTAAAAAAAATTCTTTGCAATTCAGTCAATTTGTATTATGTAACAATGCGATTACATGGAAGCACTGGAAGCAACAATGACCACCATGATGTAGAGCTGGGCTTAAGTTTGAACATTTGACTTTTTAGTAAAAAAAACTGCTAGCTGCCAACAACACACTTTCCTGCAGGAAATGCCAAAAAGACCCATCCCTGTGATTAGATAAAACTGATTATAGAGACAATATGGGGGAGCACTACATAGGGTTCAGAGGATTCTGTGATGGGATCAGCTTCATCCTTTCAGGCAGACACATCCTGAAACTGTTCTGTGGGTTTAGTAATTGCATATAGAAGAGAAGGAATGAATCCATGCAAGTTTCTGTTCTGGATTTCACGACTTACTGACAAGTACACATTTTTCCCCCACTCACCAAACGATGTTGTCTTCATTCTTGTTGGAAAGGTAGTAACTCACAATGCGGGACGACTCCACACCCATTGGTGTTGAGTGGAGTTCTGCAGGGGTCAGTGCTTGGACCACTGTCACTTCTAATCTACACTAAAGAGCTGGATTTCAAAACCAAATGTAAACCTGTCAAATTTAATCAGGACACTAAACTATAGAAAGCAGTACGCTAGTAGATGCAGTTAAGAAAAAATACAGAAGGATTTAATATGGTGATTTAAATTTAGGCAGCCAAACGACATAGTAATTTTAACAGCGATAAATATAAAGTATTGCGCATTGGTTAAAAAAAATGTGACCCCAAGTATATGATGAGTAAGATTAGATTGGCTGACAGAGAGTTAGAAAGGAACCAAGAATGATGGTAGACTCAACAGGTTCAATATCTATGTGAGATAACAATCAAAAAGAGCAAATAGAATCCTGTAATATTGTCATAACATTAAGGTTCCAGTCTCCAGAGATTATGTTGGCACTTTACAATGCACTTACTTGTCCTTGCAGTCAGTGTACTGTTTCAGTTTTGACCATGCCACAAAAACAAATCGTTGGAGGGTGTAAGCAGTGCAACTAGGCAGATCCCAAGTGTATAAGTGATCAGCTACGGGAAAAGACTGAAGCTCAAGCTCTACAATTCTTGTCTCATTACGCTTCTGTTAAGCGCTTTAGGATGTTTTGCTATGTTAAAGGCATTAATTAAATTCAATTAATTAAATAAAATCTGGAATTAAAATACTAGTATCAGTAATGATGGCCATGAAACTACCGGATTGTCGTAAAAACCCATCTGGTTCACTAATGTCCTTTAGGGAAGGAAACCTGCCGTCCTTACCCGGTCTGGCCTATATGTGACTCCAGACCCACAGCAATGTGGTTGATTCTTAATTGCACTCTGAAATGGCCTAGCAAGCCACTCAGTTGTAAAATCTCGCTACGAAAAGTCATAATAAGAATAAAACCGGACGGACCACCCGGCATCGGACCACTAGGCACCAGACACGACAACGGCAAACCAAGCCCAGTCGACCCTGCAAGGTCCTCCTTACTAACATCTGGGGACTTGTGCCAAAATTGGGAGAGCTGTCCCACAGACTAGTCAAGCAACAGCCTGACATAGCCATACTCACAGAATCATACCTTTCAGCCAACGTCCCAGACTCTTCCATCACCATCCCTGGGTATGTCCTGTCCCACAGGCAGGACAGACCCACCAGAGGTGGCGGTACAGTGATATACAGTCAGGAGGGAGTGGCCCTGGGAGTCCTCAACATTGACTCTGGACCCCATGAAATCTCATGGCATCAGGTCAAACACGGGCAAGGAAACCTCCTGCTGATTACTACCTACCGTCCTCCTTCAGCTGATGAATCAGTCCTCCTCCATGTTGAGCACCACTTGGAGGAAGCACTGAGGGTAGCAAGGGCACAAAATGTACTCTGGGTGGGGTACTTCAATGTCCATCACCAAGAGTGGCTCGGTAGCACCACTACTGACCAAGCTGGCCGAGTCCTGAAGGACACAGCTGCCAGACTGGGCCTGCGGCAGGTGGTGAGCGAACCAACACGAGGGAAAAACTTACTTGACCTCATCCTCACCAATCTACCTGTCGCAAATGCATCTGTCCATGACAGTATTGGTAGGAGTGACCACCGCACAGTCCTCGTGGAGATGAAGTCCCGTCTTCGCACTGAGGACACCATCCAACGTGTTGTGTGGCACTACCACCGTGCTAAATGGGATAGATTCAGAACAGATCTAGCAGCTCAAAACTGGGCATCCATGAGGCGCTGTGGGCCATCAGTAGCAGCAGAATTGTATTCCAGCACAATCTGTAACCTCATGGCCCGGCATATTCCTCACTCTACCATTACCAACAAGCCAGGGGATCAACCCTGGTTCAATGAGATGTGTAGAAGAGCATACCAGGAGCAGCACCAGGCGTACCTAAAAATGAGGTGCCAACCTGGTGAAGCTACAACTCAGGACTACATGCATGCTAAACAGCGGAAGCAACATGCTATAGACAGAGCTAAGCGATTCCACAACCAACGGATCAGATCAAAGCTCTGCAGTCCTGCCACATCCAGTCGTGAATGGTGGTGGACAATTAAACAACTAACGGGAGGAGGAGGCTCTGCAAACATCCCCATTCTCAATGACGACGGAGTCCAGCACGTGAGTGCAAAAGACAAGGCTGAAGCGTTTGCAACCATCTTCAGCCAGAAGTGCCGAGTGGATGATCCATCTCGGCCTCCTCCCGATATCCCCACCATCACGGAAGCCAGTCTTCGGCCAATTCGATTCACTCCACGTGATATCAAGAAACGGCTGAGTGCACTGGATACAGTAACGGCTATAGGCCCCGACAACATCCCGGCTGTAGTGCTGAAGACTTGTGCTCCAGAACTAGCTGACAACACTGGCATCTACCCGACAATGTGGAAAATTGCCCAGGTATGTCCTGTCCACAAAAAGCAGGACAAATCCAATCCGGCCAATTACCACCCCATCAGTCTACTCTCAATCATCAGCAAAGTGATGGAAGGTGTCGTCGACAGTACTATCAAGCGGCACTTACTCACCAATAACCTGCTCACCGATGCTCAGTTTGGGTTCCGCCAGGACCACGCAGCTCCAGACCTCATTACAGCCTTGGTCCAAACATGGACAAAAGAGCTGAATTCCAGAGGTGAGGTGAGAGTGACTGCCCTTGACATCAAGGCAGCATTTGACAGAGTGTGGCACCAAGGAGCCCAAGTAAAATTGAAGTCAATGGGAATCAGGGGGAAAACTCTCCAGTGGTTGGAGTCATACCTAGCACAAAGGAACATGGTAGTGGTTGTTGGAGGCCAATCATCTCAGCCCCAGGACATTGCTGCAGGAGTTCCTCAGGGCAGTATCCTAGGCCCAACCATCTTCAGCTGCTTCATCAATGACCTTCCCTCCATCATAAGGTCAGAAATGGGGATGTTCGCTGATGACTGCAGTGTTCAGTTCCATTCGCAACCCCTCAAATAATGAAGCAGTCCGAGCCCGCATGCAGCAGGACCTGAACAACATCCAGGCTTGGGCTCATAAGTGGCAAGTAACATTCGCGCCAGATAAGTGCCAGGCAATGACCATCTCCAACAAGAGAGAGTCTAACCACCTCCCCTTGACATTCAACAGCATTACAATCGCCGAATCCCCCACCATCAACATCCTGGGGGTCACCATTGACCAGAAACTTAACTGGACCAGCCATATAAATACTGTGGCTACGAGAGCAGATCAGAGGCCGGGTATTCTGCGGCGAGTGACTCACCTCCTGACTCCCCAAAGCCTTTCCACCATCTACAAGGCACAAGTCAGGAGTGTGATGGAATACTCTCCACTTGCTTGGATGAGTGCAGCTCCAACAACACTCAAGAAGCTGGACACCATCCAAGATAAAGCAGCCCGCTTGATTGGCACCCCATCCACCACCCTAAACATTCACTCCCTTCACCACCGGCGCACTGTGGCTGCAGTGTGTACCATCCACAGGATGCACTGCAGCAACTCGCCAAGGCTTCTTCGACAGCACCTCCCAAACCCGCGACCTCTACCATCTAGAAGGACAAGAGCAGCAGGCACATGGGAACGACACCACCTGCACGTTCCCCTCCAAGTCACACACCATCCCGACTTGGAAATATATCGCCGTTCCTTCATTGTCGCTGGGTCAAAATCCTGGAACTCCCTTCCTAACAGCACTGTGGGAGAACCGTCACCACACGGACTGCAGCGGTTCAAGAAGGCGGCTCACCACCAACTTCTCAAGAGCAATTAGGGATGGACAATAAATGCTGGCCTCGCCAGCGACGCCCACATCCCGTGAACGAATAAAAAAAATATATAAATGCAAGTTGTTTTCATTACAATCTAGAAGATCATGAAGGGGGCCTCCTGAAGAATATAAAATATTAATTGGTGTACATAGATGAAGAAAACTCAGAATATTACTTCAAATCAAGCAGGAAAGTAGGACCAGAAGAGAAATTTAAATTAGTTAAAAAGTACACTTAAAACATATATTAGAAGGAACTTAGTCACTGAAAAAAGTGCTAAATGTTTGGAATAATGAGCCAGCAATGTAGTAGAGACAAAAATATTCGGAATGTACAAAATTTAGCTGCATACTACACTGAGAGTTGTTTAAAATTGTAAAATTGTTTACACTGAGAGTATGAGGGGGATAAGATACCATGGGCCAATTGGCCTTTTCTCATCCACAAGTTTTTTATGTTTCTATGACATCCACATATATGCAGACAGGAGTTGCAGAATAGCAATCAGGGACAAGAACTCTGGTTCATTTACCCCTTCTCAAGCTTAGAAGCAGTGAAGCCAAATGCCAACAGCCCCATTCAAGTTGAGCTTTAATAGTGGAGATCAGAGATACAGCCCAGAGCCTTCTTGGTCTGTACTGCACAATGCATTTACTCAATGAAACATCAAACACAGGTCTTCAAAGAACAAATCTTTTCTAGAATATACTCCATTTAATAAAATGTTAAATTATGGAATCTTCTACATCGGACAGATATTCAGATAGAAAGCAATCTCATCAAGGGATACAGGTGATGACATAAAACCACCATGTGATTTAATGAGATAAGCTTACTGCCTGGAAATTGCTCCCATATACCTGTTATCTTTTATAATATTCACTGTGAAGCTTAAATAGAGAGTTGTATTTTCAAGTTTGCAGATAACAACAAGTTAGGAGGCACAGTAAGTTATGTCGATGAGAGCTTGAAGTTAAAAAAGGCAGACTATATGAGTGGGCAAAACTGTGGCAGATGGATTTCAATGTGGGAACTGTGAGGTCATCCATTTTGGATCCAAGAATGACAAATCAGAATATTTTCTTAATGGGTAGAGACTCGGAGCTGTGGAGGAGCAAAGGAATTTAGGTGTCCATGTACACAAATCACTAAAAGCTGGAGCAGAAGTACAGAAAGTAATCAAAAAGGCTAATGAAATGTTGCCCTTTATCTCAAGAGGGCTGAAATACAATGGGGAGGAAGTGATGCTTCAGTTGTTCAGAGCCTTGGTCAGACCCCATCTCGAGTACTGTGTTCAGATTTGGGCATTGCAGCTCGGGAAAGATATATTGGCCATGGAAAGGGTACAGCACAATTTACCTGAATGATACCAGGGCTTAAAGGGTTAAATTTTGAGGGCATGTTGCATAAACTTGGTTTGTATTCCCTTAAGTTTAGAAGGTTGGGAGTAATCTAATTGAGGTCTTTAAAATGATAAAAGGATTGGATAGGGTAGATACAGAGAAACTATTTCCTCTGGTAAGGGAATCGAGAATAAGGGGGCATAACCTTAAAATTAGAGCCAGGCCAGTTAGCAGTGAAATCAGGAAGTACTTTTTGACATGGGTAGTGGAAACCTGGAACCCTCTCCCTCAAAAGGCCATGGATGCTGGGGGTCAATTGAAATTTGGAAGACTGAGATCGATAGGTTTTTGTTCGGTAAGGGCATGATCAGCCCTGACCTGCCCTGACCTAATAGAATGATGGAAAAGGCTCAAGGGGCTGGCCTACTCCTGTTCCTATGTTCCTAAAGGGACCGATTTTTTCTCTTTTTGCTGCTAGCAAGTGTCATGGCCAATATCAATCGTCAGGGCACTCTGAATCTTCACTAAATCAACGACAATTGTGATGCTGTTACTACAAGTTAGCAAGTGACAAATTGCAGTTCATTACCAGCAGTTACTCAGATTATATTGCAATTGTTTGTGATTTTGATCCACTGCCTTCCTGTGCTTAACACATCTAATTTCTTCTCACATTTCATGCAGTGCAAATTATCTAAGAGTGTATAAAAGCTCAATATACTGTATATCACGCTGTTAAGGATCAAACTTCAAAGTCTCAAATACTTTACAGGAATCCTTTTTGATATTCTGCAGCTTCCATATGAATCTTTCTGCTGACCTAGACATTTTTTTGTTGTTGCTGTGTACTATAAAGTAGAATCAGAGATATGTGGGAATGCAATTCTTCAGTTACAGAATTGTTAGCATTATCTTATTTTCTGCCCCATTTTCATTTAAAAACTTCTTTCTTAATCCATTATTCAATTTTAGAATAGTGATAAATCAGAGATTGTACAATGATGTAACTTCTGGGTAATTTCTATAATAACATGGAATCATTTTTACAACATTGCTGAATAAATATTTGTATATGAATGAACCTCCATTAAAAAAATCAATGCAAGCCTTGATAAATACAGTTTTCACCACACCTCCACTTTGTGAAAACATAGATTAGGGTCAGGAACTGCACTAATGAAAATGATGTTCTTGTATTAATTTCCTGAACACATCAAGGGACCCACTTTGAAAGGTAATAGGAATGGATTAAGAAAAGGTTCTAAAATGGTCTTGTCCTAAAATAATTAGCAGCATCATTTAAAGGCAATCCCAGCATTGGCAAAGTCACTTCCTTCATTATATTATTTCCCGCAACTGAATTTTAGTTGTTTTATATTTACCCATTTATTTCCTATTGGTCAGCACTAAACTCAATTATCTAGGCTAGATAGGTTTGCAGATCTTGCATTTTCTACTGATGAAATTTAAGTGTGGGGTCTGTGTGAAGCTAATCACATTTGATCACTTTCATGACTTGACGAAATTATCAAGTCACCGATTCACAAATCTTAGCAGGCAACGTGGCATATTGCAATTCAATTGACCAAAATAGTGACATGGGGTTCTCTGCCCTGACAAATATGAGGCTGAGAAACCTTCAAAAATTACGAAACAGAAAGACTCTCAACTAAACCAACAAAATAAATTGCTCCACTGAGGTTAAATGTCTCCAAAGTTACACTTATGAAATACTGATCATAGAATCATAGAATAATACAGCACAAAAGGCGGCCATTCAGCCCATCGTGCCTGTGCCAGCTCTTTGAAAGAGGTATCCAATTAGTCTCACTCCCCTGCTCTTTAAATAACAAAGATGTTATTTTAAAAAAAAAATCAAACATTTTCCACATTACCTAGATAAAGCACCACTTTTCCAAGGACAGCACTGTTTTGTGGTATGTATCTAGGCTGCTTTTTTGGATTTACCATACTAAAGAATTCATGCAGGGCTATCTCAATTAGGTACAATTTTTATTCTAGTTGTCGGTGCACAGATGTAATATATTCAGTTTTGTCGTCTTAGCTTTCTGACAGTTTCAGAGGTGGTGGGGTAGGAAAATGTAACTACGTGAGAGGACAACTCCACGTCAAAGTAGAACGGTAGTTATCCAATTTTCTGTACTTCCAGTACAGTATGGTTAATGTCTGCCAAAGACCCAACTGTTTGTCTTGAGTTGATTGGCTTAGAAGTGGTTCCTGTGGAACAGCAGTTCTGCCAAGCTTGCAGTTTCCAGCAGAACTGATAAGCAGTAACACCTAATAATTAGAAAGGCACTGCTCCAAGTGGCAGCTTTGTAGATATTCCCCAGATGCACAACTTTCAAACTGCATCATGAATGGGCCATTGCACTGAAAAGAATCTCTATAGTCCTACTGCAATCAGGCCAGCTGAGTATCAATCTACAGAACATTTCATCAGGTCTCTGGGTCTCCTGGTGGATAAAATGCTTAGTGTGATATGGTATTGAGTTATATGGACCAGGGAGGTCCCAAAGAATTAACCAATTTCAACAGGGGTACGATGAGGGCATCAAGAGCTAACTCAAATGCCCCCTGGCTAGGGAGGAAAAAAAATGGTAAAAATCTACATTCCTGATCATAAACCATTGAACCCCAATGGATCTGGGATCTAAAGAAGCAGAACCTCAGTTAAAGCCAACAGTGGGCCTCATAGCTGCAGTCACCAAGGTTGTTCCTCTCTGCAGTTGGTAGAGTTTGATTATGATAGCAAACCATAGATTTGTTACAATCAATGTACATTATTTGTGATGGAATGAAACAGTTTGTCCAACATTTTATTCTTAGCAGCCTTTGGTATCAAGTCTACGCTTGTACTGTTATCCTTGGATTGATGCAATCTGCTCTCTGTGATGCCAGTGGCCATGACTGATGTACCAGTTTACAACTTGCCTTGTCCTTAGGGGTGTAGTTTTTCTGAAGAGTTCAAACAACTCCCAGAATCTGCACTGACTGGAAGCTATATACTTTTCTACTCAAGGGGGGATTTTCCCAGTCTCCCTTCCTTAAACTTCTCTGTACTCCAGGGGGAGGCTTGTTTCTTTTTATTTCCTAAAACAAAACTGGGTAGTTGTGGCACTGTGAGGACAGACAGACTTCTCAGAAAGGCGAATGAGGTTCTGGGGAATACTACACATTGGCATTGGAGCAGCAGCAGCATAGGACTATTCCAACGCCAATCCTTTAGGGGGAAACAATTTAGTGAACTCGTTTAGTTATTTACCGGGGTTCTGAAGAGTTACAGTAGGTTTTAGGAATAGGAATGCATTATGAGAGCTTCTAGATAAAATTAAGAACATTTCCAGTTGATTAGTCTCCACTCATCTACATTTAACTACTGAATTGTCAGTGGAATTGGTACAAAGTGAGGAAAAGTTATTTCATGCAAGTGCTGTTGTTCATGCACTATAGGGCTCTATGCCCCATGTGATCTATTAAGCAGCTCAGGCATGGGCATATGTCTGGAATACTGGAAAATTCCTGCTCTAGACCATTTGATGCCATATGAGCTCAGCCAAGCAGACCTAGACGTTTTGATGACATCACTATGGCTTTGGACAGGTAATTTGGTAATAAAAAAAAACACAATTTTGAAAGTCCTTTGGTTTTGGCAGCTTTTGGTATATGTTGAAGGCTGCAGAAAGGCAGAAGTGGACGCGATCAGACTCCACAGCATATATGACTACAAGCGAAACCCCTGGGAGTTGAGAATTTCAAACCTTAGGTCCAGACTGCAGGCTGTAGTATAACTCTGTTTACTCAGAGTTCAGTTGCACAGAAAGACATCACAATGCCAGGACTGCTGGCAACATCATCCAGCAAGATACCATTGGTTGTCTGCAGACACCCTGGAGCTTCAGAATCTCACAAAAATGGAAGAAAGCTGTATAACTCATCAGTATGTGCGGTGTAATGTCACAATATTTTAAATTCAATTACACCATGCAGCTTCCCAATGGTAATTTTGTAGAATAAACTCATCAACGCAATCTTTAGGCACCAAAATACCTCATACCAGCTTTCATACAATGATTTATACCATTTTAAATCCTAACATAGCTGAAGTACAACTTTAACATGGACTTAAACACAATAGAGAGTGACACTTTAATGCAGCAGTGAGGGGGCTGCATTGTTGGAGGTGCCATCTTTCGGATGAGAAGTTAAACCAGGGCCTTGTCTGCTGCCTTGGGTGGACGTAAAGGATCCCGTGGCACGATTCAAAGAGCAACAGGGGAGTTTGCCTGGAGTCTCGGCCAACATTTATCCCTCAACACTGCCATACACAAATTAACTGGTCTTTTTTTTAAATGGAACCTTGCTATGTGCAAATTGGTTGGTGCATTTACCTACAAAACAACAGTGACTACGCTTCAAAAGTAATTCTTTGGTTGTGAGAATGGTCCTGAGGAAGCAAAAGATGTTATATAAATGCAAATTCTTTTAAAACGTAGCAGTTACAACTTATTGAATGGCGGAACAGGCTCGAGGGGCCGATTGGCCTACTCCTGCTCCAATTTCTTATGTTCTTATGTTCTTATGTAAACATTTCACAATATTTAGATACCAACTGTAGCTATACAAAGTAGGATAATTTAAATAAAGTGGGAACTGGAGTGCATGCGTTTAAGATTATCCAAGAACAAAGGGAGAGGTTAGGAGAATTATTTTTGGTTTTATGCCAACAGTTGTTAAGGTATAGAATGCTCTACTATAAACAATGGTGGAAGCAGAATCTATAATAGCTTCTAAAAGGGAAGTGGATAAATATTTGAAAAATAACTTAAAAGGGCATAAGAAGGGACAGGGGAATGCGACTAAATGGATAGCTCTGAGCTAGCACAGGCAGGATGGTCTCCTTCTGTGCTATTAAAAAATTCTGTGACTTTATGATCTACCCTCTTGTTCCCTTAACTGTTTTCCATAGCTATACAAGATCACCTTTCAGTCGCTTCCTTTCTAGGCTAAGCCCAAGTTTCTTCACTCTTTCCTCATAACTCAGACCATTGACAGTAATGATCAGCCTCGTGGTTCTTCTCTGCATTGTCTTTCGCATGTGAATGTCTCCCTTAGAGACCAGAACAGGACAAAGTACTCAAGGTGAGGTTTGACCAGGGCAATACAAGAGTTTAGTCACAACTTGAATTAATATGTAAGCTCCATAAGTCACAAAGATCACAGATGCAAATTAGTCAGCCTAGATTATGTGCTCAAGTCCTGAAGTGGGACTTGAACCCACAACCTGTGAATTCAGAGGAGAGAGAGCTACCATCTGAACCAAGCTGACATATGGTATAGCACAGCTGTTGTGTTCACCATCCCAAGAAAAAGGCTCCAGTAGGAGGAAAACCCACCAGGAGGGAAGCCCAAGAGATAATATGAATGCATACAAGAGGACTACATTTATCTCCAAACAGGGTCATACATTTTTGATCTTAAATGCATGCATAGAAGGTAATATTTTAATATTATATTTAGTATCAATGGTGGGGACTCTCAGAATAGCATTTATATCCACAAAATAAAAATCATAATCATAAGAGATTAAATTTCAATGCTCTTATTGGATAAAGTAAGCTATACAGGATCAAAGCGGGAACATTAATCTTCAAAGTCTAATCCTCAGCTCTCTTGCAGTCCGCCTTCTCCAACCATCCCAAAATTGCATACATCAGCCCTTCTCTTATATCCCTCAGTCCAGACCTCACCCTCTCTCCCAGAACACCGCCATTTCACTTCTTCCACTAGTTACAATTTTCATGCGAAGAATTACAGCAACTCAAGTAATGAAGCAAAATGACACTCTAATTGCTCACATAAATAGCTGATTTAACAATTTAAATTTAAGCTTGGTCTGTTTTGTAACTTGTACATTCGATTTGCATTACTGCTTGGTTTCACCTGTCACTGATTTTGAAAATGAGCAACCATTCCAGGATTTCCCATTATATTCATATACTTTCAGTAACTGGTTTGCTGCCAACTTTCCATTATCACAGCCAATTTTCTATCTATATTTTCTCCTGTAAAATTGATCACTAATTGTACTGAAGCAAAAGTCTACTCAGGGGAACATTTACCAAAATTATCTCTGTAAGGCAAAATATAGTAACACTTCCATCCTGTACGAATGAGATTTAGATCTATTCAATGCCAGAGGACATAATTTTTTTTCCATTGAAAGGCTGATGGCAATAATTACACGAGTACACAATACATTAAGTCAGTAAGCCGAGCACACATGCATTAGAATACAGACATTTACAACACAAAGAACTCACCTTAGGACTTTTAGGGTTCCTTGCAGTTTGAATTAAAAGGTCTTCACCCATTCTTTCCCTGTAATTGAGAACATTATTAGCCACAGTTAAAAAAGCAAGAGCCAAACTACAAGCTAAACCTCAACAAAAGATATAACTTCAAGGAGTTGTACCAATGATAGTTACTGTGTCAGTATGTATGTCCTAGACCTTGTGCTTTATAACCTACCAGCTGAATTTGTTCATCCAGGTCTCTGTCATAAATGGGAATAGAGTGGCAAAACTGTAATGTGACTGAACAGCTAAAATTAGCCTATTTCTGCAAATGGTGGTCTTTGAATAACAATTTAAAATGCAGCTCAGTGAGTTTCTTCATCCTATTAAATCAAAATTATATTAAAAAAAAGTCATGAAAATATTTCTGAATTGAAGCTTCAGTAGTAATATAGTGACACCACAGGTTTTAAAGTTGCTAAACAATTTCAAGTCCTTAGTAACTTTGATTTTGAAAGCTTTTACATGCTTCCCATTTTCTAAACTCAATAAGCACAGGTGTTTGCTTTGAGGAAATTGAAGAAAATATTTAGAAATGCAAATATGCAAGTTCCTTACTCTTAAAACAAGTATCCACCATACTTCACAAGAGTAGCTCAATCATTAACCAGGAGAAACCCCAAGGACGTTTTCCCAATTGAAGAGTTTATGGCTTCACCCATCATTTGGTTTCCTTTTCCATGGAATGTACAAACTCCTGGGACAATTAGTGACTCCAGAGGCCAGATGCCCTCTACGTGCTATCTTTTCCCTCCATCCCCAATACTGTTGAGCAACGATCCCTAAGTAAGATGAGTGTTACTGATGGAAGCTACAACTTGAACCCTGAAAATTTACCACCAAACGTTTCTACTTTGAACTTGATCTACACTTTTCCATGACCTACTGCATGGTGAAATAATCCCGGTCCGGTAGACAATGGTTAATTTTTCAGCGAACTTCAACAGGTAATAACAATCTCTAGAAAAGTCGTGTGTAAATGTTATCCATTGCTAGTCTGCATAGACATTTTAGAAATCAACAGAATGTTGTGGTGAAGGGGCAGAAGCTCTTATGTTCCTGCCCTAAACATGAAGGTGGAGGTGACCAAATTGCAGGTGTGAACCCCTTCTCATGTAGGATGGTGCATCCACATGCCACTGATAGTCCTTTTATATCTCACTTTGTATTATTTAGAGCCTTTTGTCCAGTTGTATGCTGCAAAGTTTCTTGCTTGCTTAAAAAATATGAAGTAAGACAGCTCGATACAAGTTGCAAGATTTAAATGTTTTGGTTGCAATATAATTTCAACCCATGGACTGCGTGGTAGGACAATTAACATTTTCATTTTTTAAAAAAAATCCAAACGTCTCCCTTCATCTCCCAAAGGTGCTGACTCATGGCGGGGTATGGTTCTACAAGTTCCAGCTCATTGTACTTCATCCAAGTTATCATTCTTTATACAAAAGCTTAGACAGCAAGAGTTAGCAGGATAGTCAACCATTGAGGCAGAAAAACAGAGCCCAATTTTGTCCTCATCCAGCACGCATGCGTATATAGCACAGGTCGCTGGACAATCAGGAGTGGGAACCCCAGCTTATTTTTAACCCCTCCTCAGCCCAGGGGAACTGAATCTAATTGCACTAAATCCAATTGCAGTGCTGCACCAGGAAAGGTTAACTGACTCAGCACACACCATGGATTGGATCAAACCGGAGACTGCACTGGTTTGCACAGCACAGTACCAAACTAGGTGTATTTAACCACTGGGTCATGGGGAGAGGGTTAGAGAACTTCCACCTGTTAATTTTTTTAAAATTGTGATCCACAACTGAAGGTATTCTGAAAACATTAGCAACACATTTACTGATCAATTTTCCCTTATTTTTCAAGTGTGAAGCCCTGAAATTGCATTAGCGATTGCACGGCCATGCCCACGTATGGTGTAGCCTTACCCGCGCTGGAAGCAGGGCAGGCTGGTCTCAACTGCAATTGTGAGGTTAGGTAAGCCTGCCACTAATTGTAATAGGAAAGCGGCTGCTGAAAGCACAATGTGCTGGCGGAGGGGATATTTGTTGGTGCAACAGCTCTGAAGCAGCAGGGCTATTGTCACCTTTACAAAAGAGTGCTAAACAACATTGTAAAATGGGGAACTGCAAGGAGCTAAATACAACTAAGATATCAATGTTTCTTACAAAAAAACACAAGTTCCCAGTTAACTTTGGGAAAGATAAACTAGAGGTTAGGAGGCTATTTTAGCTGGCCAGATCAGTGTATTAATGATGCTCCAATTTTATAACAAAGGGAATGCCAGGGGTGCTGTATGCCCAAACCTTGTGAATTTCAGGATTGGATGTCCTCATCATAATTCCTTTACTGCAAGGAGACTAACGCTAGCGGCAAATCAGCCTCCCTTTGGCCCACTTTTTATTAAACTGGCACTGTGACACACACTGACATGGGTGGCACCCTAAACGTCTGCCTTTGCTCACCCACAGCTGACTGCCGATGTGCCTAGTTTTGGGGAGTTATTATCAGAGAATATAAGGATATCCAAAACTTACTTCAGTATTTTTTCCCAGGGCTCGCTCTCATAAAAGGCGTGGCTCCAACCCATTTTCATAGTTCCCACTATCACGTTCTGTTTGAATACATCAGTTCCTAGCTTCCGGTACATTTCCTCACAATCATTCAGTGGAATCTGGAAAAACCCCAACATGAAGGCCAGTATGGCACCTGAAAATGATGATCACAAATCAATACAATCAGTCCACTTAAACCATGAAAAATACCCAACTGTACAATTATAGACCTTGACCTGTCCAACCAGTTATATCTGGAGAGTATTTTGAGCTGTACAATGCAAGGGTGAAATAACTGGTGGTGGTAGCAATTTGGGAGAACCAAGATTAGCACGCAAGTTGTACATTGGCACATTAAAGCTTACTGGCTTATGTGCGACTTTTCCTGCAATATACTGGCACCGATACGCTAAATGAGCTTACCGACAAATTGGAACCCATCATTATGGTGAGCAGACCTTCTTGCCGACTGTCTGTGCAGAAAGGTATTGTTGGCTGAAAAATATAATTCTAAAAAATGCTATTTACCCTAAATATACCTTAAAACCTTTTTAACCAAGGGAGTTACTGGACTTTTTTTTCATCACCTTATTCATGAGCAACATGTAACAACATTAGAGACAGAGCTAGTGATAGGGTGAGTCGGAGGATACACAGTTTTACAACAACAGTATTATACTACGTAATGAAGAAGGATTTTATTTAGAGTTTATTTTAACTTGAGTTTGTTGCAAGATTAGTTTTGGACCCAAATTTGCCAAGCCTTGGTATTGGGTTTTGGTTCCTGTTAGCACTGCTCAGCTGTGATGTCTTGCTTTTTTATGAAAATGAAAATTTGCATATAAGCCAATCAGCTGCGGATGTGATAGAAATTTTGCCTTGAATTTTGCCTGTGATTAAGCACAGAAGAAATGTGATGTGTCAGATAGGCTACAGTTGCTGGGTCAATTGAAATTCACAAGACTGAGATCAATAGATTTTTTTTTAGGCAACAGTATCAAGGGATATGGAGCAAAGGCGGGTAAACGGAGTTGAAGTAGTAGAATCAGAGGCGGCAGCTCAGAAATTACAAAATAAGTTGGGCAAAATTAAATGTAAACAAGTGTAAAGTATTGCACACAGAAAGTAAAAATGGGCAACACATGTTCTCCACGCATGGTGCTAAAATAACTAAGGATGAAGTTGAAAGAGATCCAAGAGTTTCAGCAGGCTTGATGCCCAACAACTGTAGGATAGCAATCAACAAGGCAAGCAGAATACTGAATTATATAGCCAAAGCAGTAGTGTACAAGTCAGAGTGTATAGTTCTCTGCAGTTGAGATCGGTATTGATCTAACTGAGTGTCAGAGCAGGCCCGAAGGACTGAATGGCCTACTCCTGTTCCTATGGTAAGACCGCACTTTAAGTACAGTGCCCAGGCACAGGGGGAGACATTAAAATACCAAGGAGTACAAAGAACGATTCGGCTGATCCCTAATACTGTGAAACTTGTATAAACAGACATTCCCAAAAAATGGAAACTTAATGACAGTCCCAAATAACTTCCAGTGTAACAGATACAAGCTGCACCTTAAAACCACAGACAGTGGCAAATTACAAACTACAGACAGCCTTCAATACACCGTCCATTTACAACTTAAAACATGGGCACACAGGTTAGCGTGAAGCTGCAGCAGGTGAAAGAAACGGCTTTTGTCGAATGGGGAGCTTTTTACCCAGCATCCATAGCAGCACAGAAACCGCTCTATCTCTGGGATGGAATGCTTGCACAGCTCCAGCCCAGGGATGGAGTGGTTTCTCTGCCGTTATCGATGCTGGGTAAAGGACTTCTCAATTGACAAAAACCTGGAACTGCACCGGGCAACACCACATCTCAGGCCACCAGTACGTCAGGTACTGATGAGCTGCTAACAGCCTCCTACCCACCCCCAGCACTTCAAACATTAGCAGCTGCAGCACACAGAGGGAGGGGGTTCCAGATAGGAGTCTGCAGGACATTAATCCCCCCGATTTGGCTAGGATCACCAGCCCTATGGCAGCCACCTCGCCCTGTGCAGGCTGCCAAAGTAGCAAATCCCAGGATCACGACATTCCTCCTTCAATGGAAAAGGACCCCAGGATGGCAATGAACTGGGAAACCCAATGAACAGAAAACAAACTGAAATCACATCCCACTGGCAGGGCTCCAGAATTAGGCACGATCCCAAGAGTGGGCGAAAAAAAGGAACGCTGCAGGATATACAGCCAACCCCAGGATTACATAGAATGCACAGCACAGAAACAGGACATTTGGCCCAAAACATCCATGACGGTGTTTATGCTCCACACGAGCCTCCTCCTTCCCCCCCCACTTCATCTAACCCCATCAACATATCCGTCTATTTCTTTCTCCCTCATGTGTTTATCTACCTTCCCTTTAAATGCATCCATGCTAGTCGCTTCAACTACTCCTTGTGGTAGTGATTTCCACATTCTAACCACTCTCTGGCCCCTAGTTCTGGTCTCCCCCGCAACTGGAAACATATTCTCTACATCTATCCTATCAAATCCTTTCATAATCTTGAAGGCTTCTATCGGGTCACCCCTCAGTCTTCTCTTTCCAAAAGAAGAGTCCCTGCCTGTTGAGTCTTTCCTGATTGGTATAACTTCTCAGTTCTGGTATCATCCTAGTAAATCTTTTTTGCACCTTCTGCAGTGCCTCTATATCCTTTTTGTAATATGGAGACCAGAACTGTTCACAGTACTCCAAGTGTGATCTAACCAAGGTTCTATAAGTTTAACATAACTTCCCTGCTTTTCAATTCTATCCCTCTAGAAATGAACCCAAGTGCTTTGTTTGCCTTTTTTATGGCCTTATTAACCTGCATCGCCACTTTTAGTGATTTGTGTATCTGTACCACCAGATCTCTCTGCAGCTCTACCCCATTTAGACTCTTATTTTCCAAGGAGTATGTGGCCTCCTAATTCTTCCTACCAAAATGTACCGCCTCACACTTATCTCTATTGAAATTCATTTGCCAATTACACGCCCATTTTGCAAGTTTATTAATGTCTTCCTGTATTTTGTCGCAGTCCTCCTCGGTATTAACTATACCTCCCAATTTGGTGTTGTCTGCAAATTTCCGAAATTGTACTTCCGACTCCTGAGTCCAAATCGTTCATATAAATGGTGAACAACAGTGGTTCCAGAAAAGATCCTTGTGGAATACCACTTCCCACCTCTTGCCAGTCTGAGTAACTACCTTTAACCCCTACTCTCTGTTTTCTGTTTTGTAGCCAGCTTGCTAACCATTCTGGTACTTGTCCCCTGACCCCACATGCTCTGACCTTAGTCATGAGTCTACTACACGGTACCTTATCGAAGGTCTTCTGAAAGTCCAAATATATTACATCTACTACATTACCCTTGTCTACCCTTTCTATTACTTCAAAGAATTCAATAAGGTTGGTCAAGCATGACCTTCCCCTTTGAAATCTGTATTAACTATTCTTTATTATACTTTCGGTTTCTAGATGTTTTTCTGTTACATCTTGGAGTAAGGATTCCATTATCTTTCCTACCACCGACGTTAAGCTAATTGGTCTATTGTTCCCTGGACTGGTTCTATCTCCCTTTTTAAATATAGGAATCACATTAGCTGACCGCCAGTCCTGTGGCACTATTCCCTTTTCTAAGGAATTTTTATATATATGTAATAGTGCCTCTGCTATCTCTTCCCTAACTTCTTTTAATATGTGTGGATGCAATCCATCCCAGGGGTTTTATCCTCTCTAAGTTTGATTAGTTTATTATCTCCCCCCTTTCTATCTTAAATGTCTTTATATCTTTTTTGATCTCATCTTCAAATGTCATGTCCACCATGTTAGTCTCCTTGTTAAATACTGAGACAAAGTAATTACTTAATATTTCTGCCATTTCGCTGTCATTACCCGTGAGTTTATCGTGGGTATCCCTTAGTGGTCCTATCCCTATCCTGATTTTTCATTTATTATTTATGTGTCTGTAGAATACGTTACTATTTCTTCTTACACTCCTTGATAATTTAAATTTTGTAATTTCTTTTTGCCTTCCTAATAGTTTTTTTTAAAAACTTCTTTCCTAACCTCTTCGTATTCCCTTTTGTCATTCTCTCCTTTGTTGTCTACGTACTTAGTGTATGCTTTTTTCTTTAGTTTCAATTTTGCCCTTATTTCTTTATTCATTCATGGTGAATCATTACTGGCTAGTTTGTTCCTGCTTTTTAGTGGGATATTTTTCTCCTGGACTCTATTGATCACCATTTTAAATATTTCCCACTGCTGTTCTATTTCTTTGTTTGTCAGTAAATTTTTCCAATTTATTTTCCCTAGTTCCATTTCCTCCCCTAAAATCAGCTTTTTTCCAATTTATTACTTTGGTCTTTGTCTTACTTATGTCCTTCACAATCTTTATCTTAAACCTTATTATGTTGTGATCGCTATTGCCTAGATGTTCCCCTAGGCTTACTTCTCTTATCTGTTCTGGTTTATTTCCCATTACTAGATACAGCAATGCTTCCTCTCTTGTTGGGCTTTTTACATTTTGGGTAAAAAAGACCTGCACACGGCGTAAAATCTCCATTCCCTGTACCTCTTTACTCTTCTTGCCAGTTTATTTGGGGGTAGTTAAAATCTCCCATGATTATTATTCTAAGTCCTTTAATCATTTCACATATTTGTTTAAATATTCATTCCTCCACCTCCTTTCCACTATTAGGTGTTCTGTAGTATACCCTTTTTAGCGTGATCGATCCCTTATCTTTTATTTCAATCCATATGGATTCGGTTTCTACCCTTCTGTTAGTGATATCCCTTTTTCTACTGCTATTATGTTATCTCTAATTAGTATAGCTACTACACCCCCTTCTTCCCTATCCTTCCTGATTATGTTATAACCTGCAATATTTAGTTGCCATTCCTGTTCTTTACGTAGTCATGTTTCAGTTATTGCTACAATATCTGGTTCCTCACTACGGATTATTGCCTTCAGTTCCCGCGTTTTATTTTGGATGCTGTATACTTTGCTGTACAAGCAGTTTAATTCATCTTTAATAGTTATTCTGTTTACTTTATTTTAACAATCCTTTCATATTTCTGCTTTATAACTATATTTGTTCCTTAACCATTTATGTTATCTTTATCCCTTACCCGGGTCTGACCTTTACACTCACTTCCTGTTTCTTTTACCTTTAGGCTTTTGTTATTGCTACCTGATCCCTCCCCCCACCATCTTGCTAGTTAAAAGCTTTATCCACCGCCCTATTCATCCTTTCCGCTAGGACTCTAGTCCCATTCCAGTTCAGGTGGAACCCATCCCAGCGGTACAGCTCCTTCCTGTCCCATGAAATGGAACCCCTCCTTCCCACACCAGTCTTTCAGCCACGTATTCACCTTTCTGATCGGTCTATCCCTATGCCAATTAACACGTGGCTCAGGTAATAATCCTGAGATTACCACACGTGAGGTCCTGCTTTTTAATTTAGTTCCTAGCTTCTGATATTCCCTTAGCAGGATCTCCTCCCTGTTCTTCCTTATGTCATTGGTACCGACATGGATCACGACAACTGGATCCTCCCCCTCCCTTTCCAAGTACCTCAGCAGTTGCTCGGAGATGTCCTTTACCCTTGTACCACATAGGCAACACACCCTCCTGGACTTTCGGTCGCGACTTCTATCCCCCTGACTATAGATCCCCTATGTCTACAATCTTTCTATTCCAATCCTTCCGACCTTGCACTGCCTCATGCTCCACAGTGCCATGATTAGCATTCTGGGCATCTTCCCTGCAGCCTTCATCCTTATCCTCACAGGTATCAAGTACCTTGTACCTGCTGGATAGGACCAGTGTCTCCTTCTCTACCTCTCCTAGGTTTCCACTACCCTGCTGACCAACAACCCCCTCCCTTATGTGTCGGAGCGTCTCTAACTCGCACTCCAGCTCAAAGACTCTGAGCCGGAAGCCAGAGTGTCTCAAGCCATTCATCCGGTTTACTGTACATACATACAATGACCATTTTGAAAATAAAGACACCTGCGAAAAAAGGACATGATGCAAGTCCCTTAGTTGTCCCTAATTTACAGGCTTCACTGTATTAGAGGTCTGAATTATAAAGAAAGACTGGGAGAAATTTGTGCTTTTCAGCTCAGAAAGCATGCATCTGAGACATGAACCTTGCTTGGAAAAGCAAAATCTAGAAAATCACTACAAATTAAATGAGGGTATGAGAAGGGGAAAAAGTTCCAAACGAATAAAATGCAAAATTAGGGCTGATATCAAAAAGTTCTTCACACAGAGTTAACAATATACACAATGGACATGTGGGCACACTAGTGGAAGCAAAACCACTGGAATTATTTAACAAATGGGTGCTGCAATGGGGGAAATGTAGGGTATTCCTGGATGGATGAACTAAGCTGGGAAGAATGGCCTTCTTCATGTGTAATTATCTTGTGACTGGAGAATGACAAATATAGTTTCAATATACTGCAACAAAATCAGAGTGAGGCAAAAACCTCGTAATTACAGGCCAGTTCAGCATAACATCCATAGCAGGAAAAATGCTTGAAGAGCGAGCTTGCATTTACGTAGCGTCTTCCACGACCTCAAGACATCCCAAAGCGCTTTACAGCCAATGAAGTATTTTTGAAGTGTAGTCACTGTTATATGGTAAGAAATGTGGCAGCCAATTTGTGCACAAAGTCCCACAAGCAGCAATGTAAAAATGACCAGATAATCTGTTTTAAAGGTGTTGGTTGAGGGATAATTATTGGCCAGGACACCAGGGAGAACTCCCTTGCTCTTCTTCAAAAGAGTGCCATGGGATTTTTTACCTCAGAGGGCAGACAGGGCCTCCGTTTAACCTCTCATCTGAAAGACGGCAACTCTGACAGTGCAGCACCCCCTCAGTACTAAACGTAAGTGTCGGCCTAAATTATGTGCTCAAGTCCCTGGAGTGGGGCTTGAACCCACAACATTCTGACTCAGACAAGAGTGCTATCAATGAACCACAGCTGGCATTCCACAAGATGCTATTAAAGGACACAGGTGTCATGGGGACTAGTCAGCATGGTATTAGAAGTAACAAGTCACTAATGGAATTTTTTAAGCTTGTGAACCAGCTGCGCCTCTAGCCAAGCTGTTCCAGTGCAGCTACAACACTGGCATCGACCCAACAATGTGGAAAATTGCCCAGGTATGTCCTGTCTACAAAAAGCAGGACAAATCCAATCCGGCCAATTACCGCCCCATCAGTCTACTCTCAATCATCAGCAAAGTGATGGAAGGTGTCGTCGACAGTACTATCAAGCGGCACTTACTCACCAATAACCTGCTCACCGATGCTCAGTTTGGGTTCCGCCAGGACCACTCGGCTCCAGACCTCATTACAGCCTTGGTCCAAACATGGACAAAAGAGCTGAATTCCAGAGGTGAGGTGAGAGTGACTGCCCTTGACATCAAGGCAGCATTTGACCGAGTGTGGCACCAAGGAGACCTAGTAAAATTGAAGTCAATGGGAAACAGGGGCAAAACTCTGCAGTGGCTGGAGTCATACCAAGCACAAAGGAAGACGGTAGTGGTTGTTGGAAGCCAATCATCTCAGACCCAGGACATTGCTGCAGGAGTTCCTCAGTGCAGTGTCTGAGGCCCAACCATCTTCAGCTGCTTCATCAATGACTTTCCCTCCAACATAAGGTCAGAAATGGGGATGTTCGCTGATGATTGCACTGTGTTCAGTTCCATTCGCAACCCCTCAAATAATGAAGCAGTCCGAGCCCGCATGCAACAAGACCTGGACAACACCCAGGCTTGGGCTCATGAGTGGCAAGTAACATTCGCACCAGACAAGTGCCAGGCAATGACCATCTCCAACAAGAGAGAGTCTAACCACCTCCCCTTGATATTCAACGGCATTACCATCGCCGAATCCCCCACCATCAACATCCTGGGGGTCACCATTGACCAGAAACTTAACTGGACCAGCCATATAAATACTGTGGCTACAAGAGCAGGTCAGAGGCTGGGTATTCTGCGGCGAGTGACTCACCTCCTGACTCCCCAAAGCCTTTCCACCATCTAAAAGGCACAAGTCAAGAGTGTGATGGAATACTCTCCACTTGCCTGGATGAGTGCAGCTCCAACAACACTCAAGAAGCTTTGACACCATCCAGGACAAAGCAGCCCGCTTGATTGGCACCCCATCCACCACCCTAAACATTCACTCCCTTCACCACTGGCGCACAGTGGTTGCAATGTATACCATCCACAGCATGCACTGCAGCAACTCGCCAAGGCTTCTTCGACAGCACCTCCCAAACCCGCGACCTCTACCACCTAGAAGGACAAGAGCAGCTGGCACATGGGAATAACACCACCTGCACGTTCCCCTCCAAGTCACACACCATCCCGACTTGGACATATATCGCCGTTCCTTCATCGCCGCTGGGTCAAAATGCTGGAACTCCCTTCCTAACAGCATTGTGGGAGAACCTTCACCACACGGACTACAGCGGTTCACCACCACCTTCTCAAGGGCAATTAGGGATGGACAATAAATGCTGGCCTTGCCAGCGACACCTACATCCCATGAACGAATAAAAAAAATCCAACAGATGGAGTTTACTTGGATTTTCAAAAGCAGCTTGACAAAGTTCCTCATATAAGGCTAATAAGGATGGTTAAAGCTAACTGAAAATTTGAGAAATCGTTTAAGTGAATTGAGAACTGGCTGGCAGCAGAAAAAAGAAAGCATTAATAAATAGAAAATATTCTGTAATGGGAAATGCTAACCAGTGGAGTTCCACAGGGATGTATTCTCAGACCCCCTGCTAGTTACCATATTTGTGAATGAATGTATGCAGCACTACTGAATTTCTTTATGACACTAAGCTCTGTGGGTAGATAATAAGTATGAAGCAGAATAGAACACGGCCCTCTTAAGATAGTCAATTATGTAGAGAGGCTGAGATAGCATAGACCATTTATTTGGATAAATATTGGATAGTCCATATCGGAAAAAATAACAGTAAACTCGTATAACATCGAACAGTCCTATTTTAAGGAGACACTTCTCTTTCATGTCTGGTCCCTGCATTTGAATTCAGCCCAGCAGAGGGGAAGGTCTCGCCTCTCTGCGAAGTGGAAGGGTTCGATGTGAAATGAGCTTTCATCTGTATCCACTGCGTTTCCAGAGCATCTGGTTGATGCTTTAACCAATTATGCTATTAGGGAAAGCCTTCATTGGTAGAGGCAGAAAAACATTTGAGAATGATTGTACCCAGAAAGCATCTGGTCAGCACGAGGTAGGTTTCAATTAGGCAAATCAGGAACCTGGATGCATCTGGAAGGCGCTGGATTATTTATCAAAAGCGATAGTGACATTGTGAGTATGAAGCAGAATAGTACATACACGCCTCTCTCAAGACAATCAATTATGTAGAGGTTGAGATAATGTAGACCATTTATGTGGATAAATATTGGATAGTACATATAGGAAAATATAACAGTAAACGTGTTTAACAACGAACGGTTCTATTTTAAGATGAATTTGAGGCCAATTATGGAGTATGACAAACAGTTTTGTTTACCACAGATTGGAAAGGATTCATCGAAGAGTGACAAGAATGACTGCAGGCTAAAGGGGTTAAATTACCGAGAAAAGACTCCAGCAACAAAATTTATCTTTACTGGAACAAGACTGAGGACAGACATGATCCAGGTTTTCAAAATAATGGAAGATGTAGCTATTTAACTTGCACTATGAGCACAAGATGAACAAACACAAGTACAAAATTCACAAGCCTCGAGTTTGTGTTACAGATCAGGAAAAACTTTCTTCTTTCTCTTGAGCCCATGAGCCCAATCCCCACTTCCTCCCCCTTCGATAGTGGATGTGTGAAACAGGCTCACAGAAACGACAGCTGATGCAGAATTGATTAGTACTTTTAAAATGGAGCTGAATCAATAACTGTTGGGGCGGGGGAAGATAGAGGGTTATAGAGATACTAACAGCACTGCTTGATTCTTTTTTGCAGGGGAGACAGGGGAATAAACTCAATGTTCATAAAGCAAGGGATCAACCGTTGATGTGGGAGGGATAATGTGTATGAAAGAATCTTCATACACGGGCTTTGGATTGAGCAGACTTGATGGGCCGAAGCACCTTTCCTTGCTATACATTTTCTTACCTTATTTGTCACTGTAGACAACAGGACAGTGAATCATTTACAATACTTTTATTTTCTAAAAACTGGGAACAAAAAAAAAGGGAGTTACATGCCATAATTAATTTTAAGTAGGACCCTTATAGGCAGCAGAGAGGAGATATTCATCTCATCACTCTGGACTGGATTCAATCCCAGGTCTCAAGGTGAAAGGATCATGTGAAAACTCACTGCACCACCTAGATCTCAGTATTCTTGGAAATTTTATCCATTTTCTCCCTTAATAAATTGGCTTGCACACTTTAATGACTCTGTCTAACCTGAAGGCCTGGATAGTCTGATGTGCATCCAAACTTTTGCTAAATATGAATCAAGATTCTTCTCCTTGGAATGTGCAGTTGGGAATCATCCTGTCCATCTTCTTTTGTTTTTAATTTTACTAATATAGGGCCCAGAACCACTGCTTTCTCAATGCATTGTCTCAGATGGAGCTGAATTGTTATCAACCAGTGCCCTCTAGTGGTCATGAACAGGACCTGGCGTGAATTTGGTTGAATACACTGCCCCTGTTAAAACATGAACCGACTTCTAATTATAGATAAGAAAACAGAAAAGTAATGAGGTTACATGGATAAATTAGATAAAAGGGTCAAGGGTTCTTTTAAATCAGATTTATTGATGAAATGTGGCTATTAGTTAGAATCTATAAGAGGTACAACAATTCATTTTCAAAGTACCCAGCAGCATCATGTTGATCAATCAATTTATTATTTTGTAGCATTAACTTCAATTTGGTGCGTTAAGTAATTTCCTTCCCAATGATTATTTAATGGCCTGGGGGTAGGGGGTGGAGAGGAGGGTGATATCAACTTGTTCCTTTCAAAAATTTTGGTCAAGGAATCATCCCCAACGCCGCTGCGGACAAGCCCCAGTTTTGAATTGCATCTATCGGTCTTTCGCTGCCGTAAGTACTTAAATGAGAATTTAATGCACAACTACAGATTCAAGTGTGGTACAGAAAGTTGCAGGTTTGGCAAGATCAATCCCCCATCCCAAACTGTGCTGCAGTGTCACCAGTTCCCAGAGACTTAGGCAAATGTTCCTAATGCAGTATTAAGGTAGCTGGACTGCAACATCACAGAAAATTATAGCCGAGGACAACACCAGGGAAGGAAGTTCTTCCATTTAGTGTTGGAAGCTGACAGTGTTACATCTTCCATGGCAGAAGAGTTTCAACTACAGAGAATATGCTTTGCCACCGAAATCCCTCCAGCAACTTTACCGGAGCATAATTACCAGACTCACCAGTCACGGGTCCAAACCGTCAGAAGGCAAATTTAGCACTGATGCCAAGAAGCCCTCGTCCCACAAAGAGTGACCAATGCAATGGACTTTTGGGCGAGATAGTAAAGGGAAATCCCTTGGAATCAAAATCATGTAAGGAACATTAAGATGCTTTTTACAGGAGTGAAACTGGAATAATGGGCTACAATGAGCTGAATGGTTGTCCTCACTCATATCTATATTGAGGCATATTCAGTTGCCCCCCCCAACCCAACCATGTAACCTACCTGTGCTAACCCCGCAGATGTAGTCAAAGAGTTGAAAGACTTGTTTTCCTGTCAGTTCTTCAAGTTTACGAAGAGTCTGAAGAGCAATCAGTCCCCTGCGACAAATAAAACATTTCTTTCAAACTTGCTTCATCTATTTTCACATCCAAGTTCACACCTTCTCAGTAAAAGTAAAAACTAACAATTTCTAAACTAAGTAATGCAACAAATATTCTTGCTATAATCAAAATACTATATTCTATTCATTGCATATGAACACCAATTTTTAATGTTCTCAACTCGAGTTATGTACAAATTATATAAATCTACCTGTTATAATGGCAGGTTACTTGCCATTGATGAAAGTCATACTTGGAATGAAGCACTTAATGCATTATGGTTATTCACAAATCAGTGCAGCTAATTGGGAAACATTTTTTCCTCTGTTTAAATTATGGTGAATTGGTTATATTTAGTACTGAGTGTTTGCACAAAGTCTGTATCAACAACACTAGACAAGTTGTACCTGGAGATACAGAGCTGTACGAAGAGGTAAAACACCCAAGGAGGACAGAGCAGGAGATGCAATAATGGATTCAATGCTTAAGGAGCTGGATTACCACATGAGATCCATTTGGTCTCAAAGGAGTCTAGTACCCCAGTGATGAGCCAGACTTCAGAAATTTATTAGTCAGCTCCATGGGCTCAGTCCACCAGATAAAGATCTGCAAGATCAGCCCCCGGAATGGAGACCTTCCCGCCAAACGTGAGACAGAAAGACGACGGCATAAGAGAAGTCAACGCATGAAGAGGACATTCAGCCTGCTCCATCCAGAATCCATGTATGATTATTCCATCATGGATTTCATTCCCACACCACCTTGTTGATCCCCTAATTTGCAGAACACTAATTTCCTTTCACAACCTCCCCTGAAAAACAATCAAGCAGTGTTAAATATCTCCATAACTCCCAGTCAGGCTTCTCAACAGATTCTCTCTCAATATATTTCCGTGCAAGATCAGGGAAGAAAATTGGGATGGAAAAAGGAACCCATAAGGTTATAAATTATAGAACACTTCTATGATACATTTTTAAAATTTAAACTGTAGCAAGGGCAAGGCTTTTTTTTTAAAAATGGAAGCCATGCCCACTGATTGTCAAATTTGCTTTTGTCCTTTTAGCTTAACGGCACGTAGGCTGCACACAAACAACTCAGAGTAGTTCACTTATTGGTGCTCCTGCAACTGGCCTCAATGTCCTCCCCTTCTGTCACCAGCATGTTGTGGCTGCAGTACAAGATGCACTGCAGCAGCTCACCAAGATTACTTCAAGAGCATCTTCCTCCCTTGCAACCTCTACCAACGAGAAGGACAAGAGCAGCAATGATGTTGGAATAGCATCACCTTCAAGTGAGCCGTCAAGTCACCCACCATCTTAACCAGGACATATATCGCTGTTCCTTCAGTGCCACTGGGCCAATATCTTGGAATTCCCTACCTAACACCATTGCGTGAGCACCATTACCACAAGGACTGCAATGGTTCAAGGAGAAGGCCCACCACCTCCTTCTCGGGGCAACTAGGGATGGCAATAAATGCAGCCTTGTTAGTGTCGCCCTTATCCCAATAAATTTTAAAAAGTCCAGAATGCTAAATTAATTGGGAAGATTGGAGTCATTTAAGCAGTATAATTGTCTTTCTAAGGGAATCTTCAAGCCACATAGTGATTTTAGAACTTAATAGATACAGGGGATTGTTTATAAGGGATAACCTAATTGAAAAGTTGAGATTGCACCGTAAACCACAAGAATGACATATTCAGGTGATTCATAACAATTATGTGAACCCCAAAATTAGATTACTGCCTCAAAATTGATCCTTGGTACCTTTTTCACATGTACTATAAAGGGCCTTTATTCACTTTGTTACTTTTCGTCTGCCGTCACCTTCTGTCCTTTTGTTATGCAATGTTAATTCTGGGGAATAGGTATTGCATGATTTGGCCACAACGGGAGTATTGTGTCTAGTTTTGGACACCATACTTCAGGAAAAATGTGAAGGCCTTAGAGAGGGTGCAGAAGAGATTTACTAGAATGATTCCAGGGATGAGGGACTTTAGTTACCTGGATAGACTGGAGAAGCTGAGGTTGTTCTCCTTGGAACAGAGACAGTTGCGAGGAGATTTGATAGAGATATTTAAAATCATGAAGGGTCCAGACAGATTAGATAGAGAGAAACTGATCCCATTGGTGGAAGGGTCAAGAACCAGAGGAGATAGATTTAAGGTGATTGACAAAAGAACCAAAGGTGACATGAGGAAAAACTTTTTTACACAGCAAGTGGTTAGGATCTGGAATGTGCTGCCTGAGGGGGCGGTGGAGGCAGATTCAATCATGGCCTTCAAAAGGGAACTGGATAAGTACTTGAAAGGAAAAAAATTTGCAGGGCTACGGGGAAAGGGCGGGGCAGTGGGACTAGCTGGATTACTCTTGCATAGAGCTGGCGCGGATTTGATGGGCCGAATGGCCTCCTTCCATGCTGTAACCTTTCTATGAACTCTGTCTGTAGGCAATACATATGAAATACAAATTTAAAATGGCTTCTCTTGACTGCCCTCTGAAGAAATTTCTGTTGCCTTTGTGGGTCTTGGGGGGGTGGAGCAAAAGGGGCCGGGGGAGGAGTGGGTGGAAACAAGTGACGTTGTTTGGAGCATAGGTAGTAGCTTCAAAGGATGACTCATAATTTATACTAAATGACTTACTAACAGACCAAAACAGATTTCATTAATTCCTCAGACAATGAAGGGAAAGTTGAGACAGAGGCACCAACTATAATGGCTGCTCCATCAGGGCGGATCCTGCTAGGATAGCCATTGTCTCAAAGTAACCACCTGTGACATCAAAGGCTATTTTTTTGGTTTAAAGCCCGTCAGATTCATTTTCAATTCACTTGTTTGTATTGGCAAGAATGAACTCCATGGAGTTAGAAGTGCCCATGTTACAAATTTCTAAGACAGATGTAAGGACACTGAAAAAGGACTCGATAGAAATTTTTTAAAATTGTTTGGTTATTTTGGCCGCAGAGCTTAAAGTATCACAAAATCAAGTAGTGTATTGCTATTTATTAGGATTTATTTTTGCTCTTGTATAATTTTATTTATTGCAATAAATTTAGGTTAGTAACTTTAGCCTATCATTATGGTGCTTTTCTGCCTTTGGAGAGATCAGGACTATGTAGGGGGCAGATTGTACTATATTCAGTATAGTTCGAGAGCAAAAAACTGGATCATTAGTCCAGAGACACACTACAACCCCTTCCAATACACGCATAAGGCCCATAGGAGGTGCAGACTTGTCTACGGCAGCTGTCTTTTGTAACAAACGCAACAGTGGAACTGGGTTTGACTCCTAGCAATTCTCAGTCATACATTTTCAAATGCAAGAGAAAAGAAAACACAAGAAGACTGCTTGAACTTCACAATCTCAAACAGTCTACCAGCATGTAAGCAGTAACAGTCATGTGAACAAGTCAGGCATTATTTTTTTATTTATTCATTCTAGGGATATGAGCATCCCTGGCAAGGCCAGCACCACCACCTACAAGTCACAAGTCAGGAGTATGATGGAATATTCTCAGCCAGTGTCTTCTTGAACCGCTGCGGTCCATGTGGTTAAGGTGCTCCCACAATGCTGTTAGGTAGGGAGTTCCAAGATTTTGACCCAGTGACAATGCAGGAATGGCGATATATGTCCAAGTCAGGATGGTGGGAGACTTGGAGATGATAGTGTTCCCATGCACCTGCTGCCCTTGTCCTTCTAGGAGGTGGAGGTTGTGGGTTTGGGAGGTGTAGCCGAGGAAGCCTTGGCAACTTGCTGCAGTGTATCCTGTAGACAGTACACATTGCAGCCACAGTACGCTGGTGATGGAGGGAGTGGACGTTTAAGCTGGTGGATGGGGTGACGATCAAGCAGACTGCTTTGTCCTGGATGGTATGGAGCTTCTTGAATGTAGTTGCAGCTGCAGACAAGTGGAGAGTATTCCATCATATGATATGCTCCTCCTGCGCTATGTGGGAAGTCATGGACACTACCGGTGTCCCTGGCGATTACGTGTGCAGGAAGTGTGTCCACCTGCAGCTACTGACTAACCGTATTTCGGAGCTGGAGCTGCGGGCGGATTCACTGTGGGGCATCCGCGATGCTGAGATTATCGTGGATAGCACGTTCAGTGAGGTGGTCACACCGCAGGTAAAGATTATGCAGGAAGAAAAGAAATGGGTGACCACCAGGAAGAGTATAAGGACTAGGCAGGTAGAGCAGGAGTCCCCTGGGGCCTTCTCCCTCTCAAACAGATATACCGCTTTGGATACTGTTGGGGGAGATGGCTTATCAGGGGAAAGCAGCAACAGCCAAGTTCGTGGCACCACGGGTGGCTCTGCTGCACAGGAGGGGAGGAATAAGAGTGGCAGGGCTATAGTGATAGGGGATTCAATTGTAAGGGGAACAGATAAGCGTTTCTGCGGCTGCAAACATGACTCCAGGATGGTATGTTGCCTCCCTGGTGCTAGGGCCAAGGATGTCAGGGAGCGGCAGCATGGCATTCTGGAGGCGGAGGGTAAACAGCCAATAGTCGTGGTCCATATCGGTACCAACGACATAGGTAAAAAAAGGGATGAGGTCCTGCAAGGTGAATTTAAGGAGTTAGGAGATAAATTAAAAAGCAGGACCTCAAAGGTAGTGATCTCAGGATTACTACCAGTGCCACGTGCTAGTGAGTATAGGAACAGGAAAATAGACCAGATGAATGCGTGGCTGCAGGGATGGTGTAGGAGGGAGGGATTTTGATTCCTGGGAGATTGGGACCGGTTCTGGGGAAGGTGGGACCTGTACAAGCGGGACGGGTTACACCCGAGCAGGACCGGGACCGATGTCCTCTCGGGGGTGTTTGCTAGTGCTGTTGGGGAAGGTTTAAACTAGAATGGCAGGAGGATGGGAACCCGAGCAGGGAGACAGAGGAGGGGGAAACAAGGATAGAAACAAAAGACAGAAAGGGAAGAAGCAATAGTGGAAGGCAGAGAAAACAAGGGCGAGAAACAAATAGGGCCATAGTGACTGGCAATCTTAAAAAGACAAGTCTAAAGGCATTGTGTCTTAATGCGCGGAGCATTCGCATTAAGCTAGATGAATTAACAGCGCAGATAAATATTAACGGTTATGATATAGTTGCGATTACGGAGACATGGCTGCAGGGTGACCAAGGATGGGAACTGAACATTCAAGGGTATTCAATATTTAGGAAGGACAGGCAAAAAGGGAAAGGAGGTGGGGGTAAAGGAGGAAATCAATGCAATAGTGAGGAAGGATATTGGCTCGGAAAATCACAATGTGGAATCTGTATGGGTGGAGCTCAGAAACACCAAGGGGCAGAAAATGTTGGTGGGGGTTGTCTATAGGCCCCCGAACAGTAGTGGAGATGCAGGGGAGGACATTAAACAGGAAACTAGAGAGGCATGCAAGAAGGGTACAACTATAATCATGGGTGACTTTAATCTACATCTAGATTGGTCAAACCAAATTAGCAATAATACTGTGGGGGAGGAATTCCTGGAGTGTGTCCATGATGGTTTTCTAGACCAATACGTTGAGGAACCAACTAGAGAACAGGCGATCCTAGACTGGGTGTTGTGCAACGAGAAAGGATTAATTAACAATCTTGTTGCGCAGGGTCCCTTAGGGAAGAGCGACCATAACATGATAGAATTCCTCATTAAGATGGAGAGTGAAGTAGTTAAATCCAAAACTAGGGTCCTGAACCTAAGTAAAGGAAATTACGAAAGTATGAGGTGCGAGTTGGCTATGATAGATTGGAGAACTTTACTAAAAGGGATGACTGTGGATAGGCAATGGCTAATATTTAAAGAACGTGCGCAGGAATTACAACAATTATTCATTCCTGTCTGGCGCAAAAATAAAATAGGAAAGGTGGCTCAACTGTGGCTTACAAAAGAAATTAGGGATAGTATTAGATCTAAAGAGGAGACATATAAAATTGCCAGAAAAAGCGGCAAGCCTGAGGATTGCGAGCAGCTCAGGATTCAGCAAAGGAGGACGAAGAGTGATTAAGAGAGTAAAAATAGAGTATGAGAGTAAACTAGCAGGGAACATAAAAACTGACTGCAAAAGCTTCTATAAATATGTCAAAAGAAAAAGATTAGTGAAAACAAATGTAGGTCCCTTACAGTCAGAAATGGGGGAAATTATAATCGGGAACAAAGAAATGGTAGAACAATTAAACACATACTTTGGTTCTGTCTTCACAAAGGAGGACACAAATAACCTCCTAGAAATGTTAGGGAACCAAGAGTCTAGTGAGAGGGAGGAACTGAAGGAAACCAGTACTAGTAAAAAAAAGTGCTGGGGAAATTAATGGGGCGAAAGGCTGACAAATCCCCAGGGCCTGATAATCTACATCCCAGAGTACTAAAGGAAGTGGGCCTGGAAATAGTGGATGCATTGGTGGTCATCTTCCAAAATTTGCTAGACTCTGGATCAGTTCCTACAGATTGGAGGGTGGCAAATGTAACCCCACTATTTAAAAAAGGAGGGAGAGAAAAAAAAGAGAATTACAGACCAGTTAGCCTAACATCAGTAGTGGGGAAAATGCTAGAGTCTATTATAAAAGATGTGATGACAGAACACTTGGAGGGCATTAACGGGACTGGACAAAGTCAGCATGGGTTTATGAAAGGGAAATCACGCTTAACAAATCTACTGGAGTTTTTTTTGAGGATGTAACTAGTAGAATAGATAGGGGAGAACCAGTGGATGTGGTGTATTTGGATTTTCAGAAGGCTTTTGATAAGGTCCCACACAAGAGGTTAGTGTGCAAAATTAAAACACATGGGATTGGGGGGAATATACTGGCATGGATTGAGAACTGGTTGACAGACAGGAAACAGAGAGTAGGAATAAACAGGTCTTTTTCCAGGTGGCAGGCAGTGACTAGTGGGGTATCGTAGGGATCAGTGCTTGGGCCCTAGCTATTCACAATATATATCAATGATTTGGATGAGGGAACTAAATGTAACATTTCCAAGTTTGCAGATGATACAAAGCTGGGGTGGAATGTGAGCTGTGAGGAGGATGCAAAGAGGCTCCAATGTGATTTAGATAAGTTGGGTGAGTGGGCAAGAACATGGCAGATGCAGTATAACGTGGATAAATGTGAGATTATCCACTTTGGTTGTAAAAACAGAAAAGCAGATTATCTGAATGGTAATAGATTGGGAAAAGAGGAGGTGCAACGAGACCTGGGTGTCCTTGTACATCAGTCGCTGAAAGTGAGCATTCAGGTGCAGCAAGCAGTTAGCGAGGCGAATGGTATGTTGGCCTTCATTGCAAGAGGATTTGAGTACAGGAGCAGGGATGTCTTACTGCAGTTATACAGGGCCTTGGTGAGACCATATCTGGAGTATTGTGTGCAGTTGTGGTCTCCTTATCTGAGGAAGGCTGTCCTTGCCATGGAGGGAGTGCAACAAAGGTTTTACAGACTAATTCCAGGGTTGGCAGGACTGATGTATGAGGAGAAATTGGGTCGACTAGACCTATATTCACTAGAGTTTAGAAGAATGAGAGGTGATCTCATCAAAACATATAAAATTCTAACAGGACTAGACAGACGAGATGCAGGGAGGATGTTCCCGATGGCTTGGGAGTTCAGAACCAGGGGTCACAGTCTCAGGATACGGGGTATGCCATTTAGAACCGAGATGAGGAGCAATTTCTTCACTCAGAGGGTGGTGAACCTGTGGAATTCTCTACCACAAAAGGCAGTGGAGGCCAAGTCATTAAATATATTCAAGAAGGAGACAGATATATTTCTTAATGCTAAAGGGATCAAGGGATATGGGGAAAAAGCGGGAACAGGGTACTGAGTTAGACGATCAGCCATGATCATTTTGAATGGCGGAGCAGGCCCGAAGGGCCGAATGGCCTCCTCTTGCTCCTATTTTCTATGTTTCTATACTCCTGACTTGTGCCTTTTAGGTGGCGGAGAGGCTTTGGGGAGTCAGGAGGTGAACCACTCGCCACATAATACTCAGCCTCTGACCTGCTCCAGTAGCCAGAACATTTATGTGACTGGTCCAGTTGAGTTTCTGCTCAATGTTGATTGGGAGGGGTTCAGCAATGGTAATACTTGTAATATAATGCCACTGAATGTCATTATATGCTATGAACAGCTGCTGCTCTCAAGATTCTTCCTGTTTCTTACCTGAGCTCAGTTGCAATTAATTCATTTTCAACTGTTAACTTTTTTTGAACTGGTTTGTACTGTTTTATATACAGCCAACAGCAGTTTTCTTCACCCCCTTCAACAAGATGTCTCTGTCTCTCCCCCCACCTGTATGCTCATTAGAGAATGCAACTTTTACTGTGGGCGACCTAGACTCTATATCAACAACTACAAGGTCTCAATAGCACAACCACCTTCAAGCTAACAGGTCCTGCTCTTGTAAAACAGGATTAATACATCCACCGTAATGATGTATTTTTAGCTTGCTTTTGTCTCACTGTTTGGATGCTTCTCGTTTAGCAGTACATTGCATTAATGTTCCAGTATAAAGCTATTAAGGCTGGAACACTGTGTCCCTCCAGGTGCTTCAAAATCGATATTGCAATCCCTTCCTCAGAAAGGGAGGAGCTGCTAGTAAGATGAAGTCACCTCCAGGGTTCAAAGCAATTATTCCATTGGCTCAGGGCGAGGTTATAAACTGATCCCTCTCTTGCAACTGTCTCAAGCCCTTACAGGGTTTAAGCTGAACAGCGTGAAATCCTGCTGGATTATATCCACTGAAGAAAGCCCAAGAGACCATCTGTTAACAGTAAGAAGCCTTTGCCCCTAACTTCAAAGTATGTAGTGAGTTGCTGCAATTTTTATTTGTACCTGGATTGAGGTTTGTCAAGGAAGGAAATACCCATGTGGTTCATAATATCATAGAAGGTACAGCACAGGAGGAGGCCATTCGGCCCATCGTGCCTGCTCTTTGAAAGAGCTATCCAATCAGTCTCTTTCCCTATAGCCCTGTAAATTTTTTCCCTTCAAGTATTTATCCAATTCCCTTTTGAAAGTTATTACTGAATCTGCTTCCACCATACTTTCATGATGTGGAGATGCCGGTGATGGACTGGGGTTGACAATTGTAAACAATTTTACAACACCAAGTTATAGTCCAGCAATTTTATTTTAAATTCACAAGCTTTCGGAGGCTTCCTCCTTCCTCAGGTGAACGTTGTTGGAAATGAGTCATTTCCAACAACATTCACCTGAGGAAGGAGGAAGCCTCCGAAAGCTTGTGAATTTAAAATAAAATTGCTGGACTATAACTTGGTGTTGTAAAATTGTTTACAACCATACTTTCAGGCAGTGCATTCCAGATCATAACAACTCGCATAAAAAAATGTTTCCTCATGTCGCCTCTGGCTCTTTTGGCGATTACCTTAAATCTGTGTCCTCTGGTTACCGGCCCTTCTACCATTGGAAACACTTTCTCTTTATTTACTCTGTCAAAGTCATTCATGATTTTGAACACCTCTATCAAATCTCCCCTTTAGCTTCTTTGTTCTAAGGAGAACAACCCCAGCTTCTCCAGTCTCTCCACATAACTGAAGTCCCTTATCCCTGGCACTATTCTAGTAAATCTCTTCTGCACCCTCTCCAAGACCTTGATATCCTTCCTAAAGTGTGATGCCCAGAATTGAACATAATACTCCAGCTAAGGCCTAACCAGTGTTTTATAAAGGTTTAGCATAACTTCCTTGCTTTTGTACTCTATGCCTCTCATAATAAAAAAGCATTTGGGATCCTGGTCTTTAACAGCCTTCTCAACTTGTCATGCCGCCTTCAAAGATTTGTGTATGTGCACCCCCAGGTCTCTCTGTTCCTGCACCCCCTTTAAAATTGTACCATTTAGTTTATATTGCCTCTCCTCATTCTTCATTTTTCAGTCTTTATGGTAGAGGACACTAAGAATATCCCAACACTGGACAAACAGGGGGGTCTAGGGGGGGGAGGAGCTAAATACGATTAAAATCACTAAGGAATTGGTACTCAGTAAATTAATGGGACTCAAGGCGGATAAATCACCTGGAACTGATGGCTTACATCCGAGGGTCTTGAGGGAAGTGGCAGTAGGGATTGTGGATGCTTTGGTAATAATTTTCCAAAATTCTCTGGACTCGGCAAAGGTCCCGGCAGATTGGAAAACTGCTAATGTAACACCCTTATTTAAAAAGGGTAGTAGGCAGAAGGCTGGAAATTACAGACCAGTTAGCCTAACATCTGTGGTGGGTAAAATTTTGGAGTCTATTATTCAGGAGACAGTAGCGGAACATTTGGATAAACATAATTTAATAGGACTAAGTCAGCATGGCTTTACGAAGGGGAAGTCATGTCTGATAAATTTGCTTGAGTTCTATGAGGATATAACGTACAGGGTGGATAAAGGGGAACCAGTGGACGTAGTGTATTTGGACTTCCAGAAGGCATTCGACAAGGTGCCACATAAAAGATTATTGCTCAAGATAAAGAATCACTGGATTGGGGGTAATATTCTGGCATGGGTGGAGGATTGGTTATCTAACAGGAAGCAGAGAGTTGGGATAAATGGTACATTCTCGGACTGGCAACCTGTAGCCAGTGGTGTTCCGCAGGGGTCGATGCTGGGTCCCCAACTCTTTACAATCTATATTAACGATTTGGAGGAGGGGACCGAGTGTAACATATCAAAGTTTGCAGATGATACAAAGATGGGAGGGAAAGTAGAGAGTGAGGAGGACATAAAAAACCTGCAAGGGGATATAGACAGGCTGGGTGAGTGGGCGGAGATTTGGCAGATGCAATACAATATTGGAAAATGTGAGGTTATGCACTTTGGCAGGAAAAATCGGAGAGCAAGTTATTATCTTAATGGCGAGAAACTGGAAAGTACTGCAGTACAAAGGGATCTGGGGGTCCGAGTGCAAGAAAATCAAAAAGTTAGTTTGCAGGTGATCAAGAAGGCCAACGGAATGTTGGCTTTTATTGCTAGGGGGATAGAATATAAAAACAGGGAGGTATTGCTGCAGTTATATAAGGTATTGGTGAGACCGCACCTGGAATACTGCATACAGTTTTGGTCTCCATACTTAAGAAAAGACATACTTGCTCTCGAGGCAGTACAAAGAAGGTTCACTCGGTTAATCCCAGGGATGAGGGGTTGGACATATGAGGAGAGGTTGAGTGGATTGGGACTCTACTCATTGGAGTTCAGAAGAATGAGAGGCAATCTTATTGAAACATATAAGATTGTGAAGGGGCTTGATCGGGTGGATGCGGTAAGGATGTTCCCAAGGATGGGTGAGACTAGAACTAGGGGGCATAATCTTAGAATAAGGGGCTGCTCTTTCAAAACTGAGATGAGGAGAAACTTCTTCACTCAGAGGGTGGTAGGTCTGTGGAATTTGCTGCCCCAGGAAGCTGTGGAAGCTACATCATTAAATAAATTTAAAACAGAAATAGACAGTTTCCTAGAAGTAAAGGGAATTAGGGGTTACGGGGAGCGGGCAGGAAATTGGACATGAATTTAAATTTGAGGTTAGGATCAGATCAGCCATGATCTTATTGAATGGCGGAGCAGGCTCGAGGGGCCGATTGGCCTACTCCTGCTCCTATTTCTTATGTTCTTATGTTCCTACCAAAATGCACCACTTCACACTTCTCTGCGTTAAATTTCATCTGTCATGTGTATCTGTCCATTTCACCAGTCTATATCTTCCTGAAGTCTGTTACTATCCTCCACATTGTTTACTACATTACCGAGTTTTGTGTCATCTGCAAACTTTGAAATTATACCCTCTGTACCCAAGTCCAAGTCATTAATATAAATCAAAAAGAGCAGTGGTCCTAATACTGTCCCCCAGGGAACATGACTGTATACTTCTTCCAGTCTGAAAAGCAACCGTTCACCACTACTCTCTGCTTTCTGCCCCACCAATTTTGTATCCACGTTGCTACTGTCCCTTTAATCCCATGGGCTATAATTTTGCTAACATGTCTATGATGTGGTACTTTATCAAATGCATTTTGAAAGTCCATATATACATCAACCGCACTACCCTCATCAACCCTCTCTGTTACTTCATCAAAGAACTCAATCAAGTTAATCAAACACAATTTTCCTTTAACAAATCCGTGCTGACTTTATTTATTAGCCCATACTTTTCCCAAGTACAAATTAATTTTTGTCCCAGATTATTGTCTCTAAATGTTTCCCCACCCCAGGAAGCTGTGGGAGCTGCATCATTAAATAAATTTAAAACAGAAATAGACAGTTTCCTAGAAGTAAAGGGAATTAGGGGTTACGGGAAGCGGGCAGGAAATTGGACATGAATTTAGATTTGAGGTTAGGATCAGATCAGCCATGATCTTATTGAATGGCAGAGCAGGCTTGAGGGGCCGATTGGCCTACTCCTGCTCCTATTTCTTATGTTCTTATCGCCATTAGGCTGACTGGCCTGTAATTGCTGGGTTTATTCCTCTCCCCTTTTTTGAACAGGGGTATAACATTTGCAACCCTCCAGTCCTCTGGCACCATCCCCATATCTAAGAAGGAGAGGAAGATTATGGCCAGAGCCTCCGCAGTTTCCACCCTTACTTCCCTCAGTAACCTAGGATGCAGCATATCTGGACTGGGTGACTTTTCTACTTTGAATACTGCCAATCTTTTAAGTAACTCCTCTATCTATTTTTACCCTATCCAATATCACTACTACTTCCTCCTTTACTGCTCTCGCGAAGACGGATGTGAAGTATTCATTTAGTGTTTCAGCCATGCCCTCTGCCTCCACAATAAGATCTCCTTTTTTGTCCCTAATCGGTGCACCCTTCCCTTGTCTACCCTTTTACTATTTATATGTTTATAAAAGACTTTTGGGTTCCCTTTTGTGTTAGTCGCTAATCTATTCTCATACTCTCTCTTTGTCCTTCCTTTTTTAGATCTCCTCTGTACTTTCTGTATTCAGCCTGGTTCTCTACTGTATTGTGAACCTTACATTTGTCATAAGCCTCCTTTTTCTGTTTCATTTTAATCTCTATATAAGAACTTAAGAAATAGGAGCAGGAGTAGGCTCTTAGGTCCCTTGAGCCTGCTCCGCCATTCAATTGGATCATGGCTGATCTTCGACCTCAACTCCACTTTCCCCCCCCACCGATCTCCATAACCCTGGATTCCCTTAGAGTCCAAAAATCTATCCATCTCAGCCTTGAAGAAATTCAATGACTCAGCGTCCACAGCCCTCTGGGGAAGAGTATTCCAAAGATACACAACCCTCTGCGTGAAGAAATTCCTCCTCATCTCAATCTTGAATGGCCAACCCCGTATCCTGTGATTATGCTCCCTAATTCTAGACTCTCCAGCCAGGGGAAACAATCACTCAGCATCTACCCTGTCAAGCCCCCTCAGAATCTTGTATGTTTCAATGAGATCACCTCTCATTCTTCTAAACACCAGAAAGTATAGACCCATTCCACTCAACCTCTCTTCATAGGACAACCCTCTCAACCCAGGAATTAATCAAGTGAAACTTTGTTGCACCGCCTCTAAGGCAAGTTTATCCTTCCTTAGATAAAGAGGCCAAAACTGTACACAGTACTCCAGGTGAGATCTCACAAATGCCCTGTACAACTGAAGTAAGACCTCCTCACTCTTGTACTCCAACCCCTTGCAATAAAGGCCAACATGCCATTTGCCTTCCTAATTGCTTGCTGTACCTGTATACTAACTGTTTGTGTTTCTTGTACGAGGACACCCAAGTCTCTCTGAACACCAACATTTAATAGCTTCTCACCATTTAAACAATATTCTGTTTTTCTATTCTTCCTACCAAAGTGAATAACCTCACATTTCCCCACATTATACTCCATCTGCCACCTTCTTGCCCACTCCCTTAACCTGTCAATATCCCTTTGCAGACTCTGTCCTCCTCACAGTTTGCTTTCCCACCTAATTTTGTATCATCAGCAAACTTGGATACATTACACTTGGTCCCTTCATTTAAGTCATTAATATAGATTGTAAATAGCGGAGGCTAAAGCACCAATCCTTGCAGCACCCCACTGGTTACAGCCTGCCAACCTGAGAATGTCCCATTTATCTCTACTATATGTTTTCTGTCCTTTAACCAATCCTCTATCCATGCTAATATATTACCCCCAACCCCATGAGCCCTCATCTTGTGTACAACCTTTTATGTGTCACCTTATCAAAAGCATTTTGAAAATCCAAATATACTACATTCACTGGTTCTCCTTTATCTACCCTGCTAGTTGCATCCTCAAAAAACGCTAATAAATTTATTAAACAAGATTTCCCTTTCATAAAACCATGTTGACTCTGCCTAATCATATTATGATTTTCTAAGTGCCCTGTTACCACTTCCTTAATAATGGAGTTCAGCATTTTCCTGACTACTGATGTCAGGCTAACTGGCCTATAGTTCTCTGTTCTCTCTCTTCCTCCTTCCTTGAATAGCGGTGTTACATTTGCTACCTTCCAATCCACTGGGAGCGTTCCAGAATCTAGAGAATTTTGGAAGATCATAACCAATGCATCCACTATCTCTGCACCCTCTAAAAGCCTCTTTCATAACCCTCGGATGTAGGCCATCAGATCCAGGGGATTTGTCGGCTTTTAGTCTCATTCGTTTGTCCAGTACTTTTTCTCTAGTGATATTAATTGTTTTAAATTCCTCACTCTCATTTACCCCTTGGTTCCCCATTATTTCTGGTATGCTTTTTGTGTCTTCTACTATGAAGACAGATACAAAATATTTGTTTAACGCATCTGCCATTTCCTTATTCCCCATTTTAATTTCTCCTGTCTCAACCTCTAAGGGACCCACGTTTACTTTTGCTACTCTTCTTTTTTACATACTTGTAGAAGCTCTTACAATCCGTTTTTATATTTCTTGCTAGTTTACTTTCATATTCTATTTTCTCCCTATCTTTAGTCATCCAGGGAGCTCTAGCTTTTGGATGCCCTTCCTTTCCCCCTCGTAGGGACGTGTCTGCTCTGTACCCGAACCATCTCCTCCTTGAAAGCCTCCCATTGTTCAATGACGATTTTGCCTACCAATTTTGGATTCCAATCCACCTGGGCAGGATCCCTCTTTAATTCACTGAAATTTGCCCTCCTCCAGATAAGCATTTTCACATTTGATTGTTCCTTGCCCTTTTCCATATCTATTCTAAACCTAATGATATTATGATCACTGTGCAGTGTATCCAAATGCTCCCCCACTGAAACATGCTCCACCTGCCCCACTTCATTTCCCAGAACTAGATCCAGCAGTGTTTCCTTCCTTGTTGGGCTGAGAACACACTGTTCCAGAAAGTTTTTGAACACATTTCAGGAATTCCTCCCCCTCTTTGCCCTTTACACTGTTACTGTCCCAGTCTATATTGGGATAATTGATGTCCCCCATTATCACAACTCTATAGTTCGTGCATCTTTCTGTGATTTTCCTGCAAATTTGCTCCTCTAACTCCTTCCCACTATTTGGTGTCCTGTAGTATACACCCAGTAGCATAATAGCTCCTCTATTGTTCCTTAATTCTAACCAAATAGATTCTGTCTTTGACCCCCTCAACTACATCATCCCTTTCCGGTGCTATAATAGTTTCTTTGATCAATACTGCCACCACCCCCCTCCCCATCTCCTTTCTTTCCTTAATACCTTGTAGCCAGGAATATTAAGTACCCAATCCTCCCCTTTGAGTCAGGTGTCTGTTATTGCCACTATATCATAGTCCCATGTGGTGACTTGAGCCTGCAGCTCACCAACCTTATTTACCACACTACATGTATTTACGCACTTGCACTCCAATCTCATCTTAGGTTGCCTCGCATTTGCCCCCAGTCTGATCCCTCCTATTTCTGAACTATTCTTTACTCTAGTGCTACCTGTCCCTCCCAGTCCTCTGTGCACCTTGTTTCTCCTCTCTAATGTTTCATCCTGCTGCCTATCCCCCTGCCAAATTAGTTTAAACACTTCCCCTCAGCACTAGTTAAGTTTCTTGCAAGGACAAAGGCCCCAGCTCTGTTGAGGTGCAATCCGTCCATCTTGAACAGATCCCTCCTGCCCAGAACTGGTCCCAATGCCCCAGGAATCTAAAGCCCTCCCTCCTGCACCATTGCTCCAGCCACTTGTCTTATCCTAATATTCCTTTACTCACTCGTGCATGGCACTGGGGGTAATCCAGAGATTACTACCTTTGAGGTCCTTTTTTTTAAAAAAAAAACTTCCAGCAGGACCTCGACCCTTTTCCTTCCTATGTCATTGGTTCCCACATGGACTACAACTTCTGGCTGTTCCCCTTCCCTCCTCAAAATGTTCTACACCCTCTCTGTTGGCACCAGGGAGGCAACACACCATGCGGGACTCACACCGGTAATTGAAGAAATGCCTGTCTTATCCCTTCAACTATTAAATCCCCTATAACAACTGCATTTCTTTCCCCCACCTCCCCTCCGCCCCCCCGGTGCAGCTTAGTCTCCCTCGGTGCTGTGGATATACTCCTGACTGCACTCTCCTGAGGTGTCAACACTGAATACCGGTTTGTGAGCGTCACACTGCCAGGGGGATCCTGCAGTGCCTGCCTGTTCCTCCTAGTCTGTCTGGTGGTCACCCACTCCCTCTCTGTCTGAACTCTCTTTAGCTGAAGGGTGACCACCTCCTGTATCATGCTATCCATGAAACTGTCAGCTTCCCGTATGCACTGTACTGAAGCCAGCCGCCCCTCAAGCTCAGAAACTCTGAGCTCAAGCTGTTAGCGGCACTACCTGAACATGTGGTTTTCCAGGACACACAACGTGTTCTGGAGTTCCCATATGGCATAGGATGTGCATGTGACAGGCCTCAGCTGTCCTGCAACGTTAGCTAACAGTTATTTAAACTGTTTGTTTAGCTTTAAGACAAGTTACTCCTCCTGTGATATGCTGCTATTTACTGTTTAGCTGACACTAAAACATGAACCACTGAAAAACACTAAGCACTAAAATATACTAACCACTAAGAACAATAACCATTAAAAACACTAATCAATGAACTAAATATTTACTGACTTACCCTTGGCTCTCCTCCTTGTCCTGTGACGTCATTTTTTGACTTTTTCTTGATTTTTGATTCTTTGTGCGGCTCCCTTTATGCTCCGTTCAGTCTTAGTCTATAGTTGTTGTAAATAAGTCTTGCTCAGCTGTCCCAAGAAAATCTATCCCTGGTTAGTGTTATTGCTTTGCACTAGCTAAAATTCTGAACTTTGGGTGAAACTGGCCCTAATTCTATTCCTAAGTAGACCCCTATCCCTTGCACTTTCCCCCAGGAATGTGTCTTCAGCAGAGTCCCAGGTGAGCACTTCTAATGCATCAGTGCAAATTTTTATACTCCTTATGGTTTTTGAGAAAGATTGCCCGGTTATACTCAATTGCAGACACAATGGACTACTGACTCACACCAATTAGTAAGTGGGTTGAGGTTGGCCTGGTTCTTTTAATGCAGGATCCTTATAGACATTAGAGGGAAACCATTATCCCGTCACTGTAGGCTGGATTTGAATTGAGATGCCAGTAAAAGCGCAGTGCATTAACAAACCTTCCTTCTCTCAATGTATTAACAATATCATTACACAACGTTGTAGGTTAAAGTCAAAGTCATTTTGCTGTCGGAAGGAGCCATCAAAAGCTAAGCAACCCCACCCCATCAAACAAAAAGGGCGAGTGCAACATCAAAGTCACAGATGGGTCGTCAAGCGACCAACCAAAAAGCAGCACGGGCAGGAACCTAGGGAACTATTTGCTCAATCTCTTGGTCAGGGATAGTATGCTGTTGGGTGAAGATGAAGACGAGGGAGGGCCACCTCGGTGCAATATTAAAAGCCACACTTGAAACATTTATTAAAATCAAAAAATCAATTACCTCGTTCCTCCTCCGTCAATAGCCAGGACTCTAATGCCACGGCCTTTGACAGGGTCTGTATATCCGATCAAAGCCAGAGCCTCCCTGACAGCATTCTGAAGGGTATCATCACTTGCCTGCCTCAGGCGTAACAAACAAGGAATTAGCTTCTCCTGTTTTAAAAAAATAATAATTTTTGAAAGCTTGAAGTATTCATCACAGGATTTATATTGCATGTTTAATGGAATAAAAGTTAGTACGGCTAGCTAGTCTTGCCAAAATGAAAATGAAATATCCATGAAAAAAACTCAGCAGAAAGGCAATAGAGACATATTTGTATGCCCTGTAATTGTCCACAGCCAGCTCTCCGGTGCTTCTAAGTGCTCGAATATGTTCTACAAAGTGCAACAGCAGTTCTTAGTGGCAGTCAACGTATACCACAACTGAATCTAACTTTTTTGCTGAAATCAACATTTAAAAACTAGTCCCCGGTTTTAACTGCAGGCCAGTTTTGGACGGGAGTAAACTTAATGGACCAAATGCTCTTTTTTTCTAACATTCTTTACAATATCACCAGTTTATTTAATCTATTAGTACTTATTTAGCATTTTGGTAATAGTACCTCGGCTGGGGTGGGGGGGGGGGGGGGGGGGGATGAGAGAGAAATCCTACTCACGCCAATACACTTGAATGTGTGCAATGCAATTCTTACTAATACTCTGAATTCATTACCTCAAAATTATTCGCACCACTACAGCACCAGTGACAGATCATACTGCCATCAGCACTTCACCCTGGCGTTACTTGTCAAATGTTTTCTTATGGCAACACTCAATTTTGGAAGGACTAGAATCCTAGTGACAACAGTTATAAATTGAGGTGTGTCAACATTGTTAAAAATGGAGTGTGCTGTCATCTTTCCATTCAAAAGTCCTATGTCAACTGTGTCTATGGATTTTCCAATATTGTGTCCACAACTTAGCAATGCCTGTCCTGTAACATTTTTAATAGGATTTTCCCATTAATGTGACATCTCTGTGATACTAGAATAATTTAAGACCTGTTTTGGGTCAGCCTGCAGATCCACATTCTGGCCACTGAGTGACACTGTGGAGACCTCTTCTCAGTACTGAATCTCATTGCCTTGATAAGATTTTTATGAGATGAATGAATAGGTGAGATCTTCACTTAAATTTTAATCACATAACTGATATTAGCTTTGTTCATTTCCCCCTCCAAGTATTGTTTTTCCCCCAAAATTTCTTGGCTCTTCTTCTGTGCAGCCTCCAGCCAGCCTCTCACATTTTCATCCCAGCCCGAGATTTTTCACATCAACTTAATTTTTAATTTCAATCCAAGTAATGTGTTTTAAATTTCAATGGCTATATCTTTGTTATATTAATATTTTATATTTAAATATTTTTACATTTTCATGGTCCAATTATTCTGGCCTTCTTTCCTGTCCCCCCTCATTTGCTGGTGGCCTATTCACGGCACAACAACGCCAATTCCTTGGCCAATATTCACCCGTCCCTGCAGCTGTGTAATAAAATTTTCTCCACCTGTCATGGGCCCACACAGCTTCATAATTCTACGCCAACGCGTACTCTTTCTTTTTCTGAGTTCTGCAGAACAGCTCCCTGGAACCTGTGCCCTTGTAATTGAAGTGTCTCCCTGCTCCCTCAAAGGCCCAACTCACTGATTCACAACCCCCAATTGTTGGAATTAAACATGTATCCCATCACTCAGAAGGACCCTGTGATAGTGCATTCAGGCCCTAGAGATGGGAAGTCCTGCAACCTCCCATAATCATTCCAGCCAGGGTGAGGTGTCAGTCCACTGAGAGCACATTCAAGCCCACTTACTCCCTGCAACCCCCACCCACTGAAAGGATATTGGGGCCCTGGAAATGGGATTGCTTGCACCCCACTCACTCCCTGCAACCCCCGCCCATTGAAAGAATATCAGAGTCCTGAAGATGGAATTGCTTCCATCCCCACTCACCAAAACTCCCCCATCTCCGCTTTCTTGTGCCCCCACATCTCTCCCCTCCCTCATCTGGATCCAATTATCCCCTACACCCTCTATAGCCCTGCTTGACCTAAATACTGTACTTGGTCTTAACGTCCCGTGTGCAACGTCACGGTAGATCAAATAACACTTGTGAAAACTTTGCACTTAGTTTTACAACGCTAGGAAATCGCTTCACGTTCAACCCTTGACTAGTGTGTAGTGGTGATGTGGAGATGCCGGTGATGGACTGGGGTGGACAAATGTAAGGAATCTTACAACACCAGGTTATAGTCCAACAGTTTTATTTTAAAATCACAAGCTTTCGGAGATTATCGCCTTCGTCAGGTGAGTGAGTGAAAGGTTCTCAAATCGCATATCTTATATTAGGCTGGGACACGATCACACCAATCAAAGGTGTCATTGGTGTTCAGACAGGTTAGCCACGGAAAACAGTACTGAATACACAATGGATCAGATTACAAAGCCAGAGAGAGAAAGAGACCCGAAAGGCAGAGAGAGAGAAAGAGAGAGAGAGAATGTCCAGTTGTATTAAAAAGATAACTTTTTTTTTCCTGCTGGTAGGGTTACGTGTAGCGTGACATGAACCCAAGCACGACATGTACGTCGAGGGAATCCTGAAACCCATCGTACAGGGAACCCCCAGCTTCTGTCACGACACTACAGACTTCCTACAAAAACTCAGCACCCACGGACCAGTTGAACCAGGAACACTTCTCACCACGATGGACGTCTCGGCACTCTACACCAGTATCCCCCACGATGACGGCATCGCTGCAACAGTCTCAATACTCAACACCAACAACAGCCAATCTCCGGATGCCATCCTACAACTCATCCGCTTCATCCTGGATCACAATGTCTTCACCTTCAATAACCAGTTCTTTACCCAAACACACGGAACAGCCATGGGGACCAAATTTGCACCCCAATATGCCAACATTTTCATGCACAAGTTCGAGCACGACTTCTTCACTGCACAGGACCTCCAACCAACGCTATACACCAGATACATCGACGACATTTTCTTCCTATGGACCCACGGCGAAGAATCACTGAAGAGACTACACGATAACATCAACAAGTTCCATCCCACCATCAAACTCACCATGGACTACTCCTCAGAATCGGTTTCTTTCTTGGACACACAAATCTCCATCAAAGACGGGCACCTCACTCTACCGCAAGCCCACGGACAACCTCACGATGCTCCACTTTTCCAGCTTCCACCCTAACCATGTCAAAGAGGCCATCCCCTATGGACAGGCCCTACGAATACACAGGATCTGCTCAGACGAGGAGGAACGCGATGGACACCTAACGGCGCTGAAAGACGCCCTTGTAAGAACCGGATATGACGCTCGACTTGTCGATCGACAGTTCCGACGGGCCACAGCGAAGAATCGCATAGACCTCCTCAGAAAACAAACACGGGACGCAACCAACAGAGTACCCTTCGTCGTCCAGTACTTCCCCGGAACGGAAAAACTACGCCATGTTCTCCGCAACCTTCAACATGTCATCGATGACGACGAACACCTCACTAAGGCCAACCCCACGCCTCCTCTACTCGCCTTTAAACAGCCACCCAACCTCAACCAGACCATCGCTCGCAGCAAATTACCCAGCTTTCAGGAGAACAGCATCCACGACACCACACAATCCTGCCACGGCAACCTCTGCAAGACATGCCAGATGATCGACACAGATACCACCATCACACGAGAGGACACCACCCACCAGGTACATGGTTCATACTCCTGTGACTCGGTCAACGTTGTCTACCTCATACGTTGCAGGAAAGGATGCCCCGGAGCATGGTACATTGGCGAGACCATGCAGACACTGCGACAACGGATGAACGGACACTGTGCAACAATCGCCAGACAGGAGGGTTCCCTCCCAGTCGGGGAACACTTTAGCAGTCATGGACATTCAGCCACCGATCTTCGGGTAAGCGTTCTCCAAGGCGGCCTTCGAGACACACGACAACGCAAAATCGTCGAGCAGAAATTGATAGCCAAGTTCCACACCCATGAGGGCGGCCTCAACCGGGATCTTGGGTTCATATCACGCTATACGTAACCCCAACAGCAGGAAAAAAAAAGTTATCTGTTTTTAATACAACTGGACAGTCTCTCTCTCTCTGCCTTTCGGGTCTCTTTCTCTCTCTGGCTTTGTAATCTGACCCATTGTGTATTCAGTACTGTTTTCCATGGCTAACCTGTCTGAACACCAACGACACCTTTGATTGGTGTGATCGTGTCCCAGCCTAATATAAGATATGCGATTTGAGAACCTTTCACTCACTCACCTGATGAAGGAAATAATCTCCGAAAGCTTGTGATTTTAAAATAAAACTGTTGGACTATAACCTGGTGTTGTAAGATTCCTTACATAGTGTGTAGTGGGGCAGTGCAGCAAGGTTGGGGGAGTAGCAAACACAAAGCAAATTTCAACCAATTCGCTCCTATAAAAAAAAAGGACAAGAACTTCAGTCTCTCATTTACCTTGACAGCCACAGCCCTGGTTTCAGGAAATTCCAAAAGGTGGTAACTCAGCTCTTCTACTCGATTAATGTACACCCTGACATCAGAAGCTCTGTGTAGTGCCTGCACCAAAGCTCTTGTCCGGTTATCCACACTGAACTTCGCGATGATCTAGGCAAAGAAAAGTGATAATGTTGCGATACAAGAAATAAAATCTTTGCACCACGTCATGGCAATTCTTTTAGACTTGGACAGACGCTGCTTTTCCCTGATGGCTCGACTTTTTTTGGAGACAGCCCTATGATGCTGACTAACCAAGACTTCCAAAAAGCATTTGACTAAGTTCCATATTGTTACTTGTTAAAACTTTGGGAATTCAAGGAGTAACCTGGGAAAGGATAAGAAATTTGCTGAGTGATAGGAAGCAGCGGATACATATTCAGGAACTGACTTTGAGGCGAGTGTGAATTTGTACTGTGTGGAGTGGCCTGGGTATTGGTGTTAGAAGCCTTTCTGCTCCAAATCCAGAACAACTTGCATTCAGAAGCTTAATGCAAATAGATCAAAATCGTAGACAATACCAAATTAGAGGGAGCAGGTGAAGAGGTAACCAGGGTCCTACAAAATGAGTTAGGCAAGACAGCTAAGTGGATAGACCAATAGCAGATAGAACTTAATATAGAGAAGTATAAAGTGTTGAATATAGGATGAAAAAAAACAGGCGCCATACTTATTCCATGAAGCGTGTTGAAGTAGCTTAGGGTGAAATTGAACAATCTAGGAGCATTAATAGACTCAATTAGCAAATAGAATGCTGAACCGAAAGGCAGAACTGCAGAGTTCAAGTGACTGTACACAAGATAGTCAAACCATGGATGTGGTACAATTAGAAAAATCACAGATGTTTAGTATCAAAGGACTGCTTTATGAGGCTTTATCATGTGGGCCCAAGAACTCCATAGCACTTCTGGAAGAAGAACAGGGCAGTTCTCCCAATGTCCTAGCCTGCTCTGCAGGCCCATCAACCGAACATCAATAATGGATAAAATAATGGAATCTGTTCTCAGGGGCAGGCTGGAGGAGTACCTGTATAGCAATAAAGAGAAATGGCCAGCATGGATCTTAGGTGACCAGTCTCCCTGACTATATTGAGGATGTTGCAGATAAAGTAGATGATGCGATTCACCCATGATGTAGCTTTATTTGGTCAGAAAGCTTTGACTAAGTAAAAATACATGGGATTGGATGTTGACATTTTTTTAAAAATAAACTGTAGTCACAAGGTAAAATATAACGAGACTAAGGAGGTGGAGTGCCACGAGGCCAGAGTCCTTGCAGCCCTTTTTCTGTTCTATATTAATAACCTCGATACAAGAGCCAAATATGAGCTTGTTAAATTTACCCTAAAGTAGTGTGGTAACACAGGAGATTTGGGTCAGGTATGGAATTGGGCAACATGGCAAGTGTAATCTTACATTAATTGTAAGATATTGCTGTAAGGTATACAATGCATGGGACTGAATTGGTAGAGAGATTTAGAAAGAAACCTAGGAGTGTTAATTCATCACATCCAATGTCTGGACAATGTGTTGCAATTAAAGTGAATAGCCTTGCAGAGACGATTTATTAGAATGGTACCATGGATGAGGGGCTTCAGTTATGTGGAAAGACTGGAGGAGATGGGGTTGTTGTTCTTCGAGCAGAGAAAGTTAAGGGGAGATTTAATAGAGATGTTCAAAATTATGTCGGATTTTGATTGAGTAAATAAAGAGAAACTGTTTCCACTGGCAGGAAGGTCGGTAACCAGAGGGCACAGATTTAAGATAATTGGCAAAAGAAACAGAGGAGATGAGGAGAATTGTTTAACGCAGCAAGTTATGATCTTTAATGCTGCCAGAAAGTGTGATGGAAGCAGATTCAATAGTAACTTTCAAAAAGGAATTGGATATATACTTGAAAAGCAAAAATTTGCAGGGCTATTGAGGGAAATGATTCTGTGTGCACATTTATACTTCATTTACTTACGTTTAATCACAGATAACCTCGTTTATAATTTGTATTTTAACCACAAACTTTAACCAAATCATTTATTTTGTATGTTAACTAGACAATTGTGTAGGTAGTTTGGTCAAACAAACTATTTTTGTGTTTTACATTTAATCATGATAGCCTTCAGTAGCTTGAACCATATAATCATTAACGTAGTTGCATATGCTTTCGGATACCTCTGTAATGCATTCATAAGCATAATGTTTTTTTGTAAATGTTGTGAAGATAATAGTGTCCTGTCAGCCTGGGAAAAGACAGGCAGCCCTCCCCAACAGAAATAGGGTGCGCAGCTGCAAGCAAGGCCTTGACAACACAGTAACTCAGAGGTCCATTTCTGGAAACAGACACGGCTACGTGCTTAGCAGTTGTACGAAAACTGCAGGGTCTGCAAGAAAGTTGAAAAAGAAAGGTTGAAGGTCTCCAACTTAGAAGGAGTTAACCTTTGGGCATGTGAACATCATCAGACCCAGGGCCCACTGTTGGCAGCCCTCTATTGGCCTACTCTAATTAGAGATAGGGGAAAGTAACCTGAATGGGTTAATGATGCCTGTTGAACATCAAGTATCATTTCTACCATAAAGATCAGCCCAAAACTCATGCTTTTTGTAAAGAAATAGCACGACTAGGATGCGATCGTCCGGAACAACTGCGCTGGCACCAGAATACAATTCTGCCCTGAACACCACTCGGGTGAGCTTTGCCTTTGCTGTTCAGTATAAATTACTGTTTACTGTACTGTGTGTACTTGACTCCATTCTTATTCCAAATAAGGTACTCAACTGTTACCAATTGGTTGTGTCAGACTTTCCTAGATTGTAGGGATTCCCAAAGGCTCACTGCTGTGAGGCCTAGGCTACGCCTTTCATGGCCTCCGAAGGGAATTCTTATGGGGAAACAGTAAATGAGTAGGATTAATTGGATAACTCTTTCAAAGAGCCGGCACAGGCACAATGGGCCGAATAGCCTCCTTCTGGGCTGTAAGATCCTATGATTCTAACATTTATCCCTCAACCAACACCAGTTAGGTGGGATAAGGCAAAAAAAGGGAAGCTTATGTCAGATACCAAGGAGTATAGAAACTGCAGGGGTGAAATTAAAAAGGAAATTAGGAAAGCAAAGAGAAGGCATGAAAAAATATTGGCTAGTAAAATCAGGGAAAATCCAAAGATGTTTTAGAAATACATAAAGAGCAAGGTGATAACTAAGGAAAGAGTAGGGCCTATTAGAGACCAAAAGGGTAACCTATGCATAGAGGCGGAAGACGTAGGTATGGTTCTTAAGGAATACTTTGCGCCTGCCCTCACAAAAGAGGGAGACGATGCAGACATTGTAATTAAGGAAGAGGACTGTGAAATATTGGATGAGATAAACATAGAGAGAGAGGAAATATTAAGGGGTTTAGGATCTTTGAAAGTAGATAAATCGCCAGGCCCGGATGAAACATATCCCAGGCTGTTAAGAGAAGCAGGGGAGAAAATAGCAGAGGCGCTGACCATCATTTTCCAATCCTCTCTGGCTACAGGCGTGGTGGTGGAGAACTGCTAACATTGTACCATTGTTTAAAAAAGGGAGAAAGGGATAGACCAATTAATTACAGGCCAGTCAGCCTAACCTTGGTGGTGGGCAAATTACTGGAAACAATTCTGAGGGACATTATTAATAGTCATTTAGAAAGGCACGGATTAATCAAGGACAGTTAGCATGGCTTTGTTAAGGGAAGGTCGTGTCTGACTAACTTGATTGAATTTTTTGAGGAGGTAACAAGAAGGGTCAATGAGGGTGGCGCATTTGATGTAGTCTACATACATTTTAGCAAGGCTTTTGACAAGGTCCCACATGGCAGACTGGTCAGAAAAGTAAAAGCCCATGGGATCCAAGGGAAAGTGGCAAGTTGGATCCAAAATTGGCTCAGTGGCAGGAAGCAAAGGGCCGACAGGTGTTTTTGTGACTAGAAGGCTGTTTCCAGTGGGATGCCGCAGAGCTCAGTACGAGGTCCCTTGCTTTTTGTGATATATATCAATGATTTAGACTTAAATGTGGGGGCATGATTAAGAAGTTTGCAGATGATACAAAAATTGGCCATGTGGTTGATAGCAAGGAGGAAAGTTGTAGACTGCAGGAAAATATCAATGGTGAGATGAGGTGAGCAGAAAAGTGGCAAATGGAATTCAATCTGGATAAATGTAAGGTAATGCATTTGGGGTGGGCAAACAAGGCAAGGGAATACACAATAAATGGGAGGTTACTGAGAGGTGCAGAGGAACAGAGGGACCTTGGAGTGCATGTCCACAGATCCCTGAAGGTAGATAAGGCGGTTAAGGCATACGGGATACTTTCCTTTATTAGCCAAAGCATAGAACGTAAGAGCAGGGAGGTTATGTCAAAACGTTAGAAAACACTAGTTCGGCTACAGCTAGAGTACAGCATACAGTTCTGGATTAGTGAAGATTAGTGAAGACAAATGTAGGTCCCTTACAGTCAGAAACAGGAGAATTTATAATGGGGAAGAAGGAAATGGCAGAGCAATTAAACAAATACTTTGGTTCTGTCTTCACAGAAGAGGACACATAACTTTTTAGAAATGCTAGGGAACCAAGGGATTAGTGAGAAGGAGGAATTAAAGGAAATTAGTATTAGTAAAAAGTGCTGGAGAAATTAATGGGACTGAAAGCCAATAAATCCCCAGGGCCTGATAATCTGTATCCTAGAGTACTAAAAGAGGTAGTCATGGAAATAGTGGATGCATTAGTTGTCATCTTCCAAAATTTGATAGATTATGGAACAGTTCCTGCAGATTGGAGGGTGGCAAATGTAACACCACTATTTAAAAAAGGAGGGAGAGAGAAAACAGGGAACTACAGACCAGTTAGCCTAACATCAGTAGTAGGGAAAATGCTAGAGTCTATTATAAAGGATGTGATAACAGGACATTTAGAAAATATCAACGGGATTAGACAAAGTCAACATGGATTTATGAAAGGGAAATCATGTTTGACAAACCTACTGGAGTTTTTTGAGGATGTAACTGGTAAAATAGATAAAGGAGAACCAGTGGATGTGGTTTATTTGGATTTTCAGAAAGACTTTGATAAAGTCCCACATAAGAGATTATTGTGCAAAATTAAAGCACATGGGATTGGTGGTAATAGACTGGCATGGATTGAAAATTGGCTAATAGACAGGAACAGAGAGTAGGAATAAATGGGTCTTTTTCGGGGTGGCAGGCAGTGACTAGTGGGGTACCGCAGGGATCAGTGCTTGGGCCCCAACTATTCACAATATATATCAATGATTTGGATGAGGGAACCAAATGTAATATTTCCAAGTTTGCTAACGACACAAAACTAGGTGGGATCGTGAGTTGTGAGGAGGATGCAAAGAGGCTTCAAGGCGATTTAGGCAAGTTGAGTGAGTGGGCAAATACATGGAAGATGCATTATAACGTGGATAAATGTGAAGTTATCCACTTTGAAAGGAAAAACAGAAAGGCAGAGTGTTATTTAAATGGTGATAGATTGGGGAATGTTGATGTACAAAGGGACCTGGGTGTCTTTGTACACCAGTCACTGAAAGCAAACATGCAGGTGCAGCAAGCAGTTAAGAAGGCAAATGGTATGTTGGCCTTCATTGCAAGAGCATTTGAGTATAGGAGCAAGGGTGTCTTACTGCAGTTATACAGGGCCTTGGTGAGACCACACCTGGAGTATTGTGTGCAGTTTTGGTCTCCTTACCTAAGAAAGGATATACTTGCCATGGAGGGAGTGCAGCGAAGGTTCACCAGACTGATTCCTGGGATGGCAGGATTGTCATGTGAGGAGAGATTGGGTCGACTCAGCCTGTATTCTCTCCAGTTTAGAAGAATGAGAGGGGATCTCATTGAAACATATAAAATTCTGACAGGACTCGACAGACTGGATGCAGGAAGGATGTTTCCCCTGGCTGGAGGGTCCAGAACGAGGGGTCACAGTCTCAGGATACGGGGTAGGACATTTAGAACTGAGTTGAGGAGAAATTTCTTCACTCAAGAGGGTGGTGAACCTGTGGAATTCTCTATCACAGAAGGCTGTGGAGGCCAAATCACTGAATATATTTAAGAAGGAGCTAGACAGATTTTTAGACACAAAAAACATCAAGGGGTATGGGGAGAGAGTGGGAATATGGTATTGAGATAGAGGATCAGCTATGATCATATTGAATGGTGGAGCAGGCTCGAAGGGCCGAATGGCCTATTCCTGCTCCTATTTTCTATGTTTCTATAGTCACCACATTACAGGAAAGATGTGATTGCACTAGAGAGGGTACAGACAAGATTTACAAGGGTGTTGCCAGGACTGGAGAATTTTAGCTATGAGGAAAGATTGGATAGGCTGGGGTTTTTTTCTTTGCAACAGAGGAGGCTGAAGGGAGATTTAATTGAGGTGTATAAAATTATACGGTGTCTAGATAGAGCGGATAGGAAGGCCTTATTTCCATTAGCAGAGAGGTCAATAATCAGGGGGCATAGATTTTAAGTAATTGGTAAAAGGATTAGAGAGGAGTTGAGGAGAAAATCTTTCACCCAGAGGGTGGTGGGGGTCTGGAACTCACTGCCTGAAAGGGTGGTAGGGATAGAAATCCTCATCACATTTAAAAAGTACCTGGATATGCACCTGTAACCTACAAGGCTACGGACCAAGAGCTGGAAAGTGGGTTTAGGCTGGATAGCTTTTCTTCGGCTGGCACAGACACGATGGGCCGAATGGCCTCCTTCTGTGCAGTACTTTTCTATGATTCTACCACCAAAACAGGTTAACTTGTCATTTATCTCATTACTGTTTGTGGGACTTTGTGCAAAGTTGTTGTGTTTGCCAACATAAGAATTGTGACTGCACTTCAAAAGTAATTCTTCGGCTGGGAAGCATTTTGGGGCATCCCGAGGATGTGAAAAGCGGTCTATAAATGCAAGTTCTTTCTTAAATACTCCCGTGAAAGCAACCACATTAAAAAGAATGCGCTGAATACTGACATTTAACGTTTCATAAACAATGTATTGGCTTGGAACCTACAGAACTGCTGAGCCAAACAGGTGTACACTTGCATTTTGCTTCAGTTGTGCATCATTTGGTTGGTTCAGATTTTCAACACACTGATGTGGAAGCTTCTTCCATATTGAAGCTAGCCCATTTCAAATTTCTGTATTTTAGAGTCATAGAGTTATACAGCACGGATAGAGGCCCTTCGGCCCATCGTGTCCGCGCTGGCCATCAAGCCCTGTCTACTCTAATCCCATATTCCAGCATTTGGTCCGTAGCCTTGTATGCTATGGCATTTCAAGTGCTCATCCAAATGCTTCTTGAATGTTGTGAGGGTTCCTGCTTCCACAACCCTTTCAGGCAGTGAGTTCCAGACTCCAACCACCCTCTGGGTGAAAAAGTTCTTTCTCAAATCCCCTCTAAACCTCCCGCCTTTTACCTTGAATCTATGTCCCCTTGTTATAGAACCCTCAACGAAGGGAAAAAGCTCCTTAGTATCCATCCTATCTGTGCCCCTCATAATTTTGTACACCTCAATCATGTCCCCCCTCAGCCTCCTCTGCTCCAAGGAAAACAAACCTAATTTTCCCAGTCTCTCTTCATAGCTGAAGCGCTCCAGCCCTGGTAACATCCTGGTGAATCTCCTCTGCACCCTCTCCAAAGCGATCACATCCTTCCTGTAGTGTGGCGACCAGAACTGCTCCAGCTGTGGCCTAACCAGTGTTTTATACAGCTCCATCATAACCTCCTTGCTCTTATAATTCTATGCCTCGGCTAATAAAGGTAAGTATCCCATATGCCTTCTTTACCACCTTATCTACCTGTTCCGCTGCCTTCAGGGATCTGTGAACTTGCACACCAAGATCCCTCTGACCCTCTGTCTTGCCTAGGGTCCTCCCATTCATTGTGTATTCCCTTGCCTTGTTAGTCCCTCCAAAGTGCATCACCTTGCACTTTTCCGGGTTAAATTCCATTTGCCACTGTTCCGCCCATCTGACCAACCCATCTATATCGTCCTGCAGACTGAGGCTATCCTCCTCGCTATTTACCACCCTACCAATTTTTGTATCATCAGCGAACTTACTGATCATACCTTTTACATTCATATCCAAGTCATTAATGTAGACCACAAACAGCAAGGGCCCCAGCACAGATCCCTGTGGTACCCCACTGGCCACAGGCTTCCAGTCACAAAAACAACCTTCGACCATCACCCTCTGCCTTCTGCCACTAAGCCAGTTTTGTATCCAAAGTGCCAAGGCACCCTGGATTCCATGGGCTCGTACCTTCTTGACCAGTCTCCTGTGGGGGACTTTATCGAAGGCCTTACTGAAATCCATGTATACCACATCCACTGCGTTACCCTCATCCACACGCCTAGTCACCCCCTCAAAAAATTCAATCAAATTAGTCAGACATGATCTTCCCTTGACAAAGCCATGTTGACTATCCCTGATTAATCCTTGCTTCTCCAAGTGGAGACTAATTTTGTCCTTCAGAATTTTTTCCAATAATTTTCCTACCACTGATGTTAGGCTCACTGGCCTGTAGTTCCCCGGTTTTTCCCTACTCCCCTTCTTGAATAATGGTACCACATTAGCGGTTCTCCAGTCCTCTGGCACATCCCCTGTGGCCAGAGAGGTTCTGAATATATGTGTTCGAGCCCCCGCAATCTCCTCCTTTGCCTCACACAGTAGCCTGGGATACATTTCGTCCGGGCCTGGGGATTTATCCATTTTTAGGCCTGCTAAAACCGCCAATACCTCCTCCCGCTCGATGTTAACATGTTCGAGTATATCACAGTCCCCCTGCCGTATTTCTATGTCTACATCGTCCTTCTCCATAGTGAAAACAGATGCAAAAAATTCTTTTAGAACCCCTCCTACATCTGCCGGCTCCACACGCAGATTGCCATTTTTGTCCCTAATGGGCCCTATTTTTTCCCTTAATATACTTATGAAACATCTTAGGATTTTCCTTTATTTTGCTCGCCAGTGTTATTTCATGGCCCCTCCTTGATCTCCTAATTTCTTTTTTAAGTATCCCCTGCACTTTTTGTACTCCTCTAGGGCTTCCTCCGTCTTTAGCCTTTTGTATCTGCCAAAAGCCCTCCTTTTTTTCCTAATCCATTCTCGTATATCCCCTGACATCCAATGTTCCCTGGAGTTCTTGGAACCACCCTTGACCTTTACGGGAACATGTTGCAATTGTATGGTCTCAATCTCCCTTCTGAAAGACTCCCATTGCTCCGATGCGGATTTTCCTACAAGCAGCTGATCCCAGTCCATTTTGGCCAGATCCTGCCTTATCCTATTAAAATCGGCCTTCCCCCAATTTAGAACCTTTATTTCCGGCCCCTCCCTATCCTTTTCCATGACCACCTTAAATCTCACCGAATTATGGTCACTGTCACCAAAGTGCTCACCTACTAGCACTTCTTCCACTTGGCCGGCCACATTCCCTAGAATTAGGTCCAGTACCGCCCTCTCTCTTGTAGGACTTTCTACATGCTGGCTCAAAAAGCTCTCCTGGATGCACGTTAAGAATTTTGTACCCTCTAAGCCTTTTACACTCTGAGTATCCCAGTTAATATTGGGGAAGTTGAAATCCCCCACTATAAAATAATTACTCTGGTTCACTTGGTCCAATTAACAACCAAATTATAGTAGATACCTCACAGCTTTGATAGCTTTCTAAATATTTAATTTATGCCATTTGCAAAGATGAAATATTTAAAAGCTAATTTTTGTAGGCCTCTGTCCTAGTCTGGCAAATTTCTGAACCAAACTGAATAATCCAGCAGTTTTTTGATACGTAAAAGTCTCACAGTGTGTCTATTGTTCTTTTATGTTGAACGGTCCCAAAACTTAGTAATTGCCTGTTTTCATTTCCACTTTGAAATAAAAAACAAAATGGGAAAAAATAGCAGAAAAGAAAAACAAGATGTAAACTTGATGAACAGAAAGCATGATCAGATCAATGATTGACAGTATGATTAACTCGTTGGCAAATGCAGCAGTCATTTTATGCCAGCCAAGTCCTATAATTAGCCTTGGGATAAATGACCATTTAAGTATAACTTTGACCAACAAATGGGATTACGAGCTCAGGCCTTTGGCATGGATCTCAAACCTGCAACCTCCTGATTCAGAGTCTACCGCCAATTGAACCAAACTCCGAGTACCTACTGTCCACCTACCCAAGGCTCAAACCCACACATCAATTTCTTACAATGATAACTAATCTTCATGGGGATAAGGTTAACAAGAGGGAGCAGCGTCAGGCAAGCAGGTTCTGTTTAGAGTTGAGGTGACTCCAAGATGACACGTCTGACAATGCAAGTTCAGAACCAAGTACTTGAACCAGATGGGTATGTGGTGCCCCAGGGTACAACTGATGGCTAATCAGCCAACCTGGCTCTATGGTTGAATCTGCTTCCGGCAACTTGTCTCTGAGCTCACTGGACTCTCGTAAGTGGGTTGCGTCTCTGCAAAAGAGTGGGCATTCCACGTGGGACAAGTAGAAACTTGACCTGTGTGGATTTCTCAATAGTTTGATTTGGAGATTCAAACATGGTGATGGGTGTGTGTGTGTGTGTGTGTGTGTGTGTGTGGGTGTGTCAGACATCTGACTGACCAAAAATGCCAATGGGTCACTGAGTGATGAAGACTTCATACTCTACCTCACAAATCATGAAACAGCAATTCAAGAAGTGTTAGTGAGTGGAGTAATTAAATATTCAAGTTAAAAATTACAAATATTAAAAAGGGTAGTAAGAAAAATGAAATTACAAAAAGGAAGGAGGCAGACAGCAAAGGGAGGACAACCTTTACTCTTCATCGTCAATTTGTCCAAGAGAAAAGATATCATTTTGCACGGATGAAGCGAAATAATTTCACAATATTACCTTTTCTTGCTGAAGAGTCAGATGCTTGACTTTATCATCTGCTGGCTTGGCCTCTTTGTCATTAGTTTGTTCGATGTCTTTGCTTGTGCTTACACCCTTCCACTCTTTATTCTTGACTTCGGCATTCCCTTTCATTTCAGTACGCAGCTTGGGAACAAAACTGCCAAAGCAGGTGTCCACAAATGCTTGGACACTGTTTGTTGGGTATGAAAGTAAGTTGGCAAAACTCTTTTTTGTAGATGGAGTTGGAGAAGATTGGCCAGGTGCACCAGTATGGGTACTGCAAGTATTTAAACCATCAATCTTTTTTTCATCTACTCCATTTACTTTTGATTTAAAAGATGCGGTCATTGTAGGATCTAACTCAGCCCCATCTTTTAGGTCACACGAAGGTAATTTATCACCCTTTTCTATATCCATTTGCCCTGTGCTCCCAAAATAACTGTTGATATGGTGTGACACAAAGTTATATGTTTCTCCAAAATTTGTAGTAATATAGCTGACATGGAAAAGATTTGTTCTTCCATGACTCTCTTTATCAATTGCACTGTTACTGGATGGTTTCTTGTTAGAATTATCTTCAGGTTGCGAGCCAATAGCTGAGGTGGAAACTGAGTGGACGGTATTCCCTACTGTCTGGGTTGGATCTGAACCATCCTGACCTTCACCAGACTTACAGGCAGTTAATTTGCTCGAGCTTTCACACGGCACCCCTATCTCGGTTTCCGAATCTTTCACCAAAATACTTAGACTGGGTTTCAATCGTACAAGTTTTCCAATGAGCTCAGTGTGTGTGCTGCTGACAGCTTTCGACACAGAGTCTAAAGTGCTCTTGATTCGCGACATGCGACACCTCAGGATCGTCGTTCCCTTTGGAGGGGAGGTACTCTGTGCACAATGCAGGTATACAAAATAAATGTGCTTTTTCAAGTAAGCAGGATCACCAATAAGTGCTACTCCTCTTCGGCTCCATTTGCAGCGAATGTGCTTGAGGATTTCTTGGGTCCTTTTACTGGAAGGTTCCCTGCCTGGATAAAGTGGTCGAGAATGACCGAAATAATCTATTTGTAAATTAATTCTCAAGGGCACAGTCCTCTTGGTTGACAACTTAACCAAAAGTTTTTTGCACCGTTTAGAATTCTACAGATAGGTATCAGGAATCAAACTGTGACATGACCGGGAGGGCTGTAGTACTTCACGGACTCCACTTTGATCCTTCGCTTTGTGCATCACCTGGTCTCCCTCTCTGCTCCTGAAAAATAAAACAAAGATCAACTGTGGATTTTTTTTTTAAAAAGGCAAGCCTGATTTCAATAGAATAGGTTTAACAAAGTGCAAATGCGCTTTTGTTACTCGGACAAATTTAAAATTGCCAAAATAATAAAAAATCATGGATTGTTGCTGTCAGATTACGTTGTTACAGGGAATACATTGTGCAAATTTATATTTCAGTGTTATTACGAGGCCTATTTCGTGTGTTGGTACCAATAAGTTAAAGGAAAAAAAAAAATCACACAAGTCCATACATTTTCATATTGTAAGACACTCAGTGAATCATCTCAAAATGCTCTCACCACCAGTGCCAGGTCTGTATCCAGAAATGCTTTGAACTTGGTGCCATATATCTGGAGTTCAAAGTATTTTCTCCAGACACAACCCAAGATTGGAAAGACAAGATCTGTAATTTTATTCTCTGGTCTCGTTCAGTTATATGAGAATTGCACACTCGGTATTCTGCTTCACTGAAATCGTAGCGACAGTGCAGATGTTTCCTTACTTGCTGGTACATTAAACTGGTTGCTGGCCACCACTTTCCCTCTCAGTGCATTGGTGTTTGTCCTCAACTCTTGTGTCATGTGGTATAGTTAGAAAGCCAATTGTGTCTTACAAGTGAAGAATTGGCGATTTTCTTTTTGTGTAAGGAATCTTACAACACCGGTTTATAGTCCAACAGTTTTATTTGAAAATCACAAGCTTTCGGAGATTATCTCCTTCGTCAGGTGAGTGAGTGAATGAGAGGTTCTCAAATCGCATATCTTATATTAGGCTGGGGCACCATCACACCAATCAAAGGTGTCGTTGGTGTTCAGACAGGTTAGCCACGGAAAACAGTAGGTCCCAGTATACTGAATACACAATGGGTCAAATTACACAGACAAAAAGAGACCCAAAAGGCAGAGAGAGAGAGAGAGAGAGAGAGAGAGAGAGAGAGAATGTCCAGTTGTATTAAAAACAGATAACTTTTTTTTCCTGCTGGTGGGGTTATGTGTAGCGTGACATGAACCCAAGATCCCGGTTGAGGCCGTCCTCATGGGTGCGGAACTTGGCTATCAATTTCTGCTCGACGATTTTGGTTTGTTTTGCGTCGAGCAGAAATTGATAGCCAAGTTCCACATCCATGAGGACGGCCTCAACCGGGATCTTGGGTTCATGTCACGCTACACGTAACCCCACCAGCAGGAAAAAAAAGTTATCTGTTTTTAATACAACTGGACATTTTCTCTCTCTCTCTCTCTCTCTCTGCCTTTCGGGTCTCTTTTTGTCTGTGTAATTTGACCCATTGTGTATTCAGTACACTGGGACCTACTGTTTTCCGTGGCTAACCTGTCTGAACACCAACGACACCTTTGATTGGTGTGATGGTGTCTCAGCCTAATATAAGATATGCGATTTGAGAACCTCTCATTCACTCACTCACCTGACGAAGGAGATAATCTCCGAAAGCTTGTGATTTTCAAATAAAGCTGTTAGACTATAAACCGGTGTTGTAAGATTCCTTACATTTGTCCACCCCAGTCCATCACCGGCATCTCCACATCATGGCTTCTTTTTGTGTGGAAGAGAATACAATATAGTTGTGCTTATATAATTCTATGTAACAATTCTTGAGAACAATTAATTGGTGTTTGGTCACTGAAGAGGCTAGAGAGCTAAAGTGCTTTTTATCGTGAGATATACCAGTTGCCTGGTGATGGTAAATTAAGTTAAGGCAAGTTTGTTAGTGCCCATTACTACCAGCCAGCTTTTGCTCTCGAGTATGTTTATGTGCTCGCATGTGCTAAATGTTTTTGATTATGGCCCAGATGCTCACTGATTGATAGCTAGCACACACTTTCTTTTTTTTTAAATTCTAGCTACTCGCGGTAATATAATTTAGGCTGAGTTCTCTTTAAATTTATGGACTTAACAACAGCAACTTGCATTTATATAGTACCTTTAATGTAGAAAAACATCCCAAGACTTAATTCCATATTCAATGTAAAATCTGCATCGTGTATCTTTTTTGTTATACATTCATGGGATGTGGACATCGCTGGCCATCGCTAATTGCCTTTAAGAAGGTGGTGGTGAGCCGCCTTCTTGAACCACTGCAGTCCCTGTGGTGAAGGTACTCCCACAATGATGTCAGGTAAGGAGTTCCAGGATTTTGACTCAGCGACAATGAAGGAACAACAATGTATTTCCAAGTCAGGATGGTGTGCGACTTGGAGGGGAACGTGCAGGTGGTGTTGTTCCCATGTGCCTGCTGCCCTTGTCCTTCTGGTGGTAGAGGTCGCGGGTTTGGGAGGTGCTGTCGAAAAAGCCTTGGTGAGTTGCTGCAGTGCATCCTGTAGATGGTACACACTGCAGCCACGGTATGCTGGTGGTGAAGGGAGTGAATGTTTAGGGTGGTGGATGGGGTACCAATTAAGCAGGCTGCTTTGTCATGGATGATGTCGAGCTTCTTGAGTGTTGTTGGAGCTGCACTCATCCAGGAAAGTGGAGAGTATTTCATCACACTCCTGATTTGTGCCTTGTAGATGGTGGAAAGGCTTTGGGGAGACAGGAGGTGAGTCACTCGCCGCAGAATACCCAGCGTCTGAGCTGCTCTTGTAGCCATAGTATTTATATGGCTGGTCCAGTTCAATTTCTGGTCAATGGTGATGCCAAGGATGTTGATGGTGGGGGATTCAGAGATGGTAATGCCATTGAATGTCAAGGAGAGATGATTAGACACTCTCTTGTTGGAGATGGTCATTGCCTGGCAATTGTCCGACACAAATGTTACTTGCCGCTTATCAGCCCAAGCCTGGATGTTGTCCAGGACTTACTGCATGCGAGCACAGATTGCTTCATTATCTGAGGGGTTGCGAATGGAACTGAACACTGTGCAATCATCAGTGAAATCCCCACTTCTGACCTTATGATGGAGGGAAGGTTATTGATGAAGCAGCTGAAGATGGTTGGGCCTAGGTCAGTGCCCTGAGGAACTCCTGCAGCAATGTCCTGGGGCTGAGATGATTGGCCTCTGACAACCACTACTTCTTTTGTGCTAGGTTTGACTCCAGCCACTGGAAAGTTTTCCCCAATTCCCATTGACTTCAATTTTACTAGGGCTCCTTGATGCCACACTCAGTCAAATGCTGTCTTGATGTCAAGGGCAGTCACTCTCACCTCACCTCTGGTATTTGGCTCTTTTGTCCATGTTTGGACCAAAGCTGTAATGAGATCTGGAACCGAGTGGTCCTGGCGGAACCCAAACTGAGCATCGGTGAACAGGTTATTGGTGAGTAAGTGTTTGATAGCACTGTCGACGACACCTTCCATCACTTTGCTGATGATTGAGAGTAGACTGATGGGGCGGTAATGGCCGGATTTGATTTGTCCTACTTTTTGTGGACAGGACCTACCTGGGCAATTTTCCTCTTTGTTGGGTAGATGCAAGTGTTGTAGCTGTACTAGAACAGCTTGGCTAGAGGAACTGCTAGTTCTGGAGCACAAGTCTTCAGCATTACAGCTGGGATGTTGTCGAAGTCCATAGCCTTTGCTGTATCCAGTGCACTCAGCCGTTTTTTGATATCACATGGAATGAATCGCATTGGCTGAAGACTAGCTTCTGTGATGGTGGGGATCTCGGGAGGAGGCCAAAATGGATCATCCACTCAGCACTTCTGGCTGAAGATGGTTGCAAAACGCTTCAGCCTTGTCTGTTGCAGTCGTGCTGGGCTTAGCCTTCATTGAGGATGGGGATGTTTGCAGAGCCTCCTCCTCCCGTTAGTTGTTTAATTGTCCACCACCATTCCCGACTGGATGTGGCCGGACTGCAGAGCTTTGATCTGATCCATTGGTTGTGGGATCGCTTAGCTCTGTCTATAGCATGATGCTTCCGCTGTTTAACATGCATGTGGTCCTGTGTTGTAGCTTCACCAGGTTGGCAACTCATTTTTAGGTACGCCTGGTGCTGCTCCTGGCATGCTCTTCTACACTCCTCATTGAACCAGGGTTGATCCCCTAGCTTGATGGTAATGGTAGAGTGAGAGATATGCCGGGCCACGAGGTTACAGATTGTGCTGGAATACAATTCTGCTGCTGCTGATGGCCCACAGCGCCTCATGAATGCCCAGTTTTGAGCTGCTAGATCTGTTCTGAATCTAACACATTTAGCACGGTGGCAGTGCCACATAACACAATGGACGCTGTCCTCAGTGTGAAGACGGGACTTCGTCTCCGCAAGTACTGTGCAGTGGTCACTCTTACCAATACTGTCACGGACAGATGCATCTGCAACAGGTGGACTGATGAGGACATGGTCAAGTAGGTTTTTCCCTTGTGTTGGTTCTCTCACCACCTGCCACAGGCCTAATCTGGCAGTTATGTCCTTCACGACTCAACCGGTCAGTAGTGGTGCTATCAAGCCACTCGGTGGTGATGGACATTGAAGTCCCCCATCCAGAGTACATTGTGTGCCCTTGCTACCCTCACGTCTTCCTCCAAGTGGTGCTCAACATGGAGGAGTACTGATTCATCAGCTGAGGGAGGGCGGTAGGTGGTAATGACCAGGAGGTTTCCTTGCCCATGTTTGACATGATGCCATGACACTTTATGGGGTCCGGAGTCAATGTTGAGGACCACTCTCTCTTGACTGAATATCACCGTGCCGCCACCTCTGGGACAGGACATACCCAGGGATGGTGATGGAGGAGTCAGAGACGTTGGCTGAAAGGTATGATTCTGTGAGTATGGCTATGTTAGACTGTTGCTTGACTAGTCTGTGGGACTGCTCTCCCAGTTTTGGCACAAGTCCCCAGATATTAGTGAGGATAACTTTGCAGGGTCAACTGGGCTTGGTTTGCCATTGTCGTGTCATGCCGGGTGGTGCATCCGGTTTTATTCTTATTATGTCTTTTTGTAGCGGGATTGTACAACTAAGTGGCTTGCTAGGCCATTTCAGAGGGCATTAGGGTTACGGTTAGACTTTGACTTTGAGCAGTCTTAACTCTGCTGGTGAAGGACAGGTACGTGGTGAGACAAATGTTACAGATCTTTTACTGATCGGTATAATAGAGAAGCTTAGTACCAATACACCAATAAACCTAACGACACCAGTCTGAGCCTCTTTTCTGTCTGCATTGAGATCATGTGTTTTGCTCTCTACACCCCTGATGCTAAATGGGATGACAACTGATCCATGGTATAGAAGAAAAACTGAAAATGTTGGAAATCTGAATATAATGAGAACAGAAAATGTTAGAAATGCAGAGCGGGTCAGTCAGCAGTACGATTTGAAACTACTAATAAAGAGGCCCAAAATGTAAACCGGTCTTTGTCGTTTCAGATATGGACTGACCACTTACAGCATTTTTTGTTTATGTTTCAGGCATTAGTCTTATGGTCTTCAAATACTGGGAAACAGTGCACTGACTTCAAATGATAAACAGGAAAGAGAACAAATCTACAGTAATGCCTGAAAAATAATAAATGGTTAGGGATGAGTTACAAAAAAGTGCTCCCCACCCCAAAAAAGTTTGAGTCTTCCCTCGAAACTGCTGCTGGGTTACGGTTCCATAAGCACCAGGCACCCTTTGAAAACTCTCCCAAATAATGGTTCTTCATGAACGATCCTAGATACGGAATGTTGGTGGGATATTTGACCACAATGGGCACCACAGCCAAGTCTGATCCCATCCTCACCGGATATCCATTTCCACATACTTATCAAAAGGTGACCCTAGAGAATAATCAGGCGCAGGAACCCTGGCTAAATACTCCTCCAGCCAAGGTGAACAAAGACTATCTAGTGCCCCAACTCCTGCTTGACTCAGGTGAGCACCAACTGCTAATTGAATTTGTAACCTTGAGCTGGATGGCTACGTCCAATACCAGCTGGTGCATTTACCCACTAGGCTATCAGTCAAACAGAAGAAGTGAGGAATTTGAACCTATGTTTCATCTAATGTTAGTATTGTTAGTACTTGAACATTCTATTCTCTCAAGTCTGTCATCATTGAACCATGAAAGCTGAATTGGTTTATAAAGGTCAACCAAATGCTGACATTTCAGAAGATTCATCTTAAATCTACTTACATCTTTCACAAAATTGAAATTAGAGGTCATTTCACAATTACAGACATTTCCAATGTCAGTTCTGAACTCTAATATTCACTGGAGGACATTAACCGCTTTGTGACTATGAAGGAAAAAACAAACTTATTCAAAACACCAAATGCTTGTAACTGTACTACATCTTACATAGTCAAATAAATTGAAAAGTTTTACTGCATGTTAAATTGGCAGGTAGAACAAATCCAGAATATGACTGGTTTCGCTGGGTTCCACTCTTACCCATTAGATCGTAGCCAAACCATCTCCCCCACCTCCCCCTGCACCATCGCCTTGGGAATCATCCAACGATCTATCATTGGCCTCCTACTCTTCCTCGTCTACATGCTACCCCTTAGCAACATCGTCCACAGACACAACGTTAGATTCCGTGTATTCCGATAACGTCCAACTGCACCTCCCTCAACGCCTCCACTGCCTCTGTGACGTCAGACTGCAACTAGTCTTACATCATTTCTTCCAGCTAAACACTGGGAAGAGCAAAACCATCATCTTCAGTCCCCACCACAAATTCAGTACCCTTGCCATTGACACCCTCCCCCTCCCTAGCCACTTCACAGGCTGAGCCAAACTGTTGGCAACCTCAGCGTCCAATTCGACCCCGAGCTGAGCTTCCAACCCGTATGTTCTCAATGACAAATACTGCCTATTTCCACAGTTGGTATCACTGCCTGCCTCAGCCCCTACCTTAGACCATTTGCAGCTGAAACTATCTTCCATGCCTTTTTCACCTCCACTCGTCTATTCCAATGCTCTGATGATCAGCCCCCATCATCCACCTTCCGTAAACTTCAGCTCATCCAAAACTCTGCTACCCGTATTATATTCTGCAGCAAGGCCCTCTCGCCCATCCATCTGGCCCCATGCGGTGGAATTCCCTGGCTCAAACCCTCTACCTCTCCGCCTTCCAGCCCTCCTTTAAAGCCTTGCTTAAAACCCACCTCTTTCACCAACCTATTGGTCACCCCATCCAGTATCGCTTCCTTTACCATTTCAATTTTTTACTGATTACACCCATATGATGTGTCGAGACATTTCTCTGCGTTAAAGACACTATATAACTGCAAGCTGTTGTTTATATTTCTTGAAATAGATTCCCCATTTATATATTTACTGTACTATACCTCATGGACCTTATGTTTAGTAATTGCACAAGACACTTCACAGTAGTGCTAAAGATAGTAACAGAAATGAGGTAATAGTAATTCAGAATGTTCAGCATCCATTCCCCCCCCCCTCCACCTTATGCCTCTGTGAAGTGCCTTGTGAGATTTTTCTACTTTAAAAGCACCATATAAATGTTGTTGTTACTATTTATCCTTTAACAAGATACAACTAGGGTGGGGCAGATTAGTAGTCTATGAATCATCTGTATGATACATCAGCCTGTATATTCCCTGTGACAACTCCCAGCTAAAGTAACAATTGATGCTGGAGATAGGGAAGGAGCTTGGTGCACAAAATATACAGGTTATCTGGCTAATTTTCACAATGCTCCACAAATTAGCACTGCACTTAAACTTTAGTGCACTTTGCAACAGTGACAGTATCTTCGTTTGTGCCTTGAATTTCCTCGTAGCAGGAGTTCCTGGGATCAGCTGCGCCATCAGGGGCGATTGAGAGTCACTTTGCTCTGGGAGGAGTAATATGTACCAGGGAGTCTGTCATTGGTCTTGGAAGAGGCTTTGGGATAAATCCACAGCCTATCCACTCAGCCACGTGTGACAGAATTTTTTAAAAATTGAGCAACCAAGTTGAAGGCCCACAACATAGAATACTACCAAGATCAAAGAGTACAGCTAAAGTAAATAAGGAATTAGCTATTAACTGATGGCAAGCTTGGGACTTTAAAATACTGAAGTTTTAAATTCCAGAAAGTTAAAGGATAAAGTGTCAAACAATGATGATTCCCACGTTACGTGGAAGACTAGAGAAGCTGGGTTTGTTCTCCTTAGAACAGAGAAGATTATGGGGAGATTTAATAGAAGTGTTCAAAGTCATGAAGGGTTTTGATAGAGTAAATAAGGAGAAACTGTTTCCAGTGGCAGAAGGATCAGTAACCAGAGGACACAGATTTAAGGTAACTGGCAAAAGAACCAGAGGCGAGATGAGGAGAAATTTTTTTTTAACACAGCAAGTTGTTATAATTCGGAATGCACTGCCTAAAGAGTAGTGGAAGCAGATTCCATAATAACTTTCAAAAGGGAATTGGAAAAATAATTGAAGGGGGAAATTTACAGGGCTATGGGGAAAGGGCAGGGAGTGGGACTAATTTGATAGCTCTTTCAAAGAGCCAGCACAGGCACAGTGGGAGAAATAGCCTCCTTCTATGATTCTATGTTGAAATAATTGTATGGGTGATGTGAGCAAGTCAGATAAGTCTGATTAAAAAATCAATATGAAGATACTGAGGTGACATCTGTATTTACAGTTGTACTCATTTGAAACTAAGACAACTTCTGGCATTCAGTGATTTTTTTCCCTCTGTTATAACTAAGTACATGGCATGATTTTCTCTTCTGTAAAGTGATGCATGCGTTTAAGTAATAAATATGCACACAAACCCAATGTGTACCTATCTGAAACAAGGATATTTTTGATTGACGAGGAGCAACTTCTGATTTAGCAGCGTAAAACTATAAAGCACATGGCCTCCAATACATTTGCCTGCACGAGCAATGTTGTTACACAGAAATAAGCGTGTGAAACATATGGTACACATCAATTTAGAGATGACTGTAATAATTCTGAAATGTGGTTTTTCCAATGTTATTAGAAATAGGGGTCATATTGCTTATAACACACCTCTGAAACATAGTTCCAAAAATATTAAAAGTTAGGAACTTAAAAAAAAAAACAACTTTTACAAAACCAAATACATTTCCCCTAATTGCTTAGAAATTTATCCAATGATTTAGCTGAGCCACACTAGCAAAGCAAGTCCCAGTTTTTATTGTGCCAGGGTGGCAGTTAGGACACTACAATCAATCCCAACACCCCTCAAATCAAATTTGGGGGGGCAGGGAGGGAAATCAGACAGGGTTCCCACTGGTGTTACTATTCAGCGATCCCTTGTTGGAAGCCTGCATGTGTGGCAATCAGATGAGGACAGAATTGTGTCGTCAATTGTGTCAAAGGCTGCAAGGAGAATGAGGATGACAATGAGGGATAATGCAACGCTAGGAGATGTCATTTGTGGCTTTAATTAGGACCATTTCCGTACAGTGGCAGGGCAAAAATATGATTGGAGAGATTCAAATAGGGAGTTGCGGCAAAGGTGGGCATAGATTTGGGATAAGACAACTCATTTGAGTACTTTGGAACGAGAGATTGGAGATGGGGTGATAGTTTGCCAGGACTGCAGGGTTGAGGACAAGTGTTTTGAAAGGGGGGGGGGGGTGACAGAAGTTCTGAAAGACAAGTGAACAGTGTCTGAGATGAGGGAACCTTTTACAATGTCAGCAAGGGGGGCCAGGAAAAGAAGTTTTGTGTTTAGAGGGAACAGGGTCAAGCAGTTGGTGGATCTCATGGACAAGATCAGCTTGAAGAGCACGAGGCGATAGATAGGGAAGAAACTAGAGAAAGAAACTACGCTAGGTGGAGAGGTTTGGCTTGGTGGGCAAGGGGAAGGGGAGAAACAACAGAAGACAGGACATTAAATGAATGGTCTTAATATTAATCACAAAGAAGTCCATGAACTCTCACACCACTTTAGGTGTGAAGGTGGAGGGGCAGGGTTTAAGGAGATTATGGGTAGTGAAGAATCCTAGTTAACTATCACCGATCTCCAATCTCCCTTTCCAAAGTACTGTATGTGTTGTCTTATCCCAAATCCATGCACATCTTTGCTCTCCAGGATGATCCCGGAACAGTGGGCAGTGTTTGCAGAGGTGACTGAGGCCCGATAATGTTTGATGTGGTCCAGCCAGATCTGGGTGATGAGTGGCTAAACCAGGTGTGCATCAGATAGGCTCAAGTCTGCACCCCTTGGACTTGAGGGAGCAAAGATGCTGGACATACCGGGCGGGGGGAGCGGGGGAATTGGGACGGGAGACTATAAGGATTTTGCTGGGGTAGGGGGGACCTGGGCCCGCAACCGTCCGGAGGGCAGCGGATACCCCTCTACCTTCCATCCCATGTCCCGGAAAGTTCCAGAATCCCACCCAAGCCCGTAACCGCGGGGTAACCGGAGTGAGAAGGCCGCAGAGAAAGGCTTACCCGACGGGTGGCCTGCATCGGACATCCTGACCCCCTCCCCGCCCGCTCCTTTCAACGAGACAAGGGGGGGGGGGAAGGGCAGCCTTTTCGGAGCTACCCGGTCAACAAGAAATTACGACTCCGAGAAAACGGCCTCCTCACACAACCCGAGCGCCTCTGCGGGAAAAGATCGGTGCCCTTGGGTGGGCCGGTCCGGGTCCGGGTGCGGGGAGGGGGCGGGGAGGGGGCAGGACCGCGGGCTGTCAATCACACCGGCAGCAGCGTCCGATTAGCTGCACCCCTACAGGCCACCTCCGCCCTGCTCCAATCGGAGAACGGGAGGTGACATCATCGCCGCGCAGCGTCAGTGCTGGGGTTACTGGCGGTCAGGAGGGTGGGGACATAGTCCCAAGTTGAATGGATAAATGCAGGTGGGTGGATATTGGATAAAAATAAACATACGCAGCAAAACTCCTCTTTTTTCCCTAATCCCATTGGAAGGGGAAAAATGTAAACACAAAGTGACAACATGTCTGAAAAAAAAATCCCTTGGCATTTCAGCTTGAGACCCCCCCCCCCCCCCCGGTCAGAACTTCAAGTCCCCACTTAAAGCATTAACTTTATTAAATGTTAAGTAGTGTCTCCCCTTCGCTCATCATATTTTATACCTCACATAAGTGACTCTTTTTTTCACATGTTCGTCAAAGCAGTTGTTTTGGCTGGCTATTTGACTTTGGAGACATGTCAGTGGAGTCCAATCCTAGTCAAATGTCCACACATGTACTATCAGACATGGACCACTGCATAACAGTCAGGGTCAATCTTTCCACTCCCTATCCCAGGGGTGATGAGGCTGATTGCAGCAAGCCTACTGCAACCCTGGCTAAGATTAGCTAAGTCAGCACATAGCTGGGATCAAACCTGGGCCCTTCCCATTTGTATGGCTTGGCTCTATGTTGCCTTTACCGACTGAGTCACTGTAGGTACATAGAGTTGCCATTTTAAGGATAGGCCCTTCATCACAAAGTAGTTAAGAGAAATCACCTGGCAAGTCACTCCCAGTCATTTTCTTACACCTTATGGTCAGCTCAAGAGACATGGGACCTGGTCACCTGACTTACTTCTCATCATGGCATAAGAAGACCTAAAGTAAGAGGAAAAATTAATTTCAGAAAAAAAGAATAATGACCTTGGTAATCCAATTGCAACTGAAAGCCATGTGTCAAAACATTGTCAGAAAAAAGAAACTTTGAAAGGTCCGATTTGGCTGAGATCTTTATTATAAAATAAAGTTTGTACTGGTCCATGGTATGAATTGGAAAGTCAAACTTAATTCCATTGCTACCAGTTAATTTTATTCCTGGTTCATTGGTAGCACGTTCACCTCTGAGTCAGAAGGTTGTGGGTTGTGGCTGCACTCCAGGACTTGAGCCCTTAATCTAGGCTGGCATTGTAGTGCGATACTGAGAGAATGCTGCACTATATTTTGGAGGAGGTGTTAAACCGAGGCTCCATCTGCCTGTTAAGGTGAATGTAAAAGATACCACATTTCAAAGAAGAGCAGGGGAGTCTTGCTGGTGTCGTAGCCAACATTTATCCCTCAACCAAAACGTCCCGTTGAATTTGAACACGATACAAATTTTAAATTTGAAGCATTGGTGTAGGTCAGCAAGCTTAAGGGTGATGGGTGTGCGGGACTTGGTGCGGGTTAGGATACAGGCTCCTAATGAAGCAGTTATCCAATGCGATATGACATGGTTCCCATCCTGCTGAAATCATCTCATTTGCATTGCTTGACAGATTTATCAACACCTGAATAATTGCAACTTTCCTATTTTGACTGTGGTTCTTCCCGAATGTTGGGGGAAAGTTCATACATGGCAGCAATGTTAAAATGTAATTGTTGGTACAGGTGGCAGAGCTGATGGAAAGCAATGCTGGTAGCAATAATTTACAATTGTCACTGGTGGTCATTTCTCTGGAGACAGGGAACAAAACCATCATGAAAGGTCATGTTCCCTGCCACTAGAAGGATATAATCCACACAATTTATATAGCAATATAAAGGAGTGTAAATGTCCTGGATAGGTCTTTGTTAACAATGACACTTAACATATCAATTTTCAGCTAAACATAAATATAAAGAATCTTGCAGAGATAAAGCTATTTGGACAGATAAAATTTACCAAGTTGTTTTACGGTTTTGGTGGGATTTCCAACTTTGGTGAAGGGTGATTAGTTAGATTACCTGAAGTAAAGCTTTAGTTTTGATAACTTACGGGTATTTAATTGAGAACAGTATAAGTAGTTCAGTTCAGCACTTCAACAGCTCTGCTTTGCTTCCTGGTCATTTAGGAGTACAGGGGTAAATGTTTTAGTGTGTATCAGTAAGTCAGTGGAAGTATCAGAAAGTATAGATTTAGAATATAAGTACATGCAAGTTGCTTGCTGGATCCTAGAGAAAGTAGGCAACTGCCAATGATGCAGGAAGAGATTACAAATTACTTACTAAATATATACTACAGACATAACTGCGAGTCCCAAATGGTGTGTTGCCTCCCTGTTGCCAGAGTGAAGGGCATCATGCAACTTTGTGGAAAAAAATCTTTCTGAAAAGAGAGCGAGCAGCCAAAAGTTGCAGTCGGCATTGGAACCCATGGCGTTGATAAAAATATGTTTGAGGTCTTGCAGAGAGAGTTTAATCAGTCAGACACCCCAGAGTGAAAAACAAGAGTTCAATTGTGGTAATCTCCAGACTGCTTCCTGCGCCACATGCTAAATAGGTTAAAGAAGGAAAAACTACAGGCCAGTCAGATTAACCTCGGTGGTGGGGAAGCTTTTAGAAATGATAATCCAGGAAAAAATTAATAGTCACTTGGACAAGTGTGGATTAATAAAGGAAAGCCAGCATGGATTTGTTAAAGGCAAATCGTGTTTAACCAACTTGATTGAGTTTTTTGATGAGGTAACAGAAAGGGTTGATGAGGGCAATGCGGTTGATGTGTATATGGACCTTCAAAAGACGTTTGATAAAGTGCCACATAATAGGCTTGTCAGCAAAATTGAAGTCCATGCAATAAAAGGGACAGCATGGATATGAAATTGGCTAAGCGACGGGAAACAGGGAGTAGTGGTGAACAGTTGTTTTTCAGACTGGAGGGAGGTGTACAGTGGTGTTCCCCAGGGGTCGGTACTAGGACCACTGCTTTTTTGGATATATATTAATGACTTGGACTTGGGCGTACAGGGCACAGTTTCAAAATTTGCAGATGACACAAAACTTGGAAGTGTAATAAACAGTGAGGAGGATAGTAATAAACTTCAAGAGGACATAGACAGGCTGGTGGAATGGGCGGACACATGGCAGATGAAATTTAATGCAGAGAAGTGTGAAGTGATAAATTTTGGCAGGAAGAATGAGAAGAGGCAATATAAATTAAATGGTACAATTCTAAAAGGAGTGCAGGAACAGAGAGTCCTGGGGGTATATGTGGACAAATCTTTGAAAGTGGCAGGACAGGTTAAGAAAGCAGTTAGAAAAGCATATGGGAACCTGGTCTTTATAAATAGAGGCATAGAGTACAAAAGCAAGGAAGTTATGTTGAACTTTTATAAAACACTGGTTCGGCCACAGTTAGAGTATTGTGTCCAATTCTGGGCACCACACTTTAGGAAGGATGTGAAGGCCTTAGAGAGGGTACAGAAAAGATTTACAATAACGGTTCCAGGGATGAGGGACTTCAGTTACGTGGACAGACTGGAGAAGCTGGGGTTGTTTTCCTTAGAGCAGAGAAGGTTAAGAGGAGATTTGATAGAAGTGTTCAAAATCATGAAGGGTTAGATAAAGTAAATAAAGAGAAACAATTCCCATTGGCGGAAGGGTCAAGAACCAGTGGACACAGATTTAAGGTGATTGGCAAAAGAACCAAAGGCGACATGAGGAAAAACATTTTACACAGCGAGTAGTCGTGATTTGGAATGCTCTGCCTGAAAGGGTGGTGGAAGCAGATTCAATTGTGGCTTTCAAAAGGGAATCGGATAAATACTTGAAGGGAAAAAAAATTGCAGGGCTACGGGTAAAAGCAGGGGAATGGGACTAACTGGATTGCTCTTACAAAGAACCAGCAAGGGCCCGATGGGCCAAATGGCCTCCTTCTGTGCTGGATCTATTTTATGATTCTATGATTCTAAGATTGAAAGGATCAACATATGGCTGTAAGGCTAGTGCAAGGGGGAAAGGTTTACATTTTTGGGGCATTTGGAATGATTTCTGAAACAAGGGAAGGTTATATCAAAAGGATAGCTCCAGTGAGAGGGTAAATAGAGCAGTCGGGGAGGATTTCAACTTATATGGCAGGGAGTGAGGAAAGTGTAAGTTTGAGATTAGAGAGGAAGAACAGGATTGATAAAGATATGGAAGAGAAGCATGAAGGCTTAGCTGAAATAAATGGCAAGGAAATACTATCAGAGGAGAAGGGAACAGAAACAGGCTATGATAGTTATTGTAGAAAGGGCAAAAAGCTAAATGGAAAAAAACAGAACCTTTATGTGATTTGTCATCTTGCTACACTCTTTCACATGTCACCATATTACACTATCGGTTGACTTGATTTTGGCCCTAAGGGTGTTGTTATTCTACTGGTCTCAGATCTGCATTGATATAGAGCAACACAGGGCCTGTATACCCGAACCACACTGCAGGTTTTCATGTCACTCTCTGACCAGGGACAAGGAGGCTCCCCACATCTGTGTCTATATGCATGTTCAGGACTCTGCCAACTATCAAATCCAAATCTTGGCTAAATACAGCAATTGGTTTCGGGCCAGTGATATGGTCTACTCACATTGATTTGAAGTCATTTTGTTCAAGTTATCTGTTAATTCAATTTTTTTATTCAAAAAGCCTCCAGTGCTTTATTAAATTTATTTAAATTGCTTAATTAAAGTTAATGGATAATTTGAATTTTTTTCAGCAAAAACAACTTCAAATTAACAGGAGGCTGTAGACTACCCATTGTGCAACAAAGGGGTCCTGGGTACATGTTATTGGATGCATGCACAGAACCCAGTGTTGCTGAATGCTAATTTTTAATGCTGGGAGATGGTGGTGGGGTGGGGTGGGTGGAAGCATTGGCTTTCTGATCTCCTGGAGAGGGTCCTATAAATCCAAGCTTTAGTGCACTCACAAGTCAATTGGCATCTGGCCATTTTTGAATTGATAGGCTCTCGTTATTGCTTCACGATGATGTAAAGGTGGACTTGGAACTGCAGCCGAAGTTGACAAGGTTCCCAGGTAGCTCAATGGACCATCTGGGAACATTTTAAACTTACCTTGCATATAAAGTCTGACCGAGGGGCAGCAATCAGGGAAACCCCCCACCCGGGCAGAATGTAAAATTCAAATTGATGTAATGTACCTGTAATGAATCTGTAATGTACCTGTAATAAATCTGTAATCAATAATCTGTATTGAGTGTAATGTAATGAGGTACCCTAGAGTATCATGAACTGTAATTATGTCCAATGTGTTCATTGAACTGCACTTGATGTAACCTGCAAATTGTAGAATCTGTATTGTGTACATTTGGAATGTGATATGACAACTGTATTGTATGTATTGCTGCAAATTTTATGAATAAAGTATATTTTATGAAAAAAAATAAAGTCTGGGTAAGTTGAAACGACCTCCTCCAGGTGATAAGCACCCTCTTAATTAAGTGCACCCAAAATGATTACCTCAGGCATAGCCTTGCCAACCTGCGCCTCCTTTCTCTGGGTTTAGGTAACAGGTGTCTCCCTCTAGGGAATTTAATTATGGGGAATTTGTCAGCATCTTGGTTTAGACTTTCAAGAGCACTGTGCTTGGTTTCACCCACCTGTCAGACACCCAGCTGATCAAAAACGAGAGCACTTAACACTGTACAAAACTGTGGAGCCGAATTGATCTATGAAACTTGCTGTTTACCTTTATCTTGGTTGTTACAGACGAGATCAGAATAAGAAATCGACCAAGAAGGCAATGAGATCACATTTTGTATTTGGTAACGTTAAAAAAAACACTCCTTCAAAATGTAAGTAACACCAACGTGCACTGGAATCAGATCCGCTATAAATTCAGTCTGGCGTTCAGCCACTCGTACCTAATCTTTCCGGCGTCCCCCCTTTACTCTGTGCATGCATCTTTGCAAGTTCTTCCTCGTCAGTCCTTGAACCATTTCCCATTTGCTCTCTATTCTCACTCACCCTGTTATTGTGCCCGCCGTCAGTTCAACACGTCTCTGTCCTTTCCGATCAGAACGCTCAATAATAATAGAAAGGCTTTTTTTAAAAAAAAGGAAGCCCCTATATTAGAGAACCATGTGATAGATGAAACAGGAAGGTCATATTTGCACGCATGAATGGAACACAGTCCCCTGTCAGTGTTTTATTTTGCTTCCCTATTCACGGAAGCAAGCTGTGTTTTTCGCTGAGAAAGCAGTCACACTCACTGAGATTAGTTATTTGAGTCATTTATCTCGGTAGCTTTCATAGAAAACAACTGGGAATGTACTGCAACATGTAAAGTGGAAGCAGAATTCGGCTTTCATATGGGGTGGAGGTTAAAATAATTATATATTTTAAAAAGACTCAAAGTAAACATATTTATATTGCTTACCTGCGATCCCCGTGGTTATCCCTTTGCCTTTGGTTGCATTTAAAAATCTAGTTTCCTGAGAGATTTAGTTACCTACACAAGAGATCTAAAAGGATGGGTACGATGTACTGGGGACCGTACCCGTAAGGGTCACACCGTGTGGTGAAATTAATCAACAATCGAATTAGATTAAAATGAAACACTAATTAAAGCCAAACAAATCACTTTTTTTCTTCCTTAATCCCCGGTCTCCTCTCCCTCTCTCTCCCCCTCTCTGAGAGACGTGTGGAGTTCCAGGGGTCTAATTTCCCTACTCCATCCCTGCGTTCCGATTGGCACATGTGGCTTTGACATTATGTAAGAATGCTAAGTGCCCCCATCTAAGGCTATAAAAACCATTTCGGCCGCAGACAAATGCTCAAAGAATCGTCCGGGTGAGGCACCGATCCCACCAGACCTCACAGAGCTCACAGACTACGTCTGGGGAAAAAGGGGGAAAATTGTCCTGGGTAAGGGCGAAAATCCAAGCGAGAACATCAGAGCTGCCCAGCCGGCAAAAGAAGCTGTAGCATTGCAGATGGTGAAGGGTCGTTTTCTGCAGTTTCAGGCTAACCGAGGAGGCGAAGAGTGTCACTTTGCCCAAATATAGGCTATCCTACAAAGTGACAAGTTGCCCCAAGAAGCTATGAAGAACCTATCGGCATTATTGAGTGAGAGTAATATTTTCAGTGGGCATAGCAGGTGGCACGTTCTACCAAATGGCACAGGTACTTCTGAGACCCTCGGCATCCCCGAGAGGGACGAGCAGTTGGCCAAAGCCGAGATTGCGGTTTTGGGCATCATCTTCGTGGCAGCCACAGTGGGCAATAGCGTGCTGATCAGGGTCCTGTGGAGGAGGAGGACGAGAATGTCTCGCATGTATGTCTTCGTGATGCACCTCAGTATTGCCGATCTGGTGGTCGCGGTCTTTCAGGTCCTCCCCCAGCTCATTTGGGACATCACAGAGATATTCATGGGGCCAGATGTGCTCTGCAGGGCGGTGGCCTATCTGCAGCTGGTGGGAATGTTCGCCTCGACCTACATGATGGTGGTGATGGCCGTGGACAGGTTCCAAGCAGTCTGTTACCCCATGGTGACTTTTCAGAAGAAAAAGGCATATTGGAATGCGGCCATCTGTACCAGTTGGGTCTTGTCTCTGATCCTGAGCATTCCCCAGATCTTCATCTTCTCCAAGAAAGAGGTCGCCCCGGGGGTGGTTCAGTGCTGGGCAGAGTTCATCCAGCCCTGGGGTCTCAAGGCTTACGTGACCTGGATCTTTTTGGCCATTTTCTTCATCCCCACCGTCGTTCTGACCATGTGCCACGTCAAGATCTGTAGAGTAATTCGACTGAACATTTACACCAAGACCCGCCAAAACTCCGACCCGACCGACACACAGACGGTGCATTCGAGAGCCAGTAACGTTAACTGCATCTCAAAGGCAATGAACAAGACGGTGAAAATGGCAGTGGTCATAGTGCTCACCTATGTGTTGTGTTGGGCGCCTTACTTTGCAGTACAGCTGTGCGCTGCCTGGTATCCTAATGACATCAATCAGGGTGAGTCGTGCCATAATTTTCTCAAATAGCTTTATCCTTTAAAAAAATGTTTTCCATCGGTCTCTTTTTATGCTTCGTTCCTGCTTAACACATCTTTCTGCAATGCCATTGTACCACTATCCTTCTTAGTTTTATTTTCCAAGTGCTTCCCTTTAAAAGATTCCCAAACTTTCCCTTCTCCAGTGAAAATAAACGAATATAACTCCGGAAATGACTTTGCCTCATTAGTGTGCTAAGGCTTAGTACCTGTTAGTATGAACTTCCTCTGTGTGACTTTAAGAAAGACGTTGAAGCATTTATCTTAACCCCTCAGTCAAAATAGCGGCAGAGGGAGATCATGGGAATATTTAAGCACTTAATGTGGGAAACATCCATTCTTAGGCTATAGCTGTCGCAAATTGTGTTTATGTTGAATTTGTTGAACTGGTACAAACCCGTACAGATTTATATTAAAAGGAAAGAACTTGCATTTATTTAGCTTCTTTCACGAACTCAGGACGTCCCGAAGTGTTTTGCAACCAATGAAGTACTTTTGAAGTGTAGTCGCAACTGAAATGTAGGAAATGTGGCAGCCAATTTTCATACAGCAAGCTACCAGAAACAGCAATGTGAGAATGACCAGATAATCTGTTTTAGTGATGTTGGTTGAGGGATAAATATTGGCCAGGACACCAGGGAGAACTCCCCTGCTCTTCTTCCAATAGTGCCATGGGATCTTTCACATCCACTTGAGAGGGCAGACTGGGTCTCTGTTTAACATCTCATCTGAAAGATGGCACCTCCGACAATGCAGCACTCCTTTAGCACTGCACTGGAGTGTCAGCCTGGATTATGTGCTCAAGTCTTTACTTCAGTTTTGAAAAAAAACACTGATGATTGCAGTCCATAGATCACTTTATTTCATGCCAGTGTAGGAGCTTTACAACTTGCCAGGCCCATTAGAGAATATTTTTTCCATATTAAATTGAAATCCGTGTACCAACTTGGATGTTTCTTTACACAGAAATAAAAATGGAAACCCCGCAAAATGAGATTGAGGGGAAATAGAGGCAGTACATTCAGAACTTGTGAAGTCAACAGGGTAGACATGTCATAATAAAGCTTGGAGATGTTTGAGAGCAGTGATATTCACTTATATAAATGTAAGCCTTCTTTATATCTCCAAACACTGGGAAATATAATCAGATCTGTTCCTGCACCATCTGAGGTAACTATTTAAAATTAGCTTTATGAGAATTAATTGGTCACAACATCTATGGAGTAATTGATACTAAAGCTTTGAATTTACTAATGTAAGGAGTCATACAACACCAGGTTATAGTCCAACAGCTTTATTTGAAATCACAAGCTTTCGGAGCTTTCCTCCTTCGTCAGGTGGCGAAGGAGGACAAAGGAGGAAAGCTCCGAAAGCTTGTGATTTCAAATAAAGCTGTTGGACTATAACCTGGTGTTGTACGACTCCTTACATTTGTCCACCCCAGTCCATTACCTGCATCTCCACATCTTGAATTTACTATGCAGATAAGGGGATTCGAATGCAGATTCGGTATCCATACAATGTTTCCTGCATTGATTTGTGGGAATGCTTGCTTCTTGTCCCCATGTATTAATGTGGTAAAGGCAGCGAGTGCATTCTCTCTGTTCGCTACTTCTAGTGACATCACCCATTAAAAAAAAACATTCTCTGGATGTCAGATGTCACTGCCAAGACTGGCATTTATTGCCCATCCTCATTGCCCTTGAGAAGGTGATGATGGACCTTCTTCTTGAATCCTGCAGTCCATGTGATGAAGGTGCTCCCACAATGCTGTTAGGTAGAGAGTGCCAGGATTTTTGACCCAGCGACAATGAAGGAACGGCCGATATATGTCCAAGTCGGGTTGATGTGTGACTTGGAGGTTCAGTCCTTAGAACCCTTTTAGAATTTCACCCAACAGAAAAGATAAGAAACCTTCCGATGATGTAAACATGTGAAGGACCTCTTCCCCCATCAAGTCTAATTCAAGATGTACTAGAATCTGTTCTTAATCGAGAATCTTGAGGTTAAGACGCAGCAACTGGCTAAAAGACAACACATTGTGGGGTTCCCTCGCTCCAGGGCAATTAGATTGAAACGGGAGCCAATGAAAGGTTTCTTTCACTGGTGGCCGGTTGCTGAATTGCATCCAAAAAGAGCAAGTCTTTCTTCCTCTGGTGGTCAGTGATGGCAGAGAACGACTTCAGCGTGAACAAAGCATTTCAGCACTGCCAGCTTGTGCGGAACATGCAGCCCAGAGAAACTCGCTATGGCGGCACTGTTGTTTGTCTGAGTTCGCAGCTGCTGGGAACAGTACACATTCTGTGGGAGTGGAAACCCTCTCATTGTATGACAAAAAAACTTTTAGTTGCAGTTACAAGACTTCAGTGAGATGGCAGCTATTGGTCTGAAATCGGTATTTGTAGAGTGTTGGAAGATCAGAGTTAGACTGCCACTATCGATTGCTCCCACCCACACTGAGGTCAACAACAACAAAGCTCAGTGGACGCGTGGAGAGCTCCATCCCTGGAGAGTTAGCTTATAATGAGTGACGGCAGGAATGTCCACTTTTGTTCCCAAATATCAAAAACATTGAAAAGTAAATTTCTAAAATGTGCATTTGTTTGGAGTTATACTGCATTTGGCACAAACTCAAAGACAGTCTCTCGCAAAGTGTCGCAAACTTCCCAACTTTAGTGTGCTGGGGGTTCAGAGACGGATCTAACTCATATAGGCACTTTCCTATCCATGCGCATCTAACACCACTAGCTAATAACACAACAGCGGCAACATAACTTCACCCTGAGACCGTTTTTTTGTTACAGCTACGTTCATTTAATTTCTCTTCTTTGTCCACAGGTGCTGTGTTCACCATCTTCATGCTTTTGGGGAATTTAAACAGTTGTACAAACCCCTGGATATACATGTATTTCTGCGGACAAATCCCGTGTTGCATTAAACGCCAATCACGCTGTTCAGTTCGAAAAGAGTCAGCGGTCACGACCAGCGTTAATCTCCCTGACAAGGAAGCTGCAAATGCCTATACAGCGGTTTAAGAATAAGGCAGGAACTCGAGTCACAGTCACCGAAGGAGGCAGAATTACGAACCTACAAAAATTCATAAGGTTAAGATAATCCTGTTTTATTCCCACCTAAAATGTATTTTCTCTTTCAGACACCGAGGAACCTGCAGTCTATTTCCAGCATTTTTTTTATTTATAAAGTCCAAATTTGTTCTTGATGTTCAACAGCAAAAATTTGCATTTAATACTGGCATATCCATTGTGTTTTATGATAGGTTTTTTCTACACTCAGTTTTAACCAACATAACCTATTGCTTGCATATAATAGAATTCAACTGCATTTTATTCCATTGAAAGTATTATTACTCCCAGCTGAGATAAATCTTATGCTACATTGCACCAATCTGATCCCAACAAACATCCTCAATTTTACCTTTAGCAGAGAAGTATTCGTTGTGATAAATGTTTCCTTGCCTTGTTGATTTCTACACAATCTCATGTCATGGTTCAATACAGAGTACATGCTATATGAAGGATTGCATAATGCTTCCAGGTACAAAGATTAAAGGTGATGTTCAGTGTTATAGCTCTAAATATTAGGTTGGGAATACTCAATGACAGTGCCAGGGACAAGGTATGAATCCTGGGCTTGTCAGAACTTCACGTACTGAATCATTCGTCAATATTGAGACAATTTAGAAATTGAGTGAGGATTTAAGGGACTGCATCAGAGTGTAACTATTTAGAACAATCAATGAAAGGATGCCTCTTTTTAATTTCTCTGTATTAAATTTGGATTTAGACCACTGACAGAGAAGTGGGACTTAATAAAACCACTGCACTAACCTCATGCATTAGCTAACACATCATTTGACTAATACTGACAATAACCCAGAAATGTCAACTCTTTTTCAACTTATTTTGTGCTTATCAAGGTGAGGTATGATAGAGCTAGAGGATGGAGTACTTTTATCAAGCACTCACAAGTTAAGTATACAGCAGTAAATAATCTCTCTCTAAACTGTCCAAACATTGTGCCTCAGCTTTAAGCTCATGAAATCAGCCCTCGTGGACCATTTTACCATTTCTAATCCTGCGGCTACTCTGAGTAAGATTGCCAATTAGTGCTGGATTACGGGTAATTTTAAGATGAGGACATAACTGGATTGGGACTGTGAAATTGATTTCATATCCAAATGTTAAAGCCAACAACAGAGAAGCCTTTCATCCCAATTATCTGAGTGATAGGCCACTCCACATTCCAGTCCCTGAAATTCTGATATTCACATTTACTATATAGGGCATGATTTTAAATGGGAAAAATGGGTGGCCTGGGAAGGGGGGGGCAGTAAAAATTTTTAAAATCTAAAACCTACCCCCAACCCTCCTCCATCCTGGCCACTTCTGGTTTTCATGGGAGCAGGACATTGGGTGGGCGACCAACCCACTCTCAGGAGGTGGGTTGGTCAGAAAAAGTTTTCAAGGAGGCTCTGGGCTTCCATTTTTACAGATTTTTTATTTTTAATCCCTGGGATCCTTCTCCTTCACACCACATGAGAGGAGGCGAGAAGGCCCGAAACTGCAGGTAAGTGCCTTTATAGCACAGCTTGTGGGCCCGGAGGAGCAGGAGTGCTTCCTCCAGGCCCAACAAGCTCACCTGCAGAGACCCCCCCATGATCTTCAACCCCCCCCCATGAACTCCGACCACCCCCATGATCTCCAATCTGTCCCCCCATGATGTCTGTTCTCCCCCACCACGATCTCCGATCCCCACGAAGGCCCCCGACCCCGACCCCCCAATGACTGAGCCCCCTGATGACTGAACCCCCTGATGACTGAACCCCCTGATGATTGACCCCCCCCCAATGACTGAGCCCCACGATCCCCCCGATCCCCCCAATAACTGACTCCCCGAGCCCCAAATAACTGACCCTCCAACCCCCAGATGACTGATGCCCCGACCCCCCATGACATACCCCTCGACCCCCCAATGACTGACCTCTCAACCCTCCCCCATGACCCCTGATGACTGAGCCCCCCGACCCTTCCCTCGATGACCCCCAATGACTGAGCCCCACCTCCCCGATAATCCCACCTCCATCTAACATCTGTTCTCGCCCTCTTCCTTCCTCTTCTCCCATCCGAATGAGGTCAGCCTGTTAATCAGACCAGCCTGTCAGGCGGGAAATGCCAAAATCGTACGGATGTCCGGGAAACCCGTACTTCCGGGTTTCCCGTCAGGAATTCGACCCCACTCGCACCCCACCCCACCTCCCCCCGATAAAATCATGCCCGTATAATCTACATTTAATGTATTAAAAATGGGATGTCCTCACAGAGTACAAAGGTTGGCAAAGACAGAGAATGAATCTTTAATGGAGTGAAGTGCTAACAGAATGAAGACTTTCAACTGGGTTTTTTTGAGTGTGAGAATTCACTGGCAAGTGGTAAGTGTGTTTTATCAAACTTAAATTTAACTTAGTTTAAGAATTTTAAAAAGTGGCAAGTCAGTGCTGCAAGTCAGTGACAGTTAGTAGTTAACAGACAATCAGCTGTAAGTAGGTGCCTGGCTGAAAGTTGACTAACCAATTGTAACTAGGGTGTGTCAGAAAGATACAAGGAACTTTGCTAAAGCACAGAGCTTGAGCAAAGACAGAGAATGACCCTCTAACGGAGTGAAGCCCTAACAGAGGGAGGACTTTCAATTGGGAATTTGGTGAGTGTGGGAATTAGGTGCAGAGGGGGAAGGAGGTGCTAAGTGATTTAAATCAAGGAACTATAAACCAATCTATCAACTTTTAAAACAACTAAAACAGCATATAATATTTTTTTTAAAAGACTGAGACAAAATCTGAGTGGAGCAGATCGAGGAATCAAAAATCAAGAAAAAGTCAGTAAATATTTGGTTCATTGGTTAGTGTTTTTAATGGTTATTGTTCTTAGTGATTGTTCTTTAGTGGTGGTTGGTGTTTTTTAGTGGTTAGTGTTTTAGTGTTAGATATACATTAAATCGCCTTAAAGCTAAACAAACAGTTTAAATAACTGTAGCTAACATGGCAGAACAGCTGGGGCCCATCGCTTGCACATCCTATGCCATGTAGGAACTCCAGAACACTTTGTGTGTCCTGGAAAACCACATGTGCAGGAAGTGCCGCCAACTGCGTGAGCTCAGACTTTCTGAGGGAGTGGGTGACCAGCAGACGGACTAGGAGGAGCAGGCAGGCACTGCAGGAGTCCCCTGAGAGTGTAGCATTCAGTGTTGAATATCAGTGAGAGTGTTGACCCGTCGGGGGAGTGCAGTCAGGAGCAAATCCACGGCACTGTGGGAGACTCGGCTGCACAGGGGGCAAAAGAAATGCAGTTGTTATAAGGGATTTGATAGTCGGGGGATCGACAGACGTTTCTGCAACTGCTGACGTGAGTCCCGCATGATGTGTTGCCTCCCTGGTGCCGGGGTAAAGGACATCACTGAGATGGTGCAGAACATTTTGAGGGGGGGGAAGGGGAACAGCCAGAAGTCATGGTCCATGTAGGAACCAATGACATAGGAAGGAAAAGGGTTGAGGTCCTGAGAGTTTCAGGAGCTAGGGAGGAAGTTAAAAAGCAGGGCTCCAAAGGTAGTAATCTCTGGATTTTTCCCAGTGCCACACACTAGTGAGTATAGGAATATTAGGATAAGACAGGTTAATGTGCGGCCGGAACAATGGTGCAGGAGGGAGGGCTTCAGATTCCTGGGGCAAGGGGGATCTGTTCAAGGCGGACGGGTTCCACCTCAACAAAGCTGGGATCAATGTCCTCGCGGGGAGGTTAACTAGTGCTATAGGAGAGGTTTTTAACTAATTTGGCTGGGGATGGGCACCAGGATGAAACATTAGAGAGGAGAAACAAGGTGCACAGAGGACTGGGAGGGACAGGTAGCACTAGAGTAAAGAATAGTTCAGAAATAATATTATCAGGGATCAAACAGGGGACAAATGTGAGGCAATTTAAGGTGAGTTTAGAGTGCATGTGTGTACAGCGTGGTGAGTTGCAGGTTCAAGTTGTTACATGGCAATATCAGAGATCTGGCTCAAAGAAGGGGAAGATTGGATACTTAATATTCCTGGCTACAAGGTATTAAGGAAAGAAAGAGAAGGAAAGGAAAGAAAGGAGGGTGGGGGGAGGCATGGTGGCAATATTGATGGAAGATGCTATTCTAGCACGGGAAAGGGATGATGTAGTTGAGGGATCAAAGACAGAATCTATTTGGTTATAATTAAGGAACAATAGAGGAGCTATTACGCTACTGGGTGTATACTACAGGACACCAAATAGTAGGAAGGAGATAGAGAAGAAAATTTGCAGACAAATTACAGAAAGATGAAGAACTATAAAGTAGTGACAATGAGGGACTTCAATTATCCCAATATAGACTGGGACAGTAATAGCGTAAAGGGCAAAGAGGGAGAGGAATTTCTGAAATACATAAGAATATAAGAAATAGGAGCAGGAGTAGGCCAATCGGCCCCTCGAGCTTGCTCCGCCATTCAATAAGATCATGGCTGATCTGATCCTAACCTCAAATTTAAATTCATGTCCAATTTCCTGCCCGCTCCCCGTAACCCCTAATTCCCTTTAGTTCTAGGAAACTGTCTATTTCTGTTTTAAATTTATTTAATGATGTAGCTTCCACAGCTTCCTGGGGCAGCAAATTCCACAGACCTCTGAGTGAAGAAGTTTCTCCTCATCTCAGTTTTGAAAGAGCAGCCCCTTATTCTAAGATTATGCCCCCTAGTTCTAGTTTCACCCATCCTTGGGAACATCCTTACCGCATCCACTCGATCAAGCCCCTTCACAATCTTATATGTTTCAATAAGATCGCCTCTCATTCTTCTGAACTCCAATGAGTAGAGTCCCAATCTACTCAACCTCTCCTCATATGTCCACCCCCTCATCCCTGGGATTAACCGAGTGAACCTTCTTTGTACTGCCTTGAGAGCAAGTATGTCTTTTCTTAACATTCGAGAGAACTTTCTGCAACAGTGTGTTACCAGCCGAAGGAGGATGGAAGTAATGTTGGATCTAGTTCTGGGGACAGTGGGATTTACTAGGCGTAGGGCAGGTGGAGCATGTTGAGCATGTTTCAGTGGGGGAGCATTTGGATACACTGCACAGTGATCATATTATCATTAGGTTATCAGAAAGTATCAGGAGGAAATCTAAAAAAGGGAATAAGAGGGGCAAAGAGAGTATGAGAATAGATTAGTGGCAAACATAAGCCACTTCATAGCTGGAAGTTATGATGAACCTTTATAAAACACTAGTTCGGCCACAACTGGAGTATTGTGTCCAATTCTGGGTGCCACATTTTAGGAAGGATGTGAAGGCCTTAGAGAGGGTGCAGAAGAGATTTAGTAGAATGGTACCAGGAATGAAGGATTTCTGTTACGTGGATAGACTGGAGAAACAGGGGTTGTTCTCCTTAGAACAGAGAATATTGAGAGGAGATTTGACAGAGATATTCAAAATCATGAAGGGCCTAGTCAGAGTAGATAGAGAGAAACTGTTCCCATTGGCGGAAGGGTCAAGAACCAGGGGACATAGATTTAAGGTGATTGGCAAAAGAACCAAGGGCGACATGAGGAAAAACTTTTTTTACACAGCGAGTGGTTATGATCTGGAATGCACTGCCTGAGGGAATGGTGGAGGCAGATTCAATCGTGGCTTTCAAAAGGGAATTGGATAAGTACTTGAAGGGAAAAAATTTGAAGGGCTACAGGGAAAGGGCGGGGGAGTGGGACTATCTGGATTGCTCTTGCAGAGAGCCGGCATGGACTCGATGAGCTGAATGGCCTCCTTCCATACTGTAACCATCTATGATTTTATGAATATAAAAGGGAACCCAAAAGTCTTTTATAAACATATAAACAATAAAAGGGTAGACAAAGGAAGGGTGGAACCGATTAGGGACAAAAAAGAGATCTTCTTGTGGAGGCAGAGTGCATGGCTGAGTTACTAAATGAATACTTTGCTTCTGTCTTCACTAGAGAACAGGATGCTGCCATTGTAACAGTAAAGGAGGAGGTTGCAGCGATATTGGACAGGATAAAAATAGATAAAGAGGAGGTACTTAAAAGATTGGCAGTACTCAAAGTAGAAAAGTCACCCGGTCCAGATGGGATGCATCCTAGGTTAGTGAGGGAAGAAAGAGTGGAAATTGGGGAGGCTCAGACCACCATTTTCCAATCCTTCTTAGATATGGGGATGGTGCCGGAGGATTGGAGGATTGCAAAAGTTATACCCCTGTTCAAAAATGGGGAGAGGGATAAACCCAGCAATTACAGGTCAGTCAGCCGAACGGCGGTGGTGGGGAAACTTTTAGAGACATTGATCCTGGCAAAATTAATTGGCGCTTGGAAAAGTATGGGCTAATGAATAAAAGTCAGCACGAATTTGTTAAAGGAAAATTGTGTTTGACGAACTTGATTGAGTTCTTTGATGAAGTAACAGAGAGAGTTGACGAGGGTAGTGCGGTTGATGTGAATATGGACTTTCAAAATGCATTTTATAAAGTACATAATAGACTTGTTAGTAAAATTGAAGCCCATGGGATTAAAGGGACAGTGGCGGCGTGGGTACAAAATTGGCTAAGGGACACAATGCAGAGAGTAGTGGTGAATGGTTGTTTTTCAGACTGGAGGGAAGTATACAGTGGTGTTCCCCAGGGCTCATTATTAGGATCTCTGCTGTTTTTGATATATATTAATGGCCTGGACTTGGGTATATAAGGTATAATTTCAATGTTCACAGATGACACGCAACTCAGGAATGTAGTAAACAATATGGAGGATAGTAACAGATTTAAGGAGGACATAGACAGACTGGTGAAACGGGCAGATACATGGCAGATGAAATTTAACGCAGAGAAGTGCAAAGTGGTGCATTTTGGGTAGGAAGAATGAGGAGAGGCAATATAAACTAAATCGTACAATTTTAAAGGGGGTGCAGGAACAAAGAGGCCTGGGGGTATATGTACACAAATCTTTGAAAGTGGCAGGACAAATTGAGAAGGCAACAGCACATGGGATCCTGGGCATTATTAATAGAGGCATAGAGTACAAAAGTAAGGAAGTCATGCTCAACCTTTAGAAAACACGTGGTAGTGGGACTAGCTGGATTGCTCTTGCTTAGAGCCGGCCCGGACTCGATGGGCCGAATGGCTTCCTTCCGTGCTGTAAACTTTCTATGATTCTATGATTCTCTGATTCAGAATGTCTAAAAATAGCACATTGCTAGATAATAGTGTACAGGCTAAAACTACTATCTGAATTTATTTATAGATAAAATAACACAAATGCAGAAAAAATTACAATATTTTAACAGTACAATAATTAAAATGAACTGGTTAAAATGAAGACAGCAAAGGTAATGCTTATAGATGCTCTAAACACAAAAAAAATATTTCTAATTAAGTTCTTACTGCCCCCTATACATATTGAGGTCAGGTGACTAGAAAACAAGAGTGTCCCTGAATTATAAGGAAGTCTTTTCCTTTGATGTAGAAGCAGCCTCTTCGAAGATTGCCTGTTAAGAAACAATATCGAAGCAGCATTACATCACAATAAGTCCATGGCCTAGGGATCAATTCAGATTTCAATTTTTGACATTTGACAACTGATGAAATTACATTTTCATTCAGACTGCTACCACCAAGCTGAATTTGCTTAGCAATGAGGGGGAATATATTTAAACAGTCAATCGTAATGCAGATGGAAACAACAATAAAAATCCTTTTAAGACAGACTTTCTGATTGAAAGGATTGATAGTGTAATTACATAGAATCATAGAATCATGGAAAATTTACGGCACAGAAAGAGGCCATTCGGCCCATTGTGTCCATGCCAGCCGAAAATGAGCCACTCAGCCTAATCCCACTTTCCAGCACTTGGTCCGTAGCTTTCCAGGTCACTGCACTTCAGGTGCACATCCAGGTACTTTTTAAATGAGTTGAGGGTTTCTGCCTCTACCACCCTTTCAGGCAGTGAGTTCTAGACCCCTCCCACCCTCTGGGTGAAAAAAATGTTCCTCAGCTCCCCTCTAATCCTTCTATTAATCACTTTAAATCTATGCCCCTGAGTAATTGACTTCTCTGCTAAGGGAAATAGAGCCTTCCTATCCACTCTATCTAGGCCCCTCATAATTTTGTACACCTCAATTAAATCATGCCTCATCCTCCTCTGTTCCAAAGAGAACAATCTCAGACTATCCCATCTTTCCTCATAGCTAAAATTCTCCAGTCCTGGTAACATCCTCATAAATCTCCTCTGAACCCTCTCTAGTGCAATGACATCCTTCCTGTAACGTGGTGATCAGAACTGTACACAGTACTCAAGCTGTTGCCTAACCAGTATTATATACAGTTCCAGCATAACCTCCCTGCTCTTATATTCTATGCCTCGGCCTTCTTAACCACCTTATCTACCTGTCCTGCTACCTTCAGGGATCTGTGGACATGCACTCCACCGTCCCTCACTTCCTCTACACCTTTCAGTATCCTCCCATTTATTGTGTATTCCCTTGCCTTGTTTGACCTCCCCAAATGTATTACCTCACACTTCTCCAGATTGAATTCCATTTGCCACTTTTCTGCCCACCTGGCCAGTCCATTGATATCTTCCTGCAGTCTATAGCTTTCCTCCTCACTATCAACCACACGGCCAATTTTTGTATCATCTGCCAACTTCTTAATCATGCCCCCTACATTTAAGTCCAAATCATTAATATATATCACAAAAAGCAAGGGACCTAGTACTGAGCCCTGCAGAATCCCACTGGAAACAGCCTTCCACTCACAAAAACACCCGTCGACCATTACCCTTTGCTTCCTACCACTGAGCCAATTTTGGATGCCATGGGCTTTTACTTTTTTGACCAGTCTGCCATGTGGGACTTTGTCAAAAGCCTTGCTAAAATCCATGTAGACTACACCAAATGCACTACCCTCATCAACCCTCCTTGTTACCTCCTCAAAAAATTCAATCAAGTTAGTCAGACATGACCTTCCCGTAACAAATCCATGCTAACTGTCCTTGATTAACCCATGCCTTTCTAAGTGACGGTTTATCCTGCCCCTCAGAATTGATTCCAATAATTTGCCCAGCACCGAGGTTAGACTGACTGGCCTGTAATGATTTGGTCTATCCCTTGCTCCCTTTTTAAACAATGGTACAATGTTAGCAGTCCTCCAATCCTCTGGCACCACACATCCAGTGAGCATTGGAAAATGATGGTCAGAGCCTCCGCTATTTCCTCCCTTACTTCTTTTAACAGCCTGGGATACATTTCATCCGGGCCTGGTGATTTATCTACTTTCAAATATGCTAATCCCCTTAACGCTTCCTCTCTCACTAAGTTTATCCCATCCAATATTTCACACCCCTCTTCCTTAACTACAATGTCTGCGTCACCCCTCTCTTTTGTGAAGACAGACGCAAAGTATTCATTAAGAACCATACCCACATCTTCTGCCTCCACACAAAGTATTGAAAACCACTTTGTTACAAAGGGTTGCCAGAGATTCAAGTTCAGTATTTCCAATACCTGCATTGCAGCATGCGGACATTGTAATTATTGGTATCGAAATCCATTCCAGCATTTGTGCCTGTCTTTGTAAATAATGCAAAAACAAAAATAATCCACCTGTAACTTTCAATAAAAGAATTGAACACATTGCAGCATTAGCTCAATATTTTAGCAAATTATTTGGAAGTAGAGTTTGTAAACATTATTGCATCTGTGGTGTATCGTAAAAACTGCAACATTTAAGTAATGAAATGTTAACGTTACGTAGACTTGTAAACAGGGATCCATGCGCTTTCAGGAGTTTGTAGGGAGTTATAGAGGCCTATGAGTTCATGAAATTCCCATCATCTGATTACTGCAATACTGTGCGCTGTGAGCACAAAGTCTTGAGAATTCTGTATTCTATATTTTCCTGTATTTCTTGACTTACTAGCATGTTATCTCCATTGCTGTATACTAATAAAAAATAAATAATTTGCTGCAACAATTGCACAGTTTTCCTTTGGATGAGGCTGTGTGTCAGCAGTGAGGACGGGGGTCCCTTGGAGAGTAACAATGTTTGCAGGCGATCCTCTCCCACAGAGAAAGGTTTGAAAGCCATCGCTTTACACTGTCAGCATTTTGGAAGCCCTGCAAAGGCCTTCAACTAAATAGAAGACCAATTTAATTGAGGGGTTGGAGAACCAGTCTACTTGCTGGACTCCAAATAGTATATCATGCTACAGTGACGCTTTCATGTCAAGGCCAAACTAATGACCCCGAATTTCCTGCAACTGCGAGACTGGCAACTAACGCCATATGTGAGACCATTGTGCGCCTACGATTCTCCAGTGGTGAACTTACGCCAAATTTTACCAGAAAACTGATTTGAATACACCACAGCAAGGTTAGTGGCCAATCAGAAGCAGCACAGCCAATGGATATCTCTGAACCAAAGGGAATTCCAGCTGCGCCCATGGCTCATTGTTCAAACTGTCTGGTTGGCATTTTTTTGTTTTAAGTGAGACTGTCAATGTTACCATTCCATAACTGTGTGAAATTATAATGGGCCGGATCTTGCTAGAGCGGGGCATCTCGCGGCGTATGCCACTACAAAATTGTAGAATCATACAGCATAGAAGGAGGCCATTTGGCCCACCGTGCCTGTGCCAGCTCTTTGAAAAAGCTATCCAATTAATTCCACTCACTGGCTCTTTCCCCATAAAAAGAAATGTACCCTTTTCAAGTATATATCTAATTCTTTTTAGAAAGTTACTATTGAATCTGCTTCCACCACCCTTTCAGACAGTGCAAACCAGATCATAATAACTTGCTATGTAAACATTTTTTTCCTCGTTTCCCCTCTGCTTTTACAAATTATCTTAAATGTGTTCTCTGGTTACCGACCCAGCCGCCAGTGGAAACAGTTTCTCCTTGTTTACTCTATCAAATCTCCCCTTAAACTTCTGTGCTATAAGGAGAACAATCCCAGTTTCTCTCGTCTCTCCACATAACTCAAGTCTTTTATCCCTGGTACCATTTTAGTAAATCTCCTCTGCACCCTCTCTAAGGCCTTAACATCCTTCCTCAAGTGTGGTGCCCAGAACTGAACGCAATACTCCAGCTGGGGCCTAACCAGTGTTTTATAAATGTTTAGCATAACTTCCTTGCTTTTGTATTCTATGCCTCTATTTATAAACCCATGGCTCTCATATGCCTTATTAATAGCCTTCTCAACTTGTCCTGCACCTTCAAAGGGTGTATGTACATCCCCAGGTCTCTTTGTTCCTACACCCCCTTTAAAATTGTTCCATTTAGTGAAGACTTTTTCCTGCACCCTTCAGCACAAAATCTTTTTGCGCCGTAACTTACTGGAAGTGCGAGCTGATTACGGCCTTGTGAGGGCAATGGGGCATCTGGGACCTTAGTGACAGAAAGGAAAAATAAGAAAAAATTCAAACATTTAAAATTTTTAAGATCTCCAACAACAATTTACTACATGCATGAATGAGATTCAACACTTTAAATTGTTCCCTTTCTGGGCCACAGAGTTTGATTGGCATTGCATTAACAATTCATTAAAAGGGTACTTGTGCTCTTAATTACCAGGCTTAACTTTCTGCGGCGAGTTTAATGGACAATTAATGTGCAAATCCAGCAAGTTCTTAAAAATAACGGGGAGGCCACGGGTGAGATGCCGTTTGTGCGAAGCGAGCGGCATAAATTGACCAGTAAGTTCTGGAGATTTGCAACTCACAAAGTATCTCTTAATCCCCTGAACATGCTGGCCGATTTGCACATTAATAACAGCGTGTGTCATCAATGCACCATTATTTTTCCAGCAAGATCCGGCCCACTCTCTCAAATTGGAAAATAACCGACTCTTCACACCTGAACTTATTGAACACTTTACTGAAGCTGTGTTTTGCTTTGATACTGTTCAAAGTAGAGTTCGACTTGTACCACTCTGCACCTGTTAAAAAGCTACACACAGAACGGATTCAGTCAAAGGCAAAAAGGAACAATAGTTTTACAAACAAATTTAAATATTTTTAGTTTTGCCCTGATCTAATCCCATTTTAATTTTTCTGCATTTCTCTTACCTAATCTCTCGCTCCCCCTCCTGTACATATGCTAATTTTTCTCCATTGCCCTTGTGCGACAAACTTCAGATACTAAGGGCCCGATTTTTGCACCCGCTATCGGGTGCGTTCTCGGTGGGGGGGCCCCGAAAATCGCGAAATCCAGGAGCGGGACCGGATCGCGCCTCGATCCCGCCCACTTCCGGGTTCCCCGCTAACGCGCCGGCGTGCGCGCGCAGCCCCCGCTGGTGGGAATCCCGCAGGCAATTAAAGCCAGCGGGATGCCACTTGACAATATTTAGTTTGGTATTTCAGGTCATTAACTGACCTGATTAAGGGACTGTGTGTGATTTTTGATCAACATGGGACTGTTTCCCACACTGGGGGAAACACTCCCAGCTCGAATGGACGTGTTGCAGCTGTCAGCCTGTGGCAGCTGCAAAGGTCCATTTGACAGGGAGGGGGGGAGACCCTCACCCATTGCAGGAGGCCACTCTGTCACTTGGGACAAAGTTTTGCCTCCACCACCCTCCTCCTGACGGTCAAAGTCACCAACCTGCACATTTACCCCGGGGTCCGGAGACATGTACCTACCTTGCGGACCCCCTCAGATGTACGTCTTGCGGATGGGGGCCGCCATAGCTGCAGTCATGACCTCCTCGGAGGGCGAACAGTATCACCAGCCTCACCAGCCTCGCCATCCACGCCGTCCACCTCTGACACGTGGAGCTCCACAACAGAGTGCTGTGACACATCCACCTGTACAGCAGGAGGGAGGGCTACCGCAGAGAGAGATGCGTCGCAGAGGGCACTACCCTCGCCACAGGTTCCACAGACCGAGGCTCAGCCTCCTGGACCTCTCTGAGCAGCAGTGCACACGGAGGCTCAGAGTCACTCGACATGTAGCCGTGGACATCTGCAGCCTCTTTCATGCCGAGCTGCTCCTGGCTGGCCCGTGCACCATCTTCCTACCTGTCGCTGTCACAGTCACCACTGCCCTCCCGAACTTCTCCTCCACAGCCTTCCAGGGTGCAACCGGGGACATCGCCGATGTCTCTCAGTCGTCTGCGCAGAAGAGCCCTGCAAATACACCTCCACCCACTCTGCAGTGACACAATGGGTGGCATCAGTGGTGGGTCCTCATAGTGATACCCAGGAGCGGGCATTATTGCACAAACCGGACAGGATTCGCGAAGACATGGCAGTAGTGGTGCCAATATAATGTGTGATGTGAGTTGTTCTGAAATTCAATATAAGTAACAACCATGACAAACCATCAAACACCCTTGTGCATCCCCTTCATGCTCATGACACGTTTGCCTTACGCTGCCTACTGCACATATGTGATGCATGCCCTGTGGCTGCAGCACAGGTGGTGGCAGGTTGAGTGAGGCTGGCCGTGAGAGAGATGCACAAGAGGGTGAGTATGGGATAGAGCCATGAGATTGTATGAGGATTAGGTTGAGTGGTAGTGGCGGGGTGAGTACTGGCGAGGTGAGTAAGTGCAGGTAAGATGAGGATGGGGTTTGAGTGGGTATGAGGGGTGATGTGACAGAGTAGTGTTGGCAGTGCCGAAGGAGATGTGGGATGGGGGCAGTGATGTGGCAGACGGAGTGTAGGGGAATGAGTAAGTGTACTCACTGTGGCTGACCTACTGAGGTCATTGGAGCGCCTCCTGCACTGTGTGCAGGTGGGCGATATGTTGGTAGCGCAGGTGACCCCCTCTGCCACCTCGAGCCATGCCTTCCTGGTGGCGGAGGCGGGCCGCTTCCTCCCGCCTGCCAGGTGGAAGATCTCTGTCCTCCCCCTCCTCCTCACCCCATGTATTGATACCTGGGGTGAGGCATCATTAAACTGGGAGCAGCCTTCCCCCTGGGCTGCTCCATGCAGTCATCTTTGCTATTGGTTGCAGCATCTGTCAGTGGAGGACTGCCCCTTTAAATAGAGCGCCTCCAGCTGACAGATCTTACTGCGCATGCGCAGCCCGCCCGACGCGCAGATCAGCAGCGGGGAACCCGGAGGAGCAGGTAAGTGGCTCCAATTAGTGGATTGCCTACTACGATCGCGCGGGAAACCCACTAATTTCACCGGGCGCATTACCCACGCGCCCGCTTGCCCACCCGCCGAGAACCCGCACCCCTGCTAAAATCGGGCCCTAATTCTCACGTTAGCTTCAAAGCCTGTTCCACCAATGGGTAAAATAATTGTTACACGCCTCACTTTTAAAGGCTGGAGGGCTGTCACCATTTGTGGTCAAGATTGACTATCGTTGAAATGAGGGCAAAAAATAATGCTACAAATTGGTGGCTCAGAATTTCCTGGAGACTTGCGCCATTGTAATTTTATGGTGTGTTTTATGGTGCAAAAATCCAATTATGGTGTAGGTGACTTACGCCATTGGTTATGCCACGCCATAATTTCCTGGGACTTTTATGCCGCTCCGCCATTTCCTAGCTGGCATTTGGACATGTAAATCAGATTACAACTGGTGCAATGGATTTGCTTTGATTGTTAATGTAAAGCATGGTATGTTCATTAAGTCACACCGATACCAAGTCACCAAGGGCCCACTAGCGTCATTCTATAACGGCCTAAGTAGCAACTACGATTAAAGAAACGTTTATTCAGGAAATTCATTGTCGCCATTGTGGGGGGGAGTGGGGACGGAATTATTGGCCCAAGTCTTGCACAAATCAGCCAGCAAGTTCAGGCGAAGAAAAGATATGCCGTGAATTGTGAATTGCCATGACTTGCTGGTCGATTTACATCGTTTCACCGTTTGCCTCGCACAAACGGTAGCTCGCCCTCCTCCTGCCTGTTATTTTTAGAAACTTGCTGGATTTGCACATTAAACTCAAATTAAGCCCGCTGCAGAAAGTTAGATCAGGTACTTAACAGCATAAGTACCCTTTTAATGACGTGATAATTGTTAATGCAATGCCAATCAATCTCTCCGGCCCAGAAAGGGAACAATTTAAACTGTTGAGTCTCATTCCTGCATATAGTAAATTCTTCTCAGACATCTTAAAATTTCTTACTTTTCCTTTCTGTCTCCTTTTTCTCTTTCATAATCCAATCTTCCTTTCCCTCTTTTTATTTCTCTTTCTGTACCTGATTTGACTCTGATTCACCTTCCTTGTCCTTTGTTTCTCTGTTTCTTTCTCAATCTTTAAATCTCATTGGTTAAGGAGATAGAATGTTGGTCCTGTCGTTCACTAAGGTCCCAGATGCCCGTTGCCCTCGATGCACCCCGTTATCAGCTCGCACTTCCAGCAACTTACAGGGCAAAAAAATTTCGAGCTGAAGGGTGCAGGTGAATGGTGGTGGACAATTAAACAACTAACGGGAAGAGGAGGCTCTGCAAATATCCCCATCCTCAATGATGGCAGAGTCCAGTACGTGAGTGCAAAAGACACGGCTGAAGCGTTTGCAACCATCTTCAGCCAGATGTGCTGAGTAGATGATCCATCTTGGCCTCCTCCCAATATCCCCACCATCACAGAAGCCAGTCTTCAGCCAATTCGATTCACTCCACGTAATATCAAGAAACATATGAACATACGAATTAAGAGCAGGAGTAGGCCATTCGGCCCCTCGAGCCTGCTCTGCCATTTGATAAGATCATGGCTGATCTAATTGTGACCTCAACCCTACTTTCCCATCTACCTACTATAACCTTTGACACCCTTGTTAATCAGGAATCTATCTAATTCAGCCTTAAAAACATTCAATGATCCTGCCTCCACCGTTCTCTGGGGAAGGGAGTTCCACAGACTCACGGCCCTCTGAGAGAAAAAATTTCTCCTCATCTCCGTCTTAAATGGGAGACCCCTTATTTTTAAACTGTGAATCCTATTTCTAGTCTCTCCTACAAGGGGAAACATCCTCTCAGCATCTACCCCCTCTAGTCCCCTCAGGATTTTATATGTTTCCATAAGATGCTGAAGTCTTGTGCTCCAGAACTAGCTGCGCCTCTAGCCAAACTGTTCCAGTACAGCTACAACACTGGCATCTACCCGATAATGTGGAAAATTGCCCAGGTATGTCCTGTCCACAAAAAGCAGGACAAATCCAATCTGGCCAATTACCGCCCCATCAGTCTACTCTCAATCATCAGCAAAGTGATGGAAGGTGTTGTCGACAGTGCTATCAAGCAGCACTTACTCACCAGTAACCTGCTCACCGATGCTCAGTTTGGGTTCCGCCAGGACCACTCGGCTCCAGACCTCAATACAGCCTTGGTCCAAACATGGACAAAAGAGCTGAATTAGAGGTGAGGTGAGAGTGAAGTGACTGCCCTTGACATCAAGGCAGCATTTGACCAAGTGTGGCACCAAGGAGCCGTAGTAAAATTGAAGTCAATGGGAATCAGGGGGAAAACTCTCCAGTGGCTGGAGTCATACCTAGCACAAAGGAAGATGGTAGTGGTTGTTGGAGGCCAATCATCTCAGCCCCAGGACATTGGTGCAGGAGTTCCTCAGGGCAATGTCCTTGGCCCAACCATCTTCAGCTGCTTCATCAATGACCTTCCCTCCATCATAAGGTCAGAAATGTGGATGTTCGCTGACAATTGCACAGTGTTCAGTTCCATTCACAACCCCTCTGATAATGAAGCAGTCCGTGCCCGCATGCGGCAAGACATCCAGGCTTGGGCTGATAAGTGGCAAGTGACAATTTGCGACAGACAAGTGCTGGCAATGACCATCTCCAGCAAGAGAGAATCTAACCACCTCTCCTTGACATTCAACGGCATTACCATCGCCAAATCCCCCACCATCAACATCCTGGGGGTCACCATTAACCAGAAACTCAACTGGTCCAAGTACATAAATACTGCAGCTACAAGAGCAGGTCAGAGGTTGGGTATTCTGCGGCGAGTGACTCACGTCCTGACACCCCAAAGCCATTCCACCATCTACAAGGCACAAGTCAGGAGTGTGATGGAATACTCTCCAGTTGCCTGGATGAGTGCACCTCCAACAACACTCAAGAAGCTCAACACCATCCATGACAAAGCAGCCCACTTGAATGGTACCCCATCCACCACCCTAAACATTGACTCTCTTCACCATCGGCACACCGTGGCTGCAGTGTGTACCATCTACAAGATGTTCTGCAGCAACTCGCCAAGGCTTCTTTGACAGCATCTCCCAAACCCACGACCTCTATCACCTAGAAGGACAATGGCAGCAGGCACATGGGAACAACACCACCTGCACATTCCCCTCCAAGTCACACACCATCCCAACTTGGAAATACATCGCCATTCCTTCATCGTCACTGGGTCAAAATCCTGGAATTCCCTACCTAACAGCACTATGGGAGAACCTTCACCACACGGACTGCAACGGTTCAAGAAGGCGGCTCACCACCACCTTCTCAAGGGCAATTAGGGATGGGCAATAAATGCTGGCCTTGCCAGCGACGCCCACATCCCACGAACAAATTTTAAAAAGTATAACTAATGACGCACGCCGCGAGATGCCTCGCTCCAGCAAGATCTTGGCCATTATAATTAATTGTTCATTGTTTTTCCGAGGGAAACGGTGGAGTGGTGCAAAAGTCCCAGGAAATTATGGTGTGGCGTAAGTAACCTACGCCATAAATTTCTGGGGCTTTTGCACTGTAAAACGGGCCCTACAACGCCGAGGCACCATTACAATGAAACCAATCTCCAGGAAATTCTGAGCCATCAATTTGTAGCATTATTTTTTACCCTCACTTCAATCAGAATTGAGTTCTTTTAAGTGGAAATGTTAATCTCCAAATTGACCACAAATGACAACAAAAAAGTGAGGCTTGTAACAAATACTGCACACATCGGCAGAACAGACTTTGAAGCTAGTGTTTCAAAGTGATCTACTAAAATGAAATGCTGATTAAATTTTTGTTCAATTTTATTCTGAAGTACACTTTTAGCTGTGGAACTGCTGCATGCAACAGCAATAGTCCAGAGGAAAGTGAGCTTGGGAAATCTCAACGCAGCTAAAAAGTGGATGCAAGTCGAGAGCAGAAAAGACTCTTAATGTAGCATGCATTGGCACTAAAGGACAATTGCATCTGGCGGATCATAGTGAGTGATGGTGTGTGGACTGACAGAATGATGCAATATAGAGTGCTATTTCGAAAAACAAAATTCATTTTCCCTCACCCCTCTGTCCAGCTCCACTTATCCTGAGCTTTCCTCCTGTCCACCCCTTCCTGTGCCTCTTTTTTTTTTTATTCGTTCACGGGATGTGGGCGTCGCTGGCAAGGCCGGCATTTATTGCCCATCCCTAATTGCCCTTGAGAAGGTGGTGGTGAGCCGCCTTCTTGAACCGCTGCAGTCCGTGTGGTGAAGGTTCTCCCACAATGCTGTTAGGAAGGGAGTTCCAGGATTTTGACCCAGCGACAATGAAGGAACGGCGATATATTTCCAAGTCGGGATGGTGTGTGACTTGGAGGGGAACGTGCAGGTGGTGTTGTTCCCATGCGCCTGCTGCCCTTGTCCTTCTAGGTGGTAGAGGTCGCGGGTTTGGGAGGTGCTGTCGAAGAAGCCTTGGCGAGTTGCTGCAGTGCATCCTGTGGATGGTACACACTGCAGCCACAGTGCGCCGGTGGTGAAGGGAGTGAATGTTTAGGGTGGTGGATGGGGTGCCAATCAAGTGGGCTGCTTTATCTTGGATGGTGTCGAGCTTCTTGAGTGTTGTTGGAGCTGCACTCATCCAGGCAAGTGGAGAGTATTCCATCACACTCCTGACTTGTGCCTTGTAGATGGTGGAAAGGCTTTGGGGAGTCAGGACTCTTGCCAATCTCACTCCAGTTAGATTGGTTAGAAGCTCTTCAATGCATTTGCTATGCCTTTTTTAAGATACAGCTTTAAAAAAAAAACCTATAGCCACAAATATGGCTACAGTTCTATTCTTAAGTGAAACTCTGAAACTTCCCTCCACTGTTACCACCGCCAGGATACCTGTCCCAGTGTTCCCACACCAAATCAATTCCCCCTCCCCAATGCTCCCACACACAACCACCACCATCTCAGTGCTCTCACATCCTAAGACCACCCTGCCACCCCCAACACCCTCTTCCACCACTTCCAAACTCTACTCCCAGAACCTGGAATGCTGCCCCCACCCCCCCCCCCGCCCCAGAGTCCGACATCCAAGAACCCTATACTGACTCGGGAGGGCATTCTGACCGTCCAGCGGTCGGTCCGGGGGAGGATTGCCACAGCGAGGGTGGGAACAACACGGTAAGTCTTTCACCCTGATTTTCGGGATGCTACCAGCCCGTTCCAGACAGGCGAGAAACCATGAAAATTGGATAGTGAGGAAATGATGGAAAAGGAGGGAGCTTTTTCTACGTGGAATGTATTTCTGGGCAGGACTCCTCCCCCCATAAAGGAAGGGCAAAGGAAACCCATAAAAACATATTGGGCCAGAAATTGCTCGTAAAATAATGGTGAGCCAAACAGCGCTCACCATTATTAATGGGCAAATCAGAGAGCAAGTTCCAGCGAACACACATATGCTGTCAAACATGGAAATCCGGAACTTGCTCTTCCTGATTCCCTGCTGATCTGACAGCCTCGCATTAAGAGATATCACAGGCTGGAATCAACGGACCAGCGCCAACCTGCTCTCCTGCCCAGCTGGAAACTAACTAATCTCGCCAGAAAAAAGGTACACTGAGTTATATCAGGTCTAAACTAACTTTTAACAGCTTGGTAAGTATTAATGACTGTGAACCAACCTCTCTGGCTCTGAAAATTAACCTTTGAAAATGTGGAGTCTCATTACTCCTGATTTTAATCGTTTTTGGATATTTAAAACATTTTTTTTTAAATTAAAAATTAAAATTTTTAATGTTTTTACTTTTTCTTTCTGTCTCTCATACCTCAGTCTTTTAATCTTACCCTCTCTTTATTTTGCTTTCTCTATCTAATTTTATAGTACATTTACTAATGTTATCTGACACTTCCTGGTTCTTAGTCTACCCGGTTTGTGAATGAGCTTCATTTCCTGGTTCTCACCGCGTGGCTTGCTTCAGGATGATTGGTGGAGGGGACAGAGATTCTTTCCTCCTCTCGCATCTCAGCGAAGCCCGGGAACGACCGCTGCATTTCTTGCCGATCTCAAATAAAGCAAGTTGGCGTCCAGAAGCCCACGAAAAATCTGTGGGTGAGTTAGTTACTTACCAATGGCAGGTGACATGTGTTTGCCCCTCAGCACAATTTCCGCCCCAATAACTAAATACTGTTGCTAATGCTGCACAGCAAGTTATCATTTGCCTTTTCTGGGTTGTTTATTTTAAATATTGGTGATATATTACGGATGGAACATTGACACACACACAATAGCATTTTACAGAAAATAAATACTGAATAGCACATTGCAACCTTGATGCTCTGGTTGCTGAAGCATTTACCTATTATAAGGTGACAAGGTGAAGTCTCACGACTAAAAGTTCAAAATTGTTGGAAATACAGATCCGTCAGCATCAGAAAAAGAAAAACAAGACAGGTTAACCTTTCGATTAGAGGCCCTGTACCAGAACCAAGAAAAAAGGGAGATGAACTGTACAAAACAAAAGTAGAAAGGCAATATTAACAAGTGGGTTAAATCTACTAAATATTAATACAATAAAACAGCTCAAGGGTTTAATAGACAGTGAATGGATTTTTAATAAAGGCTTCAGACTGCCTAACACTTAAACTTGCCGATTCTAGTTGGACAGATTTGACTTGTTTCTTGGTCATTTTGCTCATTCAACGACCAATGCTGGTGCTGTGTTTCCTCTTGATGAGGAGAGGAAAAAATAATTCATAGAATCATAGAATGGTCACAGCACAGAAGGAGGTAATTCGGCCCATCTTTGTAAGAGCAATCCAGTTAGTCCCAGTCGCCTGCTCTTTCCCCGTAGCCCTGCAAATTTTTTCCTTTCAAGTATTTATCCAATTCCTTTTTAAAAGCCATGATTGAATCTGCTTCCACCTTTTCAGGCAGCGCATTCCAGGTCATAACTACTCGCTGCGTAAAAAATGTTTTCCTCATGTCGCCTTTGGTTCTTTTGCCAATCACTTTAAATCTGTGTCCTTTGGTTCTCGATCCTACCGCCAATGGGAAAAGTTTCTCTTTATTTACTTTATCTAAACCCTTCATGATTTTGAAAACTTCTATCAAATCTCCTCTTAACCGTCTCTGCTCTAAAGAAAACAACCCCAGCTTCTCCAGTCTATCCACGTAACTGAAGTCCCTCATTCCTGGAACAATTCTAGTAAATCTTTTCTGCACCCTTTCTATGGCCTTCACATCCTTCCTAAAGTTTACTGCCCAGAATTGGACACAATACTCCAGTTGTGGCCGAACCAGTGTTTTATAAAGGTTCAACATAACTTCCTTGCTTTTGTACTCTATGGGCAGAATTTTATCATGGCACCGGGATGTAAGCCGGTGCGTGGGAAACCCGGCAAAAAATTTCTTACCTTCCTCCACGCAATCGCAACTTAATTGAAGGCCCTTAACGTGGCTTCCGGGTTTGCCACCTGAAAGCTGCGCAGCGGACATACTGCGCACCCGAATGACATGCTGGCAGCTGGAATATTTAAAGGGCCATTGCAAACATGGCTTTTGTGGGAGAAAGAAGAAATTTCAAAACATGGAGTAGCAGAAAAGAAAGCCAGCACCCCGGTTCAGTGACTCCGCACTTGAGTTGCTGGTGGCCAGGGTGAGGAGGAGGAGGGAGACGCTGTTCCCGGTTGATGGGAGGAAGCGCCCTGCCTCTGCCACTAAGAGGGCCTGGCTCAAGGTGGCAGAGGAGGTGACCAGCAGTACCAACATCTCCCAGACTTGGCTGTAGTGCAGGAAGCACTTCAATGACCTAACCAGGTCAGGAAAAGTAAGTACACTTACCGATTCACCTGCATTCTGTGATTCACATCAACACCCCTCTCACACTCTACCCTTTGAGGCCTACTCCATCACATCACTCCTCACACCCACTTAAGGCTCAGTGTCAAGTGACCTTCACTTTCTGTGCACTTCCTCACCTCCCCATTTGTGCACCCACCACTCCTACTCACCCCAATCCTGATGCAATGTCATGAATCTATCCGATAGTCACCCTTTGGTGCATCTCTTTCATTGTAAGCCTCACACAAAGCAATTCATCCGTTGGGTGACCCCATCACTCTCACTCACTCACATGTCCGTGTTTTCTCCCCTTGTAGGAGAGGAGAGCGCAAAATGCACAGGAGAAGAGTAGGACTGTAGGGGGGCCTCCACAAATAGTGGCCCTCACAGAGGCGGAAGAGGTGGCCTTGGAGCTGCCTGGGACGGTGGGGTGCCTGGCCATCGGGGATGCTGAGACTGGCACCCCACAAACGTCTGGTGACAGAATTTTAACACCCCTCGCACACAACATGAATTGATGTTATCAATGATTAACCTGTTGCACACCTCAGTATGCTCATTGCAAACTCTATGATGATTGTTAATATTGCTTTATGTTCTCTTCCAGGGCCTTCAAGGATCGATGAGGAGGCACGGGCCATGGAAGAGGGCGATTCCTCAGAGGGGTTCCATTCCTCTGAGGGCACCGTCACATCATATCCAGCCATGCACCAGCGCAGATACAGTCACTTTGGTGGGTCCTGTTGTCACCTGGTGATTCAACACACACAAGTGTGCACGAGCAGACACTGGTGGCAGGGCCAGCTGTGGAGAGTCCACGTCGGGGAACACACTCCTCTCCAAGCTCTGCTCAGCTGGACCCAGTTGATGAACCCAGGGCACATTGTTGAAATTGAGAATGATAGAGGTACAGCTCCACTTTGCGAGGTAATGGAAAAAGTGTCACACACACTCTCCACAATAGTGGATCGCTAGTGAATTTGTGGCTCAGGTAAGTGCTGGAATGTCTTCCATGAAGAGAGTGGCAGCCTCCATTGAGCTTCAAGCACGGCTCACCAATGAGTCCATTCAGGTCGTGACAATGTCTGTGTGGACTCTGGATGCCAACATGTCTGCCGCCTTAAACAGGCAGACAGAAACTTCTTCGGTGGCCTTAGAATGCACCACATCTCCTCACCAGTCTACTGTCCAGCAGAGTGGTGGGAGTGATGTTGCGTCGGCCCAGGAGAGGGATGATGGTGAAAGGAGACATGGAAGTGGGGACTCCACTCAAAGCACCCCCTCGTCTCACCCATTGCCCCCCCCCCCCCCGCCTCCAGCCAGTACCCGACATGCTGCCTCCTCTCCCGACATCCGAGTCTGCCTCTACACAGGTGCAGGTGGAGCTGTCTTTGGCGGGGCCCGCACAGGCTCCAAAACCCAAAGGTTGTAGGCCAAAAGCATCTAAGGAGTCAAGGCAGGGATCCGAGCAACCTGCCACTACCTCTGCTGAAGCCACAGGGGATGCACCACATAGAAGCGGTAGGAAGAGGAAGGCAGGAAGAGGTTTTGTGATGTCCATGGGAATGCACGAGGGTGTCTGACAGAATGTCATGTTTTTCATTTATATTTGTTTTTTGTTAAATGCACATTAAATGTTATAATTCTCACCAACACTACCACGTCTTGCCCATTCTCGAGTCCCTTTTGTGAAAGTACCCTTTCATGACAGCACACCCCTTTTAAACAGGGACAGAATGATCCGGGACTGACAACACATCCCTTTTAAACAGGGACAGAATGATCCGGGACTGACAACGCATCCCTTTTAAACAGGGACAGAATGATCCGGGACTGACAACACACCCCTTTTAAACAGGGACAGAATGATCCGGGACTGACAACGCATCCCTTTTAAACAGGGACAGAATGATCCGGGACTGACAACACATCCCTTTTAAACAGGGACAGAATGATCCGGGACTGACAACACATCCCTTTTAAACAGGGACAGAATGATCCGGGACTGACAACACATCCCTTTTAAACAGGGACAGAATGATCCGGGACTGACAACACATCCCTTTTAAACAGGGACAGAATGATCCGGGACTGACAACACATCCCTTTTAAACAGGGACAGAATGATCCGGGACTGACAACGCATCCCTTTTAAACAGGGACAGAATGATCCAGGACTGACAACACACCCCTTTTAAACAGGGACAGAATGATCCGGGACTGACAACGCATCCCTTTTAAACAGGGACAGAATGATCCGGGACTGACAACACATCCCTTTTAAACAGGGACAGAATGATCCGGGACTGACAACGCATCCCTTTTAAACAGGGACAGAATGATCCGGGACTGACAACGCATCCCTTTTAAACAGGGACAGAATGATCCGGGACTGACAACACATCCCTTTTAAACAGGGACAGAATGATCCGGGACTGACAACACATCCCTTTTAAACAGGGACAGAATGATCCGGGACTGACAACGCATCCCTTTTAAACGGACACGGAATGATCCGGGACTGACAGCACACCCCTTTTAAACAGGGACAGAATGATCCGGGACTGACAACACATCCCTTTTAAACAGGGACAGAATGATCCGGGACTGACAACACATCCCTTTTAAACAGGGACAGAATGATCCGGGACTGACAACACATCCCTTTTAAACAGGGACAGAATGATCCGGGACTGACAATACATCCCTTTTAAACAGGGACAGAATGATCCGGGACTGACAACACATCCCTTTTAAACAGGGACAGAATGATCCGGGACTGACAACACATCCCTTTTAAACAGGGACAGAATGATCCGGGACTGACAATACATCCCTTTTAAACGGACACGGAATGATCCGGGACTGACAACACATCCCTTTTATCATGAACGGCGAGACTTGATGCCACCCATTGGGCGTGTTTACAATGGGTGTATGTGTGGTTGTAGGAGTGTGTTGTGCAACCGAGGGTGGTGGTGGGGGGGGGGGGCGGTGGGGCTGGTGTTGGTGGTGGTGGTCGTTCCATGTGGTCTGAGTCGTTCACTATCTTCAGTTTGCTGACCTCTCTATGAGAATCTATCAAAAATTGAGTGACTCCCTGGCATCACAAGCAGCCAGGTGAGCCGCTGCTCTGGCGATGGGTTCCCCATATTCCTCCTCCTCCTCAATGTTGATGGCGAATGCTGATGCTTCATGAGGGCATGGGACCTCACCCATCGGTAACCCTCTTTGTTGAACGATGTTGTGCAGGACGCAACACACGACTATTATTCTGCGCACCCTCACCGGTGAGTACTGAAGGGCTCCCTCAGATCGATCCAGGCAGCTGAAGTGCATCTTGAGCATTCCATTGGCCTGTTCAATGACAGACCTGGTGGTGATGTGGCTCTGGTTGTACCACTGCTGTGCCTCGCTGGTGGGGTTTCTCAGAAGTGGCATGAGCCACATCTGCGGGAGGTATCCCTTGTCACCAAGCAGCCAGCCCTTAAGTGTGTCTTGTGCATGGAAGAGTGCCAGGATGTTGGATTCGCGCAGAGTGAAGGAATCACGGCAGCTGCCAGAGAATCTGTCACACACTTGCAGAAACCTCTTCTGGTGGTCGCAAACCAGCTACACATTGATGGAGTGATATCCCTTTTGGTTGATGAACAGTCCAGGCTGATGTGGAGCTGCTCGGATTGCCACGTGTGTGCAATCAATTGCGCCCTGTACCCGTGGGAGACCAGCCAGAGAATGGAAACCCACTGCCCTCTCAGCCTGGCTGATGTCATCGCTGGGGAAGTTGACGTATTGGAACGCCCTGGCAAACAAGCCATCCGTGACCTGTTGTATACACTGCATTCGACTGAGAGACCCCGGTGATGTCACCGGTGGCGCCCTGGAAGGATCTGGAGACAAAGAAATTGAGGGCAGTGGTGACTTTAACTGCGACGGGCAATATGTGGCCACCAGGCCCAGCCCGGAGCAGCTCTGCATGAAGGAGCGTGCGTCTGCGATCACCTGGCGACTCAATCTGAGCCTGTGTAGGCACTGCTCCTCAGAGAGGTCCAGGAACCTCAGCCTCTGTCTGTAAAACCTCTCACGTGGGTAGTGCCTCCTGCAACCTCGGCCCCTCCGTTGGTCCCCTCTCTGCTCTTCTGCAGGTCCTTGTGGCGCACCTCTGTCTTGTGGAGCTGCAACTCCCAGAAATGCACGCAGTGCCTGCCGCGGATGGTGATGTGCCTCCTCCTCAGGTGTACTGCTGAATAAATCCATTGCACCCCCCACCATCCTGATAGTGTCAGCTTGAGGGGGTCCAAAATGTAGCTGATTATGTGCGAACACAAGAATTCAGAGTGTGAGTAAAGAAATCTCAGTCTAACCACAAAGAACTCCCAGCTAAAGGTTTGTCTGAGAGAACTGATTGCCCTGCAGCAAAAACTCACCTTTTATGCACATGCGTCAATCACTGGTTTAAAGGTCCAAATGGCTGCTGGCTGCAACTTGCTCCGATTCCATGGCTGTTTCAGAGGCCACGGGAAACACGTTGAGGCAGAGTTAAAATTGTTTTCCAGCCTCAATCCACAAAAAATTAAAGATTTTAAATAATTTAAGTATTTTAATTGCTGATTTAAATATCAGCCCGCCGGCTTTAATTGCCGGATGGACTTTCGGATTTTTGAAGCACACACGTAACCAGGTGCATCTGAAAGTCGCCGTGTACCCGTGGGAAGCCAGCGAGTGGGTTTCCATTCTCTGGCTGGCTTCCCACGGGTACAGGGCGACTTTCAGATGCATCTGGGTACGTGCGCGCGAAATTCGGTGGCTTGGAGCCGGGATTCATTCCTGCCACCCCGCCCCGGCCACCTGATCTTGGGGGCTAAAATCATGCCCCATGCCTCTATTTATAAAGCCCAGGATCCCGTATCCTTTTTTAACGCTTTCTCAACCTGTCCTGCCACCTTCAAAGATTTGTGCACAACTACCCCCAGGTCTCTCTGTTCCTGCACCCCCTTTAGAATTGTACCCTTCAGTTTATATTGTCTCTCCTCGTTCTTCCTACCAAAATGTATCACTTTGCACTTCCCTGTGTTAAATTTCATCTGCCATGTGTCCACCCATTCCACCAGCCTGTCTATGTCCTCTTGAAGTCTATTACTATCCTCCTCACCAAGTGTACAGGGCACAAGTACACCCAACTCAATCAAGTTAGTTAAACACGATTTTCCTTTAAAAAATCCATGCTGGCTTTCCTTTATTAATCCACACTTGTCCAAGTGACTATTAATTCTGTCCCGGATTATCATTTCTAAAAGCTTCCCCACCACCGAGGTTAAACTGACCGGCCTGTAGTTGCCGGGTTTATCTTTACACCCTTTTTGAACAAGGTTGTAACAATTCTCCAGTCCTCTGGCACCACCCCCATATCTAAGGAGGATTGGAAGATTATGGCCAGCACCTCTGCAATTTCCACCCTTACTTCCCTAGGATGCATCCCTTTCGGACCAGATGACTTATTTACTTTAAGTACAGCCAGCCTTTCTGGTACCTCCTCAATTTTTAGCCCATCCAATATCTCAACTACCTCCTCTTTTATTGTGATTTTGGCAGCATCTTCTTCCTTGGTAAAGATGGAGTCAAAGTACTCATTTAGTACCTCAACCATGCCCTCTGCCTCCATGCATAGATCTCCTTTTTGGTCCCTCATCAGCCCCACACCACTTCTTACTACCTGTTAATTATTTATATGCTTATAGAAGACTTTTGGATCCCCCTTTATGTTAGCTGCCAGTCTATTCTTATAATCTCTCGTAAAATGAAACAGGAAAAGGAGGCTTATGACAAGTGTAAGGTTCATAATACAGTAGAGAACCAAGCTAAATACAGAATGTACAGAGGAGATCTAAAAAAGGGAATAAGAGGGGCAAATCATAGAATCATAGAATCATAGAGAGGTTTCAGCATGGAAGGAGGTCATTCGGCCTGTCGAGTCCATGCCAGTTCTATGCAAGAGCAATCCAGCTAGTTCCACTCCCCCGCCCTATCACCGTAGCCCTGCAATTTTTTTCCTTTCAAATACTTATCCAGTTCCCTTTTGAAGGCCATGATTGACTCTGCCTCCACCACCCCCTCGGGCAGTGCATTCCAGATCCTAACCACTCAGAGTGTAAAAAGATTTTTCCTCATGTCGCCTTTGGTTCTTTTGCTAATCACATTAAATCTATGTCCTCTGGTTCTTGACCCTTCTGCCAATGGGAACAGTTTCTCTGTATTATTCTGTCTATACCCTTCACGATTTTGAATACCTCTATCAAATCTCCTCTCAATCTTCTCTATTCCAAGGAGAACAACCCAGTTTCTCCAGTCTATCCACGTAACTAAAGTCCCTCATGCCTGGAATCATTCTAGTAAATCTTTTCTGCACCCTGTCTAAGGCCTCCACATCTTTCCTAAAATGCGGTGTCCAGGACTGGATGCAATAATCCAGCTGTGGCCGAATCAGTGTTTTATAAAGGTTCATCATGACTTCCTTGCTTTTGTACTCTATACCTCTATTTATAAAGCCCAGGATCCCGTAGGCTTTCTTAACCGCTTTCTCAACCTGCTCTGCCACCTTCAACGATTTGTGCACATATACCCCCAGATCTCAATAGAGAGTGAGAATAGATTAGCTGCTAACAAAAAAGGGAACCCAAAAGTCTTTTATAAACATAAATTGTGAAAGGGTGGGGCCAATAAGAGACAAAGAAGGAGATCTTCTTGTGGAGGCAGAGGGTATGGCTGAGACACTAAAAGAATACTTTGCATCAGTCTTCACCGGAGAAGAAGATGCTGCCAATGTAGCAGTAAAGGAGGAGGAAGGAGCAATATTGGATAGGATAAAAATAGATAAAGAGGAGGTACTTAAAGGGTTGGCAGTACTCAAAGTGTTCCCCAGGGGTCGGAATTAGGACCACTGCTCTTTTTGATTTTTATAACGACCTGAACTTGGGTATAGAGTGTATAATTTCAAAGTTTGCAGATGACACTCGGGAATGTAGTAAACAATGTGGAGGATAGTAACAGACTTCAGGAGGATATAGACAGACTGGTGAAATGGGCAGGCACATGGCAGATGCAATTGTGTTCAATTCTGGGCACCACACTTTAGGAAGGATGTCAAGGCCATAGAGAGGGTGCAGAAGAGATTTACCAGAATGATACCAGGGATGAGCTCCACTTGAACCGGAATGGGACCAGTATCCTAGTGGAAAGGATAAATGGGGCTGTTGATAGGACTTTAAACTAGTAAGACAGGGGGAGGGATCTGGTGAAAATAACTTAGTCTGAAGATAAAAGAAATAGGAGATGAGAGTTAAGGTCAGACCAAGGTAAGGAATAAGGGTCACATAAGTGGTCAAGGAACAAATACAGTTATAGAACATGAGTACAAAATCACTGTTAAAAATAAAGTAAGGGGAATAATTATTAAAAACAAATGAAATTGCCTGTACAGCAATGTGCACAGCATCCAAAACAAAACAGGGGAACTGGAGGCAATAATTCATAGCGAGGAGCCAGATGTGGTGGGGATAACTGAAACACGGCTGCATAAAGAACAGGACTGGCAATTAAATATTGCAGGATATAATGTATTTAGAAAGGATAGGGATGGAAGGGAACGGTGTCGGGGGGGGGGGGGGTAGCTGTACTAATTATAGACAACATAATGGAAACAGAAAATATTAATATAAGTAATATTAAGATAGAAACAGAATCCATATGGATTGAGACAAAGGATGAGAAGGGATCGATCACATTAATAGGTATATTCTACAGACCACCTAATAGTGGAAGGGAAGTAGGGGAGGAAATATGTAGGCAAATCCATTGAATAATAATCATGGGAGATTTCAACTACCCCCAAAAAAACTGGCAAGAAGAGATCAGGAAAGGGGAAAAGAGAAAGGAGTTTTTACAGTGTGTACAGGACTCTTTTCTTACCCAGTGAAAATCCCAACAAGAGAGGAATCACTGCTGGATCTAATAATGGGAAATAACAGATAAGAGAAGTAAGGGTAGGCGAACATCTAGGCATTAGCGATCATAACATAAAAAAGTTTAAAATAATGATTGAGAAAGACATGAGTAAGACAAAAAACAAATTAATAGATTGGAAAAAAGTAATTTGAGGGAATGAGAACAGAACTAGGGAAGTTAGACTGGAAAAAAAATTGACAGACAAAGAAATAGAACAGCAGTGGTGATCAATAGAGTTCAGGAGAAATATATTCCACTAAAAAACAAGAACAAACTAGCTGATAATAAAACACCATGGAAAAGTAAAGAGTTATGGGCAAAATAGAAACTTTTTTAAAAAAGCATACACTAAGTATGACAGAAGGGAATACGAAGAGGTTAGGAAGGATGTCAAAAAAAAATTAGGAAAGCAAAGAGGAACTATGAAATTAAATTGCCAAGGAATATAAAAAGAAATAGTAAAGTATTCTACAGACACATAAGTAACAAAAGAGAAATCAGGTTAGGGATAGAGCCACCAAGGGATGCACAAGATAAACTCACAGGTAATGACAGCAAAATGGCAGAAATATTAAACAGTTACTTTGCTCCATTATTTACCAGAGAGACTAACAAGGTGGGCATGACATTACAAGAGGAGATCAAAAAAAGTATAAAGACATTTAAAATATAAAGGGGTGAGATAATTGATAAACTAATTAAACTTAGAGAGGATACAACCCCATGTCTGGATGGATTGCATCCGTGCATATTAAAAGAAGTTAGAGAGGAGATAGTAGAGGCACTATTATATATATATGTAAATTCATTAGAAAAGTGAATAGTGCCGGACTGGCTAATGTTATTCCTATATTTAAAAGGGAGCTAGAACAAGTCCAGGAAACTATAGACCAGTTAGTTTAATGTCAGTGGTAGTAAAGATGTAATAGAAAAACATCTAGAAAATGAAAATATAATAAAGAGTAGTGAGCATGGATTTTAGAAGGAAAGGTCATGCTTGATCAACCTTATTGAATTCTTTGAAGAAGTAACAGAAAGGGCGGACAAGGGTAATATAGTAGATGTAATATATTTGGATTTTCAAAAGGCCTTTGATAAGGTATCGCATAGTAGACTCATGACTAAGGTCAGGGGCAAAGTAGCAGAATGGATAGCAAGCTAGCTACAAAACAGAAAACAGAGAGTTGGGGTTAAGGGTAGCTACTTAGACTGGCAAAAGGTAGGAAGTGGTGTTTCACAGGGATTGGTGCTGGGAACACTGTTGTTCACAATTTACATTAACAATTTGGACTTGGGAATCAGAAGCACAATTTCGAGAATTGCAGGCGACAGAAAATTGGGGGGTGTAGTTAATACAAAGGAAAAATGCGTTTAAACGCAAGAACACATTAATAAACTTGCAGAATGTCCATGTAATTGGCAAATGAATTTCAATATAGATAAGTGAAAGGTGGTACATTTTGGTAGGAAGAATAAGGAGGCCACATATTGCTTGGATAATAAGAGTCTAAATGGGGTAGAAGAGCAAAGGGTCCCAGGGTATAGATACACAAACCACTAAAAGTAGCGACGCAGTTTAATAAGACCATAAAATGGCACACCAAGCACTGGGATTCATTTCTAGAGGGATAGAATTGAAACGCAGAGAAGTTATGTTATACTTTTATAGAACCTTGGTTCGACCACACTTGGAGTACTGTGAACAATTCTGGTTTCCATATTATAAAAAGGATATAGAGGCACTGGAGAAGGTGCAAAAAAGATTCACAGGGATGATACCAGAACTGCGAGGATATATTTATCAGGTAAGACTAAACAGGCTGGGGCTCTTTTCTCTCGAAAAGAGAAGATCTGTGGGGTGACCTGATTGAGGTCTTTAAGAAAATGAAAGGGTTTGAAAGGGTAGACGTAGAGAAAATGTTTCCATCTGTGGGGGAGGCCAAAACTAGGGGTTATCAATATAAGATAGTCACTAATAAATTCAATAGGGAATTCAGGAGAAACTTCTTTACCCGAAGAGTGGTAAGATGTGGAATGCACTACCTAGTACGGTAGCATAGTGGTTATGTTACTGGGCTAGTAATCCAGAGGCCATGTAATTGGCAAATGGCGAATTTGAATTCAATTAATTAAATTCAATTAATTAAATAAAAATCTGGAATTAAAATACTAGTATCAGTAATGATGGCCATGAAACCACCGGATTGTCGTAAAAACCCATCTGGTTCACTAATGTCCTTTAGGGAAGGAAGCCTGCCGCCCTTACCCGGTCTGGCCTATATGTGACTCCAGACCCACAGCAATGTGGTTGATTCTTAATTGCCCTCTGAAATGGCCGAGCAAGCCACTCAGTTGTAAAATCTCGCTACGAAAAGTCATAATAAGAATAAAACCGGACGGACCACGAGGCACCGGACACGACAACGGCAAAACACCAAGCCCAGTCGACCCTGCAAGGTCCTCCTTACTAACATCTGGGGACTTGTGCCAAAATTGGGAGAGCTGTCCCACAGACTAGTCAAGCAACAGCCTGACATAGCCATACTTACAGAATCATATCTTTCAGCCAACGTCCCAGACTCTTCCATCACCATCCCTGGGTATGTCCTGTCCCACCGGCAGGACAGACCCACCAGAGGTGGCGGTACAGTGATATACAGTCAGGAGGGAGTGGCCCTGGGAGTCCTCAACATTGACTCTGGACCCCATGAAATCTCATGGCATCAGGTCAAACATTGGCAAGGAAACCTCCTGCTGATTACCACCTACCGTCCTCCCTCAGCTGATGAATCAGTCCTCCTCCATGTTGAACACCACTTGGAGGAAGCACTGAGGGTAGCAAGGGCACAAAATGTACTCTGGGTGGGGGACTTCAATGTCCATCACCAAGAGTGGCTCGGTAGCACCACTACTGACCGAGCTGGCCGAGTCCTGAAGGACACAGCTGCCAGACTGGGCCTGCGGCAGGTGGTGAGCGAACCAACACGAGGGAAAAACTTACTTGACCTCGTCCTCACCAATCTACCTGTCGCAAATGCATCTGTCCATGACAGTATTGGTAGGAGTGACCACCGCACAGTCCTCGTGGAGATGAAATCCCGTCTTCGCACTGAGGACACCATCCAACGTGTTGTGTGGCACTACCACCGTGCTAAATGGGATAGATTCAGAACAGATCTAGCAGCTCAAAACTGGGCATCCATGAGGCGCTGTGGGCCATCAGCAGCAGCAGAATTGTATTCCAGCACAATCTGTAACCTCATGGCCCGGCATATTCCTCACTCTACCATTACCAACAAGCCAGGGGATCAACCCTGGTTCAATGAGGAGTGTAGAAGAGCATGCCAGGAGCAGCACCAGGCGTACCTAAAAATGAGGTGCCAACCTGGTGAAGCTACAACTCAGGACTACATGCATGCTAAACAGCGGAAGCAACATGCTATAGACAGAGCTAAGCGATTCCACAACCAACGGATCAGATCAAAGCTCTGCAGTCCTGCCACATCCAGTCGTGAATGGTGGTGGACAATTAAACAACTAACGGGAGGAGGAGGCTCTGCAAACATCCCCATTCTCAATGATGGCGGAGTCCAGCACGTGAGTGCAAAAGACAAGGCTGAAGCGTTTGCAACCATCTTCAGCCAGAAGTGCCGCGTGGATAATCCATCTCAGCCTCCTCCCGACATCCCCACCATCACGGAAGCCAGTCTTCGGCCAATTCGATTCACTCCATGTGATATCAAGAAACGGCTGAGTGCACTGGATACAGCAAAGGCTATGGGCCCTGACAACATCCCAGCTGTAGTGCTGAAGACTTGTGCTCCAGAACTAGCTGCGCCTCTAGCCAAGCTGTTCCAGTACAGCTACAACACTGGCATCCACCCGGCAATGTGGAAAATTTCCTGTCCACAAAAAGCAGGACAAATCCAATCCGGCCAATTACCGCCCCATCAGTCTACTCTCAATCATCAGCAAAGTGATGGAAGGTGTCGTCGACAGTGCTATCAAGCGGCACTTACTCACCAATAACCTGCTCACCGATGCTCAGTTTGGGTTCCGCCAGGACCACTCGGCTCCAGACCTCATTACAGCCTTGGTCCAAATATGGACAAAAGAGCTGAATTCCAGAGGTGAGGTGAGAGTGACTGCCCTTGACATCAAGGCAGCATTTGACCGAGTGTGGCACCAAGGAGCCCTAGTAAAATTGAAGTCAATGGGAATCAGGGGGAAAACTCTCCAGTGGCTGGAGTCATACCTAGCACAAAGGAAGATGGTAGTGGTTGTTGGAGGCCAATCATCTCAGCCCCAGGGCATTGCTGCAGGAGTTCCTCAGGGCAGTGTCCTAGGCCCAACCATCTTCAGCTGCTTCATCAATGACCTTCCCTCCATCATAAGGTCAGAAATGGGGATGTTCGCTGATGACTGCACAGTGTTCAGTTCCATTCGCAACCCCTCAGATAATGAAGCAGTCCGAGCCTGCATGCAGCAAGACCTGGACAACATCCAGGCTTGGGCTGATAAGTGGCAAGTAACATTCGCGCCAGATAAGTGCCAGGCAATGACCATCTCCAACAAGAGAGAGTCTAACCACCTCCCCTTGACATTCAACGGCATTACCATCGCCGAATCCCCCACCATCAACATCCTGGGGGTCACCATTGACCAGAAACTTAACTGGACCAGCCATATAAATACTGTGGCTACGAGAGCAGGTTAGAGGCTGGGTATTCTGCGGCGAGTGACTCACCTCCTGACTCCCCAAAGCCTTTCCACCATCTACAAGGCACAAGTCAGGAGTGTGATGGAATACTCTCCACTTGCCTGGATGAGTGCAGCTCCAACAACACTCAAGAAGCTCGACACCATCCAAGATAAAGCAGCCCGCTTGATTGGCACCCCATCCACCACCCTAAACATTCACTCCCTTCACCACCGGCGCACTGTGGCTGCAGTGTGCACCATCCACAGGATGCACTGCAGCAACTCGCCAAGGCTTCTTCGACAGCACCTCCCAAACCCGCGACCTCTACCACCTAGAAGGACAAGGGCAGCAGGCGCATGGGAACACCACCTGCACATTCCCCTCCAAGTCACACACCATCCCGACTTGGAAATATATCGCCGTTCCTTCATTGTCGCTGGGTCAAAATCCTGGAACTCCCTTCCTAACAGCACTGTGGGAGAACCGTCACCACACGGACTGCAGCGGTTCAAGAAGGCGGCTCACCACCACCTTCTCGAGGGCAATTAGGGATGGGCAATAAATGCCGGCCTTGCCAGCGACGCCCACATCCCGTGAACGAATAAAACAAAAACCTCAAGGAGTAATTGAGGCAAATAGCACAGATGCATTTCAGGGGAAGCTAGATAAGCACATGGGGGAGAATAGAAAGGAGTATGGTGATAGTGGTAGATGAAGTAGGAAGGGAGGAGGGTCATGTGGAGCACAAATGCCGGCATAGACCAGTTGGGCCGAATGGCCTGTTTCTGTGCTGTCGGCTCAATGTAACTCAATGTAATATCGTCAAAGTGAATCTGACTAAAACTTCTGAAGAGTGTTAACTAACTGGAGAGTTCTACAGTTGTTGATAATATAAAAAGAATAACTAAAGTTAAACAAAACTCAGCTTAGCATAGAAGTTGCGAACCATTTATTATTATTCGAAGAGATAGCAAGGTTTAGTTACTGTAAATATAAGTGTTGCGTTGATGCTATTTTTGCTATTTATTTGCTGTTCAACTAAATTGTTTGGCAGTTAAAGCTTAATATAAGGCCTAGGGTAGACCTAGGACTCTGCGGAGGCATTGGATAGAACAAGCAGCTGCAGCAACCTAAAAAGTTAGGATCTCTGTTCATTATCCCAGATACTCTATGCGACATACCTAGAACACACAAAGACACTGGAGGATGTAGGGAGCTTGGGCCCATCAACAAGTATAGCCTGAAAAATGGACGTCAAAAAACATCTCGGGTAAAAAAGACCCCAAAAACATACCAACACCACTTGTACATTCACCCACTTAGCTATTGGGGAAACTTCAGATACCATCTGTGCAGTCCCAGGGTGTCTGCAGACAGAGCCACTGGCAACTTCAAAACATTAATCACGGACAGCTTAAAATTACAAAGCTGTTAGCACTAGTTTTACAAAGAAACATACTTCGTTCAGTTTACCACCAGCTCCACCTTGAAAGGAGAAAGCGACACCACACAGCAGCACAGCTTAGCAAGTGATTTTGAGTGTTGTTCAATAGCTTCAGTTCTGCAAATGACTTCAACTTTCTCCAGCAACCAAAGGGCTGAAATGCTTGACTGCACAGCACCCAACTCACAGCAAACAGCACTACCGACAGCACAGAGACATCCGGTTACTGGGAAAAGGGTTGAGTTACAGCTCGCATATTTGGAATCATAAACCTCCCACCACAAGTGCCACTCAGGTCATTGCAGCGTGAATACCAAATCAATTCTTAATGTTATTCACTTATGGAAATCCTACAGGCAGTATTTCCCAGTCCAGCAGAATGCTCAATATGCTTGTTTCTTTTCGCATTTTGAGGAACATAAGAACATGAGTAGGCCATTCAGCCCCTCGAGCCTGTTCCGCCATTCAGTTAGATCATGGCTGATCTGCACCTCAACCCCATTTAGCCGCCTTTGCTTCATATCCCTTGATACCTATATCTAACAAAAATCGATCAATCTCGATCTTGAAAGCTCCAATTGACCCAGCATCCACAGCCTTTTGGAGGAGCGGGTTCCAGATTTCTACCACCCAACTGTGTGAAGAAATGCTTCCTGATTTCACTCCTGAATGCCCTGGCTCTAATGTTAAAATTCTCATCCTGGTGTTCAAATCCCTCCATGACCTCGCCCCTCCCTATCTCTGTAACCTCCTCCAGCCCTACAACTCTCTGAGATTTCTGCACTCCTCCAATTCTGGCCTCATGCACAACTCCGATTTCCTTCGCCGTACCATTGGCGGCCGTGCCTTCATCTGCCTAGGCCCTAAACTCTGGAATTTCCTCACTAAACCTCTCTGCCTCTCTACCTCTCTCTCTTCATCTACGTCGCTCCTTAAAATCTACCTCTTTGACCAAGCTTTTGGTTACCTGTCCTACTATCTGTTTATGTGGCTTGGTGTCAAATTTTGCCTGATAACACTCCAATGAAGCGTCTTGGGACGTTTTACTAAGTTAACGGCACTATATAACTGCAAGTTGTTAAGATAATGCCCCCTTGTTCTGGATTCCGTTACCAGAGGAAATAGTTTCTCTGTGTCTACCCTATCGAATCCTTTTATCATTTTAAACACCTCAATTGGATCACCACCCCACCCCCCCCCCCCAATCTTCTATATTTGTGATAAAAATGGTCTGTTACGATGCAGCATTGCGCAGCAGGGATCATCCAACGGTGCGGTTGTTCCCAAGGTGGGAATGCCGACGCACTGTCACGTCAGGTTTTGTCGGCAGTCACCGATATTGAGTCCAAAAGTTGGAGGAACGGCATGACCAAAATGAACCAGTTTTTTCTAAGATTTAGCATGGTATTGACTTCTTTAACCTTGTCATGGTACATCAGGAGTTAAAAACCAGCTTCGCTCACCGACAAGAAAATGTGCCAGCTTATTTTGAATCAATAGTTGCAATCAGTTGCTTGTCAAAGCCAACGCCCAAGGGAGGTGCCAAGTCATTCAATTCAAACACAGGCCAGCTTATGGCTGAGGTGTTAGGAATGTAAATTTTGTAAACTGTGCCTATAAGCCAAGGATGAGTTCAACGTGCAGGCAAACAGGTTAAATGAACAAGAATATACTCACGGCCAACATCGAGATTACATAAGATGCAGTAGCGGAAGATACCCGCATTACAGCCAGTTGCGTTCAACCCTCCAGACGCCACACTTCTTCATCTCCCAACCTACGGCTATGATTTTACCCCATTTATACTGTTACTAGCTGCGCTACTCCATAGGCATCTGCATTCTATAATCCTTTACCCACTTTCGGTACCAGTCCCTATCAAAGTGTCTCTTGGCCTGCTAGATATTATGATCCCAAAGTTGCACAGAAAGCATCGATGTTTGGGTTAGCAAGACATAAAAAGAGAACTGAGTCTCCAGTTGGGGTGATAAAGTGAATCTAAATGTAAACAATGTGTGACCTGGCCCATAAGCAGGCTGGACACAACCTCTGAACAGGCACATTTTCAGCCTTTTCTCAGTCTTTCAACGTTAAGTTTTTTAACTACAGAAATAATCTAAAATGGAATATAATAAGAATACAAATGGACTCCTCTACTATTTCTCAATCTTAATTGGTTAGAATGTGGAACTTGCCACCACATGGAGTGGTTAAGGCGAATAGCAGAGATGCATTTAAGGGGAAGCTAGATAAGTACATGAGGGAGAAAGGGAACGGATATGTTGATAGGGTGAGATGAAGCAAGGTGGAAGGAGGTTCGTGTGGAGCGTAAACACCGGCATAGACCTGTTTGGTCTGAATGGCCTGCTTCTGTGCTATAAATTCTATGTACTCAATCCCTAACAGGGGTAACCAAGCAGAAGCCCTGGGGCCAGAGGTGGGCCTTGAGCCCTGGCAGCTTAGGCCTCAAAGTCCAAGCAACCTGGTCCTATTTTCATTTAAATTTCTTATTCACTGGTTTGTCCTGTTTGAATATTGTGGGCCTGCTGATTTGGGAAGTGCTGAGGCCTCAATTGTAGATAAATTCTAAATCCGAACTACAAGACATCAGCAATTTGATTTGAACTTTATGGGGGAAGTTTTAACAATCCCCCACCTCCCCACAATGGGCGGGACAGTGGTGGGGGTGGGGGTGCCGTAAGGTAAAATTTGAAAAATCTGAAACCGGACCTCAACCCGCTGCGAACGTGCCCACCTCCGATTTAACGGAGGCGGGTTTGGGTGCGGCCGAGTAACCCGCTCTCAAGAGACGGATCCATCATTATATTATGTTAATAGGGATACTTTCATGAAATTTTGGCAGCGATTTGAAATTAACGCCTCCTGCACAAGTTTCCCGGGACTTGGGAAACTCAGCAGTAAAACAGAGGCGAGATTGAGTGACACTTCATGGGGATGGTTAAAGGTCAGGTGTCCCGACATGAATAAAGGCTCAGTGCTCGCAGCTGCTTTCTCAGAACTCTCTGGTAAACCATTTGCTGAGAGTACATGGTGTGAGAGATGTATTTGTACAGTTTGGAGGTGCTCTCACAGAAAACATCAGGACAGGTGGCACCATGGCTGCTTTCGATTGGACTTTGGACGAGGAAGACAATCAGCATCATCAGCAGCCAGGTCGAGCTGTGGAGGGAGCCGCAGGTGGACAACAGAGAGAAGAGCAACGGAGAGGTGGAGCAACAGAGTTCGCAGGAGGCACTACCCACGTAACAGGGTTTACAGACAGAGGGGGTGATTTTAGGGGGCAATTGCAGGTGCATTGGGGGCGGGGGAGGGCTCCGAAAATCGCAGAAATCCCGTTCGGTTCGGAAGCCGGCTCCAACCCGCCGACTTCCGAGTTTCCCAGAGATCCACCTGTGTGCCCGTGGGCGACCCGAAAATGGAAGTCCCGCCGGCAATTAAAGCCAGCGGGATGACAGTTAAAGAGCCAAATGTACCTCATTGAGGTACTTAAGGCACTTTACCCGTGACAGATGAAGTAATTAGAACGATTTTTAACTTACATGGGTGGCTTGCCCACCGCTTCTGATTCACACCTGGTAAAATCAGGCATGAAGGGCCGGATCAGGGAACAAGAAACTAAATAAATTACATAAAAACCATTGACGGAAGTGAAAACACAAAATGAACCTACCTTTGCACCCTGCTCCGATGTCCGATGTCTCCCGCTCCGATGTCCCCCTCTTCATCCACCCGATGTCCTCCCGATTCCCCCCTCTTCACCCCCCACCGAGGACCTCCTGATCTTCCCCTGATCTTCCCCTCCCCCCTTCACTATCTTCCCCTCTCCCCCCACAATCTTCCCCTCTCCCCCCACCCCGGTCTTCCAGTCCAGCGCTGGATGACGTCTCTCTCTCTCTCTTTCTCGCCACCCCCCCCCCCTCGCGTTGCAGCTCCTGATGACAGCCAGCCTGTCAGCAATCAACATGCGATCGCATCGGAAACGGTAAGTTTTGTTCATGCAGGTTTGTGACGAGCACCTTCACCCCCTCACTGCCAACCCGCCACCATTGTAAAATCGAGCCCAGAGGCTCAGCTTCCTTGAACTCTTTGAAAAGCAGTGCTTCCGGAGGCTGGGATTGTCACGTCAGGTGGTCGCAGATATCTGCAGCCTCCCAGAAGAAGAGCTGCTCCCTGCTGGACCTGGTGGCCACACATTACCAGTGGTTGTGAAAGTCACCACCACTCTCAATTTTTTTGCCTCTGGTTCCTTCCAGGTCGCTACCGGAGACATATTGAGGGTCTCCCAGTCGGCTGCACGTAAATGCATAAGCTTAAGACTGATGGATCATTTGCCAGGGCTGCGAGTTATGTCAATTTCCCGTGTGATGACAATAGCCAGAATGAGCGGGCACTCAGATTCATGTCTCTATCTGGCTTCCCACAGGTGCAGGGTGCCAGCGATTGCACACACGTGGCAATCCGGGCACCACCAGATCAACCAGGTGTATTCGTCAACCGCAAGGGATTTCATTCCATCAATGTGCAACTGGTGTGCAAACACAAGAAATGGTTCATGCAGGTCTGCGCCAGATTCCCTGGGAGCTCCCATGATGCTTTCACACTGCGGCAGTCCAACATCCCCGACCTGTACATACCTGGAACCAGCCTTAAGGGGTGGCTGTTAGGCAACAAAGGATACCCCCTTCAAACCTGGCTAACGACACCTCTGAGGAACTCCAAAATTGAACCCCAAGAGTGGTATAATGACAGCCATATGTCAACCAGATGTGTCATCGAGCAAGCCATCGACATGCTCAAGATATACTTCAGGTGCCTGGAACGGTCTGGAGGCGCCCTTCAGTACTCGCCAGTGAGGGTCTCGAGGATGATCATGGCGTGCTGCGTTCTGCACAACATAGCGCAGCAGTGAGGACTAGAAGTGGGGGAGGAACAAGCCGCTCATCACTCATCATCTGATGAGGATTCCAATGTAGAGGAGGAGGAAGAGGAGGAAGATGAATCGTAGAAATCATAGAGTCATAGAAAGGTTACAGCACGGAAGGAGGCCATTCAGCCCATCGAGTCCGCGCCGGCTCTAAGCAAGAACAATCCAGCTAGTCCCACTCCTCCACTCTTTTCCTGTACTCCTGCAAATTTTTTCCTTTTTTCCTTTCAAGTACTTATCAAGATAGGGCATCCAACGCCAGACCAGCAGCTCACATTCCTGCTAGGGAGGCCAGGATTGCTCTAATAGTTTGAAGTTTCAGTTAGTCACTCACACTGGACCAAAGCAACTATCACAAACCCCCCACCCCCGCTGACACAAAGCAGTCCAACCATCGACCCATTGCACATGCACCAATTGGTCCCCATCAATTCAGGTCTTCACATTCATAAGAGATAGGAGCAGGGGTAGGCCATTTGGCCCCATTTAATGAGATCATAGTTGATCTGATTTTTACCTCAACTCCACTTTCCCGCCTTTTTCCCATATCCTTTGACTCCCTTGCTGATCAATAGTTTGTCTAACTCAGCCTTGAATATATTCAATGACTCAACCTCCACAGCTTTTTGGGGTAATTCACCAAGCAACTGAGAAGGTGAGTTGACATCCGGCACGCAATAATGGGCAACATGGGGAAGTGGTGCAAATTAATACATTTTATGTGAGGTAATAAAAAAGGAAACTTAATAACATAACATTCTCACAAACACCCATGTGCATAACCTTGGTGAACTATGTTTTTATTTTCCTTTGCCTACCCCTCCTACATAATGCAACCCCTGTGGCTTCATCAGAGGTAGAGGCAGGACGCTCAGATCCCTGCTCTGACTGCTGAGATGCTCTTGGCCGATGACCTCTGGATGTTGGAGCCCATGAGGGCCCCGCCAAAGACTGTTCCACCTGTACCTGTGCAGGGGCAGACTTGGCCATCGGGAGAGGAGGCAGCATGTCAGGTACTGTTGAGGGGGGAGCAACGGGTGAGACATGGAAATGCTTTGAGTGGAGTTCCCACTACCATGCCCCCTTTCGCCATCATCCCTCTCCTGGGCCAGTAGCACATCACTCCTATCTCTCTGTGGGGGAGCAGCTTGGTGCAGATCAGTGACACCTTGTAAGGCCATGGCTAAGGTATCTGTCATCCTGTTTAAGGTGATAGACATGTTGACATCCAAAGTCTGCACGGCCATCGTCACGGCTTGTATGGACTGATTTGATTGCCGCGATTGAAGTTCCACAGAGGCGGCCACTCTATCCATGGAAGAAGACATCCTCGCAACGGCCTGCAACACCAATCCACAAATGTTCGAGCTGCACTCCTCCATCCTCTCTGCTATTGTGGACAGTGTGCGTGGCATGACCTTGCAAATTTGCTGCTGTCCCTTACAATTCTCTTTATCATCGATGGCCCCCGGGGTTCAGCATCTATGTGCAGTTGAGCAGAGCTTGGAGAGGAGTGTGCCCTCTGACGCAGACTCTCCACTGCTGTCCCTGCCACCAGTGTCTGCTTGTGCTCACTTGTGAACTGTGACTCATCAAGTGAAAACCCAACTAACTCACTAACAGGGCCCACTGAAGTGCACATATCTGTGCTGGTGCCTGGTAAGCATATGTCCTGTGAGGGTGCACGGGCAGAAGGAATCAGCTCCTCTAAGGAATCATCATCAGGAAAGTCCACGGACTGTTATTCTTTGTGGGAGGGCCCTGGAGGAGAGAAGAAATGGATAAGAATTAGTAATAGCAATGTAAAAATGTTGCTACTTAGCATAATTAAGATGATCATATTTTACCCGGTGCTGAAATCAAGACAACAAGACTGAGTCTTGTATGAGATGTGGGTTGGAGATATTTAATGCTGTCACTGGGCAGCTGCAAAGGGATCTGGTGAAAATAATATAAGTCTGAAGATAAAAGAAATAGGAGGTGAGGGTAAAGATCAGACCAAGGTAAGGAATAAGGGTAATATAAACAGTCAGGGGACAAATACAGTTATAGAACATGAGTACAAAAATGTCTTTTAGAAATAAAGTAAGGGATACAATTATTAAAAATAAATTAAATTGCCTGTACAGCAATGTGCACAGCATCCAAAACAAAATGGAGGAACAGGAGACAATAATTTGTAGTGAGGAGCCAGATGTAGAAGGGATAACTGAAACATGGCTTAATAAAGAACAGGACTGGCAATTAAATATTGCAGGATATAATGTATTTAGAAAGGAAAATCAGAATGTAGAATCAGTATGGGTGGAGCTAAAAAATAACAAGGGGCAGAGAACACTGGTGGGAGTAGTTTATAGGCCCCCTAACAGTAGTTATAGTGTTGGACAGAGTATAAATCAGGGAATTAGAGGAGCATGTAACAAGGGTAATGCAATAATCATGGGGGTCTTTAATCTTCATATAGACTGGACAAACCAAATTGGCAAAAGTAGTTTGAAGGATGAGTTCATGCAATGTATTTGAGACAGTTTTCTGGAACAATATGTCGAAGAACCAACTAGAGAACAGGCTATTTTAGTTCTAGTATAGTGTAATGGGACAGGGTTAATTAGTAATCTTCTAGTTTAGGATCCTCTAGGGGAAAGTGATCATAATATGATAGAATTTCATATTGAGTTTGAGAGTGATGTAATAAAGTCCAAAACCAGGGTCTTGAATTTAAACAAAACCAAATACCGTAGGTATGAGGGGCAAGTTGGCTAAGGTACATTGGGAAATTAGATTAAAAGATAATCAATGGCAAACATTTAAAGAAATAATTCATGATTCTCATATAATATACATTCCCTTGGGGAATAAAAACTCCATGGGAAAAGTGATCCAACCATGGCTAACAAGAGAAGTTAAGGATAGTATTAGATTAAAAGACGAGGCTTAAAATGTTGCTGAAAGAATAGTAAACCTGAGGATTGGGAGGGTTTTAGAAATCAGCAAAGAATAACCGAGAAATTGCTAAAGAGGGAGAAAATTGAATATGAGAGTAAACTAGCAAGAAATATAAAAACAGATTGTAAGAGCTTCTACAAGTATGTAAAAAGGAAAAGGTTAATAAAAGTAAACATGAGTTCCTTAGAGGCTGAGACAGGAGAAATTATAATGGGGAATAAGGAAATGGCAGAGATGTTAAACAAATATTTTGCATCTGTCTTCACAGTAGAAGACACAAAAAACATACCAGAAATAATGGGAAACCAAGGGTCTAATGAGAGTGAGGAACTTAAAGTAATTAATATTAGTAAAGAAAAAGTATTGGAGAAATTAATGGGACTAAAAGCCAACAAATCCCCTGGACCTGATGGCCTACATCCTAGGGTTTTAAAAGAGGTGGCTGCAGAGATAGTGGTTGCGTTGGTTTTGATCTTTCAGAATTCCCTAGATTCTAGAATGGTCCCTGTGGATTAGAAGGTAGCAAATGTAACTCTGCTATTCAAGAAAGGAGGGAGAGAGAAAACAGGGAACTATAAGCCAGTTAGTCTAGCATCAATAGTAGAGAAAATGCTAGAATCTATTATTAAGGACGCAGTAACATGGCACTTAGAAAATCATAATATAACTAGGCAGAGTCAACACGGTTTTATGAAAGAGAAATCGTGTTTGACAAACCTATTAGAGTTTGTTGAGGGTGTAACTAACAGCGTAGATAAGGGGGACCCAGTGGATGTAATATGTTTGGAATTTCAAAAGGCATTCGATAAGGTGCCACACAAGAGGCTGTTAAACAAGATTAGGGCTCATGGCATTAAGGATTGGTTAACAGACAGAAAACAGAGAGTAGGAATAAACGGGTCATTTTCGGGTTGGCAGGTTGTAATTAGTGGGGTGTCGTAAGCATCAGTGCCTGGGCCTCAGCTGTTTACAATCTATATCAATAACTTAGATGAGGGGACCGAATGTAAAGTATCCAAGTTTGCTGACAATACAAAGCTAGGTGGGAAAGTAAGCTGTGAGGAGGATGCAAACAGGCTGCAAAGGGATATCGACAGGTTAAGTGAATGGGCAAGAAGATGGCAGATGGAGTATAATTTGGGGAAATGTGAAATTATTCATTTTAGTAGGAAGAATAGAAAAGTAAAATATTTTTTAAAATGTGAGATACGAAGAAATGTTGGCAGTCGGAGGGAATTGGGTGTCCTTGTACATGAATCACAGAAAGTTAACATGCAGGTACAACAAGCATTAGGAAGGCAAGTGGTCTGTTAGCCTTTATTGCAAGAGGGTTGGAGTATAAGAGTAAAGAGGTCTTGCTGCAACTATATAGGGCTCTGGTGAGACCACACCTGGAGTACTGTGTACAGTTTTGATCTCCTTACCTAAGGAAGGATATACTTGCCCTAGAGGGGATGCAACGAAGGTTCACTAGGTTGATTCCTGGGATGAGAGGGTTGTCCTATGAGGAGAGATTGAGTAGAATGGGCCTACATTCTTTGGTGTGGAGATGCCGGTGATGGACTGGGGTTGGCAAATGTAAAGAATCTTACAACACCAGGTTATAGTCCAACAAATTTATTTGAAAATCACAAGCTTTCGGAGGCTTTCTCCTTCGTCAGGTGAATGTGGAAATGAAATCCTTGAACGTTTCGCATTTATATTCAGAGAACAATACCTGGTGATTACAGATAATCTTTCCAACTGCCCGTTGTCAAGGCAATCAAAGTGTTCAGACAGAGAGGTGTTACCTGCAGGACCACCGAATATACAAACGGCCAGAACACAAAACAGAGAGAGAGAAGGAGAAACATTCTAAAGGAAGAGAAAGACAGAAAATGACCCGTTGTATTAAAAACAGATAACTTTTATTCGCTGGTGGGGTTACGTGTAGCGTGACATGAACCCAAGATCCCGGTTGAGGCCGTCTTCATGGGTGCGGAACCTGGCTATCAATTTCTGCTCGACGATTTTGCGTTGTCGTGTGTCTCGAAGGCCGCCTTGGAGAACGCTTACCCGAAGATTGGTGGCTGAATGTCCTTGACTGCTGAAGTGTTCCCCGACTGGGAGGGAACCCTCCTGTCTGGCGATTGTTGCGCGGTGTCCGTTCATCCGTTGTCGCAGTGTCTGCATGGTCTCGCCAATGTACCATGCTCCGGGGCACCCTTTCCTGCAACGTATGAGGTAGACAACATTGGCCGGGTCACAGGAGTATGAACCATGTACCTGGTGGGTGGTGTCCTCTCGTGTGATGTTGGTATCTGTGTCGATGATCTGGCATGTCTTGCAGCAGTTGCCATGGCAGGGTTGTGTGGTGTCGTGCACGCTGTTCTCCTGAAAGCTGGGTAATTTGCTGCGAACGATGGTCTGTTTGAGGTTGGGTGGCTGTTTAAAGGCGAGTAGTGGAGGTGTGGGGATGGCCTTAGCGAGGTGTTCGTCGTCATCGATGACATGTTGAAGGCTGCGGAGAACATGGCGTAGTTTCTCCGCTCCGGGGAAGTACTGGACGACGAAGGGTACTCTGTTGGTTGCGTCCCGTGTTAGTCTTCTGAGGAGGTCTATGCAATTTTTCGCTGTGGCCCGTCGGAACTGTCGATCGATGAGTCGAGCGTCATATCCCGTTCTTACGAGGGCGTCTTTCAGCGTCTGTAGGTGTCCATCGCGTTCCTCCTCGTCTGAGCAGATCCTGTGTATTCGCAGGGCTTGTCCATGTGGGATGGCCTTTTTGACGTGTCATTTTCTGTCTTTCTCTTCCTTTAGAATGTTTCTCCCTCTCTCTCTCTGTTTTGTGTTCTGGCCGTTTGTATATTCAGTGGTCCTGTAGGTAACACCTCTCTGTCTGAACACTTTGATTGCCTTGACAATGGGCAGTTGGAAAGATTATCTGTAATCACCAGGTATTGTTCTCTGAATATAAATGCGAAACGTTCAAGGATTTCATTTCCACATTCACCTGACGAAGGAGAAAGCCTCCGAAAGCTTGTGATTTTCAAATAAATTTGTTGGACTATAACCTGGTGTTGTAAGATTCTTTACATATATTCTTTGGAGTTTAGAAGAATGAGACGTGATCTCATTGAAAGGTATAAAATTCTTAGAGGGCTTGACAGGGTAGATGCTGAGAGACTGAGGATCGAGATGAGGAAAAATTTCTTCACTCAGAGGGTTGTGAACCTTTGTAATTCTCTACCCCAGAGGGTTGTGGATGCTCAGTCGTTGAGTAAAATCTAGACTGAGATCAATAGATTTTTGGACACTAAGGGAATCAAGGGATATGGGGATAGGGCGGGAAAATGGGGTTGAGGTCGAAGATCAGCCATGATCTTATTGAATGGTGGAGCAGGCTCGAGGGGCCGTATGGCCTACTCCTGCTCCTATTTCTTATGTTGTTATGATAGGGAAGGAAGCAGAGAGGGTGGGGTAGTTGTACTGATTAGTGACAGCAAAATCGCAGTAGGAAAAAGGGACATGAGTAACATGAAGATAGAAACAGAATCCATATGGATTGAGACAAAGGATAAGAAGGGATCGATCACATTAATAGGTATAATCTACAGACCACCTAATAGTGGAAGGGAAGTGGAGGAAGAAATATGTAGGCAAATCTATGAAATGAGTAAAAAACATTGAATAATAATCATGGGCGATTTCAACTATCCCCAAATAAACTGGCAAGAAGAGGTAGGGAAAGGGGAAAAGGGAATGGAGTATTTACAGTGTGTACAGGACTCCTTTTTTATGTAGTATGTGAGAAGCCCAACAAGAGAGGAATCACTGCTGGATCTAGTATTGGGAAATGAACCAGAGCAGGTAAGAGCAGAAAGCAACATCTAGGCAATAGTGATCAAAAGGTTTAAGATAACGATTGAGAAAGATATAAGTAAGAAAAGACCAAAGTAATAGATTGGAAAAAAGCTAATTTTGAGGGGACGAGAATGGAACTAGGGAAGGTAAACTGGAAAAAAAAATGTTACAAATACATAGAACAGCAGTGGGAAATATTTAAAATGGAGATCAATAGAGTTCAGGAAAAATATATTCCTCTAAAAATAATGAAACACCATGGATGAATAAAGAGAAGAGTAAAATTGAAAAGAAGTTAGGGAAGTGATAGCAGAGGCACTATTACATAGTATAAAAATTCATTAGTAAAGGGAATAGGACTGGCAGAGGACTGGCAGACAGCTAAAGTTATTCCTATATTTAAAAAGGGAGATAGAACAAGTCCAGGGAACTATAGGCCTGTTAGCTTAACGTCGATGGTAGGAACGATAATGGAATCTTTACTCAAACATGTAATAGAAAAACATCTAGAAAACAAAAATATAATAAAAGAGTAGTCAGCATGGATTCCAAAAGGGAAAGTCCTGCTTGACCAACCTTATTGAATTCTTTGAAGAAGTAATAGAAAGAATAGAGAAGGTAGTACATGTAATAAAGGCCTTCAATAAGGTACCGCAATGTAGACTCATGACTAAGGTCAGAGCATGTGGAGTCAGGGGTCAAGTAGCAGAATGGATAGCAAGCTGGCCGGAAAGCAGAGATTAGGGGTTATGAGTAGCCATTCAGGCTGGCAAAAGGTGGGAAGTGGTGTTCCACAGGGATTGGTGCCGGGAACACTGTTGTTCATAATTTACATTAACGATTTGAACTGGGGAATCGGAAGCATAATTTCAAAATTTGCGGACAACACCAAACTGGGGGTTATAGTTAATACAATGGAAGATGCGACAAAATACAAGAAAACATTAATAAACTTAGAGAATGGGCGTATAATTGGCAAATGAATTTCAACATTGGTAAGTGTGAGATGATGCATTTTGGTAGGAAGAATAAGGAGGCCACATATTGCTTGGATAATAAGAGTCTAAACAGGATAGAGGAGCAAAAGGATCTAGGGGTACAGGTACACAAATCACTAAAGGTAGCGATGCAGATTAATAAGGCCATAAAAAAGGCAAACCAAGCACTGGGGTTCATTTCTGGAGGGATAGAATTGAAAATCAGGGAAGTTTTATAAACTTGTATCGAACCTTGGTTAGACCACAGTTGGAGTACTGTGAACAGTTTTGGTCTCCATATTATAGAAAGCATTGGAGAAGGTGCAAAAAAGATTGATAAGGATGATACGAGAACTGAAATGATATAATTATCAGGAAAGGCTGAACAGGCTGGGGCTCTTTTCTCTAGAAAAGAGAAGGCTCAGGGGGGACCTGATTGAGGTCTTTAAGATAATGAAAGGGTTTGACAGGGTAGACGTAGAGAAAATGTTTACACTTGTGGGGGAGTCGAAAACTAGACGTCATAAATATAAGATAGTCACTAATAAATCCAATAGGGAATTCAGGAGAAACTTCTTTACCTAAAGAATGGTAAGAATGTGGAACTTGCTACCACAAGGAGTAGTTGAGGCAAATAGCATAGATGCATTCAAGGAGATGCTAGATAAGCGCATGAGGGAGCAAGGAATAGAAGGGTATGCTGATAGGGTTAAATGATGTGGAGATGCCGGTGATGGACTGGGGTTGACAATTGTAAACAATTTTACAACACCAAGTTATAGTCCAGCAATTTTATTTTAAATTCACAAGCTTTCGGAGGCTTCCTCCTTCGTCAGGTAAATGTTTACCTGACAAACATTTACCTGACGAAGGAGGAAGCCTCCGAAAGCTTGTGAATTTAAAATAAAATTGCTGGACTATAACTTGGTGTTGTAAAATTGTTTACAAGGGTTAAATGAAGTAGGGAGGGAGAAGGCTTGTGTGGAACATAAACGCTGGCATAGACCAGTTGGGCCGAATGGCTTGTTTCTGTGTTATAGGATCAATGTAACTCGATGAAATCCCAGTCTCTCTATCTCCGATGGTCAGGAACGCAGATATGGCACTGATCTCCATGGCCTCTACTTCTGATGATGTCAGCTGCACTATATGTGGCAGGCCACCTCTGATCCTCTCCCTTGTATTTTGTGCTTGCTTCTCCTCTAAGGGGAATGACAGACCTATGAGTGTCTGTAAGGTCTGTGTTCACCCGATGGATTCAGTGCATTCGGTGAGGGTGTCTATCAGGCAGATGCATGACATTGCATAAGGATTGGGGTGAGTGGCAGTGGTGGATGGATAAATGGGGAGGTGAGGAAGTGCATAGAAAGTGAACGATGGGTGCTCTTGAAACTTAAGTGGGTGTGAGGAATGATGTGATGGAGTACGCTTGACAAGACAGAGTAAGGGTGGGAGGGCGGTGTGCACTACAGGATGTAGGTGAATCTGCAACTGTACTCACCTTTCCTGACCTGGTTAGGTCATTAAATCACTTCCTGCACTGGATCCAGGTACAGGGTACAATACTCCTGCAGTTGACCTCATCAGCCACCTCTAACCACGCCTTCTTGGTGATAGCAGCAGGTTTCTTCTTCCTGTTGCTGGGGAATATTACCTCCTTGCTGCTCCTTACTGCACCCAGCAGTACGTTAATGAGGCGTCGTTAAAACGGGGCACAGTCTTTGATCTGAGTCTATGTTGTAAGCTTGCTGTTTCTTTCCAAAAGCTCCCAACTCCTCCAAATTCCATCTTTGCATTAGCCCTTTAAATAGTTGAGTTGAGATTGCGTCATGCGGGTGCACATCAAGTGCATTGGAGACGCAAAACCCGGAAATAAAATGATAATTAGGTATTTATGTTGAAATCAGACATTCCCACGCATCCAAATATCGTTGGGTTTTGTGCCCCCTACTGCACCCCCCCGCCCCACTCACAACCCGCCTCTGTGTTATTATCAGGCTTATGTGGGTCCTGAGGCTTCCTGGTACACAATCACGCAGCCCAGCAAGGCAAAATATTTGACACTCCAGTCTTATGGGATTAGTTTGATAACACATCACATAATGCCAGGCAATAACCTACTCCAACAAGAAAAGATCCACCTACCTCTCCCTAACCATCAAAGACACCATCCTCGAACCCCCACCATCAACATCTTGGGGGCTCACCACTGACCAGAAGCTTACCTGGGCCAACCAGATCAATACTGTGGCTGCAAGAGCAAGGCAGAGGGTGGGTACTCTGCCATGAGTGGCTGGCCTCCTGACCCCTCAATACCTCGCCATCATTTGCTGCAAGGCCCAAGTCAGGACTGTGATGGCATACTCGCCACTCACCTGCAAAAACACACAAGAAGCTCAACAGCTTCCAGGAAAAAGCAACCCGCATGCCTGGCACACCTGCTACTGGACTTAATATCCACCCTTTCCACCACTGGCGCACTCTGACTGCAATATGTACTAGTGCAACTCACCAAACTTACTTCAAAGGCCCTGCAACCCCTACGACTGAGAAGGATGAGCAGTAATATGATGGAAACAGCAGGTCCCCCTCCAAGTCACATATCATGCTGACTTGGACGTATATCATCGTTCCTTCATCATCGCTTGGTCAAAATCCTGGAATTCGCTGCCCAAAGCCATTATGGGAGGAACATCACCACAAGGATTGTTGCAGTTCAAGTAGAATGTCCATCACCACATTCTCAGGGAAACTTGGGATGGACAATAAATGCAGCCTTGCCAGCAATGCCCACATCTGAGAATATATTTTAAAAAGGCACATTGTATTTAACCAGTGACATCACATGACCTCACAGTGCCACCTTCAGGCACAATTGTAATTTCAATACAATATTGTGACCATTATTGGTACTTTGTCCACTAAAATCAGAAGGTTTTGCAAAAAGTTTCGAGAAGGTTTTCGGAAGAGTTGAAAGGTCTTTGAAAGTTGAGAGCAAGTTTAAGAGTGAAAAGTTGGAAGGTGTAGAAAAGTTTTCGATACAAACATTGAAATAGTACAAACTGTAATGCAACAGTTAATTTAATAGCTTAAGTCTCTAAGAGAGAAACTGCAGTATAACAGCCAGAAGAACATCATAACATGTGCAAGGTTAGCTAAAGTTAGGAAGAGAAGAAAATGGATAACAGCCACTGACGATTACTCACTGCAGGCATCACCAGAAATGAGGCCTAAGTGTCCCAGAGGAAGACAGAACTGCCGACACCATAGCAACCAGCCTGCTGAAAACGGAGGTTGTATAAATTAATGCTCCCATCACAAAAGGACACCTTTAACACTGGAAACTTATCACTGACACTTTCAATACAAACTGTAACCTTAACCTTGCTAAGCCAATACTGAATTGAACATTACGTTGTTCTACTGTTATAAGGTAAACCCAACAACAGCTGAGAGATTGTGATGCACTTAAACTATCCTTGTGCTTATGATAGTTTAGACTCTGTTGATTGATATTAAAGCAAAATATTAGGTTACTTTTGTTGTTATCATCAATACTTTCACCTTTTGATGGTATTAATCCGGTTAGCATTGATACTGCTAAATAAAGTAGTGCTGATTAATACATCTCTGTGTCCAGGGACTTAGACTTGATGCCTCTGGCAAGCAGCACTTCATTCAGGGTTATGCCATAGCCCTGCTGTGTATAGACTTGGCTTAGTTAATCAATATGTTTTGGACTGGGGTATGTGGGATAATCCTGACCCAGTTAACCTGGGCATTCTATAGAACATCTTAGTCATAAATAGTAAATTACCATCCAGTTTTCTGGTGTACATATTAAGAGAAAGGGGATGATTCATTTGATGCCTGTCAACTAATATAATTTACTCCTTGGATGACTGAAGATATTAAGATTAAAATTAAACAGAAAAAGGAGGCTTATGACAAATGTAAAGTAAATAATACAGTAGAGAACCAGACTGAATACAGAAAGTACAGAGAAGACCTTAAAAAGGGGCAAAGAGAGAGTATGAGAATAGATTAGCCGCTAATATGAAAGGGAACCCAAAAGTCTTTTATAAACATATAAATAATAAAAGGGTAGTCAAAGGAAGTGTGGGAATGATTAAGGACAAAAAAGAAGATTTTCTTGTGGAGACAGAGGGCATGGCTGAGGTACTAAGTGAAAACTTCGCATCGGTCTTCACTTGAGAAGAGGATACTGCCAATGTAGCAATAATGCAGGAAGTAGTAGTGATATAGAATAGGAAAAAAAAAGATAAAGAGGAGGTACTTAAAAGGTTGGCAGTACTCAAAGTAGAAAAGTCACCCAGTCCAGATGGGATGCATCCTAGGTTAATGAGGGAAGTAAGGGTGGAAATTGCAGAGGCTCTGGCCACAATAGTCCAATCCTCCTTAGATATGGGAGTGGTGCCAGAGGACTGGAGGATTATAAATGTTACACCCCTGTTCAAAAAAGGGGAGGGGGATAAAACGGCAATTACAGACCAGTCAGCCTAACATCGGTGGTGGGGAAACTTTTAGAGACAATAATCCAGGACAAGATTAATTGGCACTTGGAAAAGTATAGACTGATAAATGAAAGTCAGCACGGATTTGTTAAAGAAAATCGTGTTTGACTAACTTGATTGAGTTCTTTGATGAAGTAACAGAGAAGGTTGATGAGGGTAGTGCGGTTGATGTTGTGTATATGGACTTTCAAAAGGCATTTGATAAAGTACCACATAATTTTGTTAGCAAAATTAAAGCCCATGGGATTAAAGGGACAGTGGCAACAAGGATATAAAATTGGCTAAGGGACATAAAGCAGAGAGTAATGATGAACGGCTGTTTTTCAGACTGGAGGGAAGTATGATGTGGAGATACCGGTGATGGACTGGGGTTGACAATTGTAAACAATTTTACAACACCAAGTTATAGTCCAGCAATTTTATTTTAAATTCACAAGCTTTCGGAGGCTTCCTCCTTCCTCGTTCACCTGAGGAAGGAGGAAGCCTCCGAAAGCTTGTGAATTTAAAATAAAATTGCTGGACTATAACTTGGTGTTGTAAAATTGTTTACAATTGGAGGGAAGTAGACAGTGGTGTTCCTCAGGGGTTGGTATTAGGACGATTGCTCATTTTGAAATATATTAATGACCTAGACTTGGAAATGCAGGGTATAATTTCAAAGTTTGCAGATGTCATGAAACTCAGAAATGTAGTAAACAATGTGGAGAATAGTAACAGACTTCAGGAGGAGATAGACAGACTGGTGAAATGGGCAGACAGACATCGCAGAGAAGTGAGAAGTGATATATTTTGGTAGGAAGAATGAGGAGAGGCAATATAAACTAAATGGTACAATTTTAAAGGGGGTGCGGAAACAGAGAGACCTGGGGGTGTATGTACACAAATGTTTAAAGGTGGCAGGACAAGTTGAGAAGGCTGTTAAAAAGCAAATGGGAGCTTTGGCTTTATAAATAGAGGCATAGAGTACAAAAGCAAGTAAGTTATGCTAAACCTTTATAAAACACTGGTTAGGCCTCGGCTGGAGTATTGTGTTCAATTCTGGGCATCACACTTTAGGACGGATGGCAAAGCCTTAAAAAGGGTGCTGACGAGGTTTACTAGAATGGTACCAGGGATGAGGGACTTCAGTTACGTGGAGAGACTGGAGAAGCTGGGGTTGTTCTCCTTAGAACAAAGAAGGTTCAGGGGAGATTTGATAGAGGTGTTCAAAATCATGAAGGGTCTAGACAATGTAAATAAAGAGAATCTGTTCCCATTGGCGGAAGGGTCAAGGACCAGAGGACATAGATTTAAGGTGATTGGCAAAAGAACCAAAGGTGACATGAGGAAAAACTTCTTCATGCAGCGAGTGGTTATGATCTGGAATGCACTGCCCGAGGGGGTGGTGGAGGCAGATTCAATCATGGACCTGTGAGACTCACAGAATCATACCCCCAATTTCCAAAAGCAATTGTTTGGAGTTTGCTTCCTGCAAATGTTCTCCCCGCCCCTGTCTGCCCTTTCAGGTGGATGTAAAAGATTCCATGACATAATTTCGAAGAAGAACGGGGGAGTTCTCCCTAGTGTCCTGGCTAATATTTATCCCTCAGCCAACATCACTAAACAACAGATTATCTGGTCATTAATCTCATTTTTGGGACCTTGCTGTGCGCAAATTGGCTGCTGTGTTTCCTACATTACAACAGTGACTACACTTCAAAAGTACTTTATTGGCTGTAAAGTGCTTTGGGACGTTCTGAGGTCATTAAAGGTGCTATATAAATGCAAGTCTTTCTTTATTCTTCCTTTCTCTCCCGAAGGAGCTGACTCTTTGTTGGCGTATTGTACCCTGGACGCTAATTGTCCTCCAGTACCACACCAAAAGTGACCATTCCTCATGTGTGACTCCAGGCAATGAGTATCAAGGGACTATTCCACATCAGCTGAAGCAAACGCTCTTCTGATCTGATGCACTTCCAGTAGGGGTTCCTGGATGGGAGTATTCTCTGCTCTAACCCAGTGATACCGAGGCCAATTGTAGCGTTCTAATGACTGCCCTGCTTGAGATGAGCCAACCCATCACAGATCAAGACTCAACATGGAACCTTCTGGTCTGCCTAATGTAGTGGTGCAGTAGGCAATGCCCACAAGACCTTTGGGGTATCCAATAAAAACCCTTTTTTGTATTTAGACTTTAAAGGTGATGATCACAATCAATATATTTCCTCCAGTCCTTTCCAAGGCGTAGACTTTCTGTCAATATGCCAATGCTGCACTGAGTGCTACACTCCGTTTTGGTTTGATTTTTCACCCCGATTTTAATAATTCCTCTTTTCGTCCTCCTAACAAAATGTCCCATCTTCCAGCCAAGATAGAGGAAACACAACATACTCTAAATCTCCTTAGATACCTCTTTATTCATGAAGGGGTGTGTGAGGCCTGACCCTGATTATTTTTCTAATTGTCTTTCATTTGCCTCCTGATGGGAGTTTTAGAGTGATTCAGATCTCGCTCTGCCATTACGTAATGAGTCCTCCTGTTCCCCAGGGAGAACAGAATCAACTACTTCACAACAGGGGAGCAGGCAGAAAATGTCTAATCGTGCTCATTTCTTCCAAATGATGCCTCTCCTCACACATTGCCAGGAGAAGCTGGGATCATGCTCCCTCTGAAAATGTTGATTTTCTCATTAAAACTGTTACATTCTGGTTCATTTTAAAAACTTATTTTTACCTCACAACTGATAGATTTTCCCCTTCCAAAAATTATTGGAAAAATAAATGACATTTGGGTTTATCCATATTCATGAGACCAACCAGACCATCACTTGCCCAAAGGGTACCTAGCAGCTACTGTCCCCCAATTCATAGAAAAACAAGTCCCACTCCAGAGACGAGAGCACATAATGCAGGCCAACACTCCAGTGGAGTACTGAGGGAGTGCTGCACTGTCGGAGGTGCCGTCTTTCAGATGAGACGTCAAACTGAGGCCCCGTCTGCCCTCTCAGGTGGACCTAAAAAATCCCACGGCACTATTGGAAGAAGAGCAGGGGAGTTTTCCTGGTGTCCTGGCCAAACATTTATCCCTCAACCAATACCACCATAAACAGATTATCAGGTCATTATCACCATTGCTGTCTGTGGGACCTTTCTGTGCACAAATTGACTGCTGCGTTTCCTACATTAGAACAGTGACTACACTTCAAAAATACTTCACTGGTTGTAAAGTGCTTTGCGACATCCTTAGATCCTGAAGAAAGGCACTATATAAGTCCAAGTTCTTTCTTTCTTTCTTGCCTTAATGCACTGTGGATTTTTGTTATCTGAAAACCTGTCTTGATTTTTTAAAAATGTAACAAATTGGATATTTTGTATTCCGTTCCACAGTAGGTCTTATGTCAGATTTTTTAAAAACCCATTTGTACTGAACTCAAAGCCGATTAAGCTGGGAAGCTGAAGCAAACAAGGATTGTGCTGCATTGGTAAAAGCTCTGAATTGTGTCACTTATAATGTCTTGACGTACAGACCAAGCGAGTACAATGTTATCATGTACCATTCATCTCTATTCAGGCAAGCAATGAAAATTTAAAGCTTCTCCTGTCACTCAGCAAAAAAAGCTCAATTCAAGAATTTTTTTCCCTCTCAATTTCTCTCCTGAAGTCCAGACTCTTACTGGGGTACGGTTCTGCAGGGTCCCTCCGCTCTCTGACCTCCGCACCCACGTGACCATTCTTCATACGCGAATGTGATGCTTTCCACGATCGAATAACCTGGACAGCGAGTGTCAACAGGTTATTCGATCATGGAAAGCATCACAGCCAAACCAGAAACTGTCCCGTCCCATTGTCCACACATGCACCGGTCCTAAACTAGGCCACCGATAGCGATCAGGAGCTAGAGCTCTGGTCAATTTTCCCTCTTCAAAGGACTTGGGGTGTCACGGCCAAGGCTATCCCTGACTGAGACCAGTGAATTCAGCACAAACTAGGGGTCGAAGCTAACTTCTTCAGCCCTGTGTAGCGCAGTACCAGACCACAATACATTAACCCATTAAGGGGAACTCATTCTAACCTTATGTAAAAATACCAAAACTATTGTTCAAAAATGAGCCAAATAAAATTACTGATGGGGATAGTAAGAGCTGAGTGCCCAATATTAAACATGCACACAACGTCCATTGGACCTTAAGTCAGGAAAGGAAATTTTAACCTCTCCACCCGATCCAGTTGAAGCTTGCATACTGGACCACTCTCCCAGACAGTTAATTGCATCACCATTCCTCCACAGCACCAAGCACCTAGGGTTGCCAACCCTCCAGGATTGTCCTGGAGTCTCCAGGAATTGAAGGTTAATCACCAGGACACTGCTTTGAGCAAACCCAGGGAGAAAAATCATAGGGGCATTTTAAAAAAAGTGTTTTCTTTCATTTTCTTTGAACACTTTCATTTATTAATTAAAAAATTGGAGATGGGGACAAAGGCTGTTTGACCAACAGTCAAGATTAATCCAATCATGTATCAAAAGAGTCTGTTTGCTTTCTAAATGCCGTGGGAAGGCAGTAAGCCCAGAGAATGGACCAATGGCGGGAGTGTGGGGGCAGGGCGGTTCGAGGCAGGAGATCATGTGATGAAACATCCTGGAATACACCCAATCAGAGTTGGCAACCCTATAAGCACCTTATCCTTCTCCTCTCCCACCAACCAGAGATAGGTTCACTTTTCAAAAGATTGTCCATTCATCACAACTAGATACAGTTTCTTTCATAAACTAAACAACTCCAAAAGTGTGAAGTTGTGCACAGACTGGGCCCTTAGATGGGATATATAAAAGCAAAATATGATTACTTTACCCACACTGCTGTTTTATATTGAACGAGCCCTGTGTTATTGCTTCAGTCTTGACCCTATTTATGAGCTGATTCATAAATAAGGTATATTATTATCATTCTGGTGACTATTCGATTTGCTTAAAAGTTTCAGCTGACTATTAATGGATTTGTGCAACAATGAATTTGGTAAAACATGTGGATGGACTAAAAGCTCTCCCAACCCACAAAAGAAAATTGCTCCAGGTTCCTAGCATACATTTAAATTAAAACTCCAAATTAGAAGAGCTCACAGTAGATTGTGTATCTAAAGCCCAAACCAATTATACTATAGGAAAATGTCAAGTCGACTTATCTTGTGGCATGATTCTGCTCTCTTTTGGCTATTATTGCGGAATCACAGATCTTCTCTTCCCACCTTCATTAAGAGCGAGCAGGTCCTGTTAATGGATTTACTTCGTAATCAAGGTACAGCTTTTGGTCTTTTCCAAGGGCACAGAAATGTCACATTTAATGAACTGCACTTAAAACATGCATGCATGCACTGAAGGGTAATGGGTTCAGTCCTTCAGTTACTACTACTCTTTCGTATTAGGCATTGATTTTTACTTGACAACGTAGAAGGTTTAACACACTGTCTTGTGCATTGCCCCCAGGGCATAAATCATTATTTTGTTTCCTGCTATTACAAAAGTTTTTCCCTCCACCCAGGTATTTGGACATGTTATTTTCATGAAACAACTTAGCACTGTTTGTAGATACGGAAGAGAACTTCCAAAGTTTTGACTTCGGTCAAGTTATACCTTGCTTCATTTCATGATATCAGAGGCATTTAAAGACAGTTGTGCATTTATATATCACCTTCATGTGTCTCTCAGACAACCCCAGTTTTTAAACGCTGTGACTGTCATTATGTAGGCCCACGGTTTTCACATTTTTGGAGTGGCGGGTCCACATGGCACAGTAATTGGCCACAAATGACTAAAATCTAAGAATTCCCTATGCTAACTTCGCTATTTTAAAAATTCCATACCTCCCACATGAAAAATCCCCGCCCTCCTCCACTGAAGGTCCAAAGCCCCGTCACGTGTCCAGATCTTCTGCCTACTTGCCAAGGAGAGATTTGGGATTAACTTATATTAAGTTACTTTTAAGTTACATCACAAGAGGTCAAATCGTTACGAAACAAATGAGGGCAAAACTGTAGCAGGTGCAGTTCAATGTGGGGAAGTGTGAGGTCATCCACTTTGGATCAGAGAAAGACAAATCAGAATATTTTCTAAATGGCAAAAGAGCTGTGGAGGAGCAAAAGGGATTTGGGTGCCCTGTACACAATTCACTAAAAGCTATTGGACAGGTACAAAAAGTCATCAAAAAGGCTAATGGAATGTTAACCTTTATCTCAAGGGGGCTGGAGTACGAAGGGGAGGAAGTTATGCTTCAGTTGTACAGCCTTGGTCACACCCCATTTGGAGTACTGCGTTCAGTTTTGGGCACTGAACCTCAGGAAGGATAGATTGGCCCTGGAAGGGGCTTAGCGCAGATTCACCAGAATGATATCGGGGCTTCCATTGTCAATATTAATACCCAAAGGAAACCGGACAAGTGCAAGTTGGGTTGAAAGGGCTGATGTGAGCGAGTGTCACAGCCATTTTGCACACAGAAAGGTGCCACCAATATGAATAAGATAAATGAACAGTTAATCTGTCTTTGTCGGAATTGGTTGAGAGAAGAATGTTGTCCAGAACACTGGACGAACTCCCTGCCCTTCCTGAAATAGTTAATTATTTTGTTGACTAAGGCCTTTTTTTTCTAATGTTCTTCCCTCTGCTCTCTTGAATAAAATAATTGCCCTCTGAATTAAGCCACTGACGCGTGGACAGCTCTCCAGTATCTCTATCTGCAAGAACTGGCAGCAGTTGAGCCCAATCAGTATCTCATCTTCGCCCGGTTCCCACATGTGCATTTCTCAGTAAGGACCATTGAATGTTCTTTCGGAGCAGTAAACATGGCTGATTCTTCTGCTCTCGAGCCCAGACGTACTGAGGCCTGTTGTAGCATTGGAACTCCTGATCCAGCCAAGACCAGCTCACTCAGCACAGACCAGGTACTTGGTACCTTATGCTCTGAATGGCATAATGCTACACTACACTGCACAGTGCCTTGGCCCACTTAGCAGTCAGGGACCTTGTTCGAGTTTACTTAGGTTTTTAATAAAATTTTCTATTATGAACAAGGCAACATCAGAGGTCCAGCCATGATCCCTGGCCCTTCCCCCAGCCCTGCCCGGCCTACTTTTGGCAACCATGTTTTCTTATTCAATCGAACAACAAATCTCTTCCACCTTCCCCTTCCCGCGCACCTTTAAGAACCATTTCTAAACTCATCTGTTTGAACAAGGTTTCAGTCACCTCTCTTAGCTCTCCCACCTTGGCTTGGCGTCTGTTCCTTTTTTTCTCTCTCTCCCTCTCCCACCAGTAAAATGCTGTGGAATTTTTCCACAACAAAGTATGTGTTATTGTTGCTGACCGTCATTTATAGTTTCTTTGGGCTACCTGCAATGCCAGGTTCAAAAAACTTCACAGTGGCTGAGACCTGCCACTCTATAAAGTGATGCATTATTCCCTTCCAGTAGTGTGTAGCTCAGTGAAATTCTGTACTTTTTTCAAGTTAGCATCAATTCAGTAAAATGCCACAAGAACAGAGAATACAAACTGTTTCACTTAGAAGCAAATGTTCAATTTTCTGACAACTAAATTGAGGAAAAGCTCTTCTCTCTAATTGGTCCCAGTGTCAGACTGGGGACTGAAAAGAAGTTTCCAAGTTGACGTCCTTGTTTATTTAAATCTTCTTTCTTGGGATGTTGGTGTCACCGGCAAGGCCGACATTTATTGCCCATCCCCATTGTCCTGAGAAAGATTGAGACAACTGAGTGGCTTAATAGGCCACTCCAGAGAGCAGTTAACCTCAGTGGTGTGGGACTGGAGTCACAAATAAGCCCGGACCGGGTAAGGACGGCGGGTCTCCTGCCCTAAAGGACCTCAGTGAACCAGTTGTTTTTTTTTACGGCAATCAGATAGCTTCGTGCTCACTTTTACTGATTTTTATTTCCAGATTCTTAAATCTGAATTTAAATTCTGAAACTGCGATTTGAACTCACATTCCCTGGATTATTAGTCCTGGCCTCTGGAATACAAGTCCAGTAACATAAGCACTACACGATCGTACAGTTTGAGGGTGGGTCAGCCTTGGCTCAGTGGTAGCACTCTTCCCTCTGAGTTAGAAGGTTGTGGGTTCAAGCCCCACACCACAGACTTGAGCCCCATAATCTAGGCTGACACTGTAGTGCGATACTGAGGGAGTGCTGCACTGTCGGAGGTGCCGCCTATTGGATGAGGCCCCGTCTATCTGCTTAGGTGGATGTAAAAGATCCCATGGCATAATTTGAAGAGGATCAGGATCGGGCCATCTATCTCATTTCTGTCTGTGGAATCTTGCTGTGTGCAAATTGCCTACATCAGTGACTGCACTTCAAAGGTATGGCATTGGCTGTGAAGTGCTTTGGGATGTCCAGAGAGTCTGAAACGTGCGATCGAAATATAAGTTCTTTCTTCGATGCAAATCACAATTCACTACTTCTCTCAAATCGAGTATTGTGTTTGCTGCCCAACTGATGATCAGATAGGATATAATTCAGGACTTCAGATTTGACAAGACCAGCTGCTTAGAAGGAAAGCCAGTTGTGGCATCTCAGACAGATTTCACCCAGAGAGCTGAAATCATCAGTAATCTGTGTTTCCCCTCCGTCTTTTTCCCTCTCCAATGAAAGTGTTTCTGCTCGTCAGGGCACAGATTGCTCTTTGGTACTTTTCTAAAATTGCTACTCACCATATGTGAACCTAGACAGTTAGTCTATTCAGATTATTCAATTGTAAACAATTTTACAACACCAAGTTATAGTCCAACGATTTTATTTTTAATCCCACAAGCTTTCGGGGGCTTTCCCCTTCCTCAGGCAGTGTGGAAATGGCTTGTTTCGCAGGGCCTCGGACTACGTCAACTTCCCCATGTTTCCACACTGCCTGAGGAAGGGGAAAGCCCCCGAAAGCTTGTGGGATTAAAAATAAAATCGTTGGACTATAACTGTAAAATTGTTTACAATTGTTAACCCCAGTCCATCACCGGCATCTCCACATCAGATTATTCAAGCGCATCTTGAGCATGCTCAATTGTAGACCTGGTAGCGATGTGGCTGTCGTTATATTGACACTGTTGCTCGATGGTCGGGTTCCTCAGAGGTGTCATGAGCCACGTGTGCAGGGGGTATCCCTTCTCCCTGAGGAGCCAGCCCTTGCAGGTGTTCGGTGTGTGGAAGAGGGGCGGGATGTTGGACTCCCGGAGGATGAAGGAATCGTGGCAGCTGCCAGGGTATCTGGCGCACACATGAAGGAATCTCTTGCAGCGGTCATAAATGAGCTGAGTGTTGATGGAGTGATAGCCCTTCCTGTTGACGAACAGTCCTGGCTCGTGTGGAGGTGCTCGTATTGCTATATGGGTGCAATCGATTACAAACCGTGGGAAGCCAGCCACAGCGTAGAATCCCACTGCCCTCTCCGTCTGGCTGAGGTCGTCCATGGGGAAGTTGACGTAGTGTGAGGCCCTGCGAAACAAGCCATTGGTGACCTGCCTTATGCACTTGTGTGCAGATGACTGAGAGACCCCGGTGATGTCCCCGGTGGCACCCTGGAATGATCCGGAGGCGAAGAAGTTGAGGGCAGTGGTGACTTTGACAGCGACAGGTAAGGAGATGCTGCTCGGACCAGCCGGGAGCAGCTCAGCATGAAGGAGGCTGCAGATGTCTGCGACTACCTGGTGACTGACTCTGAGCCTCCTTATGCACTGCTCCTCAGAGAGGTCCAGGAAGCTGTAGACCCTGTTGCGAGGGTAGTGCCTCCTGCGAAGTCGCTCTCTCTGTTGGCCCTCCGTGCTCTTGTGCAGGTGCCTGTGGCGCAGCACTGTGTTGTGGAGCTCCATGTGGCGGAGGTGGACGTCGTGCCTGGCGAGGCTGGTGAAGTTGCTCGTCCTCGGATGAAGTGATGAATGCAGCCATGGTGCCTCCCATCCTGACAGTGTGAGTTTGAGGGGGTGTGCAAAGTAGGTAAATGTGTTTGCACAGCAGAGTTTTGGGTGGAAAGTAAGAATTTTGAGTGAAAACACAAAGGTCTTGCAACCAAAACTTTGTCTGAAGTGACAGAGTGCCCTGCTGCAATAAATGAGGTTTTCTCCCCACCTGTCAAATAATCATTTGCATCTCCCACTGGCTGCTGGGTGAAACACGTCTGCTAGAACAGGAAGCGTTTCCCACAGCACGGGAAACATGCTGAGGATCCTTCAAAATTGCACCCCTGCCAAAATGTCTACTCAATGAGGTATCTCAAGTACCTTAACCATCTGTCAAGGTAATTAAATCATCATCCCGCCGGCTTTAATTGCCGGTGGGACTCCTGCATTCAGGAGCTGCGCGCACACCCGAACGCGTCACTGGGGAACCCGGAAGTCAGCGGGTTGGAGCCGGGCTCCGAACCCGCTCCGGATTTCTACAATTTTAGGAGCCCCCAATGCACCCACTCTGCCATCCGAAAATCGGCCCCTTTGTTATCCAATTGGATGAATCTTGACTGTTAGTCAAACAGCCTTTTTTCCATCTCCAATACTTTTATAACTCATAAATGAAAGTGTTTAAAGAAAATAAAAAAAACACAATTCTCTTTAATGCCCCCTGTGATTTTTCTCCTGGGTTACTTGCAGCAGTGTCTTGGAGATTCTTCTTCAATCCCTGGAGACTCCAGGACAATCCTGGAGGGTCAGGATGCCCAGCTTAACAGTTGCTCACTGGAGAATGCATGGGTTGCCTACCATGGTCTCTCCTGTGATTTCTGAAGGCAGAAAATATCTCGTCACTAGAACAATATTTACCGAATAAAACTATATGGTCAAATTTAGTTACTGGCAATGTAACACACTGGAGCAAAAAGACACGGCAAGATACGAAAAGTAACATTACTTGAATTACACAATATAGAAACCATTTCCAAATAAAAACCAAAGACATTATGATGTGAGTAACAGGCTTTGGGTGTAACAGGTTTTATGTAGGAGATGACCCTCTTAGCTCCCTCTTGTGTAGAGGCAGAGTAAAGCAGGAAACTGAAAACCTGAAGAATGCTTTGAAAAGCATCTTTTCCTTGGATGAGGACGCAGAGCCTTTGAAGAGTGTACTTAGCAAACACACCTCACAGCAAACCACGTGTCAACAATGCAGGAAACGAGTACCATCCTGGTGTTGCTGACTCCTTCCCAATAATATTTCTTAACAGCCAATAAAATAGGTAAATTTTGAGACACCAAGAGGGATTCACACATAGAATAGCAATGCTGAGGAGCCCCATGAACACAAACAATTGAGTAGTTTGCATAGCCTAAGATGCATTGAGACAGCATAGATAACCCATTTAGGGCAGGCATTACCCATTGATTATAATGACTCAGTCTGATTGCCCAGAACCAACTAACTACAAGTACAGATCACCTATGTTTCAACATCTGACAGGAGAATGAGTTGCACACATAGAGCTCCCAGAGACATGGCTGACTGAAGTATTTTTTCCCACTTTGGATCTACCTTAACAACCTAAAAATCACAAAATCAAGTCAATTTCCATCCACAGTGCCATTGCCCTGGTTGAGGTCAGGGCAATAACACCTTTAATGACCTCGGGACGTCCCAAAGTGCTTTACAGCCAATGAAGTACTTTTGAAGTGTAATCACTGTTGCACTGTAGGAAACACGGCAGCCAATTTGTGTACAGCAAGGTCCCACTGTTATCACTAAAACATCACCAGTGTGTTTTAGTGTTGAGGGATAAATATTGGTCAGGACACCGGTGAGAACTCCCCTACTCTTCTTCGAATAGTGCCGTGGAATCTTTTATATCCATGTGAGAGGATAGATGGGGCCTAGGTCTAACGTCTCATCTGAAAGATGATACGACCGACAGTGTAGCACTCCCTCAGTACTGCACTGGAGTGTCAGCCTAGATTATGTGCTGAGGTTCTGGAGTGCGGCAGAGGTGAAAGTAGTACCTCTGAGCCAAGGCTGACTCACCACAGACCAGGTATCAAGCCTGGGACCTTCATGGTCTGAATAGCTCAGTAAAGTAGCTGAGCCATCAAGACAGTGGGGGACAACCTCTGGGGAGCTGGCAAGGTTGAAGAATGCAGCAGATCACCAGTCTAACCTGTAAAAATTAGTAACAGGAGTGACTTATAATAACCAGTTTTGCTTTCTAGTCACCAAGGTGGATATGAATGCTGAAGGGTAGGCTGCCAACTCAAATGGTCCTTTAGATGAACTGTCCAAAGAAGGAGAACCTGACTATCTGGAAAATTTGTGGAGCTGGCAAAGCTAATGTTTCAAGAAAGAAAAGTACCCACCTAAAATAGATTGGTCATTTAGAAACTGAACCAAAGGCACCTGTAGAACATTTTAACGGGCAAGATCAAGGAATTGAAAGGCCCTAGTGCTGAAATGAATGAATTGAAGACTGAAACATGGGTCATTAGAAAGTAATTAAAACTTTCCACCAGCTAATTAAAGCTGGAAAGTGCTTTGGGACATCCTGAGGTCGTGAAAGGCGCTATATAAATGTAAGTCTTTCTAATTAGAATCTCAACTGCTCCAATGTCAGGCAAACGATAATTGTGAATGGAATACTGTGTGAATGAGGGCCTCAGTAAGTGAAGTGTTAGCACCAGGCATTATGACTGTAGATGTAGCAAGGGACAACATAACCAGACATGAAGGTTTGTATCATTCCTGTGGGGGCAGAATGTGACTGAGGTGCCTCACTGTACCATCAACAGGAAGAGAGAGGAGGGATACTCAGTTTCTGCGTTGTTCTAGTGTGGAAGCACTAAACCAATTTATCAAAGACATGAAGAGGAATTTTAACCCCCAAGAACAGGTGGGTTGGGGGCAGATGGGAAGTTAAAATGAATGATTTTTCCAGCATGACCATAACTCGGCTCCAACACGCCCACTTCCAGGATTAACAGAGGTGCGTTTAGATGCATGTGAGAAACCTATTTGCCAGAGGCGGGTCCCTAATTAATGCAGGCGGGTGGGTAGTTATCGAAGCAATTAACGTCATTATGAGACATTAATTAGGTCTTTTTAAGTTGATTTTAAGAGACCTTCAAAATTAACGCATTTAGCACGGGTTTCCCGGGGCTTGTGAATCTCGCCAACAGAGGCGGGGAGGGCCGGATCCATGAGGTAAGTGCTTGTGGGCCAGGAGGAGCAGGAGTGCTTCCCCGTGGCTCACCGAGCCTACTTTTTAAAGACCCCGTGATTGGCTGACCCCCCCAACAATGTCCAACATCCCCCCCCCCATGATGTCCAACTTCCCCCACCCTCCCCGAGATTCCCCCCCCCATACAAACCCCAAAGATTCTGATCTCTCCCCGACTTCCCCCACACAAACCCCAAATCCTCTGATCTCCCCCGACCTCCCCCATACAAACCCCAAAGCCTCTGATTTCTTCCCGAGATCCCTCCACCCAATACAAACCTCAAAGACTCCGATCTTTCCCCGACCTCCCCTATACATACCCTGAAGACTCCGATCTCTCCCTGGCTGCTTTCCCGCCTGACAGGCAGCCATCCTGTCAATCTGGCCAGCTGCCGGGTGCGAAACTAGGAAGAAAAAAATATAGTCCTTCATTTAAGTTGCAATCGCAAAATCCGACCTGCTAACTTCACTTCTGGGTTTGGGGTCCGAAAAAATTCTCCCCCTCCCCCCGCTCTCTTCCTGCTCTGAGTAAATATCAGGGTCATGGAATCAGTTCTGGGCAGTGAAATGGAACAAGTAGGTGACCACTTGGGAAGCAGTGACCACGGTTTGATAAGGTTCACTATAAGAATAAAAAAGGAAAAGAGGACAAGGTACTCGTCTGGACAAGAGAAAATTAAAGAAAGATAAAAAAGGGAACACACCAAATTAAACAGAAGGAAAACTCGGCAAATAGAACCATGGATAAGCAATGGGAAATATTTAATCGAGTCAGGAAAGAAAAGAGTCTATTGAAGGTTGGGGTTCCATTGATGACAAGAGGAGCATTCGATCAAATTAAAGAAGAAAGAAAGACTTGCATTTATATAGCGCCTTTCACGATCTCAGGACGTCCCAAAGCGCTTTACAGCCAATGAAGTACTTCTGAAGTGTAGTCACTGTTGTAATGTAGGAAACGCGACAGCCAATTTGCGCACAGCAAGATCCTACAAACAGCAATGAGATAATGACCAGGCAATCTGCTTTTTTTTTAAAGTGATGTTGGTTGAGGGATAAATGTTGGCCAGGACACCTGGTATAACTCTCCTGCTCTTCTTCAAAATAGTGCCATGGGATCTTTTGCATCCACCTGAGAGGGCAGACGGGGTCTCGGTTTAACATCTCATCTGAAAGATGGCACCTCTGACAATGCAGCACTCAAGTCACTAGAGTTGGAATTGAACCTATGACTCCTAACTCAGGGGCAACTGTCTTAGCACTGAGCCACAGCTGCCACCTAACAAGAAACTAAAAAACAAAGTATTTCACATTACAGAGCAGATAAGAAAGAAGGGCAATGACAATACAAAGAATGTAGTAAAACTACAAAAGGAAAATTAGAATGGATAAGAGAAAGTATGACAGGAAATTAATAAAGACAATAAAAAGGCTTTCTAAAGGCACGTTAGTAATAAGAGGATAGCCAAGGTCGGAGTAGGGCTTCTAACAGATAAAGGAGGGAAGCTTGTAATGGAGAGTGAGGGGATGGCAGAAATATTAAGTACTTTGCCTCAGTTTTTATAGAGGAGGTGGATATTGGGATCATTGAACAAGGAGGGTGCAGAAGAGTTAGTGGGAGATATTATTCAAAGAGAGATGGTACTAAACAAGTGAATTAAACTTAAGGTTGACAAATCACTGGGATCTGATGGTTAGATCTGAAAATCCTGAGGGAAGTTGGGGAAGAAGTAACAGGGGCTCTGTCTATAATTTTTCAAAATTCTGTCGACAGGAAAATTAGGCCAAGAGGCTGTAGGGTGGCAAATGTTAACTTCCCTCATCAAAAGAAGAAGGCAGGATAAGTCAGAAAATTATAGTCCAGTTCGTCTTACCTCAGTTATTGGTAAACTATTAGATTCCACAAGATGGGATGAAATTATTGAGCACTTGAAGAAACATGAATTAATCAGGGCCAGTCAACACAAATTTCTAAAAGGCAGTCCATGCTTGACCAACCTGAGAGAATTCTTTGAAGAAATAAGAGGAACGATGAAGGAAATACCGTGGATATTTATAGGAATTTTCAAAAGGCATTTGATAAAGTGCCACATGGGAGGCCTAAAGCAAAGATAATGGAAAGTGGAATTGGGGAAATGTGGGCACATGGATAGAGAGATGGCAGGAGGGCAAATGGCACGGCTGAAGCAAAGTATCTCAGAACGAAAAGGTGTGGTGAATGGTGCTCCATATTATTCTGCATTGGGACCATTCTGATTTACTTTACACCAAAATGAAGGGATAATATTGAAACTTGCTGATGGCCCTAAGTAGGTTGAATCCCAAGAACTGTGAAATACTGCAGGAGGACATGGGTGGCTAGCAGGAAGGCAAGACAGATGGCAGATGCAGCTCAGTGTAGAATAATATGAAGTAACCCATTCTGGAAGTCAGAGGGAAAGGATATGTACCTTATATGGTAAGATTCTAACTTGAGTAGAGGAACAAAGGGAACTTAATGTGTAACTGCACTATTGGTTAAAAAGTTGGCAGAGAAAGAAGGTTACGCATTTACAAAAAGGAAACACAATCCTTCATTTTGTGTCTAGAACCATAGTATATAAAAGCAAGCAGGTAATTTTAAATTTGTACAAGCCTTAGGCTGCAGTTGGAGTATTGTGTACAATTTTGGGCACCCTATTATAGGAAGGATATAAGGGTTACAGTTATGAAGACAGAGTTGAGATGTTAGGGGTAATTTCACTGCAGGAAGTGACTTAATAAAAGGTCTTCAGGATTGTCGAGAGTTATCTTAAGATAATTTAAGCAGTAGGTTGTTTCCAATGGGCAGCGAGACAGTTAACAAGGTGGCACAAACCTAAGGAAACAAACCGAATTACAGGGCAGGTTAGGAAAGAATTCTTTACACAGAAAGGAAAATCGAACAGGATGTCCAACAGGCAGTCGATCTGCAACTGCCAGTTTTCCCGCCGTGAAAAATTACCACCGATGACAGAGTGAGTTATTCACGCGCGTTCTTTTAAGTTGTTAATCCATATAGTTCAAAGCAATACTACTTGCATTTTGAAGATCTGAAAGTTCACTGGTAACAGTCAAAGTAAAATAAGGAATGGTGAACAGCCAAAGTGTTGAGTCCCAAGCCAAATATACTTTTAATTCTGCTACCAATTTCGCATACAGACCAGCGTCAGCCAAATCCCACTCACACACCTGCCAGTTTTGGAACAGGTGTCAATCAAAAGCAATTCACTAAAGTTGCATAGATAAACGATGGGAATCTAAAGCTTTCAGGTGGGGCTGAGTCACCGGCGCTATGGGAATAACAAACTGTGAATATCAAATAAAGGTCATTTCTGATCAAAACTACAGATTATTGCGTCAGTCTAGGAGCATTGGAATAATTTGCTTCAGTTCAATTCTCACAAGTATGTAGCCCAATTATAGTTTGAATGACTATCTTAGATCATAAGAGCATAAGACCATAAGAGATAGGAGCAGGAGTAGGCCATTTGGCCCCTCGAGCCTGCTCTGCCATTTAATGAGATCATCGCAACTTGCTTTTCCACCTATCTTTGTATCATCAGCAAATTTGGCCACAAGACACTCTGTTCCTTCATCCAAGTCATTGATATACATTGTAAATAGTTGAGGCCCCAGCACTGAGCCCTGCAGCACCCCACTAGTTACAGATTGCCATTTTGAAAATGACCCTTTTACCCCGACTCTGTTTTCTGTTAGTTAGCCATTCCTCTATCCATGCCAGTATATTACCCCCAACACCATGAGCTCTTATCTTGTGCAGTAATCTTTTATGTGGCACCTTATCGAATGCCTTTTGGAAATCCAAATATACTGCATCCATTGGTTCCATTTTATCCACCCTGCCTATTACTTCCTCAAAAAACTCTAATAAATTTGTCAGACATGATTTCCCCTTCATAAAACCATGTTGACTCTCCTTGATTGCATTATGAGTCTCCAAATGTCCTGCTACTACTTCTTTAATAATGGATTCTAGCATTTTCCCAATGACAGATGTTAGGCTAACTGGTCTATAGTTACCTGCTTTCTGTCTCACTCCCTTCTTGAATAGGAGTGTTACGTTTGCGGTTTTCCAATCTGCTGGAACCTTTCCAGAATCTAGTGAATTCTGGAAGATTACAACCAATGCATCCACTATCTCTGGAGCCACTTCCCTTATGACCCGCGGATGCAAGCCATCAGGTCCAGGGGACTTGTCAGCCTTTAGACCCATTAGTTTACCTAGTACTTTTTCTCTAGTGATAGTGATTGTTTTTAGTTCCTCCCTCCCCTTTGTCCCTTGATTTTCTACTATTATTGGTATGTTATTAGTGTCTTCTACTGTGAAGACAGATACAAAATATCTGTTCAATTCCTCTGCCATTTCCTTGTTTTCCATTATTATTTCCCCAGTCTCATCCTCTAAGGGACCAATGTTTACTTTAGTTACCCTCTTCCTTTTTATATACTTGTAGAAGCTTTTACTGTCAATTTTTATATTTCTTGCTAGTTTACTCTCAATTTATTTTCTCCCTCTTTATTATTCTTTCAGTCATCCTTTGCTGGTTTTTAAAGTTTTCCCCATCTTTGGGCTTACCAGTAATCTTTGCCATGTTGTATGCTTTTTCTTTTAACCTGATACCATCCTTGACTTCCTTAGTTAGCCATGGTTGGTTCACCCTTTTTGTGGACTCTTTCCTCCTCACAGGAATATATTTTTGTTGCGAGTCATAAAATATCTTTTTAAATGTTTGCCACTGCTTATCCACCATCATCCATGTAATCTGTTTACCCAGTCCACTTTAGCCAAGTCTGTCCTCATTCCTTTATAATTGGCCTTATTTAAGTTTAATACAGTAGTTTCAGACCCAGGATCCTTGCTCTCAAACTGGATGTGAAATTCTATCATGTTATGATCACTGTTTCCCAAGGGATCCTTTACTTTGAGATCATTAATTAATTCTGTTTTGTTACCCATTACTAGATCCAAAATGGCCTGCTCTCTGGTTGGTTCCCCGATGTATTGGTCTAAGAAACAGTCCCTAATACACTCTATGAACTCCTCCTCAGGGCTATTTTTGCCAATTTGATTTGTCCAATCTATGTGAAAGTTAAAATCGCCCATGATTATTGCATTACCTTTTTTACAAGCCCCCTTTATTTCCTGATTTATATTTTGCCCTATAGTGTAGCTACTGTTAGGGGGCCTATATACTACTCCCACCAGTGATTTCTTTCCCTTGTTATTTCTTACCTCCACCCAAATTGATTTGACATCTTGATCTTCTGAACCAAGATCATTGCTCACTGTTATACCAATTTCATCCTTTATTAACAGCGCTACCCCACCACCTTTACCTTTTTTCCTATCCTTCTGAAATGTTAAATAACCCTGAATATTTAGCTCCCAACCGTGGTCACCTTGCAACCACGTCTCTGTCATGGCTACGAGATCCTACCCTTTTGTTTCTATTTGTGCCATCAATTCATCTCTCTTATTACGAATGCTGCACGCATTCAGATAAAGAATCTTTAATTTTGTCTTTTTACCATTCTTTCCTACCCCGGCCCCATTTGCTAGTGCACTCTTATGTTTGTACGTTCTGTCCCTTCCTGACACATTCTGTTTATCATTACCCCCATCACCTTCCTGTACTACTTCTTTGTCTTTTCTCTTTATCAATGTAAACTTCGCCTCACCTGAGCCCTCCCCCCCACCCCTTTATTTAGTTTAAAGCCTTCTTTACCACCCCAGTTATTTGGTGTGCCAGAACACTGGTCCCAGCATGAAGCCCGTCCCAACAGAACAGCTCCCTCTTTCCCCAGTACTGCTGCCAGTGCCCCATGAATCGAAACCTACTTCTCCCACACCGATCTTTGAGCCACGCATTCATCGCTCTGATCTGATTTACCCGGTGCCAATTTGCTCATGGCTCAGGTAATAATCCGGAGATTATCACCTTCGTGGTTCTGCTTTTTAATTTAGTCCCTAGCTGCTCAAACTCCCTCAGCAGAACCTCTTTCTTAGTCCTACCCATGTCATTTGTACCTATGTGGACCACGACAACTGGATCCTCCCCCTCCCACTCCAAGTTTCTCTCCAGCCCTGAGGAGATGTCCTTAACCCTGGCACCGGGTAGTCAACACAGCCTTCGGGACTCTTTATCTTGGCTGCAGAGAACAGTGTCTATCCTTCTAACTATACTGTCGTCTACTACAACCACATTCCTTTTTATTCCCCCCACTTGAATGGCCCCCTGAACCACGGTGCCGTGGCCAGTTTGCTCATTCTCCCTGCAGTCCCTGCACTCGTCCACAAGGGCTGCAAGAACCTCGTATCTATTGGACAAGTGCAGAGGCTGAGACTCCTGCAGTGCTACCTCCTGGATCTCCGTACCTGCCTCACTCGCAGTCACACCCACCTGTCCCTGACCACGTGCCAATTCTAGAGTATTTAGTCGAAGGGGCGTGACTGCCTCCTGGATCAAAGTGTCCAGGTAACTTCCTCCCTGATGCCTCGCAATGTCTGCAGCTCGGACTCCAGCTCCTCAACTCGGAGCCGAAGTTCCTCGAGCTGCAGACACTTACCACAGATGTAGTCGCCCTGGACAAAACTGTCCAGTAGCTCCCACATATTGCAGCTGCAACACATCTCCTGCCCTGACATAACTATTTTATTTATTTAATTGATTACTATAATGCCAATCAAATTATTTTTAGGTTGAACCAAGTACTGGCCTTGTTTAATTTATTAAATTAAGTTTAGATTTTTTTTTTAAAAATTAGTTTTATGCTATAAGTTACTGAGCCCACAGTCCTAAGAAAGAAGAAAACAGAAGAGATACTCACCGCCAACCACCTACCTGCCTTACCTGTGACGTCACACTGCAGTTTGGTTTTGTTGTTGCTGTGACCCGCCCTCGCTACGCTCCTCCCCGCTCTCGCTACGCTCCTCTCCGCTCTCGCTACGCTCCTCCCCGCTCTCAGTACGCTCCTCTCCGCTCTCAGTACGCTCCTCTCCGCTCTCAGTACGCTCCTCCCCGCCCTCGCAACGCTCCTCCCCGCTCTCGGTACGCTCCTCCCCGCCCTCGCTACGCTCCTCCCCGCCCTCGCTACGCTCCTCCCCGCTCTCGGTACGCTCCTCCCCGCCCTCGCTACGCTCCTCCCCGCCCTCGCTACGCTCCTCTCCGCTCTCGCTACGCTCCTCCCCGCTCTCGGTGCGCTCCTCCCCGCTCTCGCTACGCTCCTCTCCGCTCTCAGTACGCTCCTCCCCGCTCTCGCTACGCTCCTCTCCGCTCTCGGTGCGCTCCTCTCCGCTCTCAGTACGCGCCTCTCCGCTCTCGGTGCGCTCCTCTCCGCTCTCAGTACGCTCCTCCCCGCTCTCAGTACGCTCCTCTCCGCTCTCGGTGCGCTCCTCTCCGCTCTCAGTACGCTCCTCTCCGCTCTCACTACGCTCCTCTCTGCTCTCGCTACGCTCCTCTCTGCTCTCGCTACGCTCCTCCCCGCTCTCAGTACGCGCCTCTCCGCTCTCGGTGCGCTCCTCCCCGCTCTCAGTACGCGCCTCTCCGCTCTCGGTGCGCTCCTCTCCGCTCTCAGTACGCGCCTCTCCGCTCTCGGTGCGCTCCTCCCCGCTCTCACTACGCTCCTCCCCGCTCTCAGTACGCTCCTCTCCGCTCTCGGTGCGCTCCTCTCCGCTCTCAGTACGCTCCTCCCCGCTCTCACTACGCTCCTCTCCGCTCTCGGTGCGCCCCTCTCCGCTCTCGGTGCGCTCCTCTCCGCTCTCAGTACGCTCCTCCCCGCTCTCAGTACGCTCCTCTCTGCTCTCGCTACGCTCCTCCCCGCTCTCACTACGCTCCTCTCCGCTCTCACTACGCTCCTCCCCGCTCTCACTACGCTCCTCCCCGCTCTCGGTGCGCTCCTCCCCGCTCTCAGTACGCTCCTCTCCGCTCTCGGTGCGCTCCTCTCCGCTCTCAGTACGCTCCTCTCCGCTCTCGGTGCGCTCCTCCCCGCTCTCAGTACGCTCCTCCCCGCTCTCGCTACGCTCCTCCCCGCTCTCGCTACGCTCCTCCCCGCTCTCGCTACGCTCCTCTCCGCTCTCACTACGCTCCTCCCCGCTCTCACTACGCTCCTCCCCGCTCTCAGTACGCTCCTCTCCGCTCTCGCTACGCTCCTCCCCGCTCTCAGTACGCTCCTCTCCGCTCTCACTACGCTCCTCTCCGCTCTCACTACGCTCCTCCCCGCTCTCACTACGCTCCTCCCCGCTCTCAGTACGCTCCTCTCCGCTCTCAGTACGCGCCTCTCCGCTCTCGCTACGCTCCTCCCCGCTCTTGCTACGCTCCTCCCCGCTCTCGCTACGCTCCTCTCCGCTCTCTGTGCGCTCCTCTCCGCTCTCAGTACGCGCCTCTCCGCTCTCGATACGCTCCTCTCCGCTCTCAGTACGCGCCTCTCCGCTCTCGCTACGCTCCTCTCCGCTCTCAGTACGCTCCTCCCCGCTCTCACTACGCTCCTCTCCGCTCTCAGTACGCTCCTCCCCGCTCTCACTACGCTCCTCTCCGCTCTCGATACGCTCCTCTCCGCTCTCAGTACGCGCCTCTCCGCTCTCGCTACGCTCCTCTCCGCTCTCAGTACGCTCCTCCCCGCTCTCGCTACGCTCCTCCCCGCTCTCACTACGCTCCTCTCCGCTCTCAGTACGCTCCTCCCCGCTCTCGCTACGCTCCTCCCCGCTCTCGCTACGCTCCTCCCCGCTCTCGCTACGCTCCTCCCCGCTCTCGCTACGCTCCTCCCCGCTCTCAGTACGCTCCTCCCCGCTCTCGCTACGCTCCTCTCCGCTCTCGGTGCGCCCCTCTCCGCTCTCGGTGCGCTCCTCTCCGCTCTCAGTACGCGCCTCCCCGCTCTCAGTACGCTCCTCTCCGCTCTCAGTACGCTCCTCCCCGCTCTCGCTACGCTCCTCCCCGCTCTCGCTACGCTCCTCTCCGCTCTCGGTGCGCCCCTCTCCGCTCTCGCTACGCTCCTCCCCGCTCTCAGTACGCTCCTCCCCGCTCTCAGTACGCTCCTCCCCGCTCTCGCTACGCTCCTCTCCGCTCTCGGTGCGCCCCTCTCCGCTCTCGGTGCGCTCCTCTCCGCTCTCAGTACGCGCCTCCCCGCTCTCAGTACGCTCCTCTCCGCTCTCAGTACGCTCCTCCCCGCTCTCGCTACGCTCCTCCCCGCTCTCGCTACGCTCCTCCCCGCTCTCGCTACGCTCCTCCCCGCTCTCGCTACGCTCCTCTCCGCTCTCAGTACGCGCCTCTCCGCTCTCGCTACGCTCCTCCCCGCTCTCAGTACGCTCCTCTCCGCTCTCAGTACGCGCCTCTCCGCTCTCGATACGCTCCTCTCCGCTCTCGATACGCTCCTCTCCGCTCTCACTACGCTCCTCCCCGCTCTCGCTACGCTCCTCCCCGCTCTCACTACGCTCCTCTCCGCTCTCAGTACGCTCCTCCCCGCTCTCAGTACGCTCCTCTCCGCTCTCGCTACGCTCCTCCCCGCTCTCACTACGCTCCTCTCCGCTCTCAGTACGCTCCTCCCCGCTCTCGCTACGCTCCTCCCCGCTCTCGATACGCTCCTCCCCGCTCTCAGTACGCTCCTCCCCGCTCTCGCTACGCTCCTCCCCGCTCTCGCTACGCTCCTCCCCGCTCTCACTACGCTCCTCTCCGCTCTCACTACGCTCCTCTCCGCTCTCAGTACGCTCCTCCCCGCTCTCACTACGCTCCTCCCCGCTCTCACTACGCTCCTCCCCGCTCTCGCTACGCTCCTCCCCGCTCTCGCTACGCTCCTCTCCACTCTCGCTACGCTCCTCTCCGCTCTCGGTGCGCTCCTCCCCGCTCTCGCTACGCTCCTCTCCGCTCTCGGTGCGCTCCTCCCCGCTCTCGCTACGCTCCTCTCCGCTCTCACTACGCTCCTCCCCGCTCCTCTCCGCTCTCCGTGCGCTCCTCCCCGCTCTCAGTACGCTCCTCTCTGCTCTCACTACGCTCCTCCCCGCTCTCAGTACGCTCCTCCCCGCTCTCACTACGCTCCTCCCCGCTCTCAGTACGCTCCTCTCCGCTCTCGCTACGCTCCTCCCCGCTCTCAGTACGCTCCTCCCCGCTCTCGGTGCGCTCCTCCCCGCTCTCAGTACGCTCCTCCCCGCTCTCAGTACGCTCCTCTCCGCTCTCGCTACGCTCCTCTCTGCTCTCGCTACGCTCCTCCCCGCTCTCAGTACGCTCCTCTCTGCTCTCGCTACGCTCCTCCCCGCTCTCAGTACGCTCCTCTCTGCTCTCAGTACGCTCCTCTCCGCTCTCGCTACGCTCCTCCCCGCTCTCAGTACGCTCCTCTCCGCTCTCGCTACGCTCCTCCCCGCTCTCAGTACGCTCCTCTCTGCTCTCGCTACGCTCCTCCCCGCTCTCAGTACGCTCCTCTCTGCTCTCACTACGCTCCTCCCCGCTCTCAGTACGCTGCTCTCTGCTCTCGCTACGCTCCTCCCCGCTCTCACTACGCTCCTCCCCGCTCTCAGTACGCTCCTCTCTGCTCTCACTACGCTCCTCCCCGCTCTCAGTACGCTCCTCTCTGCTCTCACTACGCTCCTCCCCGCTCTCAGTACGCTCCTCTCTGCTCTCACTACGCTCCTCTCTGCTCTCAGTACGCTCCTCCCCGCTCTCGCTACGCTCCTCCCCGCTCTCAGTACGCTCCTCTCTGCTCTCAGTACGCTCCTCTCCGCTCTCGCTACGCTCCTCTCCGCTCTCAGTACGCTCCTCTCCGCTCTCACTACGCTCCTCCCCGCTCTCACTACGCTCCTCTCTGCTCTCACTACGCTCCTCTCTGCTCTCAGTACGCTCCTCCCCGCTCTCGCTACGCTCCTCCCCGCTCTCAGTACGCTCCTCTCTGCTCTCAGTACGCTCCTCTCCGCTCTCAGTACGCTCCTCCCCGCTCCTCTCCGCTCTCCGTGCACTCCTCTCCGCTCTCGGTACGCTCCTCTCCGCTCTCCGTGCACTCCTCTCTGCTCTCAGTACGCTCCTCTCCGCTCTCAGTACTCTCCTCTCCGCTCTCAGTACTCTCCTCTCCGCTCTCCGTGCGCTCCTCTCCGCTCTCGGTACGCTCCTCTCCGCTCTCGGTACGCTCCTCTCCGCTCTCGGTACGCTCCTCTCCGCTCTCAGTACTCTCCTCTCCGCTCTCCGTGCGCTCCTCTCCGCTCTCGGTACGCTCCTCTCCGCTCTCAGCGCACTCCTCTCCGCTCTCGGTACGCTCCTCTCCGCTCTCAGCGCGCTCCTCTCCGCTCTCAGTACGCTCCTCTCCGCTCTCAGCGCGCTCCTCTCCGCTCTCGGTACGCTCCTCTCCGCTCTCGGTACGCTCCTCTCCGCTCTCGGTACGCTCCTCTCCGCTCTCAGTACTCTCCTCTCCGCTCTCAGTACTCTCCTCTCCGCTCTCCGTGCACTCCTCTCCGCTCTCCGTGCGCTCCTCTCCGCTCTCGGTACGCTCCTCTCCGCTCTCAGCGCGCTCCTCTCCGCTCTCAGTACGCTCCTCTCCGCTCTCACTACGCTCCTCTCCGCTCTCACTACGCTCCTCCCCGCTCCTCTCCGCTCTCAGCGCGCTCCTCTCCGCTCTCAGTACGCTCCTCCCCGCTCTCACTACGCTCCTCTCCGCTCTCACTACGCTCCTCCCCGCTCCTCTCCGCTCTCCGTGCACTCCTCTCCGCTCTCGGTACGCTCCTCTCCGCTCTCAGCGCGCTCCTCTCCGCTGACTAATCAAATGCACCTCACCCCTTCTTGCACCGAATCCCCTCACTCACCAAATTCCCAATTATAGCCTCTGTCAAAACCAGACTCCATCGATAGCTGCTACTCCGTGCGTTAGCAAAACCCTTCTGAATCTATGCTAGCTATAATGCCAATCACCTGAGTCAGCCCCAGCTGACAGTAGATTACCAGTTCTAACCAGTCACCTAATTAACTAGGTGACCAACTGCCACTTCAGGCTGCTTGTTTACCACTAACTAATCTTCCTAAAGAACTGGTTAAAAGCAGGGTCCAGTTCCTCTATTCTAAACAGAACAAAAGGAGCACCCACAGTCAGTGTTTAAATGTTAATAACACTGCTCTTAAGAACAGAAGAACATAAGAAATCGGAGCAGGAGTGGACCATACGGCCCCTCGAGCCTGCTGCACCATTCAATAAGGTCATGGCTGATCTTTGACCTCAACGTCACTTTCCCGCCCAATCTCCATATCCCTTGATTCCTCTTGAGTCCAAAACTCTTTTGATCTCAGCCTTTAATATACTCAGTGACTCAGCATCCCCAGCCCTCTTGGGTAGAGAATTCCAAAGATTCACAACCCTCTGAATGAAGATTTATTTTGATCGATGTACGATTTCAACTGAAAACCTGGGCTTGAATCCCATAAGGAGCATGACTAGCCATAACCTTTTTCTGACAGTCTCTAATTCACTGAAAATAGATTGTAGCACACAGTAATCCACGACATACATGCATTAAATACACTTTGAAATATTCAACCCACCCACCAAAAACCGCCATACACTCAGACACCTAGTTTGCAATTTTACAACATCCAAGAGGTCATGTGAAGAAATGAAAGTATTTTTAACAACTTATTTTGATTTGCATCGCCAAGCAATGGGTAAGATGGTTAATGCCTTGAAATGGATGGAGCAGTCAATCAGCTTGTGATAATTTATTCAGAAATTCACTTTGATCCTCAAGAGATGCACTTTACAAAAAGGAAAATCTACAGGGGCTTTAGGCTGCTGGCTTATTTAGCCTTAGCGTGAAAAAGTCTGAAAATATCAGGTTTAGACAAAACAGCATCTCTGAAAGATAATGTGAGAATGAAATGTCTATTGTATGATTCATAGCAAGTATTTATAAAAAGGTAGCTGGAGTCAAAGGATTGACACATTTTGTGATAGTTTGCTATATTCCTTAAAAGGGCACTTTGTCTTTGCTAATTTTATCCCCTCCTCTCAAGAGGGCACTGAGGCTTGCTGGTCTAGGTTCATCTTCCGGAGCTCATCCAAAGTGCCCGTTCCTTGTCCAGTAACGTAGGCAGTGATTGCCTGCTGCTCGACACTGGAACGTACCACACCCAAGCCTCAAGCCGACACACGCGCACTTTCCAACACCACTGAACGTAGTTGAGGACGGGATTGGCTGACTGGTTACATTTCCCCATTTCTTTGCCAAGGACACTGATGCCAATTGTAGCACCTGGATTGCTGCCCAGGGAGTTTCACGGTTCTGAATGAATTAGAGTAGGAGATGGTTCAGTGAGTCCTTGGGAGGAGGATCGTTGCTCAGGGTGATGAATCGAGTGCCTAGAATGAACTAATAAAGGAAAGCTCAGAGGTGCACTCCCATAGTAAAATGAACAACAAAGAGACAGATGAGCATCTTTTTTTAAATAGGTTCTTGGGATGTGGGTGACGCTGGCAAGGCTTCATGCATCACCCATCCCTAGTTGCCCTGAGAATCCCATCGGTGGTGGGTCTTCAGCTGACCCGTTGCAGTCCTTGTGCTGATGGTGCTCCCACAATGGCGATCGGAAGGGAAATCCAGGATTCTGACCCAGCAACGGTGAAGTTGTGAAAGAGATTGAAGGCTAGAGGAGAGAGATAAAGTCAACTTTGTTTGCCAGAACTTTTGTCTTGTACCCTGTCCAGGAGGGTGAGAGAAGGTTTAAAAGATTCTCTCCCATGCTGTAGAAGTAGGTTGCACACTGTAGACTGTTTTTCTTTGCTAAGTAAAGAAACAGAAAGGACTTGCATATATACAGCACCTTTCACGATCTCAGCCAATGAAGTACTTTTTTGAAGTGTAGTCACTGTTGTAATGTAGGGAAATGCAGCAGCCAATTTGCAAGCAATGTCCCACAAACAGCAATGAAATAAATCATGAATTAATCTGTTTTGGCGATGTTGGTTGAGGGATATATGTTGACCAGGACACCAAGAGAACTCATCTGCTTTTCTGTGAATACTGTCATGGGATCTTTACGGCCACTTGAGAAGTCAGACATGACCTCTCATGTTTAAAGTCTCATCCAAAGGACGTCACCTCTGACAGTGCATCACTCCCTCGGTATTGCACTGGAATGTCAGCCTAGATTATGTGCTCAAGTCTCTGGAGTAGAGGCGAGAGTGTTAACACTGAGACAAGGCTGACACTTAAGAACCTATGTTGTTGTGAAAAACTCATTGCCTGTGTGAATTTAACGGGGTAAATTTCACCCCCGAATCTGTGCAGGCAGTGAGGTACCTACCTCATCTATCGACACGGACACAGAAAATTTTGGTGAATATGTACAATGTAAATCAAATTACTGTCACACAAAGCAAGCTGGAAAAAAAGTTGATACACAAGGCATTTAAATCATGTTTTTCTCCTGGAGAAACTGCACAAGGCAAGTTTGAAAGGTAAATCTGGAACACTAGTTCCAGGTGAGCAGAGAGTATTCCATCAAACTCCTGACTTGAACCTTGTAGATGTTAGAGAGGCTTGGAGGCAGAAACTGAAGGTGAGCCACTTGTCGCAGGGTACCCAGCCTCTGGCCTGCTCTTGTAGCCACGGTGTTAACATGGCTGATCCAGTTCAGCTTCTTGTAAATGGTGACTTCCAAGATGTTGATAATAGGAGACTCAGTGATAGTGGTTCCATTGAAGGTCAGGGGGAGGCAGTCCCATTCTACGAGAATACATGGTGTCATCCATGGTTTAGTGGGTAGCACTCTCGCCTCTGAGTCAGAAAGTTGTGGGTTTAAGCCCCACTCCAGGGACTTGAGTACTAAACCTAGGCTGACATTCCAGTGCAGTACTGAGGAGTACTGCATTGTCAGAGGTGCCGTCTTTCAGAAGAGACGTTAAATCGAAGTGTAAGAATATTGGAAATAGGGAAAAAATTGATATCTTTTTCTTAAAGCCCCAAACCATCATGCTCTGCAGGCTGTGCTGCTTATTTTGCTGAATTGTAAACTGTTAACCATTGACTAGTGACTGACCCATCACCCTCCTTGCTAGGCAAGGCAGCTACATGATAAAAGAGGAACAATGACCCAAAAAAGCAGAACAATAATTCAAAGATAGCAATAAGACCAGGACTATGGCTAGATAGTGAGACAAAGCTACCTTCAAAAGGATCTTGTGGCTAAATGAGTAATGTTAAAACAAGCTGACCATCTGGAATTCTTTGAAAAACAACTTCATTAATCTATAATGAATAATGTTCCATATATGGTGTGAGTTTCCTGCTGGGGGGACATAAAACCCCAGCATCTTTTGAGCTCAGGGCTGAGGAATCAGCGAAGGCCATCCAACTGTCGAAAGAACACTTAGACGTCTAAAGACAACACTGCTGTCAGAAGAACACTTGACTATCAGAAGACTCCCTCGCTGTCGGAAAACTCGAAACGACAACGTTGCCAACTTAATTACAACCTCCGCCCAGAGATCAAATGGGGTAATATTGTTTTGATCTTTGTTATCTAAATATTTAATACCTTTACATGTTTGATTTGACTATTAATAAATGAGACATTGATTGCAATTGTTACAATTTGGCGAGCCAGCCAGGAGGTGACTAATCAATGTTTCGTGTTGACGTAGAATCAAACACCTAAAGGAAAAATAGTTTAAATTTGACAGACTGAATTTGATCACAAAAGACGCGAATTGTTCAAATTCTGGAAGTGAGGTTTTGTTTAGTATAAGTGATCATGGCAAGCATCCATGAAATGTTAGAAAAGAAACTGAAAAAGAATCTAAAGGGATCAGAGGGACCTTTAGAATTAACCTGCAAAATTGTGGAGAAGGATGATGCTTATAAGATGGCCATAAATGGGTAAAGGAGCAACTTCAAAATAAAAAGATGACGGTGAGAGTTGACAAAAGGACCCCTATGTGAGTGGTCAACTTGTGTGCACTTAAGAGAGAGGAATCTATTAAACAATTAAAAGAGGAAAATGGGAGTCAGTTAGAGGAAACTAAGAGACAATAAGATGAAAAAGTCAGGGAAATTAAGAAACAGTCAGACAAAAACGAAAGGTTGAAAGAATGTCTGACTGGTGTCTATATGATGCTGGAGTGTTCACAGTTGGTGGCTGAGATTGCGACAGCACAGGGACTACAGAGTTAAAAAATATTACAAGACAGAGATAGACTTACAGAGAAAAATGGGAGACTAGAGTTGGAACTTGCTGACCGTAGAGGGGCTTTAAGGGAGATTATGTGTCGACTCATAAATTCGGTAGGCCACACATGGTGTAAGTTAATGATTCAGGAGTTACGGAGCAAATTGAGCTGACAAGGGGCTGTGGTGGCTGCTGTAACACAAGGAGTCATGGGAGGAACAGAAAGTCGTAATGGCAGGTGTTTCCGATATCAGAAAATGGGCCATTACGCCGTAGACTGCTGGAGTAATGTAATGCCCCCCACCCCCCCCCCGATGGAGAAACAATGAGGGAAAACGGACCATGACTCCCCAGAAGCTGGGAGAGATGGAACAAAAATTAGATAAATTAATAACCATGACTTTTCAAGAACCATGAGGGATGAAATAAAAATTCGATAAATTAATAACCATGGCTTTTCAAAAACCATGAAGGGTGAATAAAAAATTGGATAAATTAATAACCCTCCTGACTACCCAACAACAGAAACAGACACAACGGTTCCAAGAACAGTTGAGAGTTAAGAGAGATAATATATGTACAATGACCCAAGTGGCTGGTGATGGAGACAAGGTAGACAGGGAAGGGTTGGCAGTGGGGGCTGCGAGCTATCGCTCCCTGGACAACACAATGGAGCCAATAATGTGAATAAAGTAGATTGTGAAGGCTTAGATGAGGACTGCGAAATGGAAGTCGCAGAAGTCAAAGAATCATTTAAGCAAACCCAAAGCACGTTACAGAGTAAAAGATCAGAAGGGAGAGAGGCAGTCGTAGAGGTTCTAGAGAATGAACCGAGGAAGAGACTGGAACTCCCGTCTGGTTCCCCAATACCCCCTCTCCATTCACTATAACCCATCCTTCCAGCAACAGAGGAGAAGGACAAAACTTAGAAACAGGAGAGCCAATATGTGCCTGATAAATGGTCTTTCCCACTTGAGATTTTAAATTGGTACAAAATTGAGTTAAGTAGGAAATATCAGAGATTGAAAATGAAGATGAGAGATAAAAGGTAGATGATTTAAAACAGGGGGAAAAGGTGAAAAGGAAAGATTGCCTCTCCCCTACTGTTACAAGCTACTGGATTTTTCTTTAGTTTTTGTGCCCTGACTCTTTAAGTGTGTTAAACTCTGCAGCTGGCTCCATTTCCTCTTTTTTTATAAAACTGAAGCAGCGTTCACCCTTTGCAATCCCGGTCGTTTAATATAAGCATTTCAACCATTCTGTTTTCTAAGCATAGTACCACTGTTAAACGTACAAGAAGACGTCAATAGAGTTTGGAGAATTATTATACAGTTACGGGACTATGTCCTATTTTACATCTGTGAGATTTGAGATCTAAATTGATTGTTTTCTTTTCAATTCAATAAAGTTTGTTTAAATTTAGTTGAAATCTGCCTCAGTCTGGAGCTGCTATGATGAAGCTGGCTCCGCCTTCTTTTCAGTCAGTACTGCAAAGAAGTTTTAAAATCATGTTGCCTCACACAGTTGGTTCCACATTTGGGACATCTTTGACCCTGTGGGTCTACAGCCCACCCACGGGGGAAGTTAGTCCGTAGCAACGTACAGAGCGTCCAAGACCACAGACAGTTGAGACATCAAGTCAAGATTGTGTAGGGTGTTCTACTCCAAGTCTCCAAAGAAACTGGAGGCGGAAGAAATAATTCTTTGTGCTTTCTCCACAGATGAAGCAAAATGGACAAAGTGATATTAATTATATCTATTATTGGAGAGTATAATATGATAGGGACTGAGGGAGCTAAATTGGGCCGTGTAGCGCCCATTGTTTTGGCGCTACATGGACTCTCAGACATCCAAGATGGCGTCTTGGCTGCGCACGCACGTTGCCAGCGTAATGTGGGCCAGACGCCATCTTGGTATAGGAGTTAGCGCATGCGCAAATACCGAACGCTGAAAGCATGTAAAGTAGGGAGAAAATGCGTGCAATCAGTGTGCAATGCTGATTTAAAGTGATAGACACCATTTTGGACCTTAACGCTCAACTCAACGCACAGTCTGAACCCTGACCACTGCCTGGAGGACCCCCCCCACCAGCGCTATTTAAAGGTGTTGCAGGTTAGTTGCTGGATTATTGCTTCTGGCTGCTGGTGGAATAGGAAGTGTTTTTTGAAGCTCCCTATACTTACTGAGAGTTGCTAGACTACATTTGAGAGTGGTTTGGCAGGTACTGCCTTACGGTTCGGAAAGTTACAACAGTGGTTGAACAACATTCCTGGCAACCATGGGTTGACTGCTAGGGCTCCCGCTGGGCATTGAGCATGACTGGGAGCATGCAGAGAGGGCACGCATAGCAGGTCAAGCTGTGAGGAGAGGGAGGACGAGGAGGTGCAGGGCACTGAGCAGGAGGCCCTATCCAATGAGGGCCTTCCGGGACCAATTCTCTTACCTTAACATGACCGAGGAGGATTGCATCTGACACCTGAGGTTCACCAAGGAAGCCGTGACCGAGATCTGTCAACTGGTGCGGCCACAACTGCCTCAGAGCAGGGCAAGGACAGCATTGCCTGTGGCTGTGAAGATCACCGTGGTGCTGAATTTCTATGGCTCAGGATCATTTCAGGCCACTGCTGGTGACATGTGCAACATCTCGCAGTATGCAGTGCACTGCTGCACAGGGGAGGTCACAGATGCATTGTCCCAGATAAGGAACAGGTTCATCTCCTTCTCTCTTGGCAGAGCCAAGCAGAACGAATGAGCACAAGGGTTCGCTCGCATTGCTGACTTCCCCATGGTGCAGGGCGCCATTGACTGCACGCACATTGCTCTGCGTGCCCCGCATGTCAACGCGGCCATCTTTGTCAACCGAAAGGGCTTCCACTCCCTGAATGTGCTGCTGGTGTGCGACCACACGCATCAAACCATGGAGGTAGATTCCCGCTACCCTGGGAGTAGTCACGATGTCTTCGTCATGCGGCAGTCCAACGTGCCAGCTATCTTTCACCCGCCTCGGCAAGTTAAAGGCTGGCTACTGGGCAACAAGGGCTGTCCCCTCATGCCGTGGCCCATGACTCCGGTCAGGAACCCACGCACACATGCACAGCAGGCCTATAATGAGAGCCATGCTGCCACACACAACATCGTGGAGCACACCATAGGCTCCCTCAAACAACGCTTCCGCTGCCTGGACCGGTCTGGAGGATCCCTGCAGTACTCCCCTGAGCAGGTGGGCAGATTTGTGGTGGTATGCTGCATGCTGCACAACCTCGCCATCATGAGGGACTAGCCTTTGCCACCAATGATCGGAGAAGACGCTGAGCCAGAGGTGGAGGAGGAGGAGGAGGCTGAGGAGGAGGAGGCTGAGGAGGAGGAGGCTGAGGAGGAAGAGGCTGAAGAGGAAGAGGAGGAAAAGGCTGAGGAGGGGGAGGAGCCGGAAGAGGAAGGGGAGGAAGATGCAAGGGTACAACAGGGACCACGCGCCTTGTCTGCAAGGGCTCTGCGTATTCGCCTGATCCATGCCCGCTATCAACAGTTGGAACTACATCCCCCAACTCACCAACAGTCCTACACACCCCATCTTTCTGCTCCCACAAGACAATCAAATCGCCTCCATCTGATTACATTGGTTTCCCCCTCAGCTCATCGCACAAATAAAAACCACCACCAAATGCAAATTCAAAGTCACATTTATCAATGAATAAATGAAATTATGCAAACAGAACAGAACTATTCACCCTTGTGCTTTCCCTTAGTTCCTGTTGTTCGTGTGCCTTTGCCTATCCTAGTGCTCCTACGAGGTGCTTCCCCAGTGGCTGGAGCATGGGTGGTGGAAGGCTGCTGCCTTCAATGGAGGAGCGTGCAGATGGCCTTGGAGGAAGATCTCGAGCAGCTCTGGGCCTGAAGGGCCCGGCTTCGGACTGCACCATCTCAGCATGGGCTGCAGTAGTCTGGCCTGGCTGGCTGATAGGCAACAACAGGGGCACTGGTGGAGTGGCAGGGTTGGAGCAGGAATGCTGTCGTCCTGAGAGAGGACAGCAGGTCAGACTGCCATGGGCCTCAGCAATCCTGGTGATCGGCTGGAGAAGGGATTGCTGGCGTGCTGAGATGCCCTGGAAGCCCCATTCCACAGTGGTCCCCAGAGCCACGATAGAAGCAGTCTGAGCTTCTATTGCAGCAGTCTGAGCTTCCATTGCAGCAGCCTGAGCAGCAACCGTAGCTTGCAGGCCTTTGATGACATCGGTTTGTGCTGCAATGGAAGCTGCGACATCGGTCATCAGACGCTGCATCGTGGTGGGTTCCACAGGTGCGCTGATGGAGGTGACCACCTGTTCCATGTTGGAAAGGATGGGCTCCAAGCTCTGCGCAAAGCCCTGTGCCAAGTTGGAGCTGGACTCCTCCATGCCCCTTCTCATTGTGCGCAGGCTTTCTGGCAGGCTTTCCAGTGCCCCAAGCATTTGGTGGTGTACGCCCATCAGCCGCCTTATGTAGCCTGGCCCATCAAAGTCCTCATCTGACTCCTCTGCAGCAGAACTAGTGAGTGACCTCGCCCTCCGGCGAGCTGGCACCTGTGGTATCCGTTCCCCCCGCCCCGGCTCCTGCGCACTTGTGCTCGGTGTCTCACCACCTGCAGATCCCTCACAAACCTAACCTCTAAAGGAGGCACAGTGTCAGTCACTGAGCTGTCGAAGTGAGTGTCAGATCGAGTGACGGTGTGGCTTCAGAGTCCTCCTGCTCTTCTTCCTCGGACGGTGCCGCCAAGTGTTGTTGGGTATCTGCAATGACAAAGGGAAACAGGTTGAGTTGTGGAGCGGGGAGAGGAGCAAGTAAGACGTGTGTGCTGACAGCATGTGCAACACGTGAGTCAGAAAAGATTATGGGAGGAGGGAGATGTGGGAAAGGAGAAGAAGCATTAGATACGCAGAGACCCCCTTCATCGGGACCTCCAGCACGGCACGTTGTCATGGCTGCAGCGACGGCCCGCCCAATGATCCGAAGCACTGCCTCCTCTAGGAGGGCGAGGACATGTAAGCGTCCCCATCCACTCTCGGGTCTCTCCTGCTGCCGACTGTTATGCGCCACCTTCTCCTGCAAGACAGAGGACAGTGTGTTAGTGAGTATCCTACAAGGTGTCTGGGTGATGTGCCTGTCATGGTCAAATAGCCAGTGTGTGTGACCTGTGAGTGGTGGTTATGTGGCATTCAAGTGTGGTACGATGTGCGGGTGAGATGCACCATGCCAAGTGCAGCATTGCATATGAATGGGCAGTGTTTGTTGGTGGGTGGGTGACGGGGGGGGGAGCGGGGGTGATGTGTGGAGCAGTGGTGCAGTTGGTAGGATGTGCCACTTGACACTTGCATTCACCCACCTTGACCACTCGTGTCCAATCGTTGAACTTCTTTCGGCTCTGTACCCACATGCGTGGTGCCATGTTCCTGGCATTGACTTCCTGCACCACAGCCTGCCAATGCCAGCGGAGCTGCAGTCTGGAGTGGGTTCATGTTGGCCCTCCTTTCATCCACCCCTTCCACCAGGTACATCATCAGAGAAGCATGGAGCCCTCTCTCACGCTGGTCCTGCCATCTTCGTGGCCATCCTGGTGAACTGTGAGCAGTGTACTTGCCATTTAAAATGTGCACCTGCACCTAGGGTGCAGGTGCACATTTTAAATGGCAAGTACACTTAAAAGGTGCAGGCTGCTGATGACTTACGCTGAGCAAGCCCCATTTCCACCTTCCTCATCCTCCATGATATCATGAGAACGATAAAACTGTAAAATGTGTTTTAAGTGAATAACGTCCAATTTATGGTATTGTGATAAATGCCCACAAGAGATGTACAGATAAAATGGGAATGAAAGGTTGAGAGTGATAGATAATATAACGGGGGTAGAAACTAGACCAGAGAAAGGCTTCTTCAGGACAACACAATTACAGTTGGACATTGTGGGATTGGTAAATGTGATAACAGGGGTATTCGGAATAGGAATTCAATTTGGAATCGGGTAGATGTTGAGATTATAAAGAAGCATGCACGTCATTATGAACACGCACGGGACAAACTGATCGATGCAACAATCCTAAAGGCAATCAATGAGCTAGCACAGGAGGAACAATATACCGTCTATAACATGCACAAGTTTTTCACTCAGACGTAGGATAAAATAAATGAGATGATATACATGGGGAACGAGTGAGCAAAGGGAATAGGATGGGCAACCATTTGTATGGCATACGAATATATGTGCTTTTGTTTATTGATCAAACACAGGGATTTTTGATGTGAGGTGAAGTCCTGGATATATTAGGGGACTATGACCGTCCGTTGGTATTCGATGGGAAATTGTGAAACAAATGTGAGGGTTGAAGTTCCACCTGTATCAACAATCCACAATCTGGGATACGTTACTATTCACCCAATGGGCCAAGTTAGGGATAAGAATGAACCTTGATTTTCACCCTACCCTCACCTATCGTGAATGTTATGACCCAAGTATTTACCGCATTGGCAGAACCACGTTCTGTGGGATATTTAGAGGGAGAAGCAAAGGCTAAACTCGCCTAAGTTAACAGTGTATGACAGGAAAACTGCATCAGAGAAGGTGCCCAATTAGGATTGTTGTTTCAAGCAGGGGAACCAATACCTGGGCCAATGTGGATGTCTCCCCGCAGGCATGTCTGAGTGCAGACGGTGCAGACGTGATCTGAAATTGAGACTAAAACTTTAAAATGGGAGGCCCAGGAAAAAATGCACGAATGAACTTGTGGTGAGGCAAACACAAGAAGCCTGTTATAATTTGCAGTTAGAGATTATTCCTGCTCTGTTACATTTTTCCTTTTGTATCTTTTGTCTTCTGATTTGTGCAATTGAATGTATGTAGATTTTTATCATGGTAGGAGAAATGGTACTCAGTTTTACCAAGCGCAATCGGGAAGAGATTTAGGTGAACTCACATAGAGATAATGGGAACATGATAAAACAATGCCCAAGCAAATAGAGGGATTACTTAAAGGAATTACTAGGCAGACGGGGGATGTTGCATCAGAACAAGGGGTGTCCCTGGTTTTAATAAAACAACTGGCAGAGACACAGGTTAGGGATATTGACAATCATTCAGAATAACAAAGATTAAGGAACAACTGATCTTAAAGGCAATTATGTATGTTGGGTTTTTACAATGATCAGATTCAAAAAGGGGTTAAAATGCTACAGAAAACAACTGGATCCCAAATTTTATATTGGACAAACAAATGAAAATCTGGAAATCAGATGGGAAAATGAATTGGTGTAAGTTACGAAGACTTGGATTGGTGTATTATGCCGGGAAGCCTTGCAAGTAAAGTGACATTGTTTCGCGACTGATTCCTGCGGTAGTGGCAATACCATTGCTGTCTGCTGATGTAAAACCGATGGAATTATTTAAAGTGGAATCGATGGGCTTGTTGGAGGATGATATACATCAGGAATTTGTAAATTACCCAAAGATCGAAGGTATCAGTAAAGGGGAAAAGAAGGGTCCTGGATTGCACCAAACACTTCCTGCTGTTCCAGGAAAAGTGGATCCTGGATGTGTAGATGTGACGTTTTACGAAGTGCACTGCCAGCTCGTGGTTTCACCCTGGATGAAGAATCCCCTAATTGTCCTATTGAATTTGAGAAGGACCAATGTTGTTTATTCAGAGAGGAAGGTATTGCGTTGCAGCTAACAAGAAGCACGACACACTAGGCAACACCATATGTCCAGTTTCACAGTTAATATCTTGCTTTACGCCAACCAGAATTACTAAATTGGGGCTAAGATATCGGTGCCTGTTATGGCCACAATGATACAAAAATGCAAATAAACATTGCCCTCCAGACAGACAGCTTACTAGTGGTTGTAAATTTTGGCCACAAAAGCATTAAGTGTACTTAAACATGCTATCAGGATCATTAGATGGAGGTAGAGAATGCCCACTAACACGGTCAATAGAATGTGTAACCCTCTTCCATGAGTTTGAACTAGGATCCCATCAGGTCGCCCCGGTAACTATAGTTGATCATGACGTCACCAGACTGAAGATCTGTGGGGACTTGATGGAGGAAGCATTACAGGCTGTAATTCGATTCGGGCACCCCATTCCTCCTTTATCATTCAGTCTTAAAAGCGTCTTGGATAGAAGTGTTACCTCTCAAAAACATCTGGTCAAAATGCAACAGGATAACAAGGAAATAGAGAAAGGTATACAAACCCATGGGGCTAAATCGTGGTGGGAGAATGTCTATAAAGCTGATGAATCCCCATGGGCACGTTTAGTGCCGTATGCTTTCCTGATCAAACAAGTCCAGGTTACCATATCCCTAATAGTGTCTACCTGCTGGGTCCGCAGGTGGGTCTCCCAGTTAAAACAGAATGTGCAACATTCCAAACCTTTCCCCATTGGACTAGATTGATTAAATAAGTGAGGGGTCGAAGATTTAGTCTTCTCCCCTCAAGGTGGGGAATCTGTAAGAATATTGGAAATAGAAAAAAATTGATGTCTTTTTCTTAAAGCTATTAACCATCATGCTCTGCAGGCTGTGCCGCTCATTTTTCTGAGTGTGCGGCTTATTTTGCTGAACTGTAATCTGTTAACCTTTAACCAGTGACTGACCGCTGTCACCTTCCTTGCTGGACATGGCAGCTACGTGATAAAGGGGAACAATGGCCCAAAAAGCAGAACATTAATCCAAAGATAGCAACAAGACCAGGACCATGGCTAGATAGTTAGACAAGGCTACCTTGAAAAGGGTCTTGTCGTTAAATGAATAATGTTAAAACAAGCTGACCGTCTGGAATTCTTTGAAAAACAACTTAATTAATCTATAAGGGTCTTATGAATATTGTTCCATATATGGTGTGAGTTTCCTGCGAGGGGGGACATAAAAACCCAACGTCTTTTGAGCTCAGGGCAGAGAAATCAGAGAAGACCACCAGCTGTCGAAAGCACATCTCGCTGTCTGAAAATGACACCACTGTCAGAAGAACACCCGACTGTCAGAAGAACACCCGACTGTCAGAAGAACACCCGACTGTCAGAAGAACACCCGACTGTCAGAAGTACACCCGACTGTCAGAAGAACACCCGACTGTCAGAAGAACACCCAACTGTCAGAAAACATGAAATGACCATGTCAGCAATTTAATTACAACCTCTGCCCAGAAATGGGGTAATATTGTTTTGATCTATGTTGACTAAATATTTGATATCTTTATATGTTTGATTTGATTATTAATAAATGAGACATTGATTACCAATTGGTGTCACCTCTCAATCTGTTACAGAGGCCCCATCTGCTCTCTCAGATAGACGTGAGAGTTCCCAAGGCACTATTCGAAGAAGAGCAGGGGAGTTCTCCCCAATGTCCTGGCTAATATTTATTCCTCAACCAACATCACTAAAAGCAGATGATCTGGTCATTATCTCATTGCTGTCTGTGGGACGTTGCTTTGTGCACAAACATGCTGCTGCATTTCCCTACATTATACGACACTAGGGAAGTACTTTAGGTGCACTATATAAATGCAAGTTCTTTCTTCTTTAAAGCATTGAGAAATCCTCTATCGAGTCAGCAATCTATTCTGTGGCTTTGAACATTAAACATTTATCAAGACTCAAGAAAGTCAATTGCCCTGAATATTATGCACAGATAACATGTTATGTTGTGATATTAAGTTGTCCCCTCCTTCTATAATCCTCTGTTGATAAGTCATTAAAGAAATATATAAGAGATACGAAGAGTGAGCGCACTAGCAGCAGCTCTTGAAAAACCAATTGCAAAAAAAATTGCCTTCAACATCCTGTCAGTGGCGTCATCAGTGGAACTTTCCTAGAGGAAGCCTTGATGTTGACCATGTGTGGAGGTTTAATTGATGTGCAGAGTTGATAGAGTCCCAATGTCTCTGAGACCTGCAGAGCAGCAAGGTCTCTGGTTTGACGTCAGGTCTATTCTTAGTTTGCTAATTTCAGCCAGGGCAGTGCTCCAATTAGTTGCACCATCCTTGGGTGAAGGAAAGGAAAATTGGCCAGGATTCCTGCTCCTTGTTGCTACTTAGCAACCCTTCAGACGAGCATGGATGTCGGTTGAGGACTGGATCTGACCAGGCTGTGATCTCCTCCGGTCAGCTAGCCTCCCAGGCCACTTGGTCAAGGTACAAGTGTAACTGCTGCCTGATGGGCCATAACCTAGTGAGGGGATCATTGTCTTAATAGGAGGGAGGGAGAAAATTGGAGAGAAAAATTGCAAAAAACCTAACTATGCACGGTTAAAGATCAAACACTTCAGATTAATAACTATAGTCTGGAAATTACTGTTGACCATATTAACAGGTATCAATTAGCACCCTGTATGACATTCCCATTTGCTAGTTTAGTGAATAAATTAACACATTTAAAATAAACCAGTTAATACTTTAATTAAGATAGTAAAGAGAGGAAGGTCATAGAAACACATTATGCATCTATTTGCTTATATCAACAACAGTATTTTCTTTACCTTTGTTCTTGGGATATGAGTGACACTAGCAAGGCAGTAATTATTGCCCATTCCTAGGTGCCCTGAGGATATTTAAGAGTCAAACATGTAGTGTGGGACTGGAGTCACATGTAGGGAGTGGCAGGTTCCCTTCCCTGAAGGACATTAGTGAACTAGTTGGGTTTTATTGACAAATCTGGCAGCTTTCATAGTTACTGTATCTTCATGGTGGGATTTGAAATCATGACTTCTAGGTTACTATTCCATTACCATATCATACCCAATCTATACTTTCTAGACTTAGATCTTCATATTTGTTCAGTTCCCATACACTCCGGGCTCTCTAACTCCTCTAACCCAATTCTTCCACTGATGTAATTTGCACTTTTTTTTTAAATGAAAAAAGACAAAAAAGTGAAAGCTAATTCTTTCAAACTGATTTATAAAAGGATTGTTTTGTTCCCTTTCATTCATCTCATTGCTGTTTGTGGGATCTTACTGTGCACAAATTGGCTGCCACGTTTGTTTACGAAACAACAGCGACTACACTTCAAAAGTAATTAATTGGCTGTGAAGCACCTTGGAATGTCCCGAGGATGGTGAATGGTATATATAAATGTAAGGTCTTTCTTTCTTTAGATCTATGTCTTTCTGTTGCTAATTTAATCTACTTTCCCTGAGGAGATTAAAGACCGACTCTCTCAACACTGTTGATGCCTAATAATCTTCAATTCCAAGGCATTTAGAACCCTTGAATTAAATTCTTTATTTATTTTGTCCTATCGCAGTGATTAATTTTGCATCTCATTTATTATTTCTAGTAGAATTAGGACACTTTGCCTCTTTAACATTTTTCATTCACATCTGACTTTGCAAAACTTCTAGCCTCAATCCTAATACTGTTGTGGTTTAGGAAAGGATATCGAAAGCTGTTTGCAATACATTAACCTTACGATGAACTCATTACACATAGTCGTATTTTCAGAGCTGAAGGTTATTATCTGCCTCAATTTCATTCCTTTTTTCTACCAATTCTGAAGAGTCTTGTGCTATATTTTGAAGCTTGAGTGATTGCTCCTGCATTGTAATCAAGAATTACTTTGCACTCCTGGTGATAAAACCTTTCATAATGCATGGAGCTTCATCTGAATGAGGGAAAAAGATACCATCAAAAAATATAGCCACAGGCAGTCCGACAGCTCTCTGCGTGCTGTAACTGTACAGCGGTGGAAGTGGTTTTAGAAGTAATTACCGGTGTCCTGGCTCCTGTACCTTTTACTGCTGCTGTGCTCACTTATGTGACAAACAGGGTCTGAATTATATACTTATTCCCTTCCTGTTTGCTATTAACAGTGAATATAAGACGGTGAAAATGTCTGGTCAGTCCAGTCGCCGAAATGATCTTACAATAAAAATGTTGAGGAAAAGAAATACTTAAAAGGACACAGTTTTTAAAAAGTGCTTAGACTGAAATGTAGTTAGCTTGACTGAGGCGGCATATAAAACATTCAAACAACTTTTCAGCTCCTTCACACATACATATGCATGCTCATATTGCTGAAAGGCAATTCTGTAGCTGGCACAGATATATGCAACTACTGTCACACTTCAATTTTGGAGGTTGCCCTCACATGGCACACTTCCATCAGGAGGTAAGTGTATGGTACACGTTCATTTACTCACATGCATGTGCACAGGTCCCTGAAGGTGGCAGTACAGGTAGATAAGGTTGTGAAGAAGGCATACGGAATGCTCTCCATTATTAACCGAGGTATAGAATACAAAAGCAGGGATGTAATGATGGAACTGTATAAAACGCTGGTAAGGCCACAGCTGGAGTATTGTGCGCAGTTCTGGTCACCACATTACAGGAGGGACATAATTGCTCTGGAGAGAGTGCAGAGAAGATTTACAAGAATGTTGCCAGGGCTTGAAAATTGCAGCTACGAGGAGAGATTGGATAGGCTGGGGTTGTTTTCCTTGGAGCAGAGGAGGCTGAGGGGAGACTTGATTGAGGTGTACAAAATTATGAGGGGCCCAGATAGAGTAGACAGGAAGTACCTGCTTCCCCTAGCGAAGAGTTCAAGAACTAGAGGACATAGATTTAAGCTGATTGTTGGAAGGATTAGAGGGGACATGAGGAAAAACTTTTTTACCCAGAGGGTGGTGGGTGTATGGAATTCGCTGCCCAAATTGGTAGTCGAGGCAGGGACCCTCAACTCTTTTAAAAAGTACCTGGACCTGCACCTAAAGTGCTGTAAGCTGCAGGGCTACGGACCGGGTGCTGGAAGGTGGGATTAGAATGGGCACCTGGTTGTTCTTCAAGCTGGCGCGGACACAATGGGCCGAATGGCCCCCTTCTGTGCTGTATCTTTTCTATGGTTCTATGGTTCTATGTAGGGCGGCATTTTGGAGTCAACGTATGCGTTCTTCAGACTTCCAACATCTCTTCACTTTTCATTTGTTTGCAAGATACAGCTGCACAAAGCCAGAACAAAGTACAGCATTGGAGGAGGGCTGACTGTCATTGGTGTAAGTGAACGTACCTCTGATCCCTCAGAGTTTCTTCCAAAACATGAGAGGAATATTCAGCAAAATTTCCATCTTACTTTTAATAGCTGCAAGTAAGATTGCAGCCCCTAGTGTAACTGCGATCCTCAGAAACCATCTGCTCGTTTTCAACATTTCTGCCTCAGATTTTACACAACAATGGAAGATAGTAACTTCTGAGATTCCAGACCTGCCCTCCAAACAATGGCACGGTGACGGGCTCTTGTCTCTCCATTCGAATTATCCAACTGATTAATACTAATAATTTCTAATGCCAGTTAAAGGGTTTAAATGCTGCCTGTCATCTTATAAAGCTGATGGTTGTCACGTATGCCAGCCAATGAAAGTGACCTGAAAATCAAACGCCAGTTTTCAGTTGCACCATCTGTGCAATCTAACAGGTTCAGTGTGTGTGGAGCTGTCCAGGACAAGGTGCTGAAATCACGCTCTGAATATCAGCACCACTTCGAATTCCAGTTGTTTATTTCAACTGCATAGTCACTCCTGACAAAACAACTTCTTACTTTAAATATGCTAAATCTTGTTTTTTTTTTAACAAAAATCAATTTTGCTTGAAGTTCCGCTCTCGCCCCTCACAAGAAAGCGGGTTCAAACCCAGCGACACATTATTTTCTGAGAGTTCTCATATTCATTTCTAGATTTAAAAAATAGCATTCTGCATTTCATTGACAAAAATGTGTTAGGTATCTGGCGGCCGGTGATGTTCATGTTTCCAACATCTTTTAAAAGTCTGCATTTTTTTGGAATGTAACACAAGACAGATATCCTCTAATTCAGTGCTGTTTACAGCAGTTGTTTTTCGACCTGACTCGCCAGACTTGATCAGTGTTTAGGGTCACACCGACTCTGTGTCTAGAGGCCATGGAGATAAATGAGATAAATCCAGAGAATTATTGCAAGGAGCAGAGTAGTTGAACACGTGTCATTTAAGAGTTTGTTGCTAAAGGGTTTGTGTAGTTCGCTAACATCTGTTGCTAAATCTAAGCGTACTAAGAAGGCCCGTTGTTTTAATGGTAGGTGGAATAACCGTTTTGGGAGCAATTTTGTGATTAAAGGGCACCGTTTATCAGTTCGATCGCCCTCATTTTAAAACGGTGTAAAATAATAAACTCCTCCCCCATGTTTAGTTTCTTTGCTCAGTACACCCACAGCCCCTGCAATTGGCGGATCATTTGCAGTGATAGCTGAAATATTAGGATAGCTTTTCAGATGTGGGTTTTAAAAGATTGAAGACGTATCTCTGGCCCAAATCACTAGTTCAAGAAAACTTGCAATAAGCTGCGGATGAAACGACCAGGACGATTCCATCCATCGCCTATATTGTATTGTGCAGACACTGACGCACGATTGATGGACACCAATGCGCACAAAGTCTGATTTTTTACAACCGCAGTAATTTCACAGTCACATTGATTTATAAACTAGAGAGGAAACAGGAAATTATAATCAATCAGGAAAATCCTTTTTATTTTGCTTTAAAAATATTGCAAACTTTTTGTGCGGTGCAGCGTGACTGCTAGTTTCTGTTAGCTTATATTGATGTTACAAGTTTAGCATTGCAGACAGCAGTATGCAGAATTCTGCTCACTATCAGAGAATTAACATCTAAAACACCGTGCGCTGAGGGTGAAATCGGGTTTTCTTGAACCAATGAGCTTGCACTTAAAGCAAATGCAGATTCAATTTCCACCTCTGCGTCAGAACTCAAAGTTATTTTATTGCAGGACATCTGCTTGCCATTGAGAATTATCCAAAACTCAAAAGCGGCGGTGATCACACCGCGCCCAGGAGAGTCAGTGACCAGGAAACCAGTGGAATGAGTCAGCCAATCGTCGGAGTGAGGAGCCAGGACGAAGGTGGGTTGTTAAAATTACCCGTTAAGATACGTGCTGGCGACAACCTTAAAAGTTAGAGAAACTTTTAAGTAATAAAAGGATTTATCGACTGTGCATTGTTACCATCAAATCGTTTGGGCAGATTCCCAAATCGAGACATGAGACTTGGATTCAATCAAAGCAACACCCCACGGGAGACTGGTGAAGGGAATGAGACTCTATACACTGGGCACAACCCAGGGCCGGCGAAAATAGCCGTGCTCAGTTGCGTCTTCGTCCTGGCAACTTTGGGCAACGGCATCTTCCTCTGCACTCTGTGGCAAAAGCGCAAGAGAAACAGCCGCACCCGCCTCTACCTCTGCCACCTGTGCACGGCCGATCTGGTCGTGACCTTCTTCCAGGTGCTGCCCCAGCTTTTGTGGGAGGTCACGGACACGTTCATGGCGCCCAACGCGGTCTGCAAAACCGTCAAGTACCTGCAGATCGTCGGAATGTTTGCTTCTACCTATCTGCTGGTCGTGATGACTCTCGATCGGTATCAAGCCATCTGCAAGCCCATGACCTCCATCACCAAGAGCTCGTTGCAGAGGCACTTGGCCGTAGGTCTCGCCTGGGCTTTGTCCTTGATCTTCAGCGTCCCTCAGATCTTCATCTTCTCGATGCAAGAGGTACAGCCCCAGGTATTCGAGTGCTGGGCGACCTTTATCAAACCGTGGGGCAGAAAATCATATATAACTTGGACAACCTTGGTCGTCTTTGCGATCCCAGCAGCCGTTCTGATTATATGCCAGGTCAAAATATGCAGAACCATTTACCTAACGGAACAAAAGAACAGGCAAGAAATGATTTCATTGACAAAAGCGAGCATGATGGGGGCGAGAGTAGGCACTCTCACCATGGGGGTACCCAGCGCCTTGCTGAAAACGCTGAAGATGACCTTTGTGGTGGTAGTGGTGTATATTTTATGTTGGGCACCGTTCTTCATTGTGCAGCTCTGGTCAGTTTGGGACCCGACTGGAGCACCGACAAATGGTGAGTTATCCCCCTCCCAACCTCCTTAAATTAAATAAATAAATAAACTCCTTCCATAGCTGGGCGAGTTTATATTTTGAGTAGCTGAGCCCTACGCACCAGGAAGGTCCCAGGTTCAACCATGGCCCATGCTCAGTAGCTGCTCACCGTTGTTGAAGAGGTATTTGCGAGGACCAGTAAGGTTTCTCGCTCCTATTCAAAGAGCACTGCTTGAAGTGTGAACATGTAGGGCAAGATATCACGATTGGACTTGTTTTAATGCCCCCCATGGCCAAATAACTAGTAAGCACACTTGGTCTGTCACTGGAAGCTGACTGGTGTCTGTGGAATTGTCCTGTTGCAAAGACCCAAAAGCCTTCAGTAGTACCGGTGAAGTGAACACATTGATTAGAAACACTCCTTTGTAGTAAATTTGCATTTGTTTGCAAATCAACGCAACTTTGACCAATGGCCTGCTTAAAACTAAATAAGATTTTAATCAATAAGAATAAGGGCTGATTCCGCGAGCCAGCAATCCCAGCAGGAAGCTGTGCTCGCAGGGTGACAGGTAGGGATACAACATTGGCCCAGATTTTGCTGGAGTGGGGCATCTCACGTGTTCTGTGAGTTAGACTTGTTCGTGCACGTTTAGGTTTAAAAAAAAATTCCCACAGAGTTGTTGGAAGTGCGAGCTGAATCAAGGAAGAATTGAATACCAATAATGAACCTGGAGTAAAAGAAAGGAGGGAATTTGACAAACTAAAGGATAACTGCCTGATCTTAGAGATGGAAGGCGAGAACTTGCATTTCTATAGTTTTTTTAAAATTCGTTCATGGGATGTGGGCGTCGCTGGCGAGGCCGGCATTTATTGCCCATCCCTAATTGCCCTTGAGAAGGTGGTGGTGAGCCGCCTTCTTGAACCACGGCAGTCCGTGTGGTGAAGGTTCTCCCACAGTGCTGTTAGGAAGGGAGTTCCAGGATTTTGACCCAGCAACGATGAAGGAACGGCGATATATTTCCAAGTCGGGATGGTGTGTGACTTGGAGGGGAACGTGCAGGTGGTGTTGTTCCCATGTACCTGCTGCTCTTGTCCTTCTAGGTGGTAGAGGTCGCGGGTTTGGGAGGTGCTGTCGAAGAAGCCTTGGCAAGTTGCTGCAGTGCATCCTGTGGATGGTACACACTGCAGCCACTGTGCGCCGGTGGTGAAGGGAGTGAATGTTTAGGGTGGTGGATGGGGTGCCAATCAAGCGGGCTGCTTTATTCTGGATGGTGTCGAGCTTCGTGAGTGTTGTTGGAGCTGACTCACCCAGGCAAGTGGAGAGTATTCCATCACACTCCTGACTTGTGCCTTGTAGATGGTGGAAAGGCTTTGGGGAGTCAGGAGGTGAGTCACTCGCCGCAGAATACCCAGCCTCTGACCTGCTCTTGTAGCCACAGTATTTATATGGCTGGATATTGTTTGAGGAATGTTGGTCAAGGCACCAGGAGAACTTCCCTGCTCTTCTTGGAATAGTGCCATGGGATCTTTTACATCTACCTGAGAGGGTAGATGCCTCATCCAGTAGATGGCACTCCCACAGAACTGCATTGAAGTTTCAGCCCAGACAATGTGCTTAAGTCTCTGAAGTGGAGTTGAACCCACAACCTTCTAACTCAGAGGCAAGGGCGTTGGAACTGAGCCAAGGCTGACACCTATGGAAGTGCTGTATTGTTGGAGTTATTGTCCTACACTTGAGATGTTGGTCTACTCATTCATGTGGATATTAAAGTTTCCATTGTGATATTCGATGTGGATCAGGAGTCCTGACCAGCATTCGTCTATGAACCAGTGCCACCAAAAACAATTGAATTGGTTGCACATCACAATACTGTTTATGGCGTGCTGTTGGTACAGATTGGTTGCTGCATTTGCCTACATAACAGATACTGCCCTCCAAAAGTAATTCATTGTATGAAGCACTGAGATGTTGCCATGTAAAGTGCTATACAAATGTAAGTATATTTATTGCAATGTATCCATACTTGCATGCAGATTTAATTTATCTCGATGTTCCAACAGAAAGTATTGGGCAAGGCCATCAGTTTTTGATTTTCAATGAACAAACAGATGGGGTTGCACGATGCAATGCCCATAACCCTGGCATCCATGTAATAAAAACAGAACGTGCCTGGTTCAATCACTGGAAACTAGTGGCACTGACCACTGGTACTCAAGGCAGCCGATTATCTCTGCTCCGCAAAGAGTTATCTAGTGTTAGATTGATGGGTGGAAGGTAAACAGTTCTTGGCTAGTCCATGTGATTCCTGAAAGAGCCCTTGCACAATGTGCTGCAACACAGGGATATACTTAGGCACCAAAAGTCCTCTTAACAGCTTTGTATAAAGCTCGTGAACGTTTGAGGAGTACACTAGGTGCTAGTAACCAAAATAGGCTAATCTAGTTCATATGGTGACCAGACTGAGTCTACTTTCCCAACAATTATCAGATGACATGTTGTTGTTCTACATTTCAAAATTGGCACCAACACAAGAAAGCTCATCTATTGATGCTGATTAAAGGGAGCCTATTTATGATCAGGAGAAAGGCATCAGATGTTCAACTGCTCACCAAATAAACAAGTCAAACAAAAAAAAGAATACTGGAAAAAAGCACGTTCATGGCCTGTATTGTGAGGGATCTGCTAACCGACAACGTCAATGCAAGTACAGTTTAGTCCAATTCTAAATATATTAATCAGATGTTATCAAACACTTGCTAAAAGCGAGTCTTTGCCAAGGTCCAATCTGATTCAATATCTTCGTTTCCAGTTGCCAACTTTAACATTAACAGAATTCCTTTGAATTTTAGGCAAAAGTTTCCTGAAATGCTTCGCTACGTAAGCTATCTAGGACAACGACCGGAGTAGCTTGGATTTATATAGTGCCTTTAACATAAAAAGTCTCAGGGCACATGCCTGGAAATAGACAGATAAACAGATTCTGAGACATAGAGGGAGTGACGGAGGGGTTGGGGGAGGGACGGAGAGGTGGGGGAGGGAGGGAGAGGTGGGGGGAGAGACGGAGGGGTGGGGGGAATGACCAAAAGCCGGGCTGAAAAGATGTTTTTTGGGGGGGCAGGGAGAAGAGGAAGGGGGCAGAGAAAAAAGAGAGAGGACGTTGCATTCATATGGTGCTTTGACATCCTCAAGACATCCCAAAGTGCTTCACAACCAATGAATTACTTGAAAAGTGAAGTCACTGTTATTTTGTAGGCTTATGCAGCAGCCAATTTGAGCACAGCAAGGTCCCACAAATCACAATGAAGGGACTGACCAGACAATCTGTTTTAGTGGTGTTGGCTAAGGGAAAAATGTTGGCCAGGACACTGGGAGAACTCCCCTGCTTTTCTTTGAATAGTGCGGTGGGATTTATTTTACCGAACAGGCGGATGGAGGGAAGGTAGAGAGGAAGAGGGCATCAAAAATTCAAAAGATACTGGATGATCACAAATTGCTCCTTGTTTTTTATCCCCACTGTGTTCTCGACAACTACAGTCATTACAAGTGCAGTTTTGTCAAACCTTCGCACCCAATAAAATGATTATATTTTGGCCTTTCAATAATCGGCTGGCTTCCATTCCTCCAATCTCTTCTTTCTCACAATACAGATATGAAGATATTAATAATTTGGGTGAGTGAAAGTACCACTTTATTCCTAAATTCTGTGCAGTTCTCATAATGAACTGGGAAAGATCCTCTTTTGGGTCAGTGGTCTTCAAGCATTTTTACTTGGGGGAACGCCCTATAATAGTAACACACTCCAAGCTTGTTGTAACTTCCAAAAGACTGTCAGCTATCCCAAGGAACAGTTCTGTCATTCCAGGAGGCATTTTTGTTAGCACATAACAAAAGAAAAATCAGAGTAAGTCAACAAATACGTAAGTCAGATAGCAAGACAAGTACAAATCTGATGACTGTGGGAGTCCCTTTCAGATCCCCTCATGGATGTAAGAGGTCCATGAAAACCTATGCATTAGGTCATTGTTAGAACAAATGGGTGTTGCAACAGCGATGTTAAACTCGGATTCTTGATTTAGCAAAAAAGTGTTTTTAAATATTACAAAAGAAACAAAAAACATTTGTGGTATTTGAATGTTTTTTTAAAATTGAGAAACCGAAGGGAAGGGTCAAAGTGGAAGACCACCGATATTGAAAGCAAGTGATAAAGAGAGAGAGAAATGGAGAGAGAGAAAGAATCAGAGAGAAAGAGAAAAAATAAAAGAGAACGAGAACCACTATAAAAAATCAGATCATTCGGGCAGGATTCAACGAGATTGATTGAGGTATGACACAAATATTGACTCACGACCATCCAAATAGGTGTTTTTAATTGCATCCTCCATTCCTCTGACTCTGGCATCTTGTATATTCCTTCTCCTTTGCCTCATTGTTGGGAGCAGAGCTGTCAGTCACCTGGGTCCCAATTCCCGGAATGCCTAAATTCCTTCACCTCTCTCCCCTTTAAAAACCTCAAAATCCATGTCTTTGACCAAGATTTTGGTCACGGCTCTATCTTTCCCTTCCTGGCTCAGTATGTATTCTCTATTTGCCCTTCTATGAAGGCCCTTGTGGCATTGTTTGCATTGAAGGCACGTCATTAATGCAAGTTTTTTATGAAAATTGAAAGAAATAGAAGTTAAATAAATGGCCCCTTACCCAAGAGCAGTGTGAAGTACAAGTCCTGAAGACTAAAGACAAAATGGTGTCCCTCTGTCACTGTCCTGTATTTGAGCCCATGTCTGGAGGCCAACTGGGTGCATGGAGACCAGTTCTTCCACACAAGAGACGTGTCCCAGCAGCCCATATACACAAGAGTATATTTTGTCTTCACCATCATAAAATCATAGAAAGTTACAGCACAGAAGGAGGCCATTCGGCCCACTGTTTCTGTGACGGCTGAAAATTAGCTATCCAGCTTAATCTCACTTTCCAGCACTTGGTCCATAGCCCTGTAGGTTATGGCTCTTCAAGTGCACATCCAAGTACTTTTTAAATGTGATGAGGGTTTCTGCCTCTACCACCCTTTCAGGCAGTGAGTTCCAGACCCCCACCACCCTCTGGGTGAAAAAATTTCTCCTCAGTGCCCCTCTAATCCTTCTACCAATTACTTTAAATCCATGCCCCCTGGTCACTGACCCCTCTGCTAAGGGAAATAGGTCCTTCCTATCCACTCTATCTAGCACCGTCATAATTTTATACACCTCAATTAAATCTCCCCTCAGCCTCCTTTGTTCCAAGGAAAACATCCCAGCCTATCAAATATTTTCTCATAGCTAAAATTCTCCAGCCCTGGCAACATTCTTGTAAATCTCCTCTGTACTCTCTCGAGTGCAATCACATATTTCCTGTAATGTGGTGACCAGAACTGTACGCAGTACTCAAGCTGTGGCCTAACCAACATTTTATACAGTTCTAGCATAACCTCCCTGCTCTTATAGTCTATGCCTCGGCTAATAAAAGAAAGTATCCCATATGCCTTTTTAACAACCTTATCTACCTTCAGGGATCTGTGGACATGCACTCCAAGGTCCTTTTGTTCCTCTACACCTCTCAGTATCCTCCCATTTATTGTGTATTCCCTTGCCTTGTTTGCACCCCCCCCACAAATGCATTACTTCACACTTCTCTGCATTGAATTCCATTTGCCACTTTTCTGCCCACCTGACGAGTCCATTCATATCTTCCTGCAGTCTATAGCTTTCTTCCTCACCATCAACCACATGGCCAATTTTTGTATCATCTGCAAACTTCTTGATCAAGCCCCATGGCAGTAACCTGGTAGAGTGGATCGACCGCTCATAGATCCCACCTAATTTTGAATGACAATCAACCGGCTTCCATAGTGGGTGAATGATCTGCTCTGTAAGATTACTGCCCAGGTGTAGAAGACTAAAGATAACCCAATGTTTCCGATCAATTATTTAGCCTTTAGATATTTCCTCCCAATTCATTTGTAATTTTTTCTTCGCACAGAATTTTTTTTTAAAGGATTGAAAATTAAGCACTCAGCCAGTCCTCTATGTGAGAGTACTCATCATGATGCTATTTTATTTGAGGATACAGTGAACCAGCCCTTTAGTGGGGCACAGGATGAGACCGTTCCAATGGCAGATCAGGAGAACTGTTTAAAAAAAAGGGGGGGTGGGGTGGGATTTCACTGTCATTGGCTGTATGGCGGTCAGGTCATGTACAGTTGTTAGCTAAGGTGTCAGCCGTGGCTCAGTGGTAGCACTATTGCCTGAGGAGTCAGAAGGTCATGGATTCAAATCCCACTCCAGATACTTGAGCATGTAACCTAGGCCAACAGAGGGCTGCACTGTTGGATGTGCCTCAGCAGCTACTCTTCCCCCAATTCATTGAAAAACAAGTCTCACTCCAGAGACTTACGTGCATTATCCAGGCCGACACTCCAGAGGAGTGCTGCACTCTTGGAGGTACCAACTTTTGGATAAGATGTTAAACCAAGGCACCGTCCACCTTCTCAGGTGGACATTAAAGATCCCATAGTACTATTTGAAGAAGAGCAGGTGAGTTCTCCCCGGTGTCCTGACCAATATTTATCTCTCAACCAACATCACTAAAAACAGATGATCTGATCATTTATTTCATTGCTGTTTGTGGGACCTGGCTGTGTGCAAATTGGTTGTCCTTTTTCTTATATTACAACAGTAACTACACTTTAAAAGTACTACATTGGTTGTAAAGCACTTTTCGGACGCCCTGAGGTCGTGAAAGGCACTATATAAATGCAACTCTTTCTTTTATTCTAACTGCCATCAACACCCTCTGGAAAAGTGAATGCTTCTGAACTTGCTGCTGACATTTAGCACATTTACACTTAAAATATATATGCTCTGAATCCAGCCTTCATGGGTTAAATGCAACTTATTGCTAAAATATCCATGCTCGTCCTCCATTATACACAAGTTGGTGTCGTCTCCTCCAGTTTTGCCATTGCCCTCGGTTAATCTCACATTTTAAATGTCTTTGAGGTTAGGAGCAAAGTTATTTCCAAAATTAATCGCTTTTGTTCATTAGAATCACAAAAAAAACACGGGAAAGAAATTTGCTGAGATTTGCTGAGAGGAATTGATGTCTTCTTCTGCTTCTCATCCAAAAGTACTCAGCTCAGTTCCTGCAGATCAAAGCAAAGAACCAGTGCTATATCTCGACCCCATCCTGCTCATGACTCCAGAGCAGTTTCAGAAACAATGGAACAACTGCATATACACAAGATTTGTGGGTACATGGTTACTATGAAGTAAAGTTTAACATTTACCCACTCTGGTTGGGGAAGGTCCAGACATGCCAGCAATGCCCAAAGTGGCCAGTGCGGGCAGGCTGAGAATGTAATCAAAGTGGCAGATCTGACACAAGTGCTGCTGATATTATCCCTTGGGCACCTAGTGAAACTACCTCCCAAGGAGGGTTTCAGTTTCAAATCATAACCACTCATGGGTCAGGTGTAGCACACACCAATGTGCATCCAAATCCATTTTACATTGACACAAAACTAAGGGCACAACTTAGGGTCAAGCCAAGGCTGCATTTGTCATAATCTCATTCACTGGACATTCCCGTGCAGGACTGAATTTCAGAGAGAGACAGATAGACAGATCGAGCAGCAAAAGATTGAGGAAAGCTGGCTGAAGGCTTAGGAAGGTGACGTCACACTGTTTGGGCTTCACATTGCCTACACTGTACTGCAGTCCAGTGCAAACTCACCTTTAAAAATCCCCACTATACAGTTTTTAAAATTTAATTTTGAATATTTCTAAGGTTAACGGAGAGAATAAAATTAAAAAAGGCCTTTTGGAAGTCTGTAAACACAGCTGTGATAATATGCTTATGGCAACAACAACACCTTGCCTTCATGTAACACCTTAAATGTAGAGAAATGTCCCAAGGGAAAAAAAACCCAAGGCAAAGGAGGAGATATTAGGAAGAGTGATCAAAAGCTTGGTCCAAGAAGTGGGGTACAAGGAGGAGGGGAAGGTAGAGAGGCAAAGGGATTTGGGGGGGAATTCCAGAGCGTAGGGCTGAGCCTGCTGAAGGCATGGCCGCCAATAGTGGGGCGAAAGGAGGAGGGATACACTAGCCTACAGTATTCAGTTCCATTCGCAACCCCTCAGATAATGAAGCAGTCTGTGCCTGCATGCAGCAAGACCTGGACAACATCCAGGCTTGGGCCGATAAGTGGCAAGTAATATTCGCGCCAGATAAGTGCCAGGCAATGACCATCTCCAACAAGAGAGAGTCTAACCATGTCCCCTTGACATCCAACAGCATTACCATCGCCGAATCCCCCACCATCAACATCCTGGGGGTCACCATTGACCAGAAACTTAACTGGACCAGCCATATAAATACTGTGGCTACTAGAGCAGGTCAGAGGCTGGGTATACTGTGGTGAGTGACTCACCTCCTGACTCCCCAAAACCTTTCCACCATCTACAAGGCATAAGCCAGGAGTGTGATGGAATACTCTCCACTTGCCTGGATGAGTGCAGCTCTAACAACACTCAAGAAGCTTGACATCATCCATGACAAAGCAGCCTGCTTAATTGGTACTCCATCCACCACCCTAAACATTCACTCCCTTCACCACCAGCATACCGTGGCTGCAGTGTGTACCATCTACAGGATGCACTGCAACAACTCACCAAGGCTTCTTCGACAGCACCTCCCAAACCCGCGACCTCTACCGCCAGAAGGACAAGGGCAGCAGGCACATGGGAACAACACCACCTGCACGTTCCCCTCCAAGTCACACACTATCCCGACTTGGAAAAATGTTGTCATTCCTTCATCGTCGATGGGTCAAAATCCTGGAACTCCCTACCTAATAGCACTGTGGGAGAAGCTTCACCACACGGACTGCAGCAGTTGAAGAAGGCGGCTCACCACCACCTTCTCCAGGGCAATTAGGGATGGGCAATAAATGCTGGCCTTGCCAGCGACGCCCACATTCCATGAATGAATATAAAAAAAAGGCCTGGAATCAGAGGAACGGCGAGTATGGAGATGGGGGTGGTTTGTATCACTAGAGGAGGTTACAGAGATAGAAAGGGTTGAGGGTATGGAGCGATTTAAACTAGGCAGGAAGTAAGGTGCAGCAGTATAACTTGGATCTCCTGGCTCCGCATTGCAATGCACAAGTACAATGGGCAAGGATAGGAATCAGAATGAGAAACTGCTTTAACATCGAAAAAAGGCATTTGTGCAAAGTTAATTTCCTAGCCCACTCTGATCCTCCAATCTGCACCTCTGCCCAAGTCTTGGTTGTTTTCAACACCTTCTTGTTCCAATCAGTTAGTCTATCTGCAGCCTTAGATAGGGAGATAGTTAGGCAGGATAACTGGAGTATACCGCAGTATACCATGTGACCTCCTTGTTTTTTGGTAGGTGGATGAATAGACATTCCATCCAACTGAAACACAGGCTATAAACCAATGAACAAATGCATTTAACTTTTAATAAGCAGATGAACAGTATTCTATACAAACAGAACATTGCCAGTATTTACAACCTTTACCAATCTCTTTGAAATGTCAAAAGAACAAAGGCCTGCTCTTTCGACATCAAATTGATCTTTGAATCACGATCACTCATGCCTTACGTAGCAAAGCACGGTCACAGGTTCGATCCAGCAGAGTCTTGCTGCTGGTTTTAAACCCTCTGACTGACTTGACTAGCCCAAGGAGCCAATATAAACCCTCACTTGGAAGCTCCTAAAGAACAGCCAAAGAGACGATAAAGTATTATCAGTCCTGCCCCTCTTACAGACCCAACTCACATCTTCACCCCAGACACAGCTGTCAATCATTGCTCCAGGATGTCAGTTCCCTAGGATATTTGTCTCAATTATTTTATGATTGCTGGAAAATTAACACTTTTGTCTAGTCACCCGTCGAGGAGACTGCTCAAAAAATTAACTGCAATGACTCGGCATCAGATATTCAACAGATATTAACATATTAAATCCCCTTTTGTTCTACAGGAACCAGTCCTCAGACACATTTAACAACTTTGTCCTCGCAGACAGTGACGTATATCCCTGTGGGTTGCAGAAATAGCTTGAAGAAACAAGTATCAACCCTGTGCATGTGCTGTGGCCAGCAATAAAGAGGCCAATACATGATATAACACAAATAAAAATGCTTCAGCTTTGCCTTATGAAGTTCTTGCCCTTTTCTCGGTCCACAGAAGCTATCTTGCCTTACTATCTCCCTATCTAAGGCTGCAGATAGATTAACTGATTGGAACAAGACAGGTTGATCAATACATTCAAAAAAAGTTACCAGGACCAAGCAGATTTAACTAACGTTCTGCTTGATTCAAAAAGAAAGCTGCCAAACACATCTGAACAAATCCCACCAGAATGTATTTCAATTTAATGAATGGCCTGGCTTCTCTCCCCAATACCCTGGAACAATTGTATCAAATTAAACTAGGCTAGGATTTCTGTGAGTGAAATTGCTTTTTAAATCCCTTATACAGCATAACAAAATTAAAGAGCCAATACTAGGCTAAATATCAGACAAAAATGCTTCATTTCTGTCACATATTTCTTCTGAAGGGAAGTAGACATGCCTCATCCTATTCATTTGCATTATGTTCATCAATTCTCTAGCTTGGGGGTTCTTTCACAGCTTATGTTTTCTCTAAGTTTAGCTTAGAGAGAACCAAGCTGAGAGTTTGAGATCTTTCTCCATCACTATCACCCAAAGGCTCCAGTTGTGGCACTGCAGCGACTCACCAAGGCTTCTTCAGCAGCACCTCTCAAACCCACGACCTCCCCCACCTACAAGGACAAGGGCAGCAGGTGCACGGGAACACCATCACCTGCACGTTCCCCTCCAAGTCACACACCATCCCGACTTGGACATATATCGCCGTTCCTTCATTGTCGTAGGGTCAGAATCCTGGAACTCCCGATCTAACAGCATCATGGAAGCACTTTCACCACACGCCCACCACCACTTTATCAAGGGCAACTAGGGATGGACAATAAATGCCAGAGATGCCTACATCCTAAGAATTAATAATTTTAAAAAAGTATACATACAAGCCTATAACACCATATAAAGTCTAACTTAAAATAACCAAATACAAAAGCAACAGGACTAGCAGTAGTTAGTACATTCCCTCTCCATTTTCTAAACCCAAATGAACTCCTAAGACCAAGTCCTTGAACCCATCTTACTCCGACAATGATGCCAAGAAAACCTTAGCATCAAGAATACTGCTCCCATAATTCCCATTTAATCGCAATATATAATGGCTTCACAAGATAGGTGAACCTGAAATCTTGGAAATACAATTCAGAAATAATTAGCCCAGAGCAAGATTAAAGCAAAAATTATTTTGATACATGGGTGTGACTATTAATTTATACATTGATTGTTATTATGGTGCAGCATATTTATAATGCAATGTCTCTCTCTGTTTCAAGGATCACCATTCACCATTATAATGCTCCTTGCAGGCCTCAACAGTTGCACAAACCCATGGATCTACATGGCCTTCTGTCGTTAGGTTTGGTAAGACTGTACTGCGTCCCGTTCTGAAAACCTACAAGAAAGACCAGAGACATCATTAAAAAAAAGAACTCAAAAGTGTGTATTCCAGCTATCAGCCAAGACCGTAGACAACAAATAAATAGTCAGCACTTACCTTTTTGGGCCAGATCTGTTGCCCTTCATTGGGGGTAATTTTAACCCCAAAGAATGGGTGGGTTGTGGGCAGGTGGGAGGTAAAAATGACAGCTTTTTGAAGTGGGACCGCAACCCGGCTCCAACGTGCCCACTTCTGGATTTAACTCAGGCGCGTTTGGATGCTCGCGCATCCGAAACCCGGAAGTCCCGTCCCCATTAATGTCGGTGGGCAGATTGTTAAAGGGAAGTATACCTCATTGCGATAGTTGAGGTATACTGTGTATTAAAAAGGTAAAATTAATTTAACCTTTACTACACGGGTTTCCCATCGCTTCTCATTATTGTCAGGTGAAACCAGGCGAGAAGGGCTGGATCCATGAGGTGAGGGCCTTTGTTGCACTGCTTTCTGGGCCCGGAGGAGCAGAAGGCATCATCCAGGCCCAACAAGCTCACCTGGTGCGATCGGAACTCAGCGATTGGCCTCCTCCACCCCCTGCCCCCACAATGGAGGACCCCCTCCCCCCCGGATGGTGGACCTCCAATCTTCTCCATGGCTCCCCGACCAATGTCCTCCACGCCCCCGCCGATGTCCTCCATGGCCGCCCCACCTCCTCTAACGTCCTCCGCGCATTGCCCCCTCCCACCCCTGACATCGTCCATGGCCCACAATCTCTCCCTCCCTCCCTCCTCTCCTATTCTGGACTCCTTTCCCTCCCGAAAGGCAGCCAGCCTGTCAATCTGGCTGGCTGTTGCGTGGGAAACCCGGAAGCACAAGTATTTAACTTTAATTGAGATGCGATCGCAGAATGCGACACATTGACTTGACTTTCAGGTTCCCCACATGAACATCTACCCTCCTGCTGGGTTCCCGGCTCCATGCTAAAATCATGCCCATTATGTCCAAATTGCAGCAAGTTGAAGCATCACAGATCACAAAGTAGGAGCTGCTTCTGTATCACTGTGTTTGTCAGAACGGAAAGCATCTGCCTGTTTAATGATCCATATTATTTATCCCAGTACATCCGTCGTACCGTGGATTACGATCTAGTGCTGAAAAGAAAGAATGTTGTTTTTTTCTTTAAGTCCTTTTGTGCATACATTCCAAATATTGACTTGATGTTGACCTGAGATTACACCAAGCTTGGAAGATTTTTTTATAAATTGAAGGGCAGGGAGGCTTTCACTAAAGGACAAATTGTCGCCAACCATGAGCCAAGTTTCAATCAAAGCTAGGAGCTCGTGCAATAAGGTCATGGTTGACAATGGACCTTGTTTGTGAGTGAATGGGCATTTCGGAGGGATAGGGTTACATGAAGTAGGGTGAGAGGAGGCTCATGTAGAGCAAAAACTCTGGCACAGAGCAGTTGGGCCAAATGGCCTGTTTCTGTGCTATGTAAATTCTAAGTAATTCTATGACATGCGGAGGGGGGCGGTGATTGTTGATGCACTGGCAGAGCCCAATGGTGGGTAGGGTTCGCGGAATGGGAAGGCAGCTGGCTTGGTTCATCTCCAGTGGAAGTTTAGCGAGAGAGGAGGATGGGGCATTAGGGTTGCTGCTTGTAAGGACTATGACTGCACAAGATAGGCTAGGGGACATCAGTTTTAATTAAGTGAAAAGTACATTTCAAGTAGATATATTAGGAACAATTTCTTTAATGTAAACCACACAGCTTTACAGCTTATTCTCGCTGTATTCTCCGAGGGGCCCATCGAGGCACAAAGGAAATTGGTATTGCTACATGCCGACTAATCAGTGGTGTTTAACTGTGTTGGTCCTATTCTATAAACTCCACTCTCAAGAGCCCTGTGGTTGTTCCTGTGCTCTTGTGTGTTAATGGCGATTGGGTGTTGGAGCTGCCTTTAGTGATGGTTTTCACACCCTTGTAACCTTGGCATCACTGCAGGTACTGGCAATGATTTTTGCTTGGATGAAGGACACACTGGGGAGGGGAGTGTGTTTGTAAAAAGTACAACCCATTTTGTGTTACAAAATGTATATTGCTACAAAATATTAAAATGTTTGAGATGAAATAAGTCTTTATTTTCTTTAAAAATGACCACTGTCAGTTTGTGGCATACTTGGCTGGTAATTAGGCAACTCCAGGTTGGCTCTTGGGCTGGCCTTGTTTTATTGATTGGAGTTGCTCTGAATCGCACAGAGCTTTCAGGAGCAGCCTAAGGATGCGGAGAACCAACAGGATGTGTATCTATTGCTTGTAGGTATATTAAAAAAAATCAGAAATCTTTTTGTATCTATTTTTTTCCAACAAAAATTGGGGGGAGTATTTTGAAGAGGACCTACTACAGTGTATTGTACCAATTGGGTACAGTTAGTCACATCTAGTTCTAGTGAAAGCTTGCAGGTTGCCCGTAATTTCTGCAACCTGGACGAGTCCGTTTTCTATGTGTATAACCGAGCATTAGAGGTTGCAGCTCCTGTTTCAATATTTAAAAGGGCTGCTCCTCAAGTTCTGGTTGCATTTCAGTCCAAGGCTCCTGATCTTTAGCCACCCGGTGAGGAGGGGTGGGGGGCGGCGGGCAAGTCAGGGACCTCCTCGTGGGTCTGTTCCTGGGCCTGGCCAAGGTGACCATCTACAGGTCCAGGCTAGACGGTCGCTCCGACTGTCTGCCTCTCTCCCGTGGCATTCTCCGTGCCTGAGTGGCTCTGGAGAAGGAGCACGTGATGTCTGCCTGTGTGCTTGAGGCCTACTGCGATGGTGGGCACTGCAGGGACTGGAGTGCATAATTGACACTGACAATAAAATTATTATTTAATTGGCTTTTTGTAATTAATCCATCAAGATGACATGGGTTGCCCCAGTGTCATCAATAAAAGGACACGTTTATACCTAACCTCTCCCCCCCTTTTTTTTATGGGTCTTAAGCTAAAAAAGATTTTAAAAAGAAGTTCTAGTGAAAGGTCACACCTAAAACATCATCTTCCACCTTTTTCTGATGGATGCTGACTAACTTGCTCTGCATCTCCAGCAATTTCTTTGCTTTATGTTGTGTGAACAAATACCCGTTTAATAAGCTGAACACAATGAAAACTGCTCTACGACCTCATTGATTTTCTTATTGATTCACTACAGCTTTTGGAATTTATTATAAGTGAATGTAAAACACTTGCTTATAATTACTGATACTGATTCTTCATAAAATATTATTTATATACACACACAACAATAACTTGCATTTATATAGTGCCTTTAACATAGTAAAATGTCCCAAGGCGCTTCACATGTGCATTATCAAACAAAATTTGACACCGAGCCACATCGAAACGTAGAAAAATTTACAGCACAAAAGGAGGCCATTTGGCCCATCGTGTCTGATGTCAGCCAAGAAAGAGCTACCCAACCTAATCCCACTTTCCAGCACTTGGTCCGTAGCCTTGTAGGTTACGGCACTTCAAGTGCATATCCAGGTACTTTTTAAATGAGTTGAGGGTTTCTGCCTCTACCACCCTATCAGGCAGTGAGTTCCAGACCCCTACCACCCTCTGGATGAAAAAGATTTCCCTCAGCTCCCCTCTAATCCTTTCACCAATCACTTTAAATCTATGCCCCCTGGTTATTGATTTCTCTGCTAAGAGAAATAGGTCCTTCCTATCCACTCTACGCCCCTCATAATTTTATACACCTCAATTAAATCACCCCTCAGCCCCCACTGTTCCAAAGAAAACAACCCCAGCCTATCCAATCTTTCCTCTTGGCTAAAATTCTCCAATCCTGGCAACATCCTCGTAAATCTCCTTTGTACCCTCTCTATCGCAATCACATCTTTCCTGTAATGTGGTGACCAGAACTGTATGCTGTACTCAAGCTGTGGCCTAACCAGTGTTTTGTACAGTTCTAACCTCCCTGCTCTCATATTCTATGCTTTGACTAATAAAGGAAAGTATCCCGTACGTCTTCCTAACCACCTTATCTACCTGTCCTGCTACCTTCAGGGATCTGTGGACATGCACTCCTCTCTTCCTCTACACCTCTCATTACCTCCCATTTCTTGTGTATCCCCTTGCCTTGTTCGACCTCCCCAAATGCATTACCTCACACTCCATCTGACCAGTCCATTGATATCCTCCTGCAGTCTGCAGCTTTCTTCCTCACTATCAACCACACAGCCAATTTTTGTATCATCTGCAAACTTCTTAATCATGACCCCCACATTTAAGTCTAAATCATTAATATACACCACAAAAAGCAGAACCCCACTGGAAACAGCCTTCTTGTCACAAAAACACCCGTCGACCATTACCCTTTGCTTCCTGCCACTGAGCCAATTTTGGATCCAATTTGCCACTTTCACTTGGATCCCATGGGCTTTTACTTTTTCGACCAGTCTGCCATGTGGGACCTTGTCAAAAGCCTTGCTAAAACCCATGTAGACTACATCAAATGCACTACCATCATCAACCCTCCTTGTTACCTCAATCAAGTTAGTCAAACATGACCTTCCCTTCACAAATCCATGTTGACTGTCCTTGATTAATCCGTGCCTTTCTAAATGACAGTTTATACTATCCCTCAAAATTGATTCCAATAATTAGACAGACTGGCCTGTAATTACTTGGTCTATCCTTTTCTCCCTTTTTAAACAACAGAACAACGTTAGCAGTTCTCCAATCTTCCGTCACCACGCCTGTAGCCAGGGAAGATTGGAAAATGATGGTCAGAGCCTCTGCTATTTCCTCCCTTGCTTCTTTTAACAGCCTGGGATATATTTCATCCGGGCCTGGCGATTTATCTACTTTCAAAGATGCTAACCCCCTTAATACTTCCTCTCTCAGTATGTTTATCCCAACCAATATTTCACACTCCTCCTCCTTAACTACAACCTCTGTATCGTTCCCCTCCTTTGTGAAGACAGATGCAAAGTATTCATTAAGAACCATACCCACATCTTGCGCCTCCACACATTGGTTACCTTTTCGGTCTCTAATAGGCCCTACTCTTTCCTTAGTTATTCTCTTGCTCTTTATGTATTTATAAAACATTTTTGAGTTTTCCTTAATTTTACTTGCCAGTATTTTTTCATGCCCTCTCTTTGCTTTCCTTATTTCCTTTTTAATTTCACCCCTACACGTTTTATGCTCCTCTAGGCTTCCTTAGTATTGAGCTCTTTGTGTCTGACATCAGCTTCCCTTTTTTGCCTTATCTTACCCTGTATGCTCCTTGTCATCCAGCGGTCTCTAGATTTGGCAGCCCCACCCTTTTTCTTTGTGGGAACATGTTTACTCTGAATCCCTTGAATCTCCCCCTTGAATGCCTCCCACTGCTCTGACACTGATTTACCTTCAAATAGCTGTTCCCAGTCCACTTTTGCTAAATCACTTCTCAGCTTAGTAAAATTGGCCTTTCCCCAATTTAGAACTTTTACTCCTGTTCTATCTTAGATAATTTAGCATATAACTATGCTAAATGTAACTGAATTATGATCACGACCACCAAAATGCTCTCCCTCTGATACTCCTTCCATCGGCCTGGCTTCATTCCCTAAAACTAAGTCCAGAACTGGCCCCCCTCTTGTTGGGCTTACTACGTAAGAAGATGTTAGGACCGATGACCAAAAGCTTGGTCAAAGAGGTAGGTTTTAAGGAGCGTCTTAAAGGAGGAGAGAGGGGTAGAGAGGCGGAGAGGTTCAGGGAGGGAATTCCAGAGCTTAGGGGCCTAGGCAGCTGAAGGTACGGCTGCCAATGGTGGAGCGATGAAAATTGGGAATGCACTAAAGGCAGCATTGGAGGAATGCAGAAATCTTGGAGGGTTGTAGGGCTGGAGGCTTTTACAGAGAGATAGAGAAGGGTGAGGCCATGGAGAGATTTGAAAACAAGGATGAGAATTTTAAAATTGAGGCTCTGCTGGAACGCAAGTCAATGTAGGTCAGCGAGCACAGGGGTGATGGGTGAACGGGAGTTGGGGCATATTAGGACACAGGCAGCAGAGTTTTGGATGAGCTCAAGTTAATGCAGGGTGCAAGGTGGGAGGCCGGCCAGGAGACCATTGGAATAGTCGAGTCTGGAGGTAACAAAAGCATGGATGAGGGTTTCAGCGGCGGATGAGCTGTGGAAGGAATGGAGACGGGCGATGTTACGGAGGTGGAAACAGGCGGTTTTGGTGATGGAGTGGATATGAGGTCAGAAGCTCAGTTCAGGGCCAAATAGGACACCAAAGTTTCAAACAGTCTGGTTCAGCCTCAGACACTGGCCAGGGAGTGGGATGGAATCGGTGACTAGGGAACAGAGATTGCGGTGAGGACCAAAAACAATGGCTTTGGTCTTCCCAATATTTAATTGGAGGAAATTTCTGCTCATCCAATACTGGATGTCGGACAAGCAAAGTGACAAATCAGAGGTGGAGGGAGTCGAGATATATATATACACACACATACTTATACATACACACACATACATATACTCATACATAAATATATATACACACACATGAAGGATCTCCATGGGAATTTTATATATACTTGAAAAGGAAAAATTTGTAAGGCTATGGGGGAAGAGCAGGGGGAGTGGGACTAATTGGACAGCTCTTTCAAAGAGGCACGATGGGCCAAATTGGATTCTATGATTTTATATATTTATCTATCCCTTGGTCACTCCAACAGCAAATGCAATTAAATAGCCCGTCTAACTAACTGTTTAAATGGGAACCCGTGCATTGCGAGACTTTTTGGTCCATTTGAGTAAATAAAAGCTATTTTTGTTTTCAGCTGTTCCAAGTATGTGGGCAATGCTGGTAAGGCCACATTTATTCCCCGTTTCTAGTTGCTCTGGAAAGGGGATCAGGGGGAACTGGAGACACGTGTCGACCAGACCGGATCAGGTCGGCGAGTTTCCTTCCCTGAAGGACATTAGTGAAGGAATATCAGTTGAGCTTTTTATTTTATATAAAGAACAACCCGGCAGCTTTTATCGAGACCATTTCTGGTGCCAGCCCACAAATTGCCAGCTTTACTGGATTTAAATTCACAACTTGCCCTGGCAGGATTGCTAATCAAGTACCATAACCATCACACTACCATACCCTTTTAAATCGCAAATAAATAAACGGAATTCTTCAGCCGAGCCTATCCTGTGACTCGGGAGAAAATGGGACTGAATCCAATCAAAATAAGCAGGCACCAGTAAATTACTCGGGCTACATTCTTGTGAGTTATGTTACCTGAACCGCTGAACAAACACATGCATTATTCTTGGTTTGTTCACCCCTCTGATGTTTGTTTCTTCAGTGCGTCATTTCTTGGAAATAACATAATAACTCTGCTGCAATTCGCTGTTGTTTAAGAGGTTTTGTTATTGTCGGTTTCCCCACACTTTGCATTGTTATAAAAGCACCTTGCATATAATGGGATGGTACAATCAAATGGCAAATCTTAAAGTTTTTAGCTGATTTACCTCTTTTACCTGTAGCCTGCAAGTAATTTCCTGAACGTTCTTTCCACCCATTATATTTCACATCAATTTTGCATTGTATGATCTTATGGTGCATTTGCACAAGTTTTGTGTTGGTGTGAGGTGTTTCGACTTGGTGTTGTGTAAATTGTGTTGTGGCCCTGCTTGACGCATAGCGAGATTCCACCCTCCTGGACTCTGCTTTATTAGGATGGGCCCCAACTCCCAATTCAGGCTGCTTTTACACTAATTGCAGTGCTGGTGCAATGCAAAACTGCTTCACACTTATAATACAACTGGGTGACATCCCATTATATGCACTACCTCAAAGGTAGTGATCTCAGGATTACTACCAGTGCCACGTGCTAGTGAGTATAGGAGAATAGACCAGATGAATGCGTGGCTGCAGGGATGGTGTAGGAGGGAGGGATTTAGATTCCTGGGACATTGGGACCAGTTCTGGGGAAGGTGGGTCCTGTACAAGCGGGACGGGTTATACCTGAGCAGGACCGGGACCAATGTCCTCACGGGGGTGTTTGCTAGTGCTGTTGGGGAAGGTTTAAACTAGAATGGCAGGGGGATGGGAACCTGAGCAGGGAGACAGAGGAGGGGGAAACAAGAATAGAAACAAAAGACAGAAAGGGAAGAAGCAATAGTGGAAGGCAGAGAAAACAAGGGCGAAAAACAAATAGGGCCATAGTGCAAAATAAAACTAAGATGGCTGGAAACCTTAAAAAGACAAGTCTAAAGGCATTGTGTCTCAATGCGCAGAGCATTCGCAATATGGCAGATGAATTAACAGTGCAGATAGATATTAATGGTTATGATATAGTTGCGATTACGGAGACATGGCTGCAGGGTGACCAAGGGTGAACATCCAGGGGTATTCAATATTTAGGAAGGACAGGCAAAAAGGGAAAGGAGGTGGGGTAGCGTGGTTAGTAAAGGAGGAAATCAATGCAATAGCGAGGAAGGATATTGGCTCAGAAAATCATGATATGGAATCTGTATGTGTGGAGCTAAGAAACACCAAGGGGCAGAAAACGTTGGTGGGGGTTGTCTATAGGCCCCCAAACAGTGGTGGAGATGTAGGGGAGGGCATTAAACAGGAAATTAGAGAGGCATGCAAGAAGGATACAACTATAATCATGGGTGACTTTAATCTACATCTAGATTGGTCAAACCAAATTAGCAATAATACTGTGGGGGAGGAATTCCTGGAGTGTGTCCGTGATGGTTTTCTAGACCAATATGTTGAGGAACCAATTGGAGAACAGGCGATCCTAGACTGGGTATTGTGCAATGGGAAAGGATTAATTAACAATCTTGTTGTGCGGGGTCCCTTAGGGAAGAGCGACCATAACATGATAGAATTCCTCACTAAGACGGAGAGTGAAGTAGTTGAATCCAAAACTAGGGTCCTGAATCTAAATAAAGGAAATTACGAAAGTATGAGGTGCGAGTTGGCTATGATAGATTGGGGAACTTAATTAAAAGGGATGACGGTGGATAGGCAATGGCTAATATTTAAAGAACGTGTACAGGAATTACAACAATTATTCATTCCTGTCTGGCGCAAAAATAAAACAGGAAAGGTGGCTCAACCGTGGCTTACAAAAGAAATTAGGGACAGTATTAGATCTAAAGAGGAGACATATAAAATTGCCAGAAAAAGCGGCAAGCCTGAGGATTGGGAGCAGTGTAGAATTCAGCAAAGGAGGACAAAGAGATTGATTAAGAGAGTAAAAATAGAGTATGAGAGTAAACTAGCAGGGAACATAAAAACGGACTCTAAAAGCTTCTATAAATATGTCAAGAGAAAAAGATTAGTGAAGACAAATGTAGATCCCTCTCAGTCAGAAATGGGGCAAATTATAATGGGGAACAAAGAAATGGCAGAACAATTAAACACATACTTTGGTTCTGTCTTCACAAAGGAGGACACAAATAATCTCCCAGAAATGTTAGGGAACTAAGGGTCTAGTGGGAGGGAGGAACTGAAGGAAACCAGTATTAGTAAAAAAATAGTGCTGGGGAAATTAATGGGGCTAAAGGCTGACAAATCCCCAGGGCCTGATAATCTACATCCCAGAGTACTAAAGGAAGTGGCCCTGGAAATAGTGGATGCATTAGTGATCATCTTCCAAAATTCTATAGACTCTGGAACGGTTCCTACAGATTGGAGGGTGGCAAATGTAACCCCACTATTTAAAAAAGGAGGGAGAGAAAAAACAGGGAATTACAGACCAGTTAGCCTAACATCAGTCGTGGGGAAAGTGCTAGAGTCGATTATAAAAGATGTGATAACTGAACACTTGGAAGGCATTAACGGGATTGGACAATGTCAGCATGGGTTTATGAAAGGGAAATCATGCTTAACAAATCTACTGGAGTTTTTTGAGGATGTAACTAGTAGAATAGATAGGAGAGAACCAGTGGATGTGGTGTACTTGGATTTTCAGAAGGCTTTTGATAAGGTCCCACACAAGAGGTTAGTGTGCAAAATTAAAACACCTGGGATTGGGGGGAATATACTGGCATGGATTGAGAATTGGTTAACAGACAGGATACAGAGTAGGAATAAACGGGTCTTTTTCCGGGTGGCAGGCAGTGACTAGTGGGGTACCGCAGGGATCAGTGCTTGGGCCCCAACTATTCACAATATATATCAATGATTTGGATGAGGGAACTAAATATAATATTTTCAAGTTTGCAGACGACACAAAGCTGGGGTGGAATGTGAGCTGTGAGGAGGATGCAAAGAGGCTCCAATGTGATTTAGACAAGTTGGGTGAGTGGGCAAGAACATGGCAGATGCAGTATAACGTGGATAAATGTGAGGTTATCCACTTTAGTTGTAAAAACAGAAAGGCAGATTATTATCTGAATGGTGATAGATTGGGAAAAGGGGAGGTGCAACAAGACCTGGGTGTCCTTGTACACCAGTCGCTGAAAGCGAGCATTCAGGTGCAGCTGGCAGTTAGCGAGGCAAATGGTATGTTGGCCTTCATTGCAAGAGGATTTGAGTTCAGGAGCAGGGATGTCTTACTGCAGTTATACAGGGCCTTGGTGAGACCACATCTGGAGTATTATGTGCAGTTTTGGTCTCCTTATCTGAGGAAGGCTGTCCTTGCCATGGAGGGAGTGCAAAGAAGGTTTACCAGACTGATTCCTGGGATGGCAGGACTGACGTATGAGGAGAGATTGGGTCAACTAGGCCTATATTCACTAGAGTTTAGAAGAATGAGAGGTGATCTCATCGAAACATATAAAATTCTAACAGGACTAGACAGATTAGATGCAAGGAGGATGTTCCCGATGGCTGGGCAGTCCAGAAGCAGGGGTCACAGTCTCAGGATACGGGGTATGCCATTTAGAACTGAGATGAGGAGAAATTTCTTCACTCAGAGGGTGGTGAACCTGTGGAATTCTCTACCACAGAAGGCTGTGGAGGCCAAGTCATTAGATATATTCAAGAAGGAGATAGATATATTTCTTAATGCTAAAGGAATCAAGGGATATTGGGAAAAAGCGGGAACAGAGTACTGAGTTAGATGATCAGCCATGATCATTTTGAATGGCGGAGCAGGCCTGAAGGGCTGAATGGCCTACTCTTGCTCCTATTTTCTATGTTTCTATGTTTCTATGCCAGCACTCTCACCTTTGAGTTAGAAGATTGTCCCACTCCAGAGACTTGAGCACATAATCTAGGCCAAAGGTCGGAGATGCCGTCCTTCGGATGTAACGTTAAACCAAGGCTCCGTCTGCCCTCTCAGGTGGATGTAAAAGATCCCATAGCGGTATTTCGAAGAAGAGCAGGGGAGTTCTACCCAGTGTCCTGGCCAATATTTATAGCTCAACCAACATCACTGAAAAAGAAAATTATTTGGTCATTTATCTCACTGCTTTTTGTGAGATCTTATTATGCACAAATTGGCTGTCTTGTTTCTAACATTACAATAGTCAGTACACTTCAAAACTACTTAATTGGCGGTAACATGCTTTGGGTCATCCTTAGGCCGTGAGAGATGCTATATAAATTTAATTTCTTTCTTTAACAGTAGCTGCCTTTGCACTGCAGCTGTCAGTCTCAAACTGGTCTGCCTCTCGGATAGGGAGATGAAAACTCAGCAACGGTTCCCATTCCTGCTACTGGAAAGTGGGCATATGTGGATTTAGGCTGAGGAGAGGATTGGGTCTGTGGTACCTCCACACACCGTAAAATGGCTTAAAGTTCACTGTCTTGACTCACAAATCAAGAACTGTCTCTTGGGGTGAGGTCATGGAGAGCGGTTCGGCAACCTGTAAACTTTCCTCAGTTAGTCAGTCAGGGAACAAGGAAGGAAAAGAAAGGGGAAAGTGGAGAACTGCATCATTTCAAAACAAAATCTATTCCAAAATTGAAAATTCAAGTCAGCTAATGCTGGTGTCAGCTCCTTCCAAAAGGGCAGCTAAATGGGCTGCTCTTCAAACCAGAGCTAGGCAATGATTAATGATGCAACGCTCTCGGTTAAAACCTAATAGGACAAACAAGACAAAGTGCAAGCTTACATTAATAACTATTGACATGTTGTACTCTGAAGCAGTTAGAACTGAAATAATTTTGGTTCCGCCACAGTAAAAATGCACAGCATCATTCATTATCAGCCAAAAAAAATGACAATTATTTCTCAAAACAACAGTGCTTGTTTTTGAGTTTCCTCTCCTGATGGCACAAAGTCATGCGGTTCTGATGACATTGGTAGCCCTCTGGTACTTTGCCTATTCCTTGTGCAAGAACCTGGACAGTGAGTGTTGGCAACTATTGACTGTGACGGGCATCACATTTAGCATCAATCGTCTAACACACACACCATTTTCAAACAAGGGTCACTCGATGCTTTTTCTTTAGAAACCTATGAAGAGACACAAGAATGCCCAAGTGTTATCAAACCAAAAAAAAAAATAATAAAAGTGCCCCCCTTTTTAGAGGGGCACAACTAATAGAAACCTAAATCACAAAAAACAAAGGTAACTTATCAAATTAAAAAATAATATTGTCACCCATGTACAATATGCCCTCCCTTCCTTGCGGTGCCCACTGGTCGCGGTAGGCCTCAAGCCTACCACCGGACACCGCGTGCTGCTTCTCCAGGGCCACCCGGGCATGAACAAGGCCGCGGAAGAGAGGTAGGCAGCCAGAGCGACTACCCCCACGGGCTGCGGGTCACTCGATGCTGATTGATGCAGGAACCCTTGCTGATGTTTTTATCCCCACTCTAGCTCAGACGCACTGAGACCAATTGTTGTATCACAAAGGGGGAAAAGGTACTTCTGTGTGCACTGTGGGATTGGCTGTTTCCACTCATTTACATCCTGCATGGTGTTTCTGTCACTTTGTTTCCAGTACAATGGCACATTGCTGCGTAATTGCTTTGGAGAGAGTGCAGAGAAGATTTACAAGAATGTTGCCAGGGCTTGAAAATTGCAGCTACGAGGAGAGATTGGATAGGCTGGGGTTGTTTTCCTTGGAGCAGAAGAGGCTGAGGGGAGACTTGATTGAGGTGTACAAAATTATGAGGGGCCCAGATAGAGTAGGCAGGAAGTACCTGTTTCCCCTAGCGGAGAGTTCAAGAACTAGAGGACATAGATTTAAGCTGACTGGCGGAAGGATTAGAGGGGACATGAGGAAAAACTTTTTTACCCAGAGGGTGGTGGGTGTATGGAATTCGCTACCCGAATTGGTGGTAGAGGCAGGGACTCTCAACTCTTTTAAAAAGTACCTGGACCTGCACCTAAAGTGCTGTAAGTGCAGGGCTATGAACCGGGTGCTGGAAGGTGGGATTAGAATGGGCACCTGGTTGTTCTTCAAGCTGGCGCGGACACAATGGGCCGAATGGTCCCCTTCTGTGCTGTATCTTTTCTATGGTTCTACATCTCTCTCTCACTCGCTATTAGGCATAGGGGTCAGCTGGGTGTGTTTAAACACAACTTCTATTCACCACAGAAGTGGTTTCACCAAGGCAGTCCAACATTAAGTGGACAGTTTCAAAAATACACATTTTCTCAACAAACCTATAATCGGATGTTATATGAAAACTTACATTTATCTCATCTCTATTCACAAACTATAGGACACGAGCCAAGTCACAGCCTCCTTGCTTTATGCAAGTTTGTCTTTCAATTCTAGATACAGCTTTAAATAATAATAGTGCACCTTACAATTACTTCTGTTCTACTTTGATAATGACAAGTACAACATGCAATGCTCCGAGCACAATTAATGGCAAGAGACATAGCTCAAAACTTCACAGCATTCAAAAATAACTTGTTAGTGGTTTATGAACCAACAAGTTCGATAGCACCAGTGACCTGTTAAATAACTGTTAAACCCTGTGTGCATTTGTGACCAGGTACAAATGGAGAAGTAATGGAATTGATGACAAATTGGGAAAGCAAGACCCAGAGCATGTGAACTGATGGTCCTTGCTGCTGATTTTCACCATGCTACACCTAGCCTCTGCTATGCGTCAGCTTGGCTCAGCTCTCACCTCTGGGGCAGAAGGTTATGGGTTTGAGTCCCACACCGGGACTTTGGCACGTAAGCTAGGCTGGCAATATTGATGGGAGTGCTGCATTGTTGGAAGTGCCATCTTTGGGATGAGACTTTAAACCAAAGCCATTCAGGTGGACGCAAAAAATCACAGGGCATTTGAGAAAAGGAAATGGCCAGACCAACAATTCTCCCTCAACCAACGCTACCATAATAAAAGGATTAACCGTTTGTGGGCTGTTACGATTTCACCAGCAAAAAAACCCCTGAGTCAATGAAAAGTCATTCCATCTATTCTATAACTGCTTCATGGGCATCCCTGAAAACACCTCATCCACTCATAATAGTTGCAAGGTGCCAACATACAGCTATCCATAAATCTTCAAGCATTACTGTTTGGATTTAAAAGCCGTGGATGATGTTAGATTAGATCGGATTTGGTGGCTGGAGTCTCTGTTCTCCCTGTAAGGCCCTTCCCTCTCCTTCATCCTGACCTACTTTGTCAGTCTCCAGCAGCGTATGCAGGATGCTTGAAAGAAAGACTGGTTACCATGCAGGGTCTTCCTGATTTTTGGAATAACGAGGCATCCTCCACACAACAGGAGCCCTTCCACCCCATCCCCTCGGAGTTTGTGGGGAGCCCATTTGGAATTTTCCTCTTCTGGGGTTGGCTTTTAGTAAAAATGTACTGCTACTCCATAGATGCATCGGGCCTTACATAAAGGGCAGGAATGGAGAGATTGTTCACATGTTACAGCTTACACAGTGTCGCAACATTCTGAAACGAGTTTGTCATTAACAAGGTGTTGTTGATAGAGTGGGCCAGCAACATGGAGAATGACTTCACGTTCATGAAGACAACCTTATTTTAACAATATATGGACACATGCATGTACATGTTAAGTCAGGCAGCATCTGTGGAGAAAAAAACAGAGTTAACTTTTCAGGTCGATGACCCTTCGTCAGAATTGGAAGAAGTTGAAGATTAAACAGTTTTTAAGCAAATACAGAGCCAGGGAAAGGGAGGAGGGCGAAAGGGGAGGGGAGGAAAGAATAAAAGGGAATGTCTCTGAAGAACGGCAGGAGTGAATAAAAGACAAAAGGGATGATGGTGCAAGGCAAGAAGGGTGGTAATGGGACAGGTAAAGAAACAAAAGATGGGTCTAGAGGAGCTGTAAATGGCAACATCAGAACCATTACCAGCACCTTGCTATCCGAAAAAATGGGAGCAGTGGTTATAGTCTGAAGTTATTGAAATCAATGTTGAGTCCGGAAGGTTGTAAAGTGCCTAATCGAAAGATGAGGTGCTGTTCCTCGAGCTTCATTGGAACAGTGTCAGAGGCCGAGGCCAGAGAGGTCAGAGTGGGAGTGGGACGGGGAATTAAAATGGCAAGCGACCGGCAGGTCAGGGTCATGCTTGCGGACTGAGCGAAGGTGTTCAGCAAAGCGATCACCCAATCTGCATTTGGTCTCCCCAATCTAGAGGAGATTGCATTGTGAGCAGTGAATACAGTATACTAAATTCAAAAAATACAAGTAAATTGCTGTTTCACCTCGAAGGAGTGTAGGGGCCCTGGACAGTGGGAAGGGAGGAGGTGAAAGGGCAGGTGTTGCATCTCCTGCATTCACATGGAAGGTGCCATGGGAAGGAGAGCGGGTGTTGGGGGTGATGGAAGAGTGGACCAGGGTGTCGTGGAGGGAGCGGGCCCTTCGGAATGCTAAAGGGGAGGGGAGGGAAGATGTGTTTGGGAAGGTGGGATCACGCTGGAGGCGGTGGAAATGACGGAGGATGATATGTTGAATGTGGGGGCTGGTGGGGTGGAAGGTGAGGACAAGGGGGACCCTATCGTGGTTTTGGGAGGGAGGGGAAGGGGTGAGGACAGAAGTGCGGGAAATAGGACGGACACGATCAAGGGCCTTGTCAACTATAGTGGAGGGGAATTCTCGGTTGAGGAAAAAGGAAGACATATCGGAGGCACTGGTGTGGAAGGTGGCATCGTCAGAACAGATGTGACAGAGACAGAGAAACTGGGAGAAGGGAATAGTGTCCTTACAGGAAGCGGGGTGGGAGGAAGTGTAATCAAGGTAGCTGTAGGAGTCGTTGGGCTTATAATAGATATTGGTTGAGAGTCTATCCCCAGAAATGGAGATAGAGAAGTCAAGGAAGGGAAGGGAAGAATCGGAGATGACAAAGGCATGGATAATAACTTTAGCAGTGACGGGGGAGTGGGGGAGGGGGAAGTAGGGACGAAGACAGGTGATGTTCTGTAAGTGGAACCAAACGGTCTTGGTGATTGACTGGATTTGCAGTTCAATGTTCTGCTTGGTCTTGACGATATTAAATTGGCAAAGTTCTGGCTTATCTGCAACCTGATATCAGACAGGCACACCAACAATACAGCAATAGTATCACGGTGTTGAGGGTGGTGATAGAAGAGTAAAGCTAGGTGTCATCAGCACCTATATGGAAGCTATCCCCATATTTACAGGTAATGTCTGAGGGGGAAGAAGGATGGAATCTTGGGGCATGCTAGAGGTGACTATGCAAGTGGACAAGGAGAGGAGAGAACAACTATACAGCCTTCATAAAAGCTGGGACTATTTTCAGAATAAAAAGTATTGGTACAGGACAAATGGGCTACACCGAAACCAAGTGGGATCAAAGAGACTTGTGACAAACATTGAGGCAGCAATCAAAACTCATTCACATTAGGTAGGTGGAGGAGAGGGCAGGGAGAAAACCAGATCACAGATAAGGTGGATTGTAGGGCAGAAGGCAGCCAACAGGTGGGTATAGACACAGAAACCCAGAGACACATACTTTTCTAATCAAGAGACTAGAAAAAGAGTTGGGATTAAATTACTGGTCAGTGGAACGTGTACTGACTGCATGAGTAGTTGTTACAGTAACCAACTAGAAACTTCCTTCACTGTTTGGCAGGTTGAGAGAAGCAGGAATCACGTACTTCAAAACATGTTGATTAAAATTGGCATGTCAGTGAGCAAAGAAGCCGATTGAAAGTTGCAATCTATCTACTGTCCCATTGCCTTCTCTTCACTGGGTTCATTGACAATTTATTTATTTTTACAAGCAATTATTGCATGGTAGTCTACGAGCAACAAGCATGTTAAAAATTAACAATGGCAAACTGTTTTTTGGGGTCAGGCTGGCGGAGGGGGTGCTGATGGGACCAAGAGGCTGGTAGGAAGACGAATGGGGGTGGGGGAAGCAGGAGGGACAGGGAGGGTAGGTAATAGGGGAGCAAAGGATGATGGAGTGTGGGGCTGGGGCACCACACTCTTCCCATTGCTTTGTCCTCGCCCTGTGGTCCTACAACACACAAGTTCACCTGAACCCTGACCTGATCCTTCACTCAATCACCACTTGGGGCTCGCGTCTCTCACCAAGAAGGGAAGGGAAGGAAACAAACTCAGGAACACAAGGAGGGAAGGGAAGGAAACAAACTCAGGAACACAAGGAGGGAAGGGAAGGAAACAAACTCAGGAACACAAGGAGGGAAGGGAAGGAAACAAACTCAGGAACACAAGGAGGGAAGGGAAGAAAACAAACTCAGGAACACAAGGAGGGAAGGGAAGAAAACAAACTCAGGAACACAAGGAGGGAAGAGAAGAAAACAAACTCAGGAACACAAGGAGGGAAGGGAAGCAAACAAACTCAGGAACACAAGGAGGGAAGGGAAGAAAACAAACTCAGGAAAACAAGGAGGGAAGGGAAGCAAACAAACTCAGGAACACAAGAAGGGAAGGGAAGAAAACAAACTCAGGAACACAAGGAGAGAAGGGAAGGAAACAAACTCAGGAACACAAGGAGGGAAGGGAAGGAAACAAACTCAGGAACACAAGGAGGGAAGGGAAGAAAACAAACTCAGGAAAACAAGGAGGGAAGGGAAGCAAACAAACTCAGGAACACAAGAAGGGAAGGGAAGAAAACAAACTCAGGAACACAAGGAGAGAAGGGAAGGAAACAAACTCAGGAACACAAGGAGGGAAGGGAAGAAAACAAACTCAGGAACACAAGGAGGGAAGGGAAGAAAACAAACTCAGGAAAACAAGGAGGGAAGGGAAGCAAACAAACTCAGGAACACAAGAAGGGAAGGGAAGAAAACAAACTCAGGAACACAAGGAGAGAAGGGAAGGAAACAAACTCAGGAACACAAGGAGGGAAGGGAAGGAAACAAACTCAGGAACACAAGGAGGGAAGGGAAGGAAACAAACTCAGGAACACAAGGAGGGAAGGGAAGGAAACAAACTCAGGAACACAAGGAGGGAAGGGAAGGAAACAAACTCAGGAACACAAGGAGGGAAGGGAAGAAAACAAACTCAGGAACACAAGGAGGGAAGGGAAGAAAACAAACTCAGGAACACAAGGAGGGAAGGGAAGAAAACAAACTCAGGAAAACAAGGAGGGAAGGGAAGCAAACAAACTCAGGAACACAAGAAGGGAAGGGAAGAAAACAAACTCAGGAACACAAGGAGAGAAGGGAAGGAAACAAACTCAGGAACATAAGGAGGGAAGGGAAGGAAACAAACTCAGGAACACAAGGAGGGAAGGGAAGGAAACAAACTCAGGAACACAAGGAGGGAAGGGAAGGAAACAAACTCAGGAACACAAGGAGGGAAGGGAAGGAAACAAACTCAGGAACACAAGGAGGGAAGGGAAGAAAACAAACTCAGGAACACAAGGAGGGAAGGGAAGAAAACAAACTCAGGAACACAAGGAGGGAAGGGAAGAAAACAAGCTCAGGAAAACAAGGAGGGAAGGGAAGCAAACAAACTCAGGAACACAAGAAGGGAAGGGAAGAAAACAAACTCAGGAACACAAGGAGAGAAGGGAAGGAAACAAACTCAGGAACACAAGGAGTGGAGGGAAGAAAACAAACTCAGGAACACAAGGAGGGAAGGGAAGGAAACAAACTCAGGAACACAAGGAGAGAAGGGAAGGAAACAAACTCAGGAACACAAGGAGGGAAGGGAAGGAAACAAACTCAGGAACATAAAGATGTCAGAAACAGATGAGAGCATATCATGGGGCTCATCAATACCAGGGGAGACCTGCTGGTATATATAAATAAATTATATCACCATAAAGGGTAGCTTCAAGATTTGTCTTGAATATTTAAAGATATTTCATTTTTAAAGTACTGTTTTATTCAAGTATTTCATTGCAAAAAGGAATAGGAATAGGTGTTAACCTGAGGAAAACTGAACTGACCCCAAACACAGAGGTAGAAAATTATACTTCACTAAAGCTTAAATAAAATGGAACAATCGGCTTGAATGCTTTTAAATATCCAGCAACACAAATAAGGAAATGCTTCAATAATGTACAAAATATGGTGCAAATAGACTCAAAACAAATGTTGTAAATGTTTTGATTATCAAGGATAATATGATAAAAAAGTCACTAAATATTTCCTATTTAATTTTAATGATACTTATTCCCTTAACAGCTGCATATTATTATCTATAAAAATGTATGGTGAAGAAGCAGGCTTTAATGATAGTGGACTTGAAGACTGGGTCAAGAGATTTCAAATACAATTTGTACTGATGCTTTTATATGGTGGAAATTAAAAAAGTAATATCGTCACTGCTGAAAATCTGAAATGAAAACAGCAAACACTGGAGGTACACAGAAGGCAGAGTGGTTTTAATGGGGGATTTTAACTTTCATATAGATTGGGATAAGCAGACGAGCTCATATCAGAAAGGTAGCGAATTTCTTGAGTTTGTTCAGGACAGCTTTTTGCAACAATATGTCTTAGAACCAACAGGACATATTAGATTTAATAATGAGTAATGAGCCCGATTTAGTTAACAGCCTAATGGTGCATCAACATTTATCTAATAGCGATCATAATACGATGGAGTTCAACGTTCTGTTTGAAAGAGAGAAACCCGTAACAGCTACTAAGATTCTAAATTTTGGTATGGCCGACTTCAACGGGATAAGACAGAGATTGCCCACAGCAAACTGGGCAAATCTGTTAATGGGTAAAACGACAGAAGATCAGTGTTCAAAAAAGAATTTAACGTGTTACAGAACCAGTTTATACCCCTAAGGGGCAAGAGCTCTACTTGCCAAAAAAAACTGCCATGGATGACAAAAGAGGTAAGGGACAAAATAAAACTAAAAGAAAAAGCATACAAAAATGCAAAAAATAGCACTGATCCTGGGAGAGATAAAAAGAACAGCAAAGGGTGACAAAACAGATAGTAAGAGCTACAAAAAGGGAGTATAAAAAGAAACTTGCAATGGGATATCAAAATCAACACAAAAAAAATTTACAATTACATTAGGAAAAAGAGGATGGTCAAGAGCAATGTGGGCCCCTTAAAAACTGATAATGGTGATATTGTAAATTAAAATAAGGAAATGGCAGACATGTTAAATAATTACTTTGCATCAGTATTTACAATAGAGGAAGAGGATAACATGCCGGACACTCTAAGAAAACTAATTTTGAATCAGGGACAGGGACTCATCATAATTAACTTAAGCAAATTAACAGTAATGAAGAAAATAATGACACTAAAGAAACCAGGGAATTATAGACCAGTTAGCTTAACATCTGTTGTCGGGAAATTACTAGAGTCTATAATTAAGGATAGAGTGACTGAACACCTTGAACATTTTCAGCTGATTAGAGAGAGCCAGCGTGGATTTGTAAAGGGTAGGTCATGCCCGATGAACCTGATTGAATTTTTTGAAGAGGTGACTAAAGTAGTGGACAGGGGAATGCCTATGGATGTTGTTTATATGGACTTCCAGGAGGCTTCAATAAAGTTTATCATAAGAGACTGTTAGCTAAAGATGAAGCTCATAGAATTAAGGGCAAATTATTGACATGGTTGGGAAATTGGCTGAGCGGCAAGAGCCAGAGAGTAGGGATAATGGGCAAGTACTCAAATTGACAGGATGTGACTAGTGGTGTCACACAGGGATCTGTCTTGGGGCCTCAACTAATCACTGTATTTATTAACAACTTAGATGACGGGATAGAGAGCCACATATTAAGGGCCAAAAGTATTAAGGGATATGGGGCTATGGAGTTAGGTCACAGGTCAGCCATGATCTCATTGAATGGCAGTATGGGTTCGAGGTGTCTAAATGGCCTACTCCTGTTCCTATCTTTCTATGTCGGTGTCTGATATGAAGTTAAGAGTTCTGGGTTTGACTGAAGGGTATGACGCAATGTTCATCTGTCTTCTCTCTTTTAGAATAGACATCAGTTGATAGAATAAATTCCTAAATGGTGGAATGAGCGACAATCATTTTCTTCTAACCCTTTAAAAGTCTCATTTTATTTTAAATTGAGGGGCCAAGGCCCGTAGTGCAGGACTCCACCAAGTTTACAAAGAGTAAAGGAGGCGATGAGGTAATTCAATCAGTGGTGATCTGCTGACACCAAGCTTGAGTTTTAAAAGCCTGATTGTGGGAGGAAGGGATGACTGAGGGAGGTGAGGAATCCTACAGTTTGGAGGGCCCACGGAAGAATGAGTTAGAGCAGGAGATGGTGTGATGAGTCTCAATTTCAACATTTTTTTTATTTGTTCATGGGACGTGGGCTTCGCTGGCAAGGCCAGCATTTATTACCCATCCCTAATTGCCCTTGAGAAGGTGGTGGTGAGCCGCCTTCTTCAACCGCTGCAGTCCATGTGGTGAAGGTTCTCCCACAGTGCTGTTAGGAAGGGAGTTCCAGCATTTTGATCCGGCGACGATGAAGGAACGGCGATATATTTCCAAGTCGGGATGGTGTGACTTGGAGGGGAACGTGCAGGTGGTGTTGTTCCCATGTGCCTGCTGCCCTTGTCCTTCTAGGTGGTAGAGGTCGTGGGTTTGGGAGGTGCTGTCAAAGAAGCCTTGGTGAGTTGCTGCAGTGCATCCTGTGGATGGTGCACACTGCAGCCACGTGTGCCGGTGGTGAAGGGAGTGAATGTTTAGGGTGGTGGATGGGGTGCCAATCAAGCAGACTGCTTTGTCCTGGATGGCGTCGAGCTTCTTGAGTGTTGTTGGAGCTGCACTCATCCAGGAAAGTGGAGAGTATTCCATCACACTCCTGACTTGTGCCTTGTAGATGGGGGAAAGGCTTTGGGGAGTCAGGAGGTGAGTCACTCGCCGCAGAATACTCAGCCTCTGACCTGCTCTTGTATCCACATTATTTATGTGGCTGGTTCAGTTAAGTTTCTGGTCAATGGTGACCCCCAGGATGTTGATGGTGAGGGATTCGGCAATGGTAATGCCATTGAATGTCAAGGGGAGGTGATTAGACTCTCTCTTGTTGGAGATGGTCATTGCCTGGCACTGTCTGGCGTGAATGTTACTTGCCACTTATCAGGCCAAGCCTGGATGTTGTCCAGATCTTGCTGCACACGGTCACGGACTTCATTATCTGAGGGGTTGCGAATAGAACTGAACACTGTGCAATCATCAGCGAACATCCCCATATCTGACCATATAATGGAGGGAAGGTCATTGATGAAGTAGCTGAAGATGGTTGGGCCAAGGACACTTCCCTGAGGAACTCCTGCAGCAATGTCCTGGGGCTGAGATGATTGGCCTCCAACAACCACTACCATCTTCCTTTGTGTTAGGTATGACTCCAGCCACTGCAGAGTTTTCCCCCTGATTCCCATTGACTTCAATTTTACTAGGGCTCCTTGGTGCCACACTCGGTCAAATGCTCCCTTGATGTCAAGGGCAGTCACTCTCACCTCACCTCTGGAATTTAGCTCTTTTGTCCAAGTTTGGACCAAGGTTGTAATGAGGCCTAGAGCCGAGTGGTCCTGACGGAACCCAAACTGAGCATCGGTGAGCAGGTTATTGGTGAGTAAGTGCCGCTTGATAGCACTGTCGACGACACCTTCCATCACTTTGCCGATGATTGAGAGAAGACTGATGGGACTGAAATTTGCCGGATTGGATTTGTCCTGCTTTTTGTGGACAGGACATACCTGGGCAATTTTCCACATTATCAGGGAGATGCCAGTGTTGTAGAAATACTGGAACTGTTTGGCTAGCGGTGTGGCTAGTTCTGTAGCACAAGTCTTCAGCACTACAGCCGGGATGTTGTCAGGGCCCATTGCCTTTATTGTTGCCAGTGCACTCAGCCATTTCTTGATATTAAGTGGAGTGAATCATATTGGCTGCAGACTGTCTTCTGTGATGGTGGGGATATCAGGAGGAGGCCGAGATGGATCAGCCACTCAGCACTTTTGGCTGAAGATGGTTGCAAACGCTTCAGCCTTGTCTTTTGCACTCATGTGCTGGACTCTGCCATCATTGAGGATGGGGATGTTCATGGAGCCTCCTCCTCCTGTTAGTTATTTAATTGTCCACCAACATTCACAACTGGATGTGGCAGGACTGCAGAACTTTGATCTGATCCATTGGTTGTGGAATCGCTTAGCTCTGTCTATAGCATGTTGCTTCCGATGTTTAGCATGCATGTAGCCCCGTGTGGTAGCTTCACCAGGTTGGCACCTCATTTTTCGGTATGCCTGGTGCAGCTCCTGGCATGCTCTTCTACACTCCTCATTGAACCAGGGTTGATCCCCTGGCTTGTTGGTAATGCTAGAGTGAGGAATATGCCGGGCCATGAGGTTACAGATTGTGCTGGAATACAATTCTGCTGCTGCTGATGGCCCACAGCGCCTCATGGGTGCCCAGTTTTGAGCTGCTAGATCTGTTCTGAATCTATCCCAATTAGCACGGTGATAGTGCCACACAACACGTTGGATGGTGTCCTCAGTGTGAAGACGGGACTTCGTCTCCACAAGGACTGTGCGGTGGGCACTTCTACCAATACTGTCATGGACAGATGCATCTGCGACAGGTAGATTGGTGAGGACGAGGTCAAATAGGTTTTTCGCTCACCACCTGCCGCAGGCCGATTCTGGCAGCTATGTCCTTCAGGACCCGGCCAGCAGTGGTGCTACCGAGCCACTTTTGGTGATGGACATTGAAGTCCCCCACCCAGAGTACATTCTGTGCCCTTGCTACCCTCAGTGCTTCCTCCAAGTGGTGCTCAACATGGAGGAGGACTGATTCATCAGCTGAGGGAGGGCGGTTGGTGGTAATCAGCAGAAGGTTTCCTTGCCCATGTTTGACCTGATGCCATGAAATTTCATGGAGTCCAGAGTCAATGTTGAGGACTCCCAGGGTCACTCCCTCCTGACTGTATAATCACTGTACCACCGCCTCTGGTGGGACAGGACATACCCAGGGGTGGTAAGGGAAAAGTCTGGGAAGTTGGCTGAAAGGTATGATTCTGTATGACTATATCAGAGCTGTTGCTTGACTAGTCTGTGGGACAAGTCCTCAGATGTTAGTGAGGAGGACTTTCTAGGGTCGACTGGGCTTGGTTTGCCTTTGTCTTGTCCGGTACTTAGTGGTCCGTCCAGTTTTATTCTTATTATGACTTTTTGTAGCGAAATTGTACAACTGGCTACGAGTGGCTTGCTAGGCCAGTTCAGAGGACGATTAAGAATCGACCACATTGCTGTGGGTCCAGAGTCACATATAGGGAGGGTAAGGACGGCAGATTTCCTTCCCCAAAGGACATTAGTGAACCAGATGGATTTTTACGACAATCCGGTAGTTTCATGGCCACCATCACTGATACTAGTTTTTTTTATTCCAGATTTTATTTAATTAATTGAATTTAAATTCCCCAGCTGCCGTAGCAGGATTTGAACTCATAACTTCTGGATTAGTAGTCTAGGCCTCTGGATTACTGGTCCAGTAACATAATCACTACGCTACCACAGTGGTCTAACATAGACGTCACCAAAAGAATAAAGAGATTGTAGGAGGGTTTTAGTTCCTGATAAGTAGATTTAGCATCACATTCGATGTTCTGAAAGTGATATTCTACATAAAAACCCTGGACTGGATATCTCATCTGTAATGTTATGTTGTATATTCTCATAATTAATAAATTCTTCTTCATTCTGGCAAGAACCAACATTGAAAAGTCTTTCAAAGGGATGTCATTTCTTTTTGTGAATTCCCCAGGACTGTGAACTGGTGCAAGCTCTCTCCAGGAATGGGGTATATGTGTGTGACGTGTGTGTGGGGGAGGGGGGCGAGCGCGGGGGGTGAGCGCAATCTTAGAGGAATGAAGACAATGAAGAATGAATAGAATCTTTCTTTCAACAGTCATGTGGCTCCTGATACAATCTTATATATGGGTCATTCAGTGATGTAAGGTACATCATGTGTTGCTGGTAACCTTTTGGAGTCACTGCAGATGTATTCATGAACAATCTTGATTTTCACCTTAGCATCTACAAAATTATCTTTTACGGCCGAGGAGCAAAATGCTAAATATGAAAAGAAGCCAAGGAACGTATCGCTGAATCGAGCACATTACAATAGAGGAGATAGTGTGGTGTATGTGGGATTGGTGAGGGACTGCAACCTGTGGCCAAGTGATTTGATATCAAAGAGGCGAAATTGTGGTGTAGAATGTGAAACACTGAGGGGAAAGGAAGTACCTGGCCAAGAAAATGGGTTCACTGCTATGAAACAGCATAACTTGTGTCTGAATAAATCTTTAAAGGAATCACGTTAACCCCCCAATACGTTGCCTGCAGCCTGCTCTTTGATTTACCATCTATCAGACTCTGTACTAGTAAATATGTTGTAAAGAGTTCATCAAATTGTTTTTAAATATATAAACTTATTTATTGGTGAAATTGTGCTCAATAAAATGAGGGATGTCAGTGATGGGGAACGGAACACATCTCCATTTTGGCCAGCTACTGTCACCATCATTCACTCAGGTCAATTATTGCGTGGGTTACAATGCTGAGTGATACCAAAGCATTTTCCACTTTTTGTAGCAACACAAACCTCAAAACCATGCATACTGCCCCAGTCTGGACTCCCTATCTCCCAAACCAGCCATCTGGAATCTCCCATGACCTTGCATTGGACTTCTAGGAATTCTACAGTGACAACAAGAGTCAGAACAGCAGGCACGTTTGTGTTTAAAAACCTCATCCAACCCCATGCACTTGGTTGTCTCGCAATCAGCTGCAGTTACAAGTATAAACTGGCAGACTTGCTTTGTTCATCTGTCAGCAGAGAAAGGACTTGCCTTTATATAGTGCCTTTCACAACCTCAGGGCATCCCAAAGCGCTTTAGAACCAATGAAGTACTTTTGAAGTGTAGTCACTGTTGTAATGTAGGAAACACGGCAGCCAATTTGTGCACTGCAGGGTCCCGCAAACAGACATGAGATAATGACCAGATAATCTACTTTAGTGGTATTGCTTGAGGGAATATTAGGAACTTGTCTGTTCTTCTTCGAATAGTGCCATGAGATCTTTTTCGCACACCTGAGGGGGCAGATGGGGCCTCAGTTTAATGTCTCATTTGAAAGATGGCATCTCCAACGGTGTAGCAATCCCTCAGGGCTCCCCTTTTTTTAGTTTTCAAGAGTTGCCACTGGATTCTCTGGATAGAATGAAGGGGGGGAGGGGGAGAAGAATGGTGGCAAGAGGCCCATGTAGCGCTTGCTCTGCTCTTCAGAAGTTGGTGCAACAGTATCAAAGCACTTTCAGATAGCCCATTCTCTTCATTAGGTCACTCTCCCTTCCTCAAATAAGAAGACGGGAATGTGACTTGCATCCGATTAACTGGAATTTCGGAGAATGCATTTGGTGGGGGGGGTGGAAACATTTTGGTGATGTGTCAAAGTGCTTTCAGATGGTTCATCCTGTGTTGTATCTACAAGTTGAGTGCCAGTCAGATCCTGGTCCCCGTATCTTTGCTTTTTTTTAATGTACTGCTTCCTACTTTTCCAATATACAATGTCTACTTGTATTAGAAGTCGACAAATAGTTCTGAGTGTGATTGAAAGATCAGTTTGGAAATGAAACCTGTTCCACTTGCACCTCCATTAACAAAGCACCCGCAAGACAATTTAAAGCTCACTTTCTCGCTGAGTTTGCATGGGCTTTCCATTCAACATTTGGGTGCTCATTTATCCCTAATAACAGTCCATTGCTTCTTGGAAAGGTGGTAAAATTGGAAGACTACTTCTTGAAGCCCAGATGCACCGTGAGCAACAGCTTAATTATCTTCATTGCTGAAAATGCTTTACCGAGAAAGTTACAAACTGTATGTTCTTCAAAACAGCAAGTGACTGACAGTCCGAGTTTTCAAATGGCTTTGACTCCAGAGTATATGCAGTACTTATTTCTGCTCCATGCTGTTTGAGATCATAGAATCATACAGCACAGAAGGAGGCCTTTCAGCCCATCATGCCTGTGCCAGCTCTTTGAAAGAGCTATCCAATTAGTCTTCCCCGCTCTTCCCCCATAGCCCAGCAATTTTTTTTTCCTTTTCAAGTATTTATCCAATTCCCTTTCAAAAGTTACTATTGAATCTGATTCCAAAACTCTTTCAGGCAGCGCATTCCAGATCACAATAAAACAGTGACTACACTTCAAAAGCAATTAAATGGCTATAAAGTGCTTTGGGACATCCTGAGGTTGTGAAAGGCTCTATATAAATGCAAGTCTTTCTTTCCTTTCTTCTTTTAAAAAAATTCTTTTGCCAATTATCCTATATCTATATCCTTTGGTTACCGACCCTCCTGTCAGTGGAAACAGTTTCTCCTTATTTACTCTATGAAAACCTCTCATGATTTTTTTTATTCATTCATGGGATGTGGGCATCGCTGGCAAGGCCAGCATTTATTGCCCATCCCTAATTGCCCTTGGTGGTGAGCTGCCTTCTTGATCTGCTGCAGTCCGTGTGATAAATCTCCTTTTAACCTTCTCTGCTCTAGGAGAACAATCCTAAATGTTTAAGACTTGTGCCTGTCATATCATGACCGCAGCTGTATTCTTTAAGAACAGGAACATAGGTCCTGATATGGCAGGGGCCATCTTTGCTATGATGTTGGTCTCACAGCAGCAGTATTGTTTGACTTTAGAAAGACTTGCATTGATCAGGTTGTCAAAACATCTCAAGAAATTCACTACTTTGAAGTGCGGCACTGGCAAATGTACAAGCCATTGGTGCACAAAGTCACTTCAACAGCAATGAGATGAATGGAGAGTTAATCTGCCTTTGGTGTTGTTGGTTGAATTATGAATTACCGGAACAGACAGTTAGGAGGAAGGACAACATCTGCAGGAACTCTATACCGAAGATCATCCTAGATTATGTCTTTGTGAGACTGCGAATTACATAGAATTTACGGCACAAAAACAGGTCATTCGGCCCAACAGGTCTGTGCCAGTGTTTATGCTCCACATGAGCCTCTTCCCACCCCTCTTCATCTCACCCTATCAGCATATCCTTCTATTCCTTTCTCCCTTATGTACTTATCTCGCTTCCCCTTAAAGGCATCTATGCTATTCACCTCAACTACTCCATGTGGTAGCGAGTTCCACATTCTCACCACTCCCTGGGTAAAGAGGTGTAGTGGGTTGCAACACTATCCTTTTAGCACCAGGAGACAAGTCTGAAACCAGTCAAATGTGCAGAGGAGAATCTCGTCCTCAGTTACATTACTTCAGCCTCAATCCAGTCTCTGGCAGGCTGGATTCCACTGCACAAAACTGTCCTCAAACTGGCATGAATCACTCGAGGTGGCATGAATCGGTGGTGTTGTTCTGAGAGTTGGCCGTGCCAGCACATGCAAGAAACTGAATGGCACATCAAGAGGCTATACTTAGGTTCAGATTAAGACATGTTGTTCGTGCATTCCAAATGTGGCTTAGTCCTCTCATGTAATTCATGCAATACCTGACCTAGAAATACCCAAAAGAAGTCCATCCTGCATCACTGGCACCTTGCACTTGGCCAGTTACCTACTTTCTCCCCTCCACCCCCAAAGTTCTTAAATTCGATTCCACTGTTGTCAAGCCACAATGTTCCTATAGATAGTGTGACTGGAATGCACTTGTGAGAGTTGAATCATTCCTCACGATTTGAACAAAATCATTCTGAAAGATCACTCAAATTTGCAGAACCGAGAGATGCATTTCCAATCATTTATTTAAAGAAATAGTTGCTTTCTGCGCACATATTGTCCATCACACTTTGCTATATGAGAATATTTGTATCACACTTCATATGACTGGCTCAGATTTCATATTCCTAAACTAACAAATCACAACTGAAGAGGTCAGCAATGTGTCAATCAAATGTGGAAGTGAAGCCATCAATATGGCTCAGGTCAAGAGTGTTCTAGAAGCTCTGAAACTAGAAGAGTGAGGACAGCTAACTTAGACAGGGTTGACATCAATGTGCTCTATAAGGAAGAAGGGAAGACCCAGGCAGTTTTATTCTTGCCAGCAGTTATTGTGTGGTACATGAAGTGGGCTGAAGCTACCTACAAGGTTCAGAGGTCAATGGTGAAAGGACAGAGAGGTCACAGCAGGACCGAGGAGTCAGACTGAAGAGGTAGGCTCCAGATCTCAATGCGAAGATATACACAGGCCTCAACTATGGCTGCCAACTCTCCAAGGTCAATTCAGGGAAAAATGGTAAAAAGTTAAAATTAAAAGTGCTTTATCTAAATGTACAAAGCGTTCGTAACAAGATAAACAAATTAATGGGACAAATAGAGATAAATGGGTTTTGATCTAATAGCCATCAGGGAGACATGGTTGCAAGGTAACCAAGGTTGGGAACTAAATATTCAAGGGTATTTGACGTTTTGAAAAGACAGACAAAATGGGAAAGGAGGGGCTGTAGCTCTAATGATAAAGGATGACGTAAGGACAGTAGTGAGGAAGGATCTTGGCTCGGAAGATCAGAAAGTAGAATCAGTATGGGTGGAGATAAGAAATAACGAGAGGCAGAAAACACTGGTGGGAGTAGTGTGTAGGCCCCCAAACAGTAGCTATACTGTTGAACAGAGTATTAATCAAAAAATAATAGGAGTTTGTAACAAAGGTAATGCAATAATCGTGGGGGACTTTAATTTTCATATAAACTGGACAAATCAAATTGGCAAGGTGAGTTTGGAGGACGAGTTCATGGAATGCATTTGAGACAGTTTCCTAGAACAATACGTTGTGGAACCAACCAGGGAACAGGCGATTTTAGATCTTCTTTTGTGTAATGAGACAGGGTTAACTAGTAATCTCATAGTAAGGGATCCTCTGGGAAACAGTGATCATAATGTTATAGAATTTCACATTGAGTTCAAGAGTGAGAATTTCACATTGAGTTCGAGAGTGAGAATTTCACATTGAGTTCGAGAGTGAGAATTTCACATTGAGTTCGAGAGTGACGTCCTTAAGTCAGAAACTAGAGACCTAAACTTAAATAAAGCCAATTACGTAGGTATGAGGGGCGAGTTGTCTAAGGTAGTTTGGGAAATTAGATTAAAAGGTATGACAGTAGATAAGCAATGGCAAACATTTAAACAAATATTTCATAATTCTCAATGAACATACATTCCATTGAGAAATAAAAACTCCAGGGGAAATGTGAGCCATCCATGGCTAACTAAAGAAGTTAAGGATGGTATTAGATTAAGAACACAATAACATAAGAGATAGGAGCAGGAGTAGGCCAATCGGCCCCTCGAGCCTGCTCCGCCATTCAATAAGATCATGGCTGATCTGATCCTAACCTCAAATTTAAATTCGTGTCCAATTTCCTGCCCGCTCCCCGTAACCCCGAATTCCCTTTACTTCTAGGAAACTGTCTATTTCTGTTTTAAATTTATTTAATGATGTAGCTTCCACAGCTTCCTGGGGCAACAAATTCCACAGACCTATTACCCTCTGAGTGAAGAAGTTTCTCCTCATCTCAGTTTTGAAAGAGCAGCCCCTTATTCTAAGATTATGCCCCCTAGTTCTAGTCTCACCCATCCTTGGGAACATCCTTACCGCATCCACCCGATCAAGCCCCTTCACAATCTTATATGTTTCAATGAGATCGCCTCTCATTCTTCTGAACTCCAATGAGTAGAGTCCCAATCTACTCAACCTCTCCCCATACGTCCACCCACTCATCTCCGGGATTAATCGAGTGAACCTTCTTTGTACTGCCTCAAGAGCAAGTATGTCTTTTCTTAAGTATGGACACCAAAACTGTATGCAGTATTCCAGGTGCGGTCTCACCAATACCTTATATAACTGCAGCAATACCTCCCTGTTTTTTTATTCTATCCCCCTAGCAATAAACGCCAACATTCCATTGGCCTTCTTGATCTCTTGCTGCACCTGCATACTAAATTTTTGATTTTCTTGCACTCGGACCCCCAGATCCCTTTGTACTGCAGTACTTTCCAGTTTCTCGCCATTAAGATATTAACTTGCTCTCTGATTTTTCCTGCCAAAGTGCATAACCTCACATTTTCCAATATTGTATTGCATCTGCCAAATCTCCGCCCACTCACCCAGCCTGTCTATATCGCCTTGTAGGTTTTTTATGTCCTCCTCACTCTCTACTTTCCCTCCCATCTTTGTATCATGTGCAAACTTTGATATGTTACACTCGGTCCCCACCTCCAAATCGTTAATATAGATTGTAAAGAGTTGGGGACCCAGCACCGACCCCTGCGGAACACCACTGGCTACTGGTTGCCAGTCCGAGAATGAACCATTTATCCCAACTCTCTGCTTCCTGTTAGATAACCAATCCTCCACCCATGCCAGAATATTACCCCCAATCCAGTGATTAAATAGGAAATAAGGAAATGGCAGAGACGTTAAACAAGTGTTTTATATCTGTCTTCACAGTAGAAGACACAAAAAGCATACCAGAAATAGTGGGGAACCAAGGGTCTAATGAAATTGAGGAACTTAAAGTAATTAATATTAGTAAAGAAAAAGTACTGGAGAAATTAAAGGGACTAAAAGCCAATAAAACCCCTGGACCTGATGGTCTACATCCTGGGGTTCTAAAATAGGTGGCTGCAGAGATAGTGGATGCATTGGTTGTGATCTTCCAAAATTCCCTAGATTCTAGAATGGTCCCAGTGGATTGGAAGGTAGAAGGCAAATATAACACCACTATTCAAGAAAGTAAGGAGAGAGAAAACAGGAAACTACAGGCCAGTTAACCTGACATCAGTCGTTGGGAAAATGCTGAAATCCGTTATTAAGGAAGTGGTAACAGGGCACTTAGAAAATCATAATATGATTAGGCAGAGCCAACATGAAAGGGAAATCATGTTTGACAAATCTATTAGAGTTTTTTGAGGATATAACTAGCAGGTAGATAAAGGGGAACCAGTGGATGTAGTATATTTGGATTTTCAAAAGGCATTCGATAAGGTGCCACATAAGAGGTTGTTGCACAAGATAAGGGCTCATGGAGTTGAGGGTAATATATTAGCATGGATAGAGGATTGGTTAACGGACAGGAAACAGAAAGTAGGAATAAACAGGTCATTTTCAGTTTGGCAGGCTGTAACTTGTGGGGTGCCGCAAGGATCAGTGCTTGGGCTTCAGCTGTTTACAATATATAGCAATGACTTAGATGAAGGGACCAAGTGTAACCTATCTAAGTTTGCTGACGATACAAAGCTAGGTGGGAAAGTAAGCTGTGAGGAGGACACAAAGAGGCTGCAAAGGGATACAGGCTGGTTAAGTGAGTGGGCAAGGTGGTGGCAGATGGTGTATAATGTGGGGAAATGTGAGGTTATTCACTTTGGTGGGAAGAATAGCAAAACAGAATATTTTTTAAAATGGTGACAAACGATTAAATGTTGGTGTTCAGAGAGATTTGGGTGTCCTTGTCCATGAAACACAGAAAGTTAACATGCAGGTACAGCAAGCAATTAGGAAGGCAAATGGTATGTTGGTGTTTATTGCAAGGGGGAGGGAGTACAAGAGTAAGGAAGTCTTGCTACAATTGTACAGGGCTTTGGTGAGACCACACCTGGAGTACTGTTTTGTTCTCCTTACCTAAGGAAGGTTATTCTTGCCTTAGAGGCGGTGCAACAAAGGTTCACCAGATTGATTCCTAGGATGAGAGGGTTGACCTATGAGGAGAAATTGAAAAGACTGGGCCCATATTCTCTGGAGTTTAAAAGAATGAGAGGTGATCTCATTGCAACGTATATAATTCTCAGAGGGCTTGACAGGGTAGATGCGAAGAGGCTGTTTTCCCTGGCTGGAGAGTTTGGAACTAGGGGGCATAATCTCAGGATAAGGGGTGGGCGATTTAGGACTGAGATGAGGAGAGATTTCTTCACTCAGAGGGTGGTGAATCTTTGGAATTCTCTACCCCGGAGGGCTGTGGATGTTCAGTCGTTGAATAAATGCAAGACTGAAATCGATAGATTTTTAGACTCTCAGAGAATCAAGGGATATGGGGATCGGGCATGAAAGTGGATTTGGGGTGGAAGATCAGCCATGATCTTATTAAATGGCGCAGCAGGCCCAAGGGGCCGTATGGCCTACTGCTGCTCCTATTTCTTATGTTCTTATGTCCTGGACTCTTCAGGACTTAAAGATTAATCTCCAGGACACTGCTCAAGCAACCCAGGAGAAAAATTAACGGGTCATTCAAAATATTATGTTTTCCATTTTCTTTGAAAATTTTTATTTTCTTTAATTGGAGGGGGAAAGGATCTTTGATTGACAGTCAAGAATCATCCAATTGGGTGATGAAGAGTCTGTTCACTTGACCAATCGGTGTGGGAAGGCGGAGCACAGTGAGGATGGACGTATCAGGCGACCAATGGCGAGAACGTGGGGGCGGGCCGGTCATGTGTTAAAATCTCCAATCTGAGTTGACAACCGTGGACTCAACCCGAACGGTAAGTGGAGAAAGTGACTGTACCTTCTATAAATTAAACCTTTAATCCCTTTTAATGGACCTGTGATGACTGCTATCATTTCGCACACCATCCGTACCCAAGGTTTCTGAGTGAAGCTGATCCAAATGTACCAGAAATTCAGGTTAATTCCTTCTTTGAGATGTAGCCAGCCAGAATTATCTGTTGGCACCAACATGCCTCTTGCACCATTTACGTAAGAGCAGCTGCATCGACACAGTCCTCTGTTTAAATAATCCCCGACAGCTCTTTGATGGAGCCTGTTTTTAATCCATTCCTTCCACCTGCACACACGGATAACAATATTTGTCCAATATTGAAAATGATGCTTCAAAAACACTACAGTATTTATACAGCTGTGCTCGGGATTTCCTTTCTCCCCCGGGGCCATATCAATTGACTGAAGTATTTTTATTCTTGCTGTGTAAGTGGTGTAAACTTGGATTCCTGACCTCTGATCCCCAAAGAGCATCTTAAGCAAAACATGCAAGCACGCACACGTCTATCTGTTTCAAACCAAAGTGAATGTCGCCAACTTTAATACACGGCACACTGAGATTGCATTTACTGCTCCCCAACAGAGGTACTTTCTGTGGATAACGGATAGTGGCAGTGCTCCATTACTGTAAGTACCGTTCTTCAAAATCCCACGAAATGTTTGCTCTTGGGCTTTCCAATTACTTTTAGCAAATACAAAGCTGACGCAATTATCCATGTGCATTCCGTCATCCACCTATCAATATGTCCTTTCAGCAGCTGAGCTATGCAAAATAGGACACGGCCAATCCCTAATCTGCAACGAGCGAGCCGAGGCTGCAGGTGAGGGATTCCCAATTGGTTTCATGCTCCCTGGGTTAGTTAGTACGGTGAAAATTGTCACTCCCTATCGCCATCCAGCAAGCCCTGCTGGAAGTGCATGTGTGTCGACCTTGGAGGATCAGGCGTGGCGACGATGCCCTCCACAGTCAAATAGCCTGCTGGGGCTCACCGTCAATGCTCACATATAGAAGGCAAGGTGCATGAGGTACAGGAGGGCACCCAGCTACTGTGGAACTGCACCCCCTGTAGGAAGCCTTGAAGAGAGGAGAGATATTGGAGAGAGGGGGGAAAATGTTTTTAAAAATACAACTGGCTGTTGGTTAATTCACAAATATAACTTATTTATAAGCACACAGTAGTTGGAGTGAATTTTATGCTTTACAATTATAACTTGCATTTATATAGCACCTTTAATGTAATAAAATGTCCCAATACATATCACAGGAGTATTTTCAAACAAAATTTTGACACCAAAGTACATAAGGAGATGTTAGGACAGGTGACCAAAAGCTTGGTCAAAGAGATAGGTTTCGAGGATGGTCAAAGGAGCAAAGAGAAATGGAGAGGCGGAGAGGTTTAGGGAGGGAATTCCAGAGCTTAGGGCCTAGACAGTTGAAGGCACGGTGGAGCGATGGAAAATCAGGGATGTACAAGCGGCCAAAATTGGAGGAGCGCGGAGATCTCGGAGGGTTGTAGGGCTGAAGGAGGTTACAGGGATAGGATGGGCGAGGCCATGGAGGGATTTGAAAAGAAGGATGAGAATTTTAAAATCGAGGTGTTCCCGGACCAAGAGCCAATATAGGTCAGCGAGCACATGGGGGATGGGTGAACGGGACGGGTGCAAGTTAGGAGACAGAGTTTTGGATGAGCTCAAGTTTACGGAGGGTGCAAGGTGAGAGGCCAGCCAGTAGTGCATTGGACTATCAAATTTGCATATTTTAGTCACCCCCAGTGGAAGGTGACTACTAGTTAGTGATCTATTCCTTCTTGGCTAAAATCAGTGTGCCACACCATTGATTGACTGCATCACAACCAGGAAGAAGCAAGCAGAGGAGCCAAGGGGGCAATTATTTGGCCATTTTTTTTTAATTGTTGAGGAGGGAGGAAAGTAAATACTCTAAAGAAAAAAAAACAAAAAGGAAAGCAGAATGAAAATTTCAAAACTGGAATATATTGAAGGAAAAGCATGGTGCAATAGGGATAGCAGAGACCTAGTTACATGAGGACATTGGCTGAAATATTAAAATACCACAATATGGAGGCTGCAGAAAGGAAAGGCACAAAAAAGCAGGTGGAGGAGCGGCAATATGGGCGAGTGAGGATATTGCACTCAATGAAAAAAAAGATCTAAGTGACTGGGCTGATGCAGCAGAAACTATATGGATTGAGGTCAAGGAAAAGGAAGTCATTTTTGGATATTGTTAAGGACATCCTGGACTGGAGTGGAGAGAGAAAGAAAATTATAAAGGTGCTACAATGGCACATTTTCTATCCTTCTGGTGTCACACTTGCAGCACCACAACTCAAATTTCATAATCCTAAAATAGCTACAAATCACAACTCAGTAACTATGAGAAGTGACAAAATGCTACCCCAAAACAGACACTGACCAATTAAACTGCTCAAAATAATTTTCCAAAAACCTTTTCATGTGTCATATTTTTCCCTGCAACAAACTCAAATATCCAGAGTTCAAAATAATGTTTCTAATCCAAAAAAAAGTTACCTATTTAACAATGACAAATTAATCTACTAGAATGTCTTCTCTGTGTCTAGGGATCATCATTAATATTTCTACTTGGAGACCTCAGCCTCTTTCAAATACCTGAATGTGAAATGGTTATCTCCCCTCAGCTATCACATTAGGCTCAAGATCATTAACAACTACAACTGTGCCAGCAATTCCCAGCAATCAAATTGCAGAACTTGGCTGGAGCTTGAATGATTGAACTGGGCTTTGCTGATTCAGTCATTGCCTTCATTCCTCCTGACTGGCTGGTGTTCATGCCAGTGACAGGAAGCTCCGCCATGCTTCCGTTTGGGTCCTGAGTGCAGTTAAGTTCGTCACCGAGTCAAGTTCAGATTGTATCAGCACTTGCTGTTCTAAGCCCTACCCTCTTGCAGTGAAGTGATGAAAAAGAACGGAAGCCTCCGAGGGAAATCGGAGGTAAAAGATTGACAGCAAGACTCACCATTCATAGAGCATAACAGGCCTTACTAGTTGTAAATCCCTCCCCCTTACCTCATTTTCCAAATGTAAAAAATTACTGATCAAACAGAGGCAAAGACAAAAACCCAAAGCAGCAAAAGACATAAACTTTTGAACTTAATGCAAGATTAGTTTCAACAAGAAAATCAATTTTGTAGTCAGAACATAAGAAATTGGAGCAGGAGTAGGCCATACGGCCCCTTGAGCCTGCTCCGCCATTCAATAAGATCATAGCTGATCTTCTACCTCAGCTCCACTTTCCCGCTCTATCTCCATATCCCTTGATTCCACGAGTGTCCAAATATCCATCGATCTCAGTCTTGAATATACTCAACGACTGAGCATCCACAGCCCTCATTCAGCCAACATTCCAAAGATTCACCATCCTCTGAGTGAAGAAATTTTTCCTCATCTCAGTCCTAAATCGCCAACCTCTTATCCTGAGACTATGACCCCTAGTTCTCGACTCTCCAGCCAGGGGAAACAGCCTCTCAGTATCTACTCTGTCAAGCCCCCTAAGAATTTTATACGTTTCAATGCGATCACCTCTCATTCTTCTAAACTCCAGCGAATATAGGCCCATTCAATTCAATCTCTCCTCATGGGACAACCCTCTCATCCCAGAAATCAATCTAGTGAACCTTTGTTGCACCGCCTCTAAGGCAAGTATATCCTTCCTTAGGTAAGGTGACCAAAACGGTACACAGTACTCCAGGTGTGTTCTTACTAGAGCTCTATATAATTGCAGCAAGACTTCCTTAATCTTATACTCCAACCCCCTTGCAATAAAGGCTAACATACCACTGGCCTTCCTAATTGCTTGCTGTACCTGCATGTTAACTTTCTGTGATTCATGTACAAGGACACCCAAATCCCTCCGACTACCAACATTTCTCATCTAAGTCATTGATATAAATTGAAATCAGCTGAGGCCCAGGCACTGATCCTTGCGGCACCCCACTAGTTACAATCTGCCAACCCGAAAATGACCCATTTATTCCTACTCTCTGTTTTCTGTCCGTTAACCAATTCTCAATCCAATCTAATATATGAGCCCTGATCTTGTGTAACAACCTCTTGTGTGGCACATTATCAAATGCCTTTTGTAAATCCAAATATATTACATCCACTGGTTGCCCCTTATCTACCCTGCTAGTTACATCATCAAAAAACTCAATTTCCCTTTCATATATATTATGATTTTCTAAGTGCCCTGTTACTACGTCCTTAATAGAAGATTCTAGCATTTTCCCTACGACTGATGTCAGGCTAACTGGCCTATAGTTCCTTATTTTCTCTCTCCCTCCTTTCTTGAATAGTGGGGTTACATTTGCTACCTTTCAATCCACGGGACGTTCTAGAATCTAGGGAATTCGAGAAGATTAAACCCAATGCATCCACTATCTCTGTAGCCACCTCTTTTAAAACCTTAGGATGTAGGTCATCAGGTCCAGGTGATTTGTTAGCTTTAAGACCCATTAATTTCTCCAGTACTTTTTCTTTACTAATCTTAATTGCTTAAAGTTCCTCACTCTCATTCGATCCTTGGTTCACCATTATTTCCGCTATGTTTTTTATGTCTTCTACTGTGACGACAGATCCAAAATATTTGTTTTATGTCTCTGCCATTTCCTTATTCCCCATTGTAATTTCTCCTGTCTCTGCCTCTAAGGGACCCACGTTTACTTTCGCTTTTTACATACTTTTTATGTACTTGTAGAAGTTCTTACAATCTGTTTTCATATTTCTTGCAAGTTTACTCTCATATTCAATTTTCTCCTTCTGTTTCAATTTCTTGGTCATCCTTTGCTGATTTCTAAAACCCTCCCATTCCTCAGGTTTACTACTCTTTTTGGCAACATTGTAAGCCTCTTCTTTTAATCTAATACTATCCTTAACTTCTCAAGTTAGCCACAGTTGGATCATTTTTCCCGTGGAGTTTTTATTCCTCAAGGGAATATATATCCATTGAGAATTATGAAATATTTCTTTAAATGTTCGCCATTGCTTATCTACTGTTATATCTTTTAATCTAATTTCCCAATCTACCTTAGCCAACTCGCCCCTCATACCTATATAATTGGCTTTGTTTAAATTTAAGACCCTAGTTTATCAGGGTGGTTTATTTATGCAATTTATATCTATTTAAGCAGCCAAGTATGTATTTACTGTTCCTTCTCACCCAAGGTAAGGCATAAACTCTCAAGCTAAATTTTCCTGGGGTGGGGGGGGAGAAATAATAATTTAGGGCACTATATTTAAGTGTTGTTAGAACAACAGCAGGTTCCTGTATTACTAGACCCCAAGGTCTCTCTCTTCCCCCCCCCCCCCCAATAATGCTACCAGACCCCAAGAATTCGTCAAGTGTTATTCTTCATCTGGTGTGTGACAAGTTATTAACTATGGAGATCATCGCAACTTAATCATCACTTTCTTTCCCCCCCCCAAAACCAGGATGTCCACTTTCCAGAAGTCACTGGATAATCAAGAGCAAGAACCGTGGCTGATTTTCCCACTGCATAGACCAGGGTTAATGAGGCAATTGGTGGTGACTCAGTTACTGTCCCAGACAACTCAGTACAGGCCACAAATGCAACCTCTGTGGTTCAGTAACTGATGAGGTGATTTTTAAAGACCCATTTATTCTCAACCACCCCGTGTTTGAGAGAAAAAAAAACAACCCAGAAATCTGAAGGGTAAGAATGTTATCTGCTGGCCGGCGAGACATTTTAATTATGCAGTGCTGCCGCCTTCTCAGAGTGCCGGCTGAATACTATATGAGCAGTGCAGTATGTAGAGAACCGCAACGGGTTACTGAAATAAGTGAAGGTGTGGGGAGTAAGCACAATCATCTATGGTTCATCACGCACTTTCAACTGAATAATCTGCTCCTTTCAATTCGTATTGTGTAAGGAGGCTGATTTTGTCCGACTTTTCTCAATCGGGTTATGTTCTGAATCCATGTTGATTGTTCTGACTCTGCTTAGCGCCGACTTCATCTCCCGACAGGGATTAGACTGTATACTCACTTGAACTTCAATGAGCCAGATGATTAAACGCCATCACAGCCACACAAAGGAGATTCAAGTCACAGCAAGAGGAGGAATTGAAGTCTGGCATTCTTGGTTTTAAAATGCTGAATCCTTTGCTAAAAGCAGTTGATTACTCAAATCGTGCAGCCTGGGTAGGTCCCAGATTGGTGTCCTACTCTATGTTGAGTTAGCCGATCTCAGCTGGGTGTCAGGAGGGTCTATTGTTTAGTCTCAGCACCCCTATACTGGTGAGGGGAAAGAAAAATGAGCCAAGGACACCCTTCATAGGAACATAGGAACAGGAGTAAGCCATTCAGCCCCTCAAGCCTGCTCCACCATTCAATTAGATTATGGCTGATCTGTATCTTAACTCCTTCGACCTGACTTGGTTCCATATCCCTTGATACCCTTGCCTAACAAAAATCTATCAATCTCAGTTTTGACATTTTCAATTGACCCCCAGCCTCAACAGCTTTTTGGGGGAGAGAATTCCATATTTCTACTACCTTTTGTGTGAAGAAGTGCTTCCTGACATCACCCCTGAGCGGCCTGGCTCTAATTTTAAGGTTATGCCCCCTTGTTCTGGACTCCCCCACCAGAGGAAACTGTTTCTTTCTATCTATCCTTTAATCATCTTAAACACCTCAATTAGATCACCCCTTAATCTTCTATACTCAAGGGGAATACAAGCCTAGTCTATGCAACATGTCCTCAAAATTTAACCCTTTTAGCCCCAGTATCATTCTGGTAAATCTGCGCTGCACCCCCTCCAAGGTCAATATATGCTTCCTGAGGTGTGGTGCCCAGAATTGAATGCAGTACTCTAAATGGGATCTAACCAGAGCTTTATATAACTGATCAATATCCAGTGATGAAATGCACGCATAGGGTCAGAATAAAGGCTCAGCTATGTTGTTCCCCCATGGTAGAATAGCCCACATACACTAAAAGCCTAGATTTTCCACTTCCGGTTAACCGCTATAACCAGACAAACAAATAGGGCAGCCAGTGCAGAAAATGGATGGAATTTCAGTCCCTCTGGAACTCTGCACACTTAGAGCTGCATCAAAGTTCCCAGTGGGTGGAGACCAGCATAGAAGGAGGCCATTTAGCCCATCGTGCCTGTGTTGGCTCTCTGAAAGAGCTATTCAATTAGTCCCACTCCCCTGCTCTTTTCCCATAGCCCTGCTAATTTTTCCACTTCAAGTATTTATCCAATTCCCTTTTGAAAGTTATTATTGAATCTGCTTCCACCACCCTTTCAGCAGTGCATTCCAGATCAGAACAACTTGCTGCGTAAAATTATTTTCCTCATCTCGCCTCTGGTTCTGTTGGCAATTGCCTTAAATCTGTATCCTCTGGTTGCCGACCCTTCTGCCACTGGAAACATTTTCTCCTTATTTACTCTATCAAAATCTTTCATGATTTTGAACGCCTCTATCAAATCTCCCCTTAACCTTCTCTGTTCTAAGGAAAACAATCCCAGCTTCTCCAGTTTTTCCACATATCTGAAGTCTATCATCCCTGGTACCATTCTAGTAAATCTCTTCTGCATCCTCTCCAAGGCCTTGACATCCTTCCTAAAGTGTGGTGCCCAGAATTGGTCACAGTACTCCAGCTGAGGCCTAACCAGTGTGTTATAAAGGTTTAGCATAATTTCCTTGCTTTTGTACTTTATGCATCCATTTATAAAGCCCAAGATCCCTTATGTCTTTTTAACAGCCTTTTCAACTTGTCCTGCTAACTTCAAAGATTTGTGTATGTGCACCCCCAGGTCTCTCTGTTCCTGCACCCCCATTAAAATTGTACCATTTAGTTTATATTGTCTCTCCTCATTCTTCCTACCAAAATGAATCACTTCACACTTCCCTGCATTAAATTTCATCTGCCATGTGTCTGCCCATTTCACCAGTCTGTCTATGTCCTCCTGAAGTCTGTTACTATCTTCCTCACTGGTTACTACATTTCTGAGTTTCATGTCATCTGCAAACTTTGAAATTATACCCTGTATATCCAAGTCCAGGTCATTAACATATATATCAAAAAGAGAAGTGGTCCCAATACCGACTCCTGATGTATATCACTTCACACTTCCCTCCAGTCTGAAAAACAACCGTTCACCACTGCTCTCTGCTTTCTGTCCCTTAGCCAATTTGTATCCACGCTCCCACTGTCCCTTTAATCACAGCCTTCAATTTTGCTAAAAGTCTATTATGTGGCACTTTATCAAACACCTTTTGAAAGTCCATATACACATCGCATTACCCTCATCAGCCCTCTCCATTACTTCAAAGAACTCAATCAAGTTAGTCTAACAAGATTTACCTTTAACAAAGCCAAGCTGGCTTTCATTTATTAACCCATATTTTTCCAAGTGCCATTAATTTTGCCCAGGTTTATTGTCTCTAAATGTTTCCCCACTGGACTGTAGTTGTCTGGTTTATTCCTCTCCCCTTTTTGAACAGGGGTGTAACATTTGTAAACCTCCAGTCCTCTGACACCACTCCCATATCTAAGGAGGATTAGAAGATTGTGGTTAGACCCTCTGCAATTTCCACCCTTACTTCCCTCAGCAACCTCGGATGCTTCCCATCCGGACCGGGTGACTTTTCTACTTTGAGCACTGCCAACCTTTTTAGTACCTCCTCTTTATCTATTTTTATCCTATCCAATGTCTCTACTTCCTCCTCCTTTACTGTGACATTGGCAGCATCCTTTTCTTTAATGAAGACAGATTCAAAGTACTCATTTAGTACCTCAGCCATGTCCTCTGCCTCCACAAGAAGATCTCCTTTTAGGTCCCTAATCGGCCCCACCCTTCCTTTAACTTTTAATATTTATATGTTTATAAAAGACTTTTGGGTTCCCTCTTATGTTACCCACCAATCTATTCTCATACTCTCTCTTTGCCCCTCTTATTTCCTTTTTCAGCTCTCCCCTGTACTTTTTGCATTCAGCTTAGTTCTCTACTGAATTATGAACCAGACATTTATCAAAAGCCTCCTTTTTCTGTTTCATTTTAATTTCTTTATCTTTAGCCATCTAGGGAGCTCTAGCTTTGAATGCCCTTCCTTTCCCCCTCGTGGGAATGCGTCTAGTCTGTACCTGAACTATCTCCACTTTGAAGGCCTCCCCTTGCTCATTTACTGTTTTACCTGTCAATCTTTGATTCCAATCCACCTGGGCCAGATCTCTTTTCAACTCTCTGAAATTAGCCCTCCTCCAGTTGTGTATTCTCACATTTGATTTATCCTTGTACTTTTCCATAATTACTCTAAACCTAATGATATTGTGATCACTGCTTTCCAAATGTTCTCCCCTCATGCTCCACTTCATTCCCCAGAACTAGATCCAGCACTGCTTCCTTCCTTGTTGGGCTGAGAACACACTGATCAAGAAAATTCTCCTGTACACATTTCAGGAATTCCTCCCCCTCTTTGCCCTTTACACTGTTATTTTCCCAGTCTATACTAGGATCATTGAAGTCTCCCATTATCACTACTCTAATGTCCTTGCACTTTTCTGCAAATTTGCTCCTCTATCTCCTTCCCACTATTTGGTGGCCTGTAGTATACACCCAGTAGCGTAATAGCTCCTTTATTGTTCCTTAATTCTAACCAATTAGATTCCGTCTTTGACCCCCTCAACTACATCATCCCTTTGATCAATACTGCCACCTTCCCCCACACTTCCTTTTTTTCCTTCCCTATCTTTCCTGAATACATTGTAGCCAGGAATATTAATCCTCCCTTTGTTTAAGCAAGGTCTCCGTTATTGCCACTATATCATAATCCCATGTGCTTCTTGTGCCTGCAGCTCACCAACCTTATTTACCACGCTCCGTGCATTTATGCACATGCACTCTAAACCCATCTTAGACTGCCTCGCATTTCTCCCCTGCCTGATTCCTCCTATTTCTGAACTACTCCTTATTCTAATGCTGCTTGTCTCTTCCAGTCTTCTGTGCACTTTGTATCTCCTCTCTGATGCTTTATCCTGGTGCCCCTCCCCCTGCCATTGGAAGTCCCCACTTCAAACGGGTGGATGATCCACTTGAATATTCACGGTGGGGGTGGGGGGTACACATCAGGTCCTGACGTTTGGGTACGCAGGGCTTATGCCAATGGGAAACGGTGGTAACTGATGTAAAGGGCTAAAGGATGCCCATGGGATATGATGATAGCTGATTGAAAGGCTATAGGTGAGAACACTGCAATTTTGCAGATGGTAATTTTTAAAAACTTTTTGCCAACTTTGTTTCGCTCTCCAGCTTCTCATGGATTTTTGTGCCAACTGTTCGACTTTCTTCGCCTGCAGTACCATTATTGGCCCTGATGGGTTTCCTAATGAAAATCCCCCTATCTGAAGTGTTTGGAATAAGAGAAGGGTCTACAGAGGGATGTCAGGCAGGTCAAGGTACATAAGTGGTGTTGGGTGCCCACCTGCTGAGACCTTCATGCCCACATCTGCCGATAGTGGTGCCAAACCGCATACTGGCAAACAATTAATGTAAGGGGGAAGCTCCTTAACCTTCAATCTAAGTGACTGTTACTAATCCAGAAACAGCACTTAAAAAAAATGTTCTCCCTTCCCAAGGGAAGCTAACGGGACAGATCCGAGGCATCACTTGGATATGAGAATGCCTGTCTAACTAGAACTTTGGAAGCTTCCTCAGGAGCACCTCAATCACAATAGGTTATGCTTCACCATGACATTGCATCAAAGAAGACATACCAAGTTGATCAACGGTAACTGGCTTTAATCACATAGATGCCACCACCCATATCCGCAGGCCATGGCACATCTGCTGGGCAGTGGTCAATGGAAGCACTGGTCACAGGTTAGGTGGACAAAGCACCAGGGCCAGATGCAGAGCTGTGCCATCTGCTTCAAGGACACTTTTATCCAGTGACAGTATGTGGTCAAAAGTGGCCTGAAAATTAGCTCCATCTCCATGTAGGTGTATTGCAATGTCAGCCTATGGGATTGTGCTGTGAAGTGGCACAGAGGGCCACTCTCCTCACAACACCCTCATGCATCCCCTCTACTTCAGCAGCTAATGGAATGCTGGCCTTTATATCTCGAGGACTAGAGTACAAGGGGGCAGAAGTTATGCTGCAGCTATACAAAACCCTGGTTAGACCGCACCTGGAGTACTGTGAGCAGTTCTGGGCACCGCACCTTCGGAAGGACATATTGGCCTTGGAGGGAGTACAGCGTAGGTTTACTAGAATGATACCCGACTTCAAGGGTTAAGTTACGAGGAGAGATTACACAAATTGGGGTTGTATTCTCTGGAGTTTCGAAGGTTAAGGGGTGATCTAATCGAAGTTTATAAGATATTAAGGGGAACGGATAGGGTGGATAGAGAGAAACTATTTCCGCTGGTTGGGGATTCTAGGAGTAGGGGGCACAGTCTAAAAATTAGAGCCAGACCTTTCAGGAGCGAGATTAGAAAACATTTCTACACACAAAGGGTGGTAGAAGTTTGGAACTCTCTTCCACAAACGGCAATTGATACTAGCTCAATTGCTAAATTTAAATCTGAGATAGATAGCTTCTTGGCAATCAAAGGTATTAAGGGATATGGGCCAAAGGTGGGTATCTGGAGTTAGATCACAGATCAGCCATGATCTTATCAAATGGTGAAGCAGGCACGAGGGGCTGAATGGCCTATTCCTGTTCCTCTGTTCCTATCAAATAAGTGACTGCTCTGTCACTTTACTGCACCTTATACTTCCTTTCCCTTCATTGTAGCCAGTCGCTTTGTTGTCTCCCTCACCTTCATCTCGGGCAAAGTCTGCCAACGGATTGAGATGTCTGCTGAGCCTTTCTACAAGAATTTTTGTCCCCCAAATTCTGACGCTCCACTTTAACGATCACTTTCCCGTTAAATTTCACAACTTGCACTCCTCCACTCCCATTACTAGTTTAGTCCCTAAGCCTGAGGCATTGCAAATGAACCAACTTCAGATAATTGGGTCCAAACAGCACACTTCCATTGGGTTTGGTCTCAAATCTACTACTAGTCTTTCGGGTCTGAACTGGCTGCACAATGCAAAATGTAGGCTTCACGATCTAGTTCATACATGAATAAGGTCCAGGTGATTGAGGTACTTAAGAGGTCCTGGTGTGAATGAAATTCTGCTACTGCAGGAATCGATGTCTTCAGGAGGGAAGTATGGGTGGTTTTTCTTTTAAGTGCCATTTGTCGATTAGTAACAGTCATGTTTGAAGATTGAAGACCTGCTATTCCGGTTATCTGTGGGATTGGAATACTTTTGTGAATAGACAAAGGCCGGAAAATTCTTCTGAGCTGCACCCACTCCACTGACATAACTAAGCCTGAAATGTGATGAAAACTCCATTTACGCGTGTAATCAGGGCGAGAGATTTTTTAACTGGGAGTGGGTTTTGGGTCGGCGTGGGGGTGGGGGAGGATGGTGAGTGTCAAATCTGCTCGTGTCATCAGCTTGAGTCCTTGGGTTACTTTAACTCCAGGGCCTCATTTGCATCTGGCCGGCTAACTGCCAAAATGGGCAGGAAGAGGCAGCTGGCCAGCTTTGAGCAGGTCAAAACGCCTGAGCCTGGAAGGTGACCGCCGGTAAGTTGTGGGGGGGGGAGGAATTTAGGCCCGTTTCACGAATGGGAGGAGTGGGGGAGCCCGGGGCAGCGGAGGCCCAAATTTTCCTTGTGGTTGGCCCAGAGGAGCTTTCCTGCTCCTCCTAGCTCCACAAAGGAAAGTTTTGGATTTACCTTAGAGGGCCTCCACTCCAGTTAAAATGCCATTGGCGTGCTAATGACATCATAGGACCCCAATTTTCATGCATTATCAATACTCCTGCCTAAGTCAGTTGAGCGCCTCGACGGTCTTAAAAAAAAAAAGGGCCCAGATATGGGGGTGACGAGTGGGAATGGAGCAGCAAGCCTTTGTGCAGTTATTCTAACTGTGCACCTGGCCCGTTCCCGCGGGGCAGGGTGGTTTAAAATTCCTCACCCCCACCCCGACCCACCCCCACAAGGATTTCATCACACCTCTGGTGAAGTACCACCAAGAGGCTGGAGCTCCAAGAAATTTCCCAGCCATGTTACCCCCATCAAGAACTGTAGCAGAAGGTTCTACCATCTCTCGGTAAAAGATGCGTACGTCATACGCTGCATGAATAATTAGCAATCTGATTACTGATATGAACATAAGAGATAGGAGCAGGAGTAGGCCATTTGGTCCTTCGAGCCTGCTCTGCCATTCAATGAGTTCTTGGTTGATCTGATTCTGGCCTCAACTCCACTTTCCTGCCTGTTCCCCATATCCTTTGACTCCCTTGCTGATCAAAGTTTGTCTAACTCGGCCTTGAATATATTAAATGACTCAGCCTCCACCGCTCTTTGGGGCAAAGAATTCCAAAGGTTCACAACCGTCTGAGAGAAGAAATTTCTCCTCATCTCTGTCGTAAATGGGCGACCCCTTATTCTGAGACTATGTCCCCTAATTCTAGATTCCCCTATAAGGGGAAACATCCTCTCAGCATTTACCCTGTCAAGCCCCCTCAGAATCTTATATGTTTCAGTAAGACCTCCTCTCATTCTTCTAAACTCTAGTGACAATAGGCTCAACCTGCTCAATCTTTCCTCATAAGAAAACCCTACCATACCTGAAATCAACCCGAAATAAGGGGCAAAGGGGAGAGAGAATCTCCTCTGAACTGCCTCCAATGCAAGTGTATCCTTGCTTAAATAAGGGGACCAAAACTGTACGCAGTACTCTAGGTGTGGTCTCACCAGCACCCTGTACAGTTGTAGCAAGACTTCCCTGCTTTTATACTCCATCCCTCTTGAAATAAAGGCCAATATTCCATTTGCCTTCCCAATTACCTGCTGCACCTTTATGCTAATGTTTTGTGTTTCATGTATGAGGACACCCAAATCCCTTTGTACCGCAGCATTCTGTAGTCTTTCTCCATTTATATAATATTTTGCTTTTTTATTCTTTCTACCAAAGTGGATAACTTCACATTTTCCCACATCTGCCAAATTTTTGCCCATTCACTTAACCTATCAATATCCCTTCGCAGACACTTTGTGTCCTCATCGCAACTTACTTTTCCACCTATCTTTGTATCTTCAGCAAATTTGGCCACAGTACACTCACTTCCTTCACCCAAGTCATTGATATAGATTGTAAATAGTTGAGGCCCCAGCACTGATCCCTGCGACACCCCACTAGGTACAGATTGCTGTCCTGAAAATGACCCCTTTATCCCGACTCTCTGTTTTCTGTTCGTTAGCCAATCCTCTATCCATGCTAATATATTACCCCCAACACCATGAGCTCCTACCTTGTGCAGTAACCTTTCATGTGGCATCTTATCGAATGCCTTTTGGAAATCCAAATACACTACATCTACTGGTTCCCCTTTACCCACCCTGCTTGATACGTCCTTAAAGAACTCTAATAAATATGTCAGACACGATTTCCCCTTCATAAAACCATGTTGACTCTCCATGATTTTATTTTTGAGTCTCAAAATGTCCTGCTACTACTTCCTTAATAATCGATTCTAGCATTTTCCCAATGACAGATGTTAGGCTAATTGGCCTATAGTTACCTGCTTTCTGTCTCCCTCCTTTCTTGAATAGGGGCGTTATATTTACGATTTTCCAATTCACTGGGACCTTTCCAGAATCTAGTGAATTCTGGAAGATGACAACCAATGCATCCATTATCTCTGTAACCATTCTTTTAAGACCCTCAGATGCAAGCCATCAGGTCCAGGGGACTTGTCAGCCTGCAGACCCATTAGTTTACCTAGTACTTTTTCTCTAGTGATAGTGATTGTTTTTAGATCCTCTCTCCCCTTTGCCCCTTGATTATCTACTATTATTGGTATGTTATTAGTGTCTTCTACTATGAAGACAGATACAAAATATCTGTTCAATGCCTCTGCCATTTCCTTGTTTTGCATTATTATTTCCCCAGTCTCATCCTCTAAGGGACCTAGACTTACTAATTGATCAAGTCCAATTCCAAAATAAGGAAGTTCAATCATTAGCAACTGTTGAATTGGAGGTGGAGTCAACTGCTTCAACAGAAGACACATTCCTAAATGCCCATACCCTAGGCCTTGTAACCTTTTCTATTAAAGGCACAGAATTAGTGCATTGGAAAGTCAAAAATTTAATGCTCAACATGACAGGTAGCTGAGACTTGAGCTTCTAAACAAACGTAACTAGATGTACGGTTGCTTTCTCCAATAAAGACTGAGCTTTGCCCAAAATGTCCTGACAACTAAAGTCACAAGTGGCATGGCTAATGGTGTACTTTCCCTGCAGTTCTGATGTCCAGGGCACTCCAATTTCATGGGTCAGCAGCACTGTAAGGTAAATGAAATACTGCTGCTGCCTACATAATGATGTTTTCATAGGTGCCTTAGGTGGCTCAAGCAGCTGTCACCGCTCATTTTGACCTTGGATGGCCACTCATACAAACCCGTGAAGCCGTTTCCACAATTGCAGGACCCAATGGAACTTTCCCACACATTAGGGAAGGCCCAGCAGCCAGAAATAAAGCCGCAGGTTATTACCTTCGAACAATTGCACGTGTGTTAAATTTATAGATGCAGTTTTATTTGGACTGGCTGTGAAATATACTCTGCAATGTTCACTGGACAGAACCCACAGCATCAAGGGCCCTACAGTATCTTCAACTTGAAGCAGTTAAGTTATGTAAATGCTATAGGAAGTGCTGAGCTTCAGCCTGACTAACTGAACATGCACTTAACATTTATAGCAAGCCAAGAAATTCCTCAGGGTTATCCTGACCTTCACAAGAAAGCTCTTGACCAAAAGAATTCACTTTCAAATCTTCACAGTGCCTCAGGAAACAGGATGATTGAATTTGCCGTTTACTAGAGTAGTTGCTCTGTTAAGATGTGACAATTGGAAGCTCCTTTTCTCCCCAAAGTATGAGGTGGTCTGATTTCTTTTGACAAGAATGGAAGCCTTCAACGAATGCCAAGCCTGGCAACGGATAAGAATTGTGTTATCGGGTCTGGTGTGTGTCGACTGGCATTATAGGAACGAGGTCTGATTTCTGGCCATTACAGTGCACTTTTACACAACTGCCCAGCTCTGTTATTAAAATCCTGTGATAATCCACCAGCATGATTGAAGGTGGTGCAAATCAAGACCCTCAACACTGGACAAATGCTCGGTGTGATTTTCAGTTGTGAGCCGTATACCATGGAGGTGTCAAGAAATATGGATTGAAAGTGGCTGGCTGGGCTGGAGTGGTTCAGCCATGTGGCATTAACTATTTCTTCGTCTGTTTGCTTCACAGGCGACAGTAGGATTGGCGAGGTTTTTCTTTCTCTCGCTTTCCCTCTCCAGTAAACTTAAGTGTGTGGTAAATTTTAAAATGGTGAACTTGAGTTGGCCGTGAATGGTCCTGAATTTCAACATTTCCTGCATTACAACATTGATTAAACTTCAAAGGTACTTCATTAGCTGTAAAGCGCTTTGGGACGTTCCTGAGGTCATGAATGGCGCTGTATAAAATGCAAGTCTTTCTTTTTCCAGTATTCAGCAAATGCTATTCAACTTATTACTGATCTTTAAAGTGATAGTTCAATGACATTTGGAGCACAAGATCTTCAGTCTCCTGTCACTAACTTGAAAACTACAAAAGTACCACATTGCTTAAATTTCTCATACCCATATTATTCTTGGCACCGTTAACTCGCTCTCCTGTGGTGCCCTGTGATGATCTAGCATGAAGTGTCATCTCAATATTTCTTGGAGCCTGTAACGCAGCTCTCAAATTTGATACATGGCAGACGTACTATCCAATTTATCTCAGTAACTGCAAATTGACGTTGGGCAATGATAGTGATTTAAGAAAGGATATTCTTCGGTTGTATTTAGAAAGTAGAGAAGTTCCTTGGAGCAGAGAAGGTTATGGGGAGGTTTAATAGAGGTGTTCAAAATTATGACGGGTTTTGATGGAATAAATAAGGAGAAACTGTTTCCAGTGGCAGGAGGGTCGGTAACCAGAGGACACAGATTTAAGGTAATTGGCAAAACAACAGAGGGGAGATGAGGAGAATTTTCTTGATGCAATGAGTGATTATGATCTGGAATGCACTGCCTGAATAGGTGGTGGAAGCAGATTCAATAGTAACTTTCAAGAGGGAATTAGATATATTCTTGTAAAGGAAACATTTGCAGGTCTATGGGGAAAGGTCAGGGGGGAGTGGGACTAATTGGATAGCTCTTTCAAAGAGCTGGCACAGGCACAAATCGCCAAATGGCCTCCTTCTGTGCTGTTTGATACTATGATATGGTCCCTATAAAGGCAGTGATGAGCACCTGTGCTTTGCCCCATTTAAATAAAATTCCAAGTCAATTGTGCAGTGAAACATCTCCAACTCTGCACTCTCAAATGATAGAAGGCACTGTCAAGCTCTCTTTATGCACCATTATACTCAACTGCGTAGAAGCACATAACACACCCAGACTGGCTACAAAAGATACCAAACCAAAACTGTGCATCACATACAAATGACAAAAAATCTTTGTGACCTACCATTGTAAAGAACAGCAGAAATCAGGTTTAGGGCTCGTTTCACCACAAAGAGCTCTCTAGAAAGAGGTAACCTTTGATGAAATGCAACCAATCCCTCCCTTTGTGAAATTACACTTAATACTTTCAGCAAATAGAGCTTCCAAATCACTGGGGAATTCCACTCAAACGAACCGACTCTTGATTGAAAGTGAAATAGAAGAATGCTGGAGAGGCTCAGCAGGTCAGACAACATCTGTCAAGAGTGCACAAATCCGCCGATGTTTCAGGTATTAAGCCCTTCCTCAGAAGTGAAAGATATTACAGATAAATAGCGTTTTAAAAAAGGGACAAAACAAAGGAAAGAGGGTATGGAAAAAAGAAGACAATGACCACAGACACAGGAAAAGACAGAGAATGATCTGTATAGTGTCAAGATGGGGATCGGGAAATGGTTAAAGGGCAAAATGATATTCGCAGGAGAAAAATTGAAGCATAATGAGAGGAAGTCAGGGATAAAAGACAAAATAGAGACACTGAGTATGAGAAGAGCTCATGAAGGAAGCATGAAAAACTGGCAAGGCTGAGCAGGCTCTAGCGGCCTGGTGGAGGAAAAAAGGTAGGTTGACACCCAGCTGGTAGGCTATTTGACCCTGGGAGCATCATAGGCGAACCCGATCCTGTCGACACGCGGACACTTTCCAGTAGAGGCCACTGGGCAGGGATCAGGAACAGGACACCAGCCTGCTTTCCCTCCCTCCCCCAGCTGAGGGACATTAAGAGCAATTGTGTCCTCACCGCCAATTTGATTGGGACAATTACTCATTACTGGGGCATCGCCATTCTGTAACATACAGTCACACCTGCAGCTGCACACTTCTACCATTAGATGGAGCTTCCTAAGCCCAGGTCCTTATATCGACACCTACAGCGGCACTAACACACTCGAAGGGAAATTTACTTTGTTCTCACTTTCCATGGGAAAACCAGAGGACATTCTCTAGTGTAAAGGAATTAGATAAGTTGTCAGTTTATTTCAGTTTTATTGTGAGCACCGGTGTGTAACTTAACTTAGTTGTCAGCTGTGGCTCAGTGGGTAGCACTCTTGCCTACTGAGGGCAGTAGGTTGTGTGTTCAAAGTTCCACTTCAGAGACTTATGCACATAATCTAAGCTGACACTCCAGTGCAGCACTGAGGGAGTGCTGCACTGTCAGAGGCGCTGTCTTTCAGATGAGACATTAAACTGAGGCCCTGTCTGCCCTCTCAGATGAACGTAAAAGATCCCATGGCACTATTTTGAAGAAGAGCAGGGCAGTTCTCCCCGGTGTCCTGACCAATATTTATCCCTCAACCAACATCACTAAAATAGATTATCTGGTCATTATCACATTGATGTTTGTGGGACCTTGCTGCACGCAAATTGTCTGCCGCATTTCCCTACATTACAACAGTGAGTACACTTCAGAAGTACTTTATTGGCTGTAGAGCACTTTGGGACGTCCTGAGGTCATGAAAGGTGCCAAAGAAATGCATGTCTTTTCTTTTTAAAAATTGGGCATTGTACCAGCTCAAAAAAAAGTAACTGGTATGGAAATGTGGTCATCAACTGACATCAAATAAAGCTGCACACCTTAGCATGCCATCTTAATGGAGCACACTGAAAGCTGTAGTGACCACGGGGTTGGTGTTCGACTGCACTGTGTGATAGAGGGCTAAATAAGAAACATAAGAAATAGGAGCATGAGTAGGCCATTCGGCTCCTCGAGCCTTCTCCGCCATTCAATAAGACCATGGCTGATCTTCGACCTCAAGTCCACTTTCCAGCCCGATCCCCCCCTTGATTCCCTTGGAATCCAAAAATCTATCACTCTCAGTCTTAAATATATTCCACAGCCTCTGGGGTAGAGAATCCCAAATAGTCACGATCCTCTGAGTGAAGAAATTCCTCCCCATCTCGGTCCTAAATGCCCAGCCGCTTATCCTGAGACTATGCCCCCTAGTTCTAGACTCTTCAGCCAGGGGAAACATCCACTCAGCATTTACCCTGTCAAGCCTTCTTAGAATCTTATATGTTACAATGAGATCACCTCTCATTCTTCTAAACTCCAGAGAGTATTGGTCCATTCTACTCAATCTCTTTTCATAGGACAACGTTCTCATCCCCGGAATCAATCTAGTGAACCTTTGTTGCACCACCTCAAAGGCAAGTATATCCTTCCATAGGTAAGGAGACCAAAATTGCTCACAGTACTCCAGGTGAGGTCTCACCAAAGCGCTGTGCAATTGCAGCAAGACTTCCTTACTCTTGTACTCCAACCCCCTTGTAATAAAGGCCAACATACTATTTGCCTTCCTAATTGCTTGCTGTAACTGTGTCTTAACTTTCTGTGCTTCTTGTACAAGGACACCCAAATCCCTCTGAACACCAACATTTAATAGTTTCTCACCATTTAAAAAATATTCCACTTTTCTATTTTTCCTACCAAAGTGAATAACCTCACATTTCCCCACATTATACTCCATCTGCCACCTTCTTGCCCACTCACTTAACCTGTCTATATCCCTTTGCAGACTCTTTGCGTACTCCTCACAAATAGAGGCATGAGTTACGTCTCCTGGTAGCCAATTAAATAGGAACAGAGGCAAGGGGCCTGCGTAGTTTAACTGACTTCCCAGTAATTTTGTTTGATGTCATATATTGGGAGTCTTAAGCACAGTCATGAACTGCTTCTTGGCTGATGCATGGAAATTGAAAAGCAAAATGATTTTATATAAAAACAATTTATTAATGCATTCTGTTCCAGCACCTGCAGCAAGTTTTCGATATTGTAGTTTACATTTAATTGGCAAGATGATTATTTTGTATTTTGAATGCAAAACCAGTGGCAGGATTTTTTTTAAATGTACCTTACAGCCTGAATTTCACTTTCCTTAGAAATATAGACAGATGTGCCTCACATATTGGCACATATTTAATAAAGACAACCACTATTAACCAGCTGATAACTTGATTATATTTTAGCATTGCTGTGAAGGGTCATAACATTTCATTTCAAAATACATTGAAGATTCCTCGGACAGGTGATCTCTATGGGAAAATCTATTTTAAGTGTCCATGTGTAACCGCAGTACCATTTATGCCAGCAGGTGGTGCTGTGAATGGAAGCAGTTAATATTAATTTATTCAAATGCAAATTAGATAGATTTCTTTCAGAAAATAACATTTTGGGATACAGTATAGGAGTAATTTGGGACATGACGTGTGGCAAGTGTAACGTGCTTGGGAGGAAAAGGGTGACTTTGGACCAATGGTCCTCAAAGCTCTCCACCACTGGGGCTTTTCCTCACCTCATATCTGATCTGTTGTAGACTAGTTGATGGAGATTGATTGTTGTGATCAGTCAACAACTCCATTATCCTTGCATCACGTGACTAGGATGAAAGAAGGCGAACGAGATGGACCTTGGTCTTTTTTCATCCAGCAATTCCTATGTCACATAACATTAGTTCCAAGAACCAGTGGAACTGTAGGAACATAGGAACAGGAGTAGGCCATTCAGCCCCTCGAGCCCGTTCTGCCATTCAATTAGACCATGGCTGATCTGTATCTTAACTCTATCTATTGGCCTAGGTTCCATAACCCTTAATATTCTTGCCTAACAAAAATCAATCAATCTCAGTTTGAAATTTTCAATTGACCCCCAGGCTCAACAGCTTTTTGGAGGCAAGAGTTCCAGATTTCCACTACCCTTTGTGTGAAGAAGTGCTTCCTGACATCACCCTTGAATGGCCTGGCTCTAATTTTAAGGTTATGCCCCCTTGTTCTGGACTCCCCCACCAGAGGAAATAGTTTCTATCTACACTATCAAATCCCTTAATCATCTTAAACACCTCTGTTAGATCACCCCTTAATCTTCTATATTCAAGGGAATACAAGCCTAGTCTATGTGACCTGTCCTCATAATTTAACCCTTTTAGCCCTGGAATCATTCTGCTGAATCTGCGCTGCGCCCCCTGAGGTGCGGTGCCCAGAACTGAATGCGGCACTTACTCACCAATAACCTGCTCACCGATGCTCAGTTTGGGTTCCGCCAGGACCACTTGGCTCCAGACCTCATTACAGCCTTGGTCCAAACATGGACAAAAGAGCTGAATTCCAGAGGTGAGGTGAGAGTGATTGCCCTTGACATCAAGGCAGCATTTGACCGAGAGTGGCACCAAGGAGCCCTAGTAAAATTGAAGTCAATGGGAATCAGGGGGAAAACTCTCCAGTGGCTGGAGTCATACCTAGCACAAAGGAAGATGGTAGTGGTTGTTGGAGGCCAATCATCTCAGCCTCAGGACATTGCTGCAGGGGTTCCTCAGGGCAGTGTCCTAGGCCCAACCATCTTCAGCTGCTTCATCAATTACCTTCCCTTCATCTTAAGGTCAGAAATGGGAATATTCGCTGATTACTGCACAGTGTTCAGTTCCATTCGCAACCCCTCAGATAATGAAGCAGTCCGTGCCCGCATGCAGCAAGACTTGGACAACAACCAGGCTTGGGCTCATAAGTGGCAAGTAACATTTGCGCCAGACAAGTGCCAGGCAATGACCATCTCCAATAATAGAGAGTTTAATCAGCTCCCGTTGACATTCAATGGCATTACCATCGCTGAATCCCCCACCATCAACATCCTGGGGGTCATCATTGACCAGAAACTTAACTGGAACAGCCATATAAATACTGTGGCTACAAGAGCAGGTCCGAGGCTGGGTATTCTGCGGCGAGTGACTCCCCAAAGCCTTTCCACCATCTACAAGGCACAAGTCAGGAGTGTGATGGAATACTCTCCACTTGACTGAGTGGAGCTCCAACAACACTCAAGAAGCTCAACACCATCCAGGATAAAGCAGCCTGCTTGATTGGCATCTCATCCACCACCCTAAACATTCACTCCCTTCACCACTGGCGCACCGTGGCTACAGTGTGTACCATCCACAAGATGCACTGCAGCAACTCGCCAAGGCTTCTTCGACAGCACCTCCCAAACCCAAGACCTCTACCACCTAGAAGGACAAGGGCAGCAGGCACATGGGAACACCACCACCTGCACATTCCCCTCCAACTCACACACCATCCCGACTTTGAAATATATCACCGTTCCTTCATCGTCGCTGGGTCAAAATCCTGGAACTCCCTTCCTAACAGCACTGTGGGAGAACCGTCACCACATGACTGCAGCGGTTGAAGAAAGCGGCTCACCACCACCTTCTCAAGGGCAATTAGGGATGGGCAATAAATACTGGCCTTGCCTACGATGCCCACATCCCATGAATTAATTTTTAAAAAATTAAAATGTGGGGGTCTCACTAGAGCTCCATACAGGTGTAACATAACTTCCATCCCTTTATATTCCAGCTCTTTTGAGATAAAGGCCAACTTTCCATTAGCCTTTTAAATTATTTTTTGTACCTGTCCACTTGCTTTTAGTGATTTCTCTACTTGGACCCCTAAAATCTCTCCGCTCATCCTCAGTTCCTAGCTTCTCACCATTTAGGAAATACTCTGATCTATCTTTCCTAGGTCCAAAGTGGATGAACTCACACTTCCCCACACTGAACTCCATCTACCACAGTTTTGCCCACTCACTTAATCTCTCAATGTCCCTTTGCAACTTTCTACTCCCATCTACACTATTTATTGTGCCACCTAACTTAGTGCCATTAGCAAACTTAGATATACAGCTCTGTATTTCTTCATCCAAGTCATTTATAAATATAGTGAAAAGCTGAGGCCCCAGTACTGATCCCTGGGGGACACCACTAGTCACATCCTGCCAATTTGAGTAAGTACCCATTATCCCTACTCTCTGTCTCCTACTTTCTAACCAATTCCCCATCCAAGCCAATAGGTTGCCTCCAATTCTATGCGCTCTCATTTTTAACAGTCTTTTATGTGGAACCTTGTCGACTGCCTTCTGGAAGTCCATATAAATAACATCCATAGTCACTCATTTATCTACAAGTTAGTTACCTCCTTAAAAATTTCAACTAGGTTCATTAGACATGACTTACCCTTTACCTTCTCTGATCAGCTCATATTTGTCCAAATGCTCAGTCACTCTGTCCCTAATAACAGATTCTAGTAACTTCCCCACAACTGATGATAGATTAATAGGCCTATAACTTCCTAGTTTATCTCTCTTACCTTTCTTAAATAGTGGAGTGACTTTGGCAATTTTCTATCCAAGGCCACAATTCCTGACTGGAGAGAGTTTTTGGAAGATCATGACTAACACATCAACAATTTCCTCGCCTACTTCTTTTAATTCCCTGGGGTGGAAACCATCAGGTCCTGGAGATTTGTCTATCTTTAACCTCATTAGTTTCTGTATCACCATTTATTTTACTTGCATTGAATCTAGTTAGTACCTGCCCTCGATTTATTTTTAGTTTTCCTTCTATCTCTGGTATTTTATCCTCATCCTCTACTGTGAAGACAGATACAAAGTAGCTATTTAGTAAGTCTGCCATTTCCTGATTTCTGTGCTGTGCACACTCCGACCAGTTATATCCTAAAATGGCAATCGGAGTCCTAATTTGCATCTTTAAAGGGGCCTACCATCTGAACCAAGCAGACACAGTGATAAACCCCTATGAAAGTCGCAGCGGGCCAATCGACAGGGTTAGCGGCACTTTTCCTGCATGGAAACCAATTTTCCCACTGCTGCAGCTTAGACTTAAAAACAACAGGCTCTAAGTGGCCTGGCAGCAGCGTGAGTTATTGCTCCAAGATCGGCTTTAAACTCCCAGTTGTTAAAAATGTATTACTGTTGCAAAGATTAAATGACTAAGATCTTTGAGTACCCACTTCCTGCACCTGGGATTTTAATTTTAATATTGCCGCACCATATGCCTATTCAATTTATGAGATCGTTTTCAGAATCTAAATGAACCCTTCTCTGTTTGTTCACAGTGCTCAATCTCATCAAAGCTACTATCCCAACAAACATATCTTTTTAATAACTCTAATTTGTTTATTAATTACTATTGTTTCAATCGGTTTGGAGTAAATTGATGTACAAACACCTCAAAAACATTTCAAGCTATCTACTTAAGAGAAAAATCCACGTTAATCTTTACTGTCCGCAAAGAATGTTATGGCACAGAAACAAGCCGTTTGGTTCATCATGTCTGCACTAGTGGTTTTTAACCACACAAGTCGTTTAGTCTAATTACACTCGATCCCCATAGTCTTAATATTCCTCTTTTCAAACAGCTAATTCCTTTTTAAAAAGAATTTGTGGACTCTGTTTCAACAACAGTTTGTGGCAGAGAATTGTATGTCTTAACCACCATCTGTGCAATTACATTTTATTTCTAATCTCCCCCATTCATTCTTAAATTTGTGCCCTCTTGTTACTGTCTTACTGGCCACAGTCACTATTTACCTTTTCGGAACTCTGCATAATCTTGAAGGCCTCTATTTGACAGTCCCTAACTTCTCAAGTCTCGCTTTGTAACTGTAGCTCCGCATCCTTGACAAAGGCCTTTGGTGCTGTAAGCAGACAGGACTGTGGAAGCTTCTCGCCAAGTTTGGCTGTCCCGACAAACTCATCAAAATGATTCAACAGCTACAAGACATGATGTCCAAAGAATGCTAATGGGATGGTATCTGATGCTTTCTCCATCACCAGACTCAAACAACGGCTTGTTCTGGCACCGACCTTGTTTGACCTGCTGAAAGAAGCCAAGTCAGACTCCAAGAAAGAGTGTACATGTAGTTCAGGACAGATACAGAGTCATTCAACTAACACTGACTGCCTGCACAGCTTTTGGCTTTCTGTAGAACAGTATTTAAGGCAGTTATCCAGGCATCTCTTGCTGTGAGACGTCGCATTAGAGTCTTGGAATCGTTCCACCTACAAAATCATGAACAACAGATGGCAAGGCAAGATTCCAAACACTGTCCTGACATATGCTGGCTTGTCAGGAATCAAGGCTGTACTAAATCAAAGTTCAACTTTGAGTATGTCTGATGACAGGCTCCCCAAGACTGCCTACTATTTTTTTTTCAATTCATTGACGGGATGTGGACATCGCTAGCAAGGCTGACATTTCTTGCCCATCCCTAGTTGATTTGACTGAGTGACTTGCTAGTCCACTTCAGAAGGCAGTGAAGAGTCAACCACATTGGTATGGGACTGGAGTCACATATAGGCCAGATTGGGCAAGGACAGCAGGTTTCCTTCCCTAATTTGCTTTGATAGCTTCATGGTCACTTTTACTGATACCAGCTTTTTTATTTCCAGATTTTTTTTTCAAAACAGAATTCAAATTCTCAAACTACCAGGGTGGGATTTGAACTCAAGTTCTCTAGATTACTAGTCTAGTAACATAACCACTGTACCCAATAGTTGTTATGCCTAGCTAAAAGAAGGCAAATGAAGCCCTGTTGTTTTAAGGACATGTTTAAAAGAACCATTAGGAATTGAGATCAATATAAGATGCAGGGAACAGCTTGCTACCAACAGGCCCTGGAATTCACACATGAGGCAGGCTGTTAGAGCAGAGGCTATATTGCTTTCATTGTTTAGCAATCTACCAGAGCTGGTTTGTTCAGTTTTTTTTCAGCATCTGGGATCCAGTGATCGTTGTATTAATAGGTTTGACATTGTTGTCAAAACTAAAACCAAAAACAATTGGGTAGGACAGGACTTTAGTGAACAGGCTGTGGAGCTACGATGAAGAAAGAGAATAGGCTGCATATAGTGATACCACAAGTCCCAGCCAGAATGGAGATGTTTGGGTAATTTCCCCGTCAAACATGCCTGGTGACCGCACAGCTGTCAGTGACTGGGATTGATTTTATGCACATAATTTGTATTATGTAACTATCCTCCACTCACTGCAATTTGCTGGTGAAATAATCCTGCTTTTATTAGGGGACTTTGCTGTAGTTCGAAGCCACTCTATTTAAATAGACTCTATTTGCTGAGTAAATAGACTCTGTTTGCTGTAAGTCCCGCCCCACCTCCACCTCATTGGCTGACACAGTGGTGTCAATACTCACTTCGAAGAAAGTAACTGAGTGACTGAAACACTCAGCAGCTCTCACTCGAGTGACTGGAGGTTGTAATCCTTCTTGGACCAACTGGCTAGGATACAGATGGGAGAGCTTGTACCATCTCATGATATTAGAAGCCTTCAAATTGGACTTCAGCCACAGAAGAATCACATTGGAATTGGCTGCCCCTGCTCAAGATAATGGAGTCTTGTTTAGGTGATGTAAGAATATCAAAACACATACAAGATAAAGTCATGAAACTAGATTCTTCCACAGATCCATATACAAAAACTCTTTGCAATAGGGCCAGTAAAAATGGGACGGGATCCCACCTTAAACAGGTTCCACGTCAAATTCCTGACCCCCCCTCCCCCCTCCCCCCCCCCCACTCCTCCTCCCCCCCCCCCCCCACAGGTGGAAATGGGATCTCCTGCCCTCTTCAGCCCAAAGAATTTCAGACCCTGTGTGTTGTGGAGGATGGGTCACTGAAAGGAACTCCATAATTTTAAGTACCTGACAAAGAGGTGAGAGAAGGGTCATTCTTCAGATGACAGGAGTGATGTGGTTTATCTATATCCATTCATATAAATTTCACGTATCACCCTGTTCTGATGAAGGGAGATACCTGAAACTTTAACACTTTTTCTTTCACCATAGATGCTGCCCAATCTGCTGAGTTTTTCCAGCATTTTCTGTTTTCGTAAAGAAAGTCGAAGGGCTGCCTTTTCCCATGTTTACGACTGTTTTAAAGACTAAAGGTATCCAATCTTGAAAATATATCCTCTTTTGAAAACACGCAAATTGGTTGAATTGCTGAGAAAGCCGTTGATGAATAAACGGGGTAGACCTTGAGTTTGTGCGATGGTGTAACACGGGCTGCCGATTCGCTATCGCCCGTTTTTACACCATTGCACAAAGTCAAGATCAGCTCCAATGTCTCCACCATTCCTTAATTTTATGACCTGACTCATTCCTCCTAAGCCATTACTTCCTGTCAAAACGTCTTAAGCATGGACACCAGAGGGCAGCCTAGGATATGCGTCTAGGCTTGAATAAGGCTATTTCTCTGACAAGTTGCAGGATGGAAGCATTCAAGCATTGTTTGGATCTGTACCCATTGTCAGCAATATAGACCTCTAGAACCAGAAAACTTATCAGTAAGATCTCAGGTCTAAAAATCTTGCTACATGTTAAGATTAAAAGCAAGGCAAATTTTAAGATAGGGTTATGAGATCAGCCACATTCCTTTGAACTGCATTGATGTTCAGATGTAAAATGAGTCAGGACATAATCCCAGGCTTCTGTTGGGATGGAATCGATCAGTCACTGGAACGTGTCTGACGCATTTTGTGCCCCAAAGGGGATGACCATAAGGTGGTTCAACCCTGAGGGTGTGGTAAAGTCAGAGTGCAATTGGGTTCTTGTGCTCAACAGTGCCCACTAGTAATCTATCGTCAGGTCAAGAGTTGTAAGATACTTCACACCCCTTAGCCTGGAGATCTTTTCTGCTGAATCTATGGAGCAGCAGCAGAACGACTACCTCCCGTTTCACAGATGCAGCTGCTACTTTGGGAAGTTGGAAAAAGGAGGCTAGCCCCAATCGGCACACCAGGTCACCGTGCCCACAGCACAGTGATTCGGATTGCGTGGGAGGAAAGCAAATATCGTGCCCCAACACCCAGAGGACCTGGGAACAGATGAGGAAGAAGAACGTGCCATCCTGAAAAGAATCTGCCAAAGTAAGGCCACACAACTTTCCTCTATACCAAGTAGATGGGTAAAGCACCCATGCTCAAAGAGTTTCCTCTCGACCTGTAACACCTCAATTGTGGCTGTATGCAAAGCCATCAGACAATCTCATGAGTTGTTTATGGTTTTACATAACTGTCCATACTGAAGCAGGGTACACCGTCCAACTGCAACTTAAAACTGGATTTATTCCTACATGTAAATCTTCAAAGGTGTACCCAGAAAGAAGCAAAGAAAGACTTGCATTTATATAGCGCCTTTCACAACCCCAGGACATTCCAAAGTGCTTTGCAACCAATTAAGTACTTTTGAAATGTACTCACTGTTGTAATATAGGAAATGCGGCAGACAATTTGCATACTGGGAGAACTCCACTGCTCTTCTTCAAATAGTGCCATGGAATCTTTTACGTTCATCTGAGAGGACAGGCAAGGCATTGGTTGAATGTCTTATCCAAAAGTCGGCACCTCCAACAGCGCAGCACTGCCTTCAGTACAGCACTGGAGTGTCAGCCTGGATTATTGTGCTGAAGTCTCTTGAGTGGGATTTGAACCCACAACCTTCTAACTGAGAGTGTTACCAACTAAGCCACAGCTAATACCAGAAAGCAGCCTTCCTAGAAAGCCTAGGTGCACGACGCATCTTCACCAGCTCACGTGCACGCCACACAATGGGAATAGGTGAAGGATGGGCACATGGTGTCACGCTACATGACCTTCAAACTTCCAACAACTCATAGCTACTTTCTGGAGAAGGCAGTATATAGCTGGAGGGGAAAAACCCGCACAGGACAAATAATAACTATTTTCAGCCCCGAGTCCCTTCGAGGAGGCAATGCTGGAAATCAAAGGGACTGATAACGTAGAGGCAGTGTGGAAGGGTAAAGCTGTAGGCCGGTCCCCATCTCAGGGTTAATACCATCCCTTTCCTGTTATTTTTCTTCTCTTGGGTCATTCACAGGTAGGCACCGTGATACGTTGCATATTGACACATGAGCACTGTTTGAAGGGGTGTCTCACAGCCAGAGCATGTCGTTTGCATCAAATTCCACATCGAATAATTTGTGCGAGAGCGCTTTAGACCAACCTGAAAGTAACACACTGTGCGAGTCGAGCAGGGAACCGGCAAAATGGATGCCCAACCACTTTCCAAGCTCTTGCACACCCATACTACCCTGGCAGGAATGATCCAACCAATCACAAACTCTGTTTTATGTAGTGCTTTTAATGTAGCAAAGATCCCAAGCTGCTTCAAAAAGGAGTAAGGGGGTAAGGGCAACAGACACAAAGCAGGAGGAAGGAGACAAGTCAGGTGATATTGCAGAGGTAGGTTTTGCAAAGGCTTTTGAAGGTAGGGAAGAGATCTAGCAGGGGATTGGGAAGAACTTAGTGAGGATATTCCTCCATTGGTGGGGAGCAGTATACACACCAGAAAATAAATCTCCTACATGTTGTACATCTCTGAAATTCCCACTACACCACTGTCTGGGATAGAAAAGAAAGAACTTGCATTTATACAGTGCCTTTCATGACCTCAGGACATCTCAAAGCACTTTGCAGTCAATTAAGTACTTTTTGAAGTGTAGTCACCGTTGTAATGTAGAAAACACGGCAGCCAATTTGCGCACAGCAAGTTCCCACAACAACCACGAGGTAAATGACCAGATCATCTGTTTTAGGTGTTGGTCGTGTGTCTGGGAAAGGGATGGGATAAGTGAAGCTTCGACCGCTGCTATTCATCTGGTGGATCTGGTGGGTTGACGCAGAATGTTGTAGTGCGGTTGCTGTTGCATTCCTCGTGTGGTCACAGAGGCCTGGGCCAAGCAGCAGCAACTCTTGTGTTGCTGTCCCAGACATGATCTCCTGTTAGTATGTGTCTGAATTGGACCACCCAGGCAGCACCCAAAAGAAAGCAACAGAAACGTTCTGATCAATTACAATAGGAGAGGAAAAAAAACGATGCCCATTTTGCATTTTAATATTTAGGCGACATGTTCTTTAGAAGCCCCGCAGCAGTTTCAATACATATGTCTCTGAGAATCTTTTATCTTTGAGCAAAATTGTTTTATTAATGTTATCTCCGTGCTTTACAGCTGTTATTTCCCGTCTAATTTAAACAAATTATTTTCTCTGGATCTATCCCTGGCAGATACAGCAACATGTTCCCAGGACTCTGCACACAGTCACCTGACTTTTTCCGCAAATCTTTTCACCAAAGAAAATGATGGGTCCCCTTTGGGAGGGTTTAATAAGGCAGTTAGTTGGTTCACAGAGACAAAAAGCAAAAAAATCTGGCCGCTGAAAATCTGAAATAAAAACAGAAGTTGCAGGATTTACACAGACGGGAAAGATTGGAGCTTTAGAAGAAGATTCATGGTCAGGGGCAGGAACATTGGAACAGGAGGAGGCCCTCAGGACCTGCTCCACTATTTAATTAGTCATGGCAGCTCTCCATCTTTTTAATCCTGATTCCCTACCATTTCTTTCTATCCCTTAATACCTTTGCTTCCCAAGTATCAATCTCCATATTAAACATATCAATTTATTCTGCATCTATAGCCACCATATTCTCACAACCCTGTGTGCGTGTGTGTGAAGAAATTTATTCTGGATTTGCTTTTAACCAGCTTGGCTTGAATTTTAAGATTTTGTCCTCTTGTTTTGGATCCCTCCACTTCACTGTTTTTCAAGCCACGTGTTGTTGGCCAAACTGCTTTTCCCCAGTGGGGAGGAATCCTGAAATTAGTACACTTGCAGTCCTGTTCTTCAATCTAACTGCTCAATCTCCCATTGCAAGACCTCCATTCTATTTTGTTCCTAAATTATTGGTTGCCATGTGAAGCTTGACTTAGAATCATAGAATGATACAACACAGAAGGAGACCATTCGGCCCATTGTGTTTGTGCTGGCTCTTTGAATGAGCTATCCAATTAGTCCCACTCCCCTGCCCTTTCCCCAGAGCCCTGCAAATTTTTCCCCTTCAAGTATTTATCCAATTCCCTTTTGAAAGTTATTATTGAATCTGCTTCCACCACCCTTTCAGTCAGTGCATTCATAGGAACATAAGAACAGGAGTAGGCCATTTGGCCTCTTGAGCCTGTTCCACCATTCATTTAGATCTTGACTGATCTGTATATTAACTCCATCTATCCGCTTTGGTTCTGTAACCCTTAATACCTGTGCCTAACTAAAATCTGTCAATCTCAATTTTGACATTTTCAATTGAGCCCTTAGTCTCGACAGTTTTTTGGGGCAGAGAGTTCCAGATTTCCATTACCATCTGTGTGATGAAGTGCTTCCTGATGTCACCCATGAATGGCCCCTTTATCTGGACTCCCCCACCAGAGGAATACTTTCTCTCTAGCTACCCTATCAAATCCTTTAATCATCTTAAACACCTCAATTAGATTCAAGGGAATATAAGCCTTGTCTATGCAACCTGTCCTTGTAATTTAACCCTTTTAGCCCCAGTATCATTCTGGTGAATCTGCGCTGCACCTACTCCAAGGCCAATATAGCCTTCCTGAGGTGCGGTGCCCAGAACTGAACGCAGTACTCCAGATGGGGTCTAACCAGAGCTCTGTACAGCTGTAACATAACTTCCACCCCTTTGTGTTCCAGCCCTCTTGAGATAAAGGCCAACATTCCATTAGTCTTTATTTTTTGTACCTGTCCCCCAGCTTTTAGTGATTTCTGTACTCGGACCCCATAATCTCTCTGCTCCTCCACAGTTCCTAGCTTCTCACCATTTAGAAAATGCTCTGATCTATCTTTCCTAGGTCCAAAGTGGATGACCTCACACTTCCCCACACTGAACTCCATCTGCCACAGTTTTGCCCATTCACTTAATCTCTCAATGTCCCTTTGCAACTTTCTGCTCCCATCTCACTATTTACTGTGCCACCTAACTTAGCGTCATCAGCAAACTTAGATATACGGCACTCTATTCCTTCATCTAAGTCATTTATAAATATAGTGAAAAGCTAGTTCATCCTGTCAATTTGAGTTCATACCCACCGTTTCCTACCTCATAACCAAGTCCCTATCCAAGCCAATAGGTTACCAGACATTATTCCAGATCATAACAAGACTTCTGACTTCTCCTCCTTTTCTACCCAGTCCGTGAGATCCCAGCTGTTGCTCACGTCCGTTGACTTTCAGTTCCAGTGAGTCCTCCAGAAGACCTCTGTAACCAAGATAATTAGGTAGGAGGAATATTCTATGGCTCTATAAGATCATCTCTTAGCCGTCTTCTTTCCAGGCTGAGAGTTTCCTCATAACTGCTTTGAAACTGGGGATCAGCCTTGTGGCTCTTCCCTGAACTGCCTCCAGTGCTTGAATGTCTCTCTGGTCTCTGACCAGCACTGCACGCAGTGTTCAATGCATGGTTTGACGAAAGTTGGATAATTACCGCACACCAAATCCGGTTCACCCATCACCCCTGTGCTCACTGACCTACTTTGGCTCCTGGTCCACCAATACCTCAAATTTAAAATTCTCATCCTTGTGTTGAAATCCTTTCTTGGCCTCGCCCCTCCCTATCTCTGTAACCTCCTCCAGCCCTACAACCCTCTGAGAACTCTGCATTCCTCCAATTCTGGCCTCTTGTGCGTCCCTGACTTCCTTCACTTCACCAGTGGCAGCTGTGCCTTCAGCCATCTATGCCCCAAGCGCTGGAATTCTCTCCCTAAACCTCTCCGCCTCCCTATCCTCCATTAAGACATTCCTTAAGACTTACCTCTCAATGGTCCTAATGTCTCCTTCTTTGGCTCGGTATCAATTTTTGTCCAATTACGCTCCTGTGAAGCATCTTGGGACATTTTACTATGTTAAAGGCTCTATATAAATGAAAGTTGTTGTTTGACATATTCCGCCATTTTGGTGTAGTTCAACATCCTGTTGGTTTCTGTTGTCCTGGATGTTTTTAGCACCTTAGTCATAACATGTTTCACTTTCAGTGGCACTGCATGAAAGAAGGCATGCCTGGAGGATCTGCCAGAAGCAGAAAATTTACACGAACGCATCGTAACTGAATAGCTTTACTGTCCTTCGCCTCTATGTGCTTGATAGAAAACAAGTATCTTCTAACCTGGGTGTGTTGGAATAAACAAACCAGTATTGTATTGTTGGTACCACGGCTAAAAAGTAACAGGTTGTGACAAAATGCAGTGTTTTGCGTTTTACTTGTTTGTTTCCTCTTTAGTTAGGATATCTTCCGGGTTAAAGCTCGATTCACTTTAATAACTCAGTCTGTTTGAGGCACAACAGCTCAGGAAGCAGAGAGACATGTAAATATAAACACCTTCAATTGCATTCTTGTTTACCTGTTGGTTTAACTAGTTCATTTTAAAGGGGCTGTCACAAATATGTGATAGTTGGATTGTTCCAGGAACTGTTAGGTAGACGGTAGTCCATCATGGGCTGCTTGATTGGGTATATTTGCATATGTTTTTGGCAACCTGGAGACTTAAATTGGGCAGAATCTTCCTTTAATCAGCTTGGAGAGTGTGAAACTCAGCCATTATCGGTGACATTCTGTGGGTTTTTTTTCATCCTTGCTTTCAAATCCCTCCATGGTCTCGCCCCTCCCTATCTCTGCAACCTCCTCCAACAACAACAACAACCTGTCCTACAACCCTCCAACATCACTGCTTTCCTCCAATTCCGGCCTCTTGCGCACCCCCGATTTCACCATTGGTGGCCGTGCCTTCAGCTGCCTAGGCTTTAAGCTCTGGAATTCCCTCCCTAAACCTCTCCACCTCTCTCCTCCTTTAAGACTGTCCTTAAAATCTACCTCATTGACCAAGCTTTTTGTCACCTGTCCTAATATCTCCTTATGTGGCTGGGTGTCAAATTTTGTTTGATAATTACTTCTATGAAGCACGTTGGGATGTTTTACTATGTTGAAGACGCTATATGAATTCAAGTCGTTTGACAGCCTGATGCAAGGTATGCATTTGATTTTCTTTTTTAGGAAGTACGTTCCATACTGAGTTGCCCAATTCAGAGGTCCTAAGGAAACCATCAGAGAGAAGGGCAGAAGGCTCTCTAATTCAGCAGTGACTTCCTCACCCTCACCCTGGACAGCCTCCATTCTTCAACCCTTCATAGACTTGGGCTCATCGAAAACTCTGCTGCCCTACCCTAACTCATCACATGTCCCGTTCACCCATCACCCCTGTGCTTCCCAGTCCGGCAATGCTTCGATTTTAAAATTCTCATAGTTTTCAAATCCCATCATGGCCTCGTCCCTCCCTATCTCTCTAACCTCCTCCACCCCTACAACTCTCAGAGAACTCTGCATTCCTCCAATTCTGGCCTCTTGTGCATCCCCGATTTCCTGCACCTCACCATTACCGGCTGTGCCTTTAGCTGTCTAGGCCCTATGCTCTGGTATTCCCTCCCTAAACCTCTCCACCTCTCTTTCCTCCTTTAAGATGCTCCTTCGAACCTACCTCTTTGACCAAGCTTTTGGTCACTTGTCTTAATATCTCCTTATGTGGCTCGGAGTCAGCTTTTGTCTGATAACGTTCCTGTGAAGCGCCTTGGGACGTTTTACTATGTTAAAGGCGCTACATAAATGCAAGTTGTTGTAATGTAATGCTCAAGAGTTTTGCTTCAAGTCCAGTTTTACAATGCGTAGGAGATGTGACTGTTATTTTCTATATTCTGAGGACAAATAGTTAAGTTCTGTCTGTTACTTTAAATCTGCTATTGGTCTTCACTACCACTTGTCTATTTACCGTTAATAAATCTGTTTGGTAATTTATAGTCAAAGACGTGGTCTGAGTTCCATCGCTTTCCAAAGTCAAAGAGATCACAAAAGAACTTGAGATGTACTCAATAAGACGATTACAATAGCAAGGGTTTCTGATCGGCCCCCCCGGGCTCGCGACAATGACCCAGATATTGGGCGTGCAGAGCTACACTCCAGTTTAGAGGGAGCGAGGGCTGGCTTATAGGAGTGGGCTCTGCAGCTAAGCATAAAGGTGGTTTCTGAGGTAATAGTCTCTAATCTGCTCTCCCCTTCTACTCACAGTGTCTTCTAATACACATTTGATATGCAAATTGAGGAATAGGAGTGTTAGGTCCTCGCATGTACCCTCGCATTTATCATGTGTCAGCCTTGGCTTAGTGGTAGCACTCTTGCCTCTGGATCAGAAGGTTATGAGTTCGTCTCACTCCAGACACTGGAGCACATAATCTAGGCTGACATTTCAGTGCAGTACTGAGGGAACGCTGCACTTTCGGAGGTGCTGTCTTTTGGTTGAGACATTAAATCGAGGCCCTGTCTGCTCTCTCAGGTGGATGTAAAATATCCCATGACACTATTTCGAAGAACAGGGGAGTTCTTTCCGGTGTTCTGGCCAATATTTATCGCTCAACCATCACCTAAAACAAATTATCTGGTCATTTATCTCATTGCTGTTTGTGGGATCTTGCTGTGTGTAAATTTGTTGCCACGTTTCCTGCATTACAACAGTGACTACGATTCAGAAAGGTACTTCATTGGCTGCAAAGCATTTTGGGACATTCTGAGGTCATGAAAGGCCCAAGAACTGGTAAACATGAAACAAAGCAATTCGGAGCTTTATGTGAATTACCACAACGTGATTGTCTGAAAATGTTTAATGCCTCATCACTTGGAACATAGGAACTGCGAGATGAAAAAAGACCAAGGTCCATCTAGGTCACCTCTTACCTTACTGGTAGTCGCATGATACAATGATAATGGAGTTATTGACTAATCATAGCAATCAATTCCTACCAATTAGTCTACAACAGACCCAGATGTGCGCAAATTGGCTGCCACATTTCCCTACATTACAACAGTGGCTATACCTCAAAAGTATTTCTTGCATTTTGGGACGTCCTGAGGTCGTGAAATAGGCTATATAAATGCAAGTTCTTTGCTTTCTATTACGATCAGCACTGGTACAAAATGACACAATGATTTTGTTTTGAAAGAATTGCGTTGGTATGCAGTATGTATTAAGGGTTTCACTTCGATTTTACTATTGTAAACCAACAGAACAGGGTTAACAGCAGTCATGTACATGTGTGATATCAGAAAGGAAACTTCAATAATTACACATGCAACTGAATTCATACCAATTCATAGTGCTGAATTAAAGGATTCACCAGGCTCAGCTCTTAATTAGGACACTGCATTGGGTTTTGTTGTCTTGTTGTATGAACATTGCTAATCATAAAAGACATTCCATGTGCATTAATTTAAACACAAACAGCCCTAATGTAACTCTGCATACCATTTTAAAAGCAAAAGAAACGGAAAGCAATTGAACAGATTGGTGCCTGATAGCGAGTCCTTATAGACTATCAAATGAGAGGTTGTACTGAAGTTATACATCATTCAAATCTACACACAAAGAGAGTACACGGGTGAACGAATGAACAGTTTCACAATCTGAGGGACATTGTACATTTATGAGATTAAATGCAAACACTTTGTAAATTAAGGAAACAGAATCAACATGGTTTGTAGGAAAATTCAACAATGCCAGGGCAGATCTTATGGAATATCCCATGCAATCTCCAGCCTCCTTTAAATCTGGTCGGTTAATCAATAAACATCACCAAATTATTATCAGCAGTGGAATAGGCTGCAGAGAGTGAATAGAGGGATAGGGTCAAGTGATTGAACTGTAGGATAGGGTCCAGATATCGAATGGTGGGATTGGGTCCAGCTATCGAACGGTGGGATTGGGTCCAGCTATCGAACGGTGGGATTGGGTCCAGATATCGAACGGTGGGATTGGGTCCAGATATCGAACGGTGGGATTGGGTCCAGATATCGAACGGTGGGATAGGGTCCTGTGATTGAACTGTAGGATAGGGTCCTGTGATTGAACTGTAGGATAGGGTCCTGTGATTGAACTGTAGGATAGGGTCCTGTGATCGAACACTGAGTCGGGGTCTAGTGTTTGAACAGTGGAATAGGGTCCTGTGGTTGAAAAGACAGTTGGGGCCCAGTGATTGAACAGAGACTCAGGGTCTAGTGTTTGAAAAGTGGGATATGGTCCGGCGATTGAACAGTGGGATAGGATACAGAGATTGAACAGTGAAATTAGGTCCAGAGATTGAACAGAGGGGTAGGGTCCAGAGATCGAACAGTGAGTCAGAGTCTATTGATTGTACAGTGGGATAGGGTCCAGTGATTGAACAGTGGGAAAGGGTCCAAAGATCGAATGGTGGGATAGGGTCCACTGTTTGAACTGTAGGATAGGGTCCTGTGATCGAACAATGAGTTGGGTTTTAGTGTTTAAACAGTGAGATATGGTCCTTTGATTGAACAATGAATCTGGGTCCGGGGATTGAACAGTGGGATAGGATCCAATGATTGAACAGTGGGATAGGGTCCAATGATTGAACAGTGGGATAGGGTCCAGTGTTTGAACAGTGGGATAGGGTCCAGTGTTTGAACAGTGGGATAGGGTCCAGTGTTTGAACAGTGGGATAGGGTCCAGTGTTTGAACAGTGGGATAGGGTCCAGTGTTTGAACAGTGGGATAGGGTCCAGTGTTTGAACAGTGGGATAGGGTCCAATGATTGAACAGTGGGATAGGGTCCAGTGTTTGAACAGTGGGATAGGGTCCAATTATTGAACAGTGGGATAGGGTCCAATGGTTGAACAGTGGGATAGGGTCCTGTGATTGAAAAGCGAGTTGGGGTCCAGATATTGAACAGTGACTCAGTGTCTAGTCTTTGAAAAGTGGGAGAGGGTCCTGTGATTGAACAGTGGGATAGGGTCCAGTGATTGAACAGTGGGATAGAGTCCACTGTTTGAACTGTAGGATAGGGTCCTGTGATCGAACAATGAGTTGGGTTTTAGTGTTTAAACAGTGAGATATGGTCCTTTGATTGAACAATGAATCTGGGTCCGGGGATTGAACAGTGGGATAGGGTCCAATGGTTGAACAGTGGGATAGGATCCAATGGTTGAACAGTGGGATAGGGTCCAATGGTTGAACAGTGGGATAGGGTCCAATGATTGAACAGTGGGATAGGGTCCAATGATTGAACAGTGGGATAGGGTCCAATGGTTGAACAGTGGGATAGGGTCCAATGGTTGAACAGTGGGATAGGATCCAATGGTTGAACAGTGGGATAGGATCCAATGGTTGAACAGTGGGATAGGATCCAATGGTTGAACAGTGGGATAGGGTCCAATGATTGAACAGTGGGATAGGGTCCAATGATTGAACAGTGGGATAGGGTCCAATGGTTGAACAGTGGGATAGGGTCCAATGGTTGAACAGTGGGATAGGATCCAATGGTTGAACAGTGGGATAGGGTCCAATGGTTGAACAGTGGGATAGGGTCCAGTGTTTGAACAGTGGGATAGGGTCCATTGGTTGAACAGTGGGATAGGGTCCAGTGGTTGAACAGTGGGATAGGGTCCAGTGGTTGAACAGTGGGATAGGGTCCAGTGGTTGAACAGTGGGATAGGGTCCAGTGGTTGAACAGTGGGATAGGGTCCAGTGGTTGAACAGTGGGATAGGGTCCAGTGGTTGAACAGTGGGATAGGGTCCAGTGGTTGAACAGTGGGATAGGGTCCAGTGGTTGAACAGTGGGATAGGGTCCAGTGGTTGAACAGTGGGATAGGGTCCTGTGATTGAAAAGCGAGTTGGGGTCCAGATATTGAACAGTGACTCAGTATCTAGTCTTTGAAAAGTGGGAGAGGGTCCTGTTATCGAACAGTGGAATAGGGTCCAATGATTGAACAGTGGGATAGGGTCCAATGATTGAACAGTGGGATAGGGTCCAGAGATTGAAGAGTGGGAAGGGGTCCAAAGATCGAATGCTGGGATAAATTCCAGTGATTAAACATTGGGATAGAGTCCATTGTTTGAACTGTAGGATAAGGTCCTGTGATCGAACAATAAATTGGGGTTTAGTGTTTAAAAAGTGAGATAGGGGCCTTTGATTGAATAAAGTATCTGGGTCCAGGGATCGAACAGTGGGATAGGGTCCAGTGATTGAACTATGAGTCAGGGTCCAGTGATTGAACTGTGGGATAGGGTCCAGAGATTGAATCGTGGGTCAGGGTCCTGTGATTGAATAGTGGGATAGGGTCCAGAGATTGAACAGTGGGATAGGGTCCAGAGATTGAACAGTGGGATAGGGTCCAGAGGTTGAACAGTGGGCTAGGATCCTGTGATTGAAAAGCGAGTCGGGGTCCAGAGATTGAACAGTGACTCAGGGTCTAGTCTTTGAAAAGTGGGAGAGGCTTCTGTGATTGAACAATGGGATAGACTCCAGTGACTAAACAGTGAGTCAAAGTCCATTGATTGTACCGTGGGATAGGGTCCAGTGATTAAACATTGGGATAGGGTCCACTGTTTGGACTGTAGGATAGGGTCCTGTGATTGAGCAATGAGTTGGGGTTTAGTGTTTAAATGGTGAGATAGGGGCCTGTGATTGATCAGTGAATCTGGGTCCGGGGATCGAACAGTGAGATAGGGTCCATAAATTGAACAGCGTGTCAGGTTCCAGTGATTGAACAGTGGGATAGGGTCCAGAGATCGAACAGTGAGTAAGGATCCAATGATTGAACAGTGGTATAGGATCCAGTGATTGACCAGTGAGTGAGGGTCCAGTGATCAAACAATGTGTCAGGATCCAGTGTTTGAACAGTGTTATCGGATCCAGTGATTGAATAGTGACTCAGGGTCTAGTGTTTGAACAGTGAGATAGGGTCCTGTGATTGAACACTGAGATAGGGTCTAGAGATCGAACTGTGGGATAGGTCCAGTGATTGAACAGTGGGATAGGGGCCTATGATTGATCAATGAGTCAGGGTCCAGAGATTGAACAGTGAATCTGGGTCCGGTGATCGAATAGTGGGATGGAGTACACTGATTGAACAGTGAGATGGGGTCCAGTGATTGAACAGTGAGATGGGGTCCAGTGATTGAACAGTGAGATGGGGTCCAGTGATTGAACAGTGAGATGGGGTCCAGTGATTAAACAGTGAGATGGGGTCCAGTGATTCAACAGCAAGTCAGGGTCCAGCGATTGACCAGTGGGATTGGGTCCTGTGTTTGAACAGTGGAGTATGGCCAGTGGTTGAACAGTGGGATAGGGACCAGTGAATTAACAGTGAGTCAGGGTCCAGCGATTGACCAGTGGGATTGGGTCCTGTGTTTGAACAGTGGAGTATGGCCAGTGGTTGAACAGTGGGATAAGGACCAGTGAATTAACAGTGAGTCAGGGTCCAGTGATTGAACAGTGGGATATAGTCCAGTGATTGAGCAGTGAGTCAGGGTCCAGAGATCGAACAGTGGGATAGGGTCCAGAGATCAAACTGTGGGTTACAATCCAGTGACTGAACAGTGGGATAGGATCCAGTGATTGAACGGTGAGTCAGGGTCCAGTGATTGAACAGTGGGATAGGGATCTGTGATTGAACAGTGGGATATGGATAGTATCCAGTGATTGAACATTTGAGATAGGGTCCAGAGATCAAACAGTGTGTCAGGGTCCAGAGATCGAACAGTGTGTCAGGGTTCAGTGATTGAACAGTGAGTCAGTGTCCAGAGATCCAATAGTGGGATCGGGTCCAGAGATCGAACAGTGAGTCAGGGTCCAGTGATTTAACAGTGGGATAGGTCCAATGATTCAACAGTGGGATTGGGTCTAGAGATCAAACAGTGGGATAGGTCCAGTGATTGAACAGTGAGATAGTGTCTAGTGATTGAACAGTCGTATAGGGTTCAGTGGTTGAACAGTGAGATAGGGACCAGTGATTGAACTGTAGGATAGGGTCCATATATTGAACAGTGTGTCAGGTTCCAGTGATCGAAGGTCCAGAGATCGAACATTGGGATAGGGTCCAGTGATTCAACAGTCGGATGGGGTCCTGTGTTGAATAGTGAGTCAGGGTCGAGAGATTGAACAGTGGAATAGGGTCGTGATTGAACTGTGGGATAGGGTCCAGCGGGTCAGGGTCCAGAGAACGAACAGTGGAATAGAGTCCAGAGATCGAACAGTGGGATAGGGTCCAAAGATTTAACAATGGGATAGATCCAGTGATTGAACAGTCATATAGGGTCCAGTGGTTGAACAATGAGATAGGGACCATTGATTGAATTGTAGGATAGGGTCCAGCGATTGAACAGTGAGATAGGGTTCTGTGATTGAACAATGGGATAGGGTGCATATAGTGAACAGTGTGTCAGGTTCCAGTGATTGAACAGTGGGATAGGGTACTTTGAATGGACAGTGGGATAGGGTCCAGTGATCGAAGGTCCAGAGATGGGACAATGGGATAGGGTCCAGAGATCGAACAGTGAGTCAGGATCCAGTGATTGAACAGTGAGATAGGGTCCAGTGATCAAATAGTGGGATAGAGTCCAATATTTAAAGACAAAATTAAAGGTTCTTTATCTGAATGCGCGCAGCATTCATAAGATAGATAAGTTGACGGCACAAATAGAAACAAATGGGTATGATCTTGTGGCCATTACAGAGACGTGGTTGCAAGGTGACCAAGGTTGGAGCTAAATATTCAGGGTTATTTAAAATTTCGGAAGGATAGGAAAAAAGGTAAAGGTGGTGGGGTAGCTCTGTTAATAAAGGATGAAATTGGTATAATAGTGACAAATGATCTTGGTTCAGAAGATCAAGATGTCGAATCAATTTGGGTGGAGGTAAGAAATTGCAAGGGGAAGAAATCACTGGTGGGAGTAGTATATAGGCCCCCTAACAGTAGCTACACTGTAGGGCAAAATATAAATCAGGAAATAAGGGGGGCTTATAAAAAAGATAATGCAATAATCATGGGTGATTTTAACTTTCACATAGATTGGACAAATCAAATTGGCAAAAATAGCCCTGAGGAGGAGTTCATAGAGTGTATTAGGGATTGTTTCTTAGACCAATACATCGGGGGAACAACCAGGGAACAGGCCATTTTGGATCTGGTAATGGGTAACAAAACAGGATTAATTAATGATCTCAAAGTAAAGGATCCCTTTACATAACATGACAATGTGGAAAATTGCCCAGGTATGTCCTGTCTACAAAAAGCAGGACAAATCCAATCCGGCCAATTACCGCCCCATTAGTCGACTCTCAATCATCAGCAAAGTGATGGAAGGTGTCGTCGACAGTGCTATCAAGCGGCACTTACTCACCAATAACCTGCTCACAGATGCTCAGTTTGGGTTCCACCAGGACCACTCGGCGCCAGACCTCATTACAGCCTTGGTCCAAACATGGACAAAAGAGCTGAATTCCAGAGGTGAGGTGAGAGTGACTGCACTTGACATCAAGGCAGCATTTGACCGAGTGTGGCACCAAGGAGCCCTAGTAAAATTGAAATCAATGGGAATCAGGGGGAAAACTCTCCAGTGGCTGGAGTCATACCTAGCACAAAGGAAGATGGTAGTGGTTGTTGGAGGCCAATCATCTCAACCCCAGGGCATTGGTGCAGGAGTTCCTCAGGGCAATGTCCTTGGCCCAACCATCTTCAGCTGCTTCATCAACGATCTTCCCTCCATCATAAGGTCAGAAATGGGGATGTTCGCTGATGATTGCACAGTGTTCAGTTGCATTCGCAACCCCTCAAATAATGAAGCAGTCCGAGCCCGCATGCAGCAAGACCTGGGCAGCATCCAGGCTTGGGCTCATAAGTGGCAAGTAACATTCCCTCCAGACAAGTGCCAGGCAATGACCATCTCCAACAAGAGAGAGTCTAACCACCTCCCCTTGACATTCAACGGCATTACCATCGCCGAATCCCCCACCAACAACATCCTGGGGGTCACCATTGACCAGAAACTTAACTGGACCAGCCATATAAATACTGTGGCTACAAGAGCAGGTCAGAGGCTGGGTATTCTGCAGCGAGTGACTCACCTCCTGACTCCCCAAAGCCTTTCCACCATCTACAAGGCACAAGTCAGGAGTGTGATGGAATACTCTCCACTTGCCTGGATGAGTGCGGTTCCAACAACACTCAAGAAGTTCGACATCATCCAGGACAAAGCAGCCTGCTTGATTGGTACCCCTTCCACCACCCTAAACATTCACTCCCTTCACCACCGGTGCACAGTGGCTGCAGTGTGTACCATCCACAGGATGCACTGCAGCAACTCGCCAAGGCTTCTTCGACAGCACCTCCCAAACCCGCGACCTCTACCACCTAGAAGGACAAGAGCAGCAGGCCCATGGGAACAACACCACCTGCACGTTCCCCTCCAAATCACACACCATCCCGACTTGGAAATATATCGCCGTTCCTTCATCATCGCTGGGTCAAAATCCTGGAACTCCCTTCCTAACAGCACTGTGGGAGAACCTTCACCACACGGACTGCAGCGGTTCAAGAAGGCGGCTCACCATCACCTTCTCAAGGGCAATTTGGGATGGGCAATAAATGCCGGCCTCGCCAGTGACGCCCACATCCCATGAACGAATAAAAAAAAAGAATTTCACATCCAGTTTGAGAGCGAGGATCTTGGGTCTGAAACTACTGTATTAAACTTAAATAAGGGCAATTATAAAGGAATGAGGGTGGAATTGGCTAAAGTGGACTGGGTAAACAGATTAGATGGTATGATGGTGGATAAGCAGTGGCAAACATTTAAAAGATATTTTATGACTCGCAACAAAAATATATCCCTGTGAGGAGGAAAGACTCAAAAAGGGTGAACCAACCATGGCTAACTAAGGAAGTCAAGGATGGTATCAGGTTAAAAGAAAAAGCAAACAACATGGCAAAGATTACTGGTAAACCCAAAGAATGGGAAAACTTTAAAAACCAGCAAAGGATGACTGAAAGAATAATAAAGAGGGAGAAAATAAATTATGAGAGTAAACTTGCAAGAAATATAAAAATTGACAGTAAAAGCTTCTACAAGTATATAAAAAGGAAGAGGGTAATTAAAGTAAACATTGGTCCCTTAGAGGATGAGACTGGGGAAATAATAATGGAAAACAAGGAAATGGCAGAGGAATTGAACAGATATTTTGTATCTGTCTTCACAATAGAAGACGCTAAAAACATACCAATAATAGTAGAAAATTAAGGGGCAAAGGGGAGGGAGGAACTAAAAACAATCACTATCACTAGAGAAAAAGTACTAGGTAAACTAATGGGTTGAAAGGCTGACAAGTGCCCTGGACCTGATGGCTTGCATCCGAGGATCATAAGCGAAGTGGCTCCAGAGATAGTGGATGCATTGGTTTTAATCTTCCAGAATTCACTAGATTCTGGAAAGGTCCCAGCGGATTGGAAAACCACAAATGTAACACCCCTATTCAAGAAGGGAGTGAGACAGAAAGCAGGTAACTATAGACCAGTTAGCCTAACATCCCTCATTGGGAAAATGCTAGAATCCATTATGAAGGAAGTAGTAGCAGGACATTTGGAGACTAATAATGCAATCAAGGAGAGTCAACATGGTTTTATGAAGGGGAAATCATGTCTGACAAATTTATTAGAGTTCTTTGAGGAAGTAACGGGCAGGATGGATAAAGAGGAACCAATGGATGCAGTATATTTGGATTTCCAAAAGGCATTAGGTACCACATAAAAGATTACTGCACAAGATAAGAGCTCATGGTGTTGGGGGTAATATACTGGCATAAAGGATTGGCTAACTAACAGAAAACAAAGAGTCGGGATAAAAGGGTCATTTTCAAAATGGCAATCTGTAACTAGTGGGGCGCCACAGGGGTCAGTGCTGGGGCCTCAACAATTTACAATGTATATCAATGACTTGGATGAAGGAACAGAGTGTCTTGTGGCCAAATTTGCTGCTGATACAAAGATAGGTGGAAAAGCAAGTTGCGATGAGGACACAAAGTGTCTGCAAAGGGATATTGACAGGTTAAGCGAATGGGCAACATTTTGGCAGAATGGAATATAATGTGGGAAAATGTGAAGTCATCCACTTTGGGAGGAAAAATAAAAAAGCAAAATATTATTTGAATGGAGAAATACTGCAAAATGCTACAGTACAGAGGGATCTGGGTGTCCTCGTACATGAAACACAAAAAGTCAACACACAGGTGCAGCAGGTAAACCAGAAGGCAAACGGAATATTGGCCTTTATTTCTAGGGGGATGGAGTATAAAAGCAGAGAAGTTATGCTACAACTGTACAGGGTGCTGGTGACACCACACCTGGAGTACTGTGTACAGTTCTGGTGCCCTTATTTAAGGAAGGACATACTTGCATTGGAGGCAGTTCAGAGAAGGTTCACGAGGTTGATTCTGGGTATGGAAGGGTTCTCTTATGAGGAAAGATTGAACAGGTTGGGTCTATACTCATTGGAGTTTAGAAGAATGAGAGGAGATCTTATTGAAACATACAAGATTCTGAGGGGACTCGATAGGGTAGATGCTGAGAGGATGTTACCCCTCATGGGGGAATCTAAAACAAGGGGGCATAGTCTCAGAATAAGGGGTCGCCTGTTTAAGACGGATATGAGGAGGAATTTCTTCTCCCAGAGGGTCGTGAATCTTTGGAATTCTTTACCCCAAGGAGCTGTGGAGGCTGAGTCATTAAATACATTCAAGGCTGAGTTAGACAAATTTTTGATCAGCAAGGGAGTCAAAGGATATGGGGAAAAGGCGGGAAAGTGGAGTTAAGGTAAAAATCAGATCAGCCATGATCTCATTAAATTGCGCAGCAGGCTCGAGGGGCCGAATGGCCTACTCCTGCTCCTATCTCTTATGGTCTTATGGTCTTATTTGAACAGTGAGTCAGGGTCCAGAGATCGAACAGTGGGATAGGGTCCATGATCGAACAGTGTGATTGGGTCGAGTTATTTAACAGTGAGTCAGGATCCAGTGATTGAACATTGCGATATGGTCCAGTGATTTAACAGTGGGAGAATGACCAATGCTTGAACAGTGAATCAGGGTCCAGTGATTGAACAGTGGAATAGGGTCTAGTGAAGAACAGTGAGTCAGGACAAGTGATTGAATAGTGGAATAATGTCGAAAGATCGAACAGTGGGTCAGGGTCCAGTGATTGAACAGTGAATCTGGTTCCAGTGATTGAACAGTGGGATATAGTCCCGTGATTATACAGTGGGAAAGGATCGAGAGATTGAACAGTGGGATAGGGATCTGTGATTGAACAGCGAGATAGGGTCCGTTGATTGAACAGTAAATCTGGGACCAGTGATTGAATAGTGGGATAGGGTCCATTGATCGAACAGTGGGATAGGGTCCAGTGATTGAACAGTGGGATAGGGTCCAGTGATCGAACAGTGGGATAGGGTCCAGTGATTGAACAGTGCATCTGGGTCCAGTGATTGAGCAGTTAATCTGGGTCTGGTGATCGAACAGTGGGATAGGGTCCAGTAGTTGAACCGTGAGTCAGGATCCAGTGATTGAACGTTGTGATATGGTCCAGTGATTTAACGGTGGGAGAATGTCCAGTGATTGAACAGTGGAATAAGGTCGAGTGAAGGAACAGAGAGTTGGGGACAAGTGATTGAGGAGTGGAATAGTGTCCAATGATCGAACAGTGGGACAGGGTCCAATGATTGAACAGTGAATCTGGGTCCAGTGATTGAACAGTGAATCTGGGTCCAGTGATTGAACAGTGAATCTGGGTCCAGTGATTGAACAGTGAATCTGGGTCCAGTGATTGAACAGTGGGATATAGTCCCATGATTATACAGTGGGATAGGGTTCAGAGATCGAACAGCGAGATAGTGTCCTGTGATTGAAAAGTGAGATACTTTTCTGTAATTGAACAGTGGGATAGGATCCAGTGATTCAACAGAGCCAGGGTCCAGTGATTGAACAGTTAATCTGGGTCTGGTGATTGAACAGTGGGATAGGGTCCAGTTGTTGAACAGTGAGTCAGGGTCCAGAGATTGAACAGTGGGATTGGGTCCAGTTATTTAATAGTGAGTCAGGATCCAGTGATTGAACGTTGCGATAGGGTCCAGTGATTGAACAGCGAATCAGGGTCCAGTGATTGGACAGTGGGATATAGTCCGGTGATTATACAGTGGGATAGGGTCCAGAGACCGAACCGTGGGATAGGGATCTGCGATTGAACAGCGAGATAATGTCCTGTGATTGAACAACGGGATAGGGTCCATTGATTGAACAGTGAATCTGGGACAAGTGATTCATCAGTGGGATACTGTCCAGTGATTGAATAGTGGGAGGTGTCCAGTGATTGAACAGTGGAATAGGGTCCAGTGATTCAACAGTTAGTCAGGGTCCAGTGATTGAAGTGTGAGACAGGGTCCAGTGATTGAAGTGTGAGACAGGGTCCAGAGATTGAAGTGTGAGACAGGGTCCAGAGATTGAGGTGTGAGACAGGGTCCAGAGATTGAGGTGTGAGACAGGGTCCAGAGATTGAGGTGTGAGACAGGGTCCAGTGATTGAAGTGTGAGACAGGGTCCAGAGATTGAACTGTGAGACAGGGTCCAGAGATTGAACTGTGAGACAGGGTCCAGAGATTGAAGTGTGAGACAGGGTCCAGAGATTGAAGTGTGAGACAGGGTCCAGTGATTGAACTGTGAGACAGGGTCGAGAGATTGAACTGTGAGACAGGGTCCAGTGATTGAACTGTGAGAGACAGGGTCCAGAGATTGAAGTGTGAGACAGGGTCCAGAGATTGAAGTGTGAGACAGGGTCCAGTGATTGAACTGTGAGACAGGGTCCAGAGATTGAAGTGTGAGACAGGGTCCAGAGATTGAACTGTGAGACAGGGTCCAGAGATTGAAGTGTGAGACAGGGTCCAGTGATTGAACTGTGAGACAGGGTCCAGAGATTGAAGTGTGAGACAGGGTCCAGTGATTGAACTGTGAGACAGGGTCCAGAGATTGAAGTGTGAGACAGGGTCCAGTGATTGAACTGTGAGACAGGGTCCAGAGATTGAAGTGTGAGACAGGGTCCAGAGATTGAAGTGTGAGACAGGGTCCAGAGATTGAAGTGTGAGACAGGGTCCAGAGATTGAAGTGTGAGACAGGGTCCAGAGATTGAAGTGTGAGACAGGGTCCAGAGATTGAACTGTGAGAGACAGGGTCCAGTGATTGAAGTGTGAGACAGGGTCCAGAGATTGAACTGTGAGACAGGGTCCAGTGATTGAAGTGTGAGACAGGGTCCAGAGATTGAACTGTGAGAGACAGGGTCCAGTGATTGAAGTGTGAGACAGGGTCCAGAGATTGAACTGTGAGACAGGGTCCAGTGATTGAAGTGTGAGACAGGGTCCAGTGATTGAAGTGTGAGGCAGGGTCCAGTGATTGAACTGTGAGACAGGGTCCAGTGATTGAAGTGTGAGACAGGGTCCAGAGATTGAACTGTGAGACAGGGTCCAGAGATTGAACTGTGAGACAGGGTCCAGAGATTGAAGTGTGAGACAGGGTCCAGTGATTGAACTGTGAGGCAGGGTCCAGAGAATGAACAGTGATATAGGGTCCAGAGATCGAACAGTGATATAGGGTCCAGAGATCGAACAGTGGGATAGGGTCTAGTGATAGTAGAGTGGGACAGGATCCAGTGATTAAACAGTGGGATAGGGTCCAACGATTGAACCGTGAATCTGGGTCCAGTGATTGAACAGTGAGATAGGGTCTCGGGGTCGAACAGTGGGATAGGGTCCAGTGATTGTACAGTAACTCAGGTCCAGTAATTGAACAGTGCGATAGGGTCCAGAGATCGAACATTGGGATAGGGTCCAGAGATTTAACAGTGAATCTGGGTCCACTGATCGAGAAGTGGGATAGGTCCAGTGATTGTACATTGATTCAGGTCCAGTGATTGAACAGTGAGATAGGATCCAGTGATTGAACAGTGAGATAGGATCCAGTGATTGAACAGTGAGATAGGATCCAGTGATTGAACAGTGAGATAGGGTTGAGAGGTTGAACAGTGAGATACAGTCCAGTGATGGAACAGTGAATCTGGGTCCAATGATTGAACAGTGAGATAGGGACCAGTGATTGTTCAATCACTGGACCCTGACACAGTGTTCAATCACTGGACCCTGACACAGTGTTCAATCACTGGACCCTGACACAGTGTTCAATCACTGGACCCTGACACAGTGTTCAATCACTGGACCCTGACAGTGTTCAATCACTGGACCCTGACACAGTGTTCAATCACTGGACCCTGACACAGTGTTCAATCACTGGACCCTGACACAGTGTTCAATCACTGGACCCTGACACAGTGTTCAATCACTGGACCCTGACACAGTGTTCAATCACTAGACCCTGACACAGTGTTCAATCACTGGACCCTGACAGTGTTCAATCACTGGACCCTGACACAGTGTTCAATCACTGGACCCTGACACAGTGTTCAATCACTGGACCCTGACACAGTGTTCAATCACTGGACCCTGACACAGTGTTCAATCACTGGACCCTGACAGTGTTCAATCACTAGACCCTGACACAGTGTTCAATGTGTCAGGGTCCAGTGATTGAACAATGAGATAGAAAAAGAAGAAAGACTTGAATTTATATAGCCCCTTTCACGACCTTAGGATGTACCAAAACTTTTTAGGGCCACTGAAGTACTTTTTGAAGTGCTGTCACTGTTGCAATGTAGGAAACGCGGCAGCCAATTTGCACTCAGCAAGCTCCCACAAACAGCAATATGATAATGACCAAATAAGTTGTTTTCTAAGTGATGCTGGTTGAGGGACACCAGGGAGCATTCCCTTGCTTTTCTTCAAAATAGTGCCATTGGATTTTTTATATCCATCTAAGAGGGCAGACGGGACCTCAGTTTAACATCTCATCCGAAGGACGGCACATCCGATAATGCAGCATTCCCTCAGTACTGCACTGAAGTGTTAGCCTAGATTATGTGCTCAGGTCCATGGACTAAAAACGGCAGTGCTACCCATTGAGCTACAGCTCACACCAGTAGGGTTCAGTGATTGAACAGTGAGATACAGTCCTGTGATTTAACAGTAGGGTATGGCCCAGTAATTGAACGGTAGGATAGGTAAAGTGATCGAACCGTGGGATAGGGTCCAGAGATTGAACATTGGGATAGGGTCCAGAGATTGAACAGTGGGATAGGGTCCAGAGATTGAACAGTGGGATGGGGTCCAGAGATTGAACAGTGAGTCAGGCCCAGTGATTGAACAGTAAGATAGGATCCAGTGATTGGACAGTGGGATAGGATCCAGAGGTTGAACAGTGAGATAGAGTCCAGTGGTTGAACAGTGAGATAGGGTCCAGTGGTTCAACAGTGGGATTGAGTTCAATGATTGAACAGTGAATCTGGTTCCAGAGATTGAACAGTGAGATAGGGTCCAGAGATTGAACAGTGAGATAGGGTCCAGAGATTGAACAGTGAGATAGCGTCCAGAGATTGAACAGTGAGATAGGATCCAGAGATTGAACAGTGGGATAGGGTCCAGAGATTGAACAGTGGGATAGGGTCCAGAGATTGAACAGTGGGATAGGGTCCAGAGATTGAACAATGGGATAGGGTCCAGAGATTGAACAGTGAGATAGGGTCCAGAGATTGAACAGTGGGATGGGGTCCAGAGATTGAACAGTGAGATAGGGTCCAGAGATTGAACAGTGGGATAGGGTCCAGAGATTGAACAGTGGGATAGGGTCCAGAGATTGAACAATGGGATAGGGTCCAGAGATTGAACAGTGAGATAGGGTCCAGAGATTGAACAGTGGGATAGGGTCCAGAGATTGAACAGTGGGATAGGGTCCAGAGATTGAACAGTGGGATAGGGTCCAGAGATTGAACAGTGGGATAGGGTCCAGAGATTGAACAGTGGGATAGGGTCCAGAGATTGAACAGTGGGATAGGGTCCAGAGATTGAACAGTGGGATAGGGTCCAGAGATTGAACAGTGGGATAGGGTCCAGAGATTGAACAGTGGGATAGGGTCCAGAGATTGAACAGTGGGATAGGGTCCAGAGATTGAACAGTGGGATAGGGTCCAGAGATTGAACAGTGGGATAGGGTCCAGAGATTGAACAGTGGGATAGGGTCCAGAGATTGAACAGTGGGATAGGGTCCAGAGATTGAACAGTGGGATAGGGTCCAGAGATTGAACAGTGGGATAGGGTCCAGAGATTGAACAGTGGGATAGGGTCCAGAGATTGAACAGTGGGATAGGGTCCAGAGATTGAACAGTGGGATAGGGTCCAGAGATTGAACAGTGGGATAGGGTCCAGAGATTGAACAGTGGGATAGGGTCCAGAGATTGAACAGTGGGATAGGGTCCAGAGATTGAACAGTGGGATAGGGTCCAGAGATTGAACAGTGGGATAGGGTCCAGAGATTGAACAGTGGGATAGGGTCCAGAGATTGAACAGTGGGATGGGGTCCAGAGATTGAACAGTGAGATGGGGTCCAGAGATTGAACAGTGAGATAGGGTCCAGAGATTGAACAGTGGGATAGGGTCCAGAGATTGAACAGTGGGATAGGGTCCAGAGATTGAACATTGGGATAGGGTCCAGAGATTGAACATTGGGATAGGGTCCAGAGATTGAACAGTGGGATAGGGTCCAGAGATTGAATAGTGGGATAGGGTCCAGAGATTGAATAGTGGGATAGGGTCCAGAGATTGAACAGTGGGATAGGGTCCAGAGATTGAACAGTGGGATAGGGTCCAGAGATTGAACAGTGGGATAGTGTCCAGAGATTGAACAGTGGGATGGGGTCCAGAGATTGAACAGTGAGATAGGGTCCAGAGATTGAACAGTGGGATAGGGTCCAGAGATTGAACAGTGGGATAGGGTCCAGAGATTGAACAGTGGGATAGGGTCCAGAGATTGAACAGTGGGATAGGGTCCAGAGATTGAACAGTGGGATAGGGTCCAGAGATTGAACAGTGGGATGGGGTCCAGAGATTGAACAGTGGGATGGGGTCCAGAGATTGAACAGTGAGATAGGGTCCAGAGATTGAACAGTGGGATAGGGTCCAGAGATTGAACAGTGGGATGGGGTCCAGAGATTGAACAGTGAGATAGGGTCCAGAGATTGAATATTGGGATAGGGTCCAGAGATTGAACAGTGGGATAGGGTCCAGAGATTGAACAGTGGGATGGGGTCCAGAGATTGAACAGTGGGATAGGGTCCAGAGATTGAACAGTGGGATGGGGTCCAGAGATTGAATAGTGGGATAGAGTCCAGAGGTTGATCCAGTCTACTTTCAAAGATCAAATATCAATGAAAATAATAAGTTGCCAAATTATACCGTATAGTAATAAAAATATATTTTTACCGACAAGAAAAAGTTAGGGGATGTTTGATTTGAATCAGTGCAGGCAAAGCAGTTTGATTTGTTTTTACACAAATTAAGAAACACTCTATTTTGGAATACAAGATAAATGAGATATCTGCACAGAACATTAATGATTTATGATATACAGTTTACCACATCAGGTAAATTCAATGTGGTGTCACAATGAGCATTGTATTATCTTAATAAATGTATTTTCTAAATATCTTGCACTTAATGGATTTATCACAGGCTTAAATACAAGCTCTGTGGTGTACTGAAGTGCAACAGACTCCCAACTGATGAACAGAAACAGTCAAATTCCTAGAAGAATGGTGACAGGGGAGTGCAGTCAATTAGACACTAGCCTTTCACCTCTACGAATTGGGTTCTAGTCCTGTCCAGACTGATGTGATGAAAAGCCTCCTTTGTTTGCACCCATAGGGGCCTCATGTGAAATGAGTCTGCGTAATTCCAATCCAATTCCTAGAGGGTCTCCAGGCACAACACAAGACGGCCCTGTATTTGACAGTAATTGGAACTAACTTGAAGATTTCATGCAGAGAGAGAGCGCACAAGATGGCTGCTTTGGCAAGTGGAAATATGTCACACTGGTGCAGACGGGGAACTGGAGCTGAGCTTTAATTGGAATCTAGCTGTCATATATCTACTTGGGGGTGCTTAATGTTGACACCGGGTGCTCGTAATTCAAAATCTTCCATTTCCCAGCACCAACAACTCTCATTTTGATGAGTAGGCCTGGATGCTAGGCTTAGTTTTTGTTACTGCAAGAAAACATTACTTTATTAAACATTCCATTGCAAGATAAATTAAAATAGGCTTTTTAAAGATAATTCAATTCAAGAGGGTGCTCACACAATACTCAGTTAAAGCTCCTTACCACGTGACACTTCTCATTTCCGTTTTATAAAATGTTTGCATTTAAAGTCAACAGGCTCAATGCATATAATGTATATAATGTACACCAACACTTCATTATCTTGTCTATACATATAGCAATAATGAAATATATTATAACTTTAATACTTATTATTCATAAATAAATTATAGATTTTATGTAAAAATAGAGATACTTAAAAATGTGTTTGCAGTAGAACTGGAGTCTGGCGTTTGGATGGCAGGAATCAAATGTCATAACTTTTAGATTAAATAAGAAATCTAAACCCTGCATGACCCCACTCTAGTCATTTGTTCGCCTGCCAAGTGATTAATTTTTCAATCGTTGCCACTTTGACGTTATCACCATGTCAAGATTTCGAGTTGTGCTTTTGTACAAATGCCCGATTTGACTCCTGAAAGACTCGCGTGGATTTGTATTACAGATCGGGGGGGGGGGGCGTTCTGTGGGACCAAATGAGCGCGGTGAGGGTCTGTGTGGAGAAAAGGCTGGTGGGCTGGCTCGGCCGATCGAGGGAGGGAGGGAGGCCGGAGGCGAAAGTTCGTACGGTCAGCAGCTGGCAGGCTCCAGGAGGTCCACCTCAGGCATTGTTTAATCAGGGAATGACTTCTGCAGTGTCACAGTGCCATGACCAAGCTGTGCCAGCAAGTTTAGTTATGATGATCAGCGAGTACAGACTGAGGATCGTTACCATGGAAATGAAGTCATGGCATGTCAGATCCTCATTTATATATCACCAGCACTTTAAAGAGATGTGGAAACAAACTCTTGTTAACTATGGGATGTTCCTGACATCCCATTATCTAAAAGAAATCCATTAGCATTGACCTTCCCCCTCTTTTTTTTTTAAAAGCTTTGCCAATTTTCTTCACTCCCCTCTTGAAGCTGTCGACCACTTGCCAGGGCACAGCCCACGGGCACCAGGTGTCTTCCACGAACCTTGGCCAATGGGCATTTATTGAAGAGTGAGCAACTGCTGGCTATTCGATCCACCAGGGGCATCACGGCCAACCCCGATCCTATTCCACCCCTCCCCCCGTCCCCCCCCCCCCCCTCCCCAGGCCGCCCACTCTCCATGCACGCACTTCCAGGTGGGGTCGCCAGAGAGCAATCAGGAATGGAAAAGCTGGCTGTTTGCCATCCAGTCCAAGGCTGCTGAAGCTCCAGACAATGACCTTGTCTCTGCCCCGAACAGAAATACTTTTATCATTTAATTTCAAGGAAGTACCTTGAGGGCAGCTTAACCCATTGATGAGAATGTTGTCAAATTTTTTTTTAGTTAAATAGTAGTTAATATTTCTTTGTATGTGTTCCATTACAGAGAACTCAAAATGGCAGCTTAATGTTGGGAAAATCAATAATATTGCTTATACCAGTAACAGTGCCACCTCTACAAGGATCATGTTCCCTTTAATCACAAGATATACAGATCAGGGAAGGCCATTGGGCTCCTCGTTGCTCATGCATCCAGAAGGATCCTACAGTTCCCCCATCACATCATCCAATTGTTTCTTCAACCATTCCAGGGTTTTCTCCTCCAGTGCCCTACCTGGAAGTACAACACTCTTTGTTGTTCCTGCCATCGACCCTAAATTGATCTCATCCTGTGTTAGAGAGATGAGCTCAGAGAGTTCTGTGACTTGCACTGCCATCCGTCTTAGTGCTGACATTAAACCAATGACCCACGGAGGGCCAAACTTCAGGGAATCAGGCAAACACACTCCAACCCATGGGTAACACCTTCACAAGGCCTGCACAGGAAGCAGCCCCTTCGAGTCTCACTATTTTAACATATCTTGCTCTTAAAATGAAACATGCCCTTTTCTGCTTAAATGGGTTTGTGATCTGCCTCACTGAGTTTGGCCATGAACCTCACTCCTAACATTTCCCCTTTCGACTTTCCCTGATAAGAAACTATCTTGATTTTCAGAGGATGAACACGGACATGATATACACTGCAATTTATATCCGATGTCTTGTAATTAATGTTGTGCTCCTGACGAGCTTCACTGCTGCATGCTACTTGTTTTTATATGCCCACAAAGGCCCGGTAAGGTTGGCCTACACAAAGGGGTAGAAAGCCTCAGACTCTTGTTGATCAGTTTGCTTTGATGCAGAACAGGAGCTGCCGTGGAATTCTTTATTTTAACTAATTTCTGACTATTCGATATTGTTTGATAAATAATTTTTTAAAAGTGCAGTAAACATCGGGACTAATAAATAGTTTCATCAGAATTCGCCACACGCAAAACACAAGAACCACTGCGACAATGGTTAAAGTGTGTGTGTGTGGGGCGGGGGGATTTAACCCCTTAGGATCAATGGTGGCTGCTTTAAGTCATTTTGGACAGCACCCAAAAAAGGAAGGAGTTGAATAAATAAACCTAAGATGCTGGAGAAGCTGCAATTGCCAATTGCAATGCAAGTTTTGGAGTGTGGATCAGTCTCACCATCTTTTGACTGTAACACCGCACTTCACAATCAGCACTTCTTGGTTTTCTTCACAGTAGAAAAATTCCTTTGTCACTTCAGCCATCCGAGAGTCTACGAGAACGAAAGTGCTTTCCCCGTCTTTCTATGTCAAGTGAAAGTCGAGTGCAAGCCTTCCCTCTGTCACCTCGTGCTTGGGTCATGAGGTCTTTGGTCATCCCTTCTCCCTCCTTGCAATCGCTTCTCCAAACGGTCCAGTTTGCTGAGGTTTTCCCGCAGAATCTTGCTATTCGGTACGAGCTCTAAGGCTTTCTCGTAGTACCCTCGCGCTGCTGTGTAGTCACCCTGTGGGATTGAGACAACGACACGAGCATTAAATGAGTTCACAGATTAGAAACCAAGCACCCACACAAGGGGAAATTGTACTCAAGCACGTATCATAGGGAACATGTAGGCCCGATGTGAGCAGACAATATCCACAGTGGGTGGTCAGCTTTACTTCAAATCTCAAGCTTTTACACAATATCACCAGTCCTGAATATAAAAGCCTACATTTGATGTTCAGCCAGGGTTCTCACACAACTTACCAAGGTTCTCACACATTTAAACTACTGCACACAAAGCAGCACAAACAGTTGCGTTGTACGTTCGACATGGTCTACTAAAACCGCCTCCTAATAAAATCTCACCCAGAGAGGCCGCAGGGTGCCCGGTGCAGAAAATACCACACTGGTGCAGCAGGGGGTGCTCTCCTGAGGTTAAGACTGAAACACATTATTGGGCCAGAGTGGCAGCTCGCCTCAGCGTTTGGCCAAGCTGTACCCAACCTCCCCTCACCTTGATGAGTATCAATATTCATACACACACCTACACAAAGTAAACCATGCAAAGAAAATCTACGTTTGACGCCTATTCACCAAGCCTGAGAAAAGAGAATGACCGATGGAGCACTGGCAGCTTACAAAACAAGTACATTTGATGCAGCTTTATTCTGCCGATTTGGCAGCATTGCCAAGTTGAGGTAAAGGATGCCTTTTTATGCTGACCTTTATGTGCCTGATCCCGCCCATGTTCATCCAAGCCTGTGACAGATCTGGGCTCAGTTCCACAGCCTGCTTGTAACTCTGAGCGTTTTAAAAAAGAAAAAATACAAAAACAAACATTTCAGAAAAACAGCAAAAAGTTCAACATGAGGACGTGTTCTGAAAACCTTCCCTGCTCACAGACATGCGAGAACGGCAAAACCGTGAAACTTGCTGCGCCTTTTCTGTGCGTAACAAACACCAACAGTGTGGCAGTTGTCATTTTTTAAAAATATTTACAAATTTACCTGCAAAATGGTGTGCTGGGCGAAAAGGTTTAAACTTTTGGTTGGTAATTGGGGGTGCTGATCTTTTTCTTTTTGTTAATTTTCTTCCCTCCTTCTCTGCCAGCTCATATTGGGGCACTGCCTCTGCAACCTCACCCACATGCCCACTTCATGCGCGAGTTTAGAAAGGGCTGCTCGTCATAACTGGGCCCAACCCCTTCCTCACCCAACTTCTCCCCACACTCGTGTTCCAGCAGTGATGACTGGACAGTGACCAGGCCTGGCTAAATCTTCCCTCTCTACCCCAGGGGTGCAGTCAGGCCAATTGTCCCCATCTAGACGGCCAACTTGGAAAAGGTTTTTCTTGAGTCACCAAGCAATTATCCTTTAGTAAAGTGTCAGCCGTGGCTCAGTGGTAGCTCTCTCACCTCTGAGTCAGAAGGTCGTGGTTTCAAGCCCCACTCCAGAGGCTTGAGCACATAATCTAGGACACTTCACTACAGTACTGAGGGAGTGCTGCACTGTCGGAGGTGCCGTCTTTCAGATGAGAAGTTAAACCGAGGCCCCGTCTGCCCTCTCAAATGGACATAAAAGATCCCACGGCATTATTTCAAAGATGAGCAGGGGAGTTCTCCCCGGTGTCCTGGCCAATATTTATCACTAAAACAAATTATCTGGTTATTAACATATTGCTGTTTGTGGGACCTTGCTGTGCACAAATTGGCTGCCATGTCTCCTACAATACAACAGTGACAACATTTCAAAAAGTACTTCATTTGTTGTAAAGCACTTTGCAACGTCCTGAGGTTGTGAAAGGCGCTATATAAATGCAAGTTCTTTCTTTTAGTAACAACTGCCTGCGCTTAAAATTTCATTCCCAAGGCTGTTTCATCAGGGGTAATTTTAACCCCCAAAGACGGGTGGGTTGGGGGCGGGTGGGAAGGTAAAAATGTAAAACCCCACCCCACCTCCAACCCGCCCACTTCCGGTTTTAAGAGAGGCGGGTCGAGGGGCGAGCGACCAAACGCTCTCAGGAGGCCTGTCGGTCAGTGAAATCTTTTAAGGAGGCTGCGGGCCTCCATTTTAATAGTTTTTTTTATTTTTAACTCCTGGGGGCCGGGATTCCCGGGCTTTCTGCTTCACACCACATAAGAGGAGGCGAGAAGGCCCGGATCAACAGGTAAGTGCCTTTATTGCACTGCCTGTTGGCCCGAAGGAGCAGAAGTGTTTCCTGCAGGCCCAACAAGCTTACCTGCTGCAATCCCACACACGCAAGCGGCCGATCCCCACCCACCAATATGTCCGACCCCGCAACGATCTGCAATCCCCCCCCCGATGACTGACTCCCCCTCCTTAATGACCGCCCCCCAACCTCGATGTCCGGCCCCAATTTCCACCCCCCCCCACTACGACGTTCCATTTACCGGGCATCCCCTCCCTGGCTGCTTTCCCGACCAAACAGGCTGCCTGTAAGGCGGGAACCTGCTGAAAAAATTTTAGAAACGTCCTGACATCAAAATCGTCAGGACGTCCAGGAAACCCTGTCCGTAAGTCTTCCCCCTCCGCTCTTTTCACGGCCCCGAGTAATTATCAGGGCCATTGTGTCTGCTGCATCTGCAAAGATTCAAAATGGCTGCTTAGCTGCAAAGTGTAAATGAACCCCCCCCCCCACAGACAAGGAGGCCCCAGGCTCAAGTCCCAGTTAGCGGACTTTAGCGAGGTGTGGGGACGAGGCAGTAGGGGTGGCCAAGTACCTTCTGCAAACCCGCATTGGAGCAAGATCTGCTGACGCTCTACACTGACACCTACTGGAAGGTGTGCAGCTGTGAACGATGAGTGAGGACAGGAGCAGGCTCAGCTGTAGTGCCCTCCATGGTGAAATAGCCTTCCAACATCTTGGAACCCCATGGTTCAATAGCTGCCAACACTTTTTGAGTCAACAACTTCAGGACAGGAGAGGAGGATGAAACCAGGAAAAAGAATAGTTTAAAAAAACACAGAAGTTAAAGTAAGGAAGTAACAGTTTTAATACATTTTATATATTATATATCTATGAGATCCAAATGTTGAGAGTGTAAGCTTCTTTAAACTTAAAAGACAGCGAGCAGCATTTCAGAGTTAGATAAACTGTGCACCTCAAATGCCACATCCAGCCGATTCAGCTCTCTCAAAAGATTTCCTTCAGAAAAATAAAGTTCCGCAAGGATTTTTGGGTCTTTGGGCTTCATTTGGACGGCCCTTTTTACAGCGTCAAGTGCCTGGGTGTGAAAGAGCAAGAGATCATGAGCACTCATCCTGTTACCATTTATTGTCTTTTGTTAATTGAGAAAATACAAAACCAATTGTACGATAAAGAATCCAAATTCTAAACACAAGCAGACACACGATTACTCAGATACACACACGCACACAGATGCACACTTTTTTTTTATTCATTCATGGGATGTGGGCGTCGCTGGCAAGGCCAGCATTTATTGCCCATCCCTAATTGCCCTTGAGAAGATGGTGGTGAGCCGCCTTCTTGAACCGCTGCAGTCCGTGTGGTGAAGGTTCTCCCACAATGCTGTTAGGAAGGGAGTTCCAGGATTTTGACCCAGCGACGATGAAGGAACAGCGATATATTTCCAAGTCGGGATGGTGTGTGACTTGGAGGGGAACATGTTGTTCCCATGTGCCTGCTGCCCTTGTCCTTCCAGGTGGTAGAGGTCGTGGGTTTGGGAGGTGCTTTCGAAGAAGCCTTGGCGAGTTGCTGCAGTGCATCCTGTGGATGGTGCACACTGCAGCCACGGTGCGCCGGTGGTGAAGGGAGTGAATGTTTAGGGTGGTGGATGGAATGCCAATCAAGCGGGCTGCTTTGTCCTGGATGGGGTCAAGCTTCTTGAGTGTTGTTGGAGCTGCACTCATCCAGGAAAGGGGAGAGTATTCCATCACAATCCTGACTTGTGCCTTGTAGATGGTGGAAAGGCTTTGGGGAGTCAGGAGGTGAGTCACTCACCGCAGAATACCCAGCCTCTGACCTGCTCTTGCAGCCACAGTATTTATATGGCTGGTCCAGTTAAGTTTCTGGTCAATAGTGACCCCCAGGATGTTGATAGTGGGGGATTCAGTGATGGTAATGCTGTTGAATGTCAAGGGGAGGTGGTTAGACTCTCTCTTGTTGGAGATGGTCATTGCCTGGCACTTGTCTGGCGCGAATGTTACTTGCCACTTATGAGCCCAAGTCTGGATGTTGTCCATGTCTTGCTGCATGCGGGCTCGGACTGCTTCATTATTTGAGGGGTTGCGAATGGAACTGAACACTGTGCAATCATCAGCAAACATCCCCATTTCTGACCTTATGATGGTTGGGCCTAGGACACTGCCCTGAGGAACTCCTGCAGCAATGTTCTGGGGCTGAGATGATTGGCCTCCAACAACCACTACCATCTTCTTTTGTGCTAGGTATGACTCCAGCCACTGGAAGAGTTTTCCCCCTGATTCTCATTGACTTCAATTTTACTAGGGCTCCTTGGTGCCACACTTGGTCAAATGCTGCCTTGATGTCAAGGGCAGTCACTCTCACCTCACCTCTGGAATTCAGCTCTTTTGTCCATGTTTGGACCAAGGCTGTAATGAGGTCTGGAGCCGAGTGGTCCTGGCGGAACCCAAACTGAGCATCGGTGAGCAGGTTATTGGTGAGTAAGTGCCGCTTGATAGCACTGTCGACGACACCTTCCATCACTTTGCTGATGATTGAGAGTAGACTGATGGGGCGGTAATTGGCCGGATTGGATTTGTCCTGCTTTTTGTGGACAGGGCATACCTGGGCAATTTTCCACATTGTCGGATAGATGCCAGTGTTGTAGCTGTACTGGAACAGCTTGGCTAGAGGCGCAGCTAGTTCTGGAGCACAAGTCTTCAGCACTACAGCTGGGATGTTGTCGGGGCCCATAGCCTTTGCTGTATCCAGTGCACTCAGCCGTTTCTTGATATCACGTGGAGTGAATCGAATTGGCTGAAGACTGGCTTCTGTGATGGTGGGGATATCGGGAGGAGGCAGAGATGGATCAACCACTCGGCACTTCTGGCTGAAGATGGTTGCAAACGCTTCAGCCTTGTCTTTTGCACTCACGTGCTGGACTCCGCCATCGTTGAGGGTGGGGATGTTTGCAGAGCCTCCTCCTCCCGTTAGTTGTTTAATTGTCCACCACCATTCACGACTGGATGTGGCAGGACTGCAGAGCTTTGATCTGATCCGTTGGTTGTGATACTCAGAAACACACACACACACACACACACACACTCAGCTACACACATGCACACAGACACACAGTTACTCAGATACACACACACAGTTACTCAGATACACACACACGCACAGAAACACTTACTCATACACATACGCGCACAGAAACACACACACAGTCAAATACACACAGGCACACTTACTCAAATATGCACACACTTGGATACACACGCACACAGACACACACTGACTCGGATACACACGCACACGCACACAGACACACACTGACTCACACACACACGCACACAGACACACACTGACTCGGATACACACGCACACACACACGCACAGACTCACACACACACACGCACACAGACACACACTGACTCACACACACACGCACACAGACACACACTGACTCGGATACACACGCACACACACACGCACAGACTCACACACACACACGCACACAGACACACACTGACTCACACACACACGCACACAGACACACACTGACTCACACACACACACGCACACAGACACACACTGACTCACACGCACACAGACACACACTGACTCACACGCACACAGACACACACTGACTCACACGCACACAGACACACACTGACTCACACGCACACAGACACACACGCACACAGACACACACGCGCACACACACTGACTCACACGCACACAGACACACACTGACTCACACGCACACAGACACACACTGACTCACACGCACACAGACACACACTGACTCACACACACACACGCACACAGACACACACTGACTCACACACACACACACGCACACAGACACACACTGACTCACACACACGCACACAGACACACACTGACTCACACACGCACACAGACACACACTGACTCACACACGCACACAGACACACACTGACTCACACACACGCACACAGACACACACTGACTCACACACGCACACAGACACACACTGACTCACACACACGCACAGACATACACTGACTCACACACACGCACAGACACTCACTTACTCAGATACACACATGCACACACTGACTCAGATATACACACGCACTCAGATACACGCACATACACACAGATACACGCACACACTTACTTAAATACACACACGCACACAGACACACACTCAAATACACACACTTATTCAGATATACATGCACACTGATGCACACTTACTCAGATAAACACACAGGCACACACTTATTCAAATACACACAGACACATACTTACTCAAATACAAACACTTACACAGACACACTTGCTCAAATACATGCACAGACACACACTTGCTCAGATACACACACTGACACATGTACACACACATGCACATAGATGCGTTCAGACATGCAGATGTACACGCACATAGACGCACACAGGACAAGAATAATTGTGAACTGATGAACATCGAACATTACAAAGACAACCATTTATTTCTATTTGGATTGAAAGGTAGCAAATGTAAAAAGAAAGGAGGGAGAGAGAAGGCAGAGAACAATAGGCCAGTTAGCCTGACATCAGTTATAGGGAAAATAATAGAATCCATTATTAAGGACGTAGTAACAGGGCACTTGGAAAATCATAATATGATTATGCAGAGTCAACATGGTTTTATGAAGGGAAATCGTGTTTGACAAATCTATTAGAGTTTTTTGAGGATGTAACTAGCAGGATGGATAAGGGGGAACCAGTGGATGTGGTATATTTGGATTTTCAAAAGGCATTCGATAAGGTGCCACACACAAGAGGTTGTTACACAAGATTAGGACACATGGGATTGGGGGTAATATATTACTACGGATTGAGGATTGGTTAACGGACAGAAAACAGAGAGTAGGAATAAACGGGTTATTTTCGGGTTGGCAGGTTGTAACTAGTGGGGTGCCGCAGGGATCAGTGCCTGGGCCTCAGCTGTTTACATCTATATCAATGACTTAGATGACAGAGTGTAACTTATCCAAGTTTGCTGACGATACAAAGATAGGTGGGAAGGTAAGCTGTGAGGAGAATGCAAAGAGGCTGCAAAGGGATATCGACAGGTTAAGTGAATGGCGAGAAGGTGGCAGATGGAGTATAATGTGGGGAAATGTGAAATTATCCACTTCGGTAGGAAAAATAGAAAAGCAGAATATTTTTTAAAAGGTGAGAGACTAAGAAATGTTGGTATTCAGAGGGATTAGGGTGTCCTTGTACACAAATCACAGTAAGTTAACATGCAGGTACAGCAAGCAATTAGGAAGACAAATGGTATGTTAGCCTTTATTGCAAGGGGGTTGGAGTATAAGAGTATGGAAGTCTTGCTGCAATTATCTGGTGAGACCACGCCTGGAGTACTGCGTACAATTTTGGTCTCCTTACCTAAGGAGGGAAATATACTTGCCTTAGCGGGGGTGCAAGGAAGGTTCACTGGATTGATTCCTGGGATGAGAGGGTTGTTCTATGAGGAGAGATTGAGTAAAATGGGCCTGTACTCTGGAGTTTAGAAGAATGAGAGGTGAATGACAGGTGATCTCATTGAAACGTACAAAATTCTTAGAGGGCTTGGTAGGGTAGATGCTGAGAGGTTATTTCCCCTGGCTGGAGAGTCTAGAACTAGGGGTCATAGTCTCAGGATAAGTGGTTGGCGATTTAGGACTGAGGTGAGGAAAGATTTCTTCACTCAGAGGGTTGTGAATCTTTGGAATTCTCTACTCCAGAGGGCTGTGGTTGCTCAGTCATTGAGCATTTTCCAGATTGAGATCGATAGATTTAAGGAATCAAGGGATATGGGGATAGGGCAGGAAAGTGGAGTTGAGGTCGAAGCCATGATCTTATTGAATGGCGGAGCAGGCTTGAAGGGTTGTATGACCTACTTCTGCTGCTATTTCTTATGTTCTTATGGATAACATAGGATGTTGCTCGACACACTACAGACTGTCATGGTTGTATTTTTTTCTCCTTTTCCTGCCCATGTTCACCCTCCTCTTTGGATGGCACTATGACTTCTAAAAGCATTGGGGTCCCTGGACTTTGCTCAAGTGGCCTTTATTCGCACGAGGATCTACAGCGGGTATCAGCAGGCTATTCTACAGTGGAAGGAGAGACCCCCACAGCCGAGCCCGATCCTGTCCTCCACTAAATATCCAGACTTGTGCACTTTCAGAAGGGGGTCACTGCATAGCAATCAATAGCAGGAACACTGGGTGAATTTCTACCCCCTAACCTTGGAACTGAGGCTGAGGCCAAGTCTAGCACCATAGCTATCGTTCCGACTGACGAAAATGATAGCAGAATATTACAATCAACATCTCCTACTTGTGCGGGAGACCAAAACTAGGGGCCACAAATTTAAGAGTCACTAATAAATCCATTCAGGAGAAATTTCTTCACTGAAAGTGGTGAGAATGTAGAACTGTCTACCACATAGAATAGTTGAGGTGAATAGTATAGATGCATTTAAGGGGAAGGTAGATTAGTATTTGAGGGAGAAAGGAATAGAAGGACATGTTGATAGAGTTAGATGAAGTAGGATGGGAGGAGGCTCGTATGGAGCATAAACACCGGCATAGACCAGTTGGGCCAAAGGGACTGTTTCTGTGCTGTACATTCTATGTAAAGTAAAAGGATCTCATTCCATTTTTGTAAAACTGTTAAAAAAGTTACACTGGCTATTCACTTTGTTCCATAAGCTGGTAAGTGAGTGTTTGTTACGATATCCTTGGGTCGTTTTAACAAGGATAATCCTTACCTCTTTCAAGTTGCCCCTTTTGCTGTAGATTACGGACAAGAGGCGCTGACACTCCAGGCAGTCACTCCTTTCAATCGCTACTTGGTTGATGAGTCTCTCAGCTTCTCCGGCTCTGCCAGCCATAGACAGAACCTGGGCCTAACAAGCAAGTTAAGGAGACAAGAGTCACTATGCAACATTCTTGACTTGAAGACAGAGAGCAGTGAAAGAGCATTGGCAACAAGCCAGAGCCCTTGGCGAACTCAGGCGCTGACTCCTCAGGCAAAAAGGAATAAGCATAAGCCATAAGAAATAGGAACATACGGCCCCTCGAGCCTGCTCCGCCATTCAATAAGATCATGGCTGATCTTCTACCTCAACTCCACTTTCCCGCCCTATCCCCAAATCCCTTGATTCCCTTGGTGTCCAAAAATCGATCAATCTCAGTCTTGAATATACTCAACGACTGAGCATCCACAGCCCTCTGGGGTAGAGAATTCCAAAGATTCACAACCCGAGTGAAGAAACTTTTCGTCATCTCGGTCCTAAATATCTGACCCCTAATCCTGAGACTATGACCTTTAGTTCTAGACTCTCCAGCCAGGGGAAACAACCTCACAGCATCTACCCTGTCAAGCACCTCTAAGGGTTTTATACGTTTCAATGAGATCACCTCTCATTCTTCTAAACTCCAGAGAATATAGCACCATTCTACTCAACCTCTCCTCATAGGACAACCCCTTCACCTCAGGAATCAATCTAATGAACCTTCGTTGCACCCCCTCTAAGGCAAGTATATCCTTCCTTAGGTAAGGAGACTAAAACTGTACACAGTACTCCAGGTGTGGTCTTACCAGAGCCCTCTATAATTGCACCAAGACCTCCTTACCAACCCCCTTGCAATAAAGATTAACGTGCCATTTGCCTTCCTAATTGCTTGCTGTACCTGCATGTTAACTTTCTGTAATTTGTGTATAAGGACATCCAAATCCCTCTGACTACCTACATTTCTTCATCTCTCAACTTTTAAAAAATGTTCTGCTTTTCTATTCTTCCTACCAAAGTGGATAATTTCACATTTCCCCACATTATACTCCATCTGTCACCTTCTCGCCCATTCACTTAACCTTCTATATTCCTTTGCAGCCTCTTTGTGTCCTCCTCACAGCTTACTTTCCCACTTGGCTTTGTATCGTCAGCAAACTTGGATAAATTACACTCGGTCCCCTTATCTAAGTCATTGATATATATTGTAAACAGCTGAGGCCCAAGCATTGATCCTTGTGGCACCCCACTAGTTACAACCTGCCAACCCGAAAATAACCCGTTTATTTTTACTCTCTGTTTTCTGTCCGTTAACCGATCCTCAATCCATGGTAATATATTACCCCCAATCCCATGAGCCCTAATCTTGTTTAACAACTTCTTGTGTGGCATCTTATCGAATGCCTTTTGAAAATCCAAATATACTACATCCACCGGTTCCCCCTTATCTACCCTGCTAGTTACACCCTCAAAAAATTCTAATATATTTGTCAAACTCGATTTTCCTTTCATAAAACCGTGTTGTCTCTGCCTAATCATATTATGATTTTCTAAGTGCCCTGTTACTACGTCCTTAATAATGGATTCTAGCATTTTCCCAACGACTGATGTCAGGCTAACTGAACTATAGTTCCCTGTTTTCTCTCTCCCTCCTTTCTTGAATAGTGGGGTTACATTTTCTACCTTCTAATCCACTGTTCTGGAATCTGGGGAATTCTCGAAGATCGAAACCAGTGCATCCACTATCTCTGCAGCCACCTCTTTTAAAACCCTGGGACGTAGGCCATCAGATCCAGGGGATTTGTTGGCTTTCAGTCCTATTAATTTCTGCAGTACTTTTTCTTTACTAATTGTAATTACTTTAAGTTCCTCACTCTCATTAGACCCTAGGTTCCCCGTTATTTCCGGTATGTTTTTTGTGTCTTCTACTGTGAAGTCAGATACAAAATATTTGTTTAACGTCTCTGCCATTTCCTTATTCCCCATTATAATTTCTCTGGTCTCTGCCTCTAAGGGACCAACGTTTACTTTCGGTAAAAAGCACCTTTCACGACTTCAACAACAACTTGCACTTATATAGCCCCTTTACCGAGTAAATCGTCCCAAGGCGCTTCACAGGAGCATTATCAGACAAAATTTAACACCGAGGCACATAATGAGATATTAGGACAGGTGACTTGGTCAAAGAGGTAGGTTTTAAGGAGCATCTTAAAGGAGGAGAGAGAGGTTGAGAGGTAGAGAGGTTTGGGTGGGGGGGGGAATTCCAGAGCTTAGGACTTAGGACCATATCTTGTATCTTGGATTTTTGAATTTGAGAAAAGAAAAATGGCTCCAAGATTTTTGAAATAAACATCTTGATTAACTTAATTGGGAGATTTTCATCCCTTCTTGTACCTACAGAGTTCTGTCTTATTACAACTGAGAGGATTCAGAATTGATTTTCATGACTTGATAGGTTCAGTTTCTGGTTTTATTGGTACACAGGAACATAGGAATTGCTGGATGAAAAAAGACCAAGGTCCATCTAGTTCCCCTTCTATCATCCTGATAGGCGCATGATACAATGATAATGGAGTTCTTGACTAATCACAGCAATCAATCTCTATCAACTAGTCTACAACAGACCCAGGTATGGGGTGAGGAAAACCCCAGTAGTGGAGAGCTTTGGGAACCACAGGTCCAAAGTCACCTGTTCATCCCAAGCATGTTACACTTACCACATGTCATGTCTCAAATTACTTGTGTACTGTTACGCAAATCTTTATTTTCTGAAAGAAATCTATCCAATTCGCATCTGAATTGGGGGTGTACTTAATACAAAGGAACAATGTATCAAGATGCAAGAAGACATTAATAAACTTGCAGAATGGGCGTGTAATTGGCAAATGAATTTCAATATTGATAAGTGTGAGATGATGCATTTTGGTAGCAAGAATAAGGAGGCCACATACTACTTGGACAATAAGAGTCTAAATGGGATAGAGGAGCAAAGGGATCTAGGGGTACAGATACACAAATCACCAAAAGTAGCGACGCAGGTTAATAAGGCCATAAAAAAGGCAAATCAAGCAGTGGGGATCATTTCTTGAGGGATAATATTGAAAAGCAGAGAAGTTATGTTAAACTTGTATAGAACCTTGGCTTGACCACATTTGGGAATACTGTGCACAGTTCTGGTCTCCATATTATAGAAAAGATATAGATGTAACTCGATGAATGAATCAACATTTTCTGCTTCCACCATCTCCCGAGGGAACCTGTTCCATAGATTGACCACTCACTCACTGAAATAATGTTTCTGCAGATTAGTTTTGAATTTTCCCCCCTTCAACCGTGGATCGTATCCTTTTGCTCTACTGTTCTGGACATAATGAAACAGCTTGTCATGGTCTACATTATCTCATCCCTTTAGAATCCTATAAACTGCAATCTGTCACCTCTCGGCCTTATCTTTTCCAGTAAGAATTTACATAATTGCTGCGCATAATCTAATCTCTCCAGCCCCTCAGTCATTCTATTTGCTCTCTTCTGTATCCTTTTAATAACTGGAATATCCTTTTTGTACGGCAGCAAGCAGAACTGTACACAGTATTCTAAGTGCACCAATGATTTATAAAGTAGAAGGATTACCTCACTATTTTGGCTCAATATTGACCTTTTTAAAAAGATCCCAACATCTGATCTGCTTTACTCACTACCACTGAGCATCAGGGCGCCCAGATCTCTTTCATTTTCCATACACATTATTTTCTTTCCATTAAGATAATCGTCCCGTCTGGGATTTTTTTGTCCCCACGTGAAGCACTTTGCATTTCTCTACACAGAATTGCATCTGCCACCTGTCTGTCCAATTCCTAAGTGTATTCAAATCCTCCTGTAGCTTATCCTGTTCAGCTTTGGTAGAAGTTGCTAGTCATGTTTGATTGTTTGGTTTCAAATCGGCTCACACTTGATTTGTTCCTTTGAGACACCCTTGCTGCTGAGTTCTGATTTGTTGCTGTATTATGCATATGAACTGTGAGCAAATCAAAGGGTGCAGTGCTCAAGTGGGAGCCAATCAAAAAGTACAATGGCTGAAGTGTGGCCATTTTATATGCCACCATTTTATAAATGGCACCATTTTATATTATGTGGTTGTCCCACAGCATTGGTCACGGGCAGTCAGAGGACGCAGCGTTTTGTAATGGAGTGGATCTTCTGTGGTGTTGCTCATAGTTCGTGGGAGCATTTGCTGTTTGGAAGAGGAATTCTGGATATGGAAGGGGTGTGGAAGCAGTTATGGGAGCTGAGCAGTTGTTGGGGTAGTAAATAGTTTCGGGAGAGCACAGTGAGCAATTGAGGGAGGAAAGTAGTGAGTACTTGGGGTACAGGCAGGAGAAGAGTCAAGGGAGATAGAGAGTATTGGGGTGAGAGGACTTGGGGAATTAGAGTGGTGAGTACATGGGGTGGAATGAGAATTAAGATTGTGACTGGGGAAAGTGAACATTTGGGAATAGTGAGTTACTGGGAAGTGGTTAATTAGTATTTAGGAGCGGGGTAATGGGTTTGGAGTAATGAGTAGTTGAAGGGTGGGTAATGGGAATTGGGCAGTTGAGGGGGTGAGTGAGCAGTGTGAAAGGTAGGCAGGGGCACTTAAGAGGATTGAATTGTTCAGAGCTGGGCAATGGCATTAAGGGGTAGTGGGTGCTGGAGAATGAGGGAAGTGTAACATTTCTGCTCAAGCACTATGCATAAGTACATATGGTACAGCTGCAATTAAGTATAATCTTTACATTTTCTAACCATCAAAAAGCACAGGTCACGTTGATCAAAACCTTTGAAACTGGAGAACTTTTCAAAATTCAGTTATGACAAGAAAAGACAATTTCCACCCGTCTGGCTGGCTAGCTGTCTCTGAGCTAAAAATGTAACACTTGATAATATGAAACTTTACTTGGGAAAACAATTCATTCAAGTGCTCATTTTCAAATGATTGGGAAAAAAACTGAGAGAGGAACTTATAATTGGGGTGAAACTAGTCTTGGGCAGTAGTACAAGCAGAAATCAATAGAGAAGAAAATTGGGCAGGTTGTGTAAATTGGTCTGAGGTTTTGTGCGATCCAAAACCAGTTTCATCCCCCATCTCTTTTACATCTTCTGTGACTCAGCCTAGCACTCACTGATACATCATGGGAATTTCTGCACATGTTCAAACTGTGCCGTTTACATCAAAGTGATAGCTCTGTGCGAAATATCAACTTCGAGGGAAGGCTTTTGAGAAAAGGCTCATGCCTTAAATTAAAAATATTAATGACGCAACGCAAAGGGTCAAATACATTTTATAGATACAATCAGGGCATGTTTCACGTTCACATTTCCTTCATCACTGTACGTACCGCTGCCAGTCGAAGCTCACTGTTTGCAGGCTGCATCGTGATGGCCTCTTTGTAAATCCGCAGGGCCTCTTCGTACCTCCCTGTGTTGTAGTACAGAGCCCCCAGTGGAGACAGAACATCCACAGTCCTGGTTACCTCCAGCGCTCTGCAATCAATAACAGAACACCTTCAACATGCAGACAAGCTCTCCGATACATCATTTATATCAATATCTGAGGCACCCATTTCCGGACTGCAGTCTGGTCGTCAGCAAGGAGGGGAAGGAAAGCATAGCAAACTGCCTGTTTGCCTGCGTCCAGTCCTGCCCCAGTTCAAGAATCAAGCAGTTCAAAAGGGACTTATTATGAAAGTCATTGTTGTTAATTGTATCCATGTGATTTATACCAATTAGTGTGAATTGTATTCAGGTGGTGCATATCAATTGGGGACTCTCTTGTATCCATTTATGTGAGAGCTTATCTAGGGTGTGGAATGTGTTGATCTCTGTGAATAAAGACTTGGAAGCAACTGAAGACCAGACTCTAGTATTTTACCCTTCACCACCGGGCTATCCAATTTGTAACAACTGTGAGGGCAGCAGGCTGGGAATAGCCACTTTAATTGTTGCAAATTTGAACGTTGGGCCCACCATCCTTGGTCAAGAGCTCCACATATGGAACAAACACAGCCCACCTGAACAGTGGTTTTAATTTATTCCGAATGTTCTTAATTGACAACGTTTCTCGAGGAAAACTGGAGTCAAATCAAAACCAGAAACTTTCAGCAGGTCAGGCAGCATCTGTGGAGAGAACAGACAAGTTAACATTTGGGATACAGACCCATCATCCCAACTGGAAGAAATTACAGCATTTAAAAAGGGAACAGAAGCTGGGAATAGAGAGCAACAAACATGCACGCACACCGGAAAACAAATACACAGACGAGACACAGCACGTGAGCAGACATCTTAAAAAGATGGGAATAGGTACGCAGAACAGGAAACTTTGATTTCTTTGATTTCTCTCATTATGTCTCATATTGCCTTATGCTAATTTCACTTTTGTCATTTAACTATCTCCTGTTCTCCACTTAAGCACTTTACTTGTCTGTGTGCGCTTGTGTGAGACATGTGTGGTGCGCCATGTGTGAGACATGTGTGGTGCGCCATGTGTGAGACGTGTGTGGTGCGCCATGTGTGAGACGTGTGTGCATGTGTGGTGCGCTGTGTGTGAGACATGTGTGCATGTGTGGTGCGCCGTTGGTGTGGTGTGTGTGCCCTGTGTGCATGCGTGTTGTGCATGTGCGCGCCTCCCCCTTCCCTTTGTTCTGTTCCTTTTTAATGCTGTTCACCTGTAATTTCTTCCCATTCTGAGGAATGCCCACCTGAACTGTTAACTCCTCCATTCTCTCCACAGACACTGCCTGATCTGCTGAGTGTTTCCAGCATTTTCCATTTCTGTTTCAGATTTCCAGCATCTGCAGCGTTTTGCTTTTTTGTTTTCCTGCTTATTTTTCTTCAACAGCTTGGCTTCCATTAGTTATTATAAACCTTGAGGGAGTTTAATGAATCAGCACACCTTTCAAAAATTGTTAACCTTTTAGTTTTTATCTGTTGCTGTGTTTATTTTTAATCTCTCCCAGTTTCTTCCTTTCTCTCCTTCCTTGTCCCTAGTGGCCATGCTCCAGTAACTTGGCCAAGTGGATATCCTTTATGGGCCTTGACAGTGAGGCTGAGCTGATCCTGTCCACATGCCTACTCTAGTCGGAACCCTGGCTAATTTTCTCCACTCTGTATCAGGACACTGAAGTTATTTGTAGCATCCCAATCAATTCCCTGGCTGAGATTCGTGAGCTCAGCGCAGCTCAGGGACTAAAGCTGGTACCTTCCAGGCCTGTTTGGGTCAGAGATGTGGGGGGGCAGGGGGCAGGGGGCAGGGGGCAGGGAGCCTGGTGTTTAATTTTTTTAAAATTTTGGAAGCACCAAATGTTGTGGACACCAACAGGGAACTCGTCACCAGGGAATTCCTCCAAAGAGCAATGGAATCATGGAAGAAACTCCCAACTGGAATGGATAACACTTCCAATTAACTCCTTTCAGAAAGAGTGGGATAGAAATGTATTTAGGAATGGGATTGAAGTCACAGCATAGATGGAGACAGTCGAATTGTGTGTGTGTGGAACACGGTGGTCCATCTGATAGGAGCAGTGAGACATCAGGCCAAGACTAGTCCCAAAATGTAAGTGCGGTTAGTTGAGTACTATGGGGTTCTTTACTACTGTTGGGGATGGGAAGGAACTCTGTGGAATTTTGTTACCGGAGATTAACTGGGTTGGATCGAGTGAATGACTTGTGTTACTGAAGTCGGCAAAGGTGGGAAAGTAGAATTGTGTCACCGTATTTGGCAACACAAAAATATAAAGATTTGCCAAACACTTCTGTTCAAAGACAGCAGCTACTTAAATGCTTGCTTTATTTATGTCATAATATGGGCTGAAGAATTTAACAGGAACATAATGGTTATGTTTCAGCCCCATGCCTGGAAGAGACCCAAAATTCTGTCAGATTTTCTTTTTTTTGTTAACAATTACGAGTCTCTGTAGCTAGTGTTTCATATTCCTACTTTGTGTTTGAAGTGTCTTATCCAGGGCTCTTTCACAATGTCTGTTTACCACAGCTGCACAGACTGAAAATGTCTGAAAGTGATGGCTCTGTCAGTAAATGAGGAGGTCCCAGGTTCAATTCTTGTTCTATACCTAGTTGGCTGATCTGAACAGGGCCAGCTTCTCACTAGGGCACGATCCCCTTCGGGCAACCTGTCCAAAAGGCCACTCTTCCCATGCGAGGTCAGATAGCGGGAGACAACTGGCTAATCGACTTCAGGGAGCATCACGGCGGAGACTGCCCCTGTCCTTGCCCAACCTTCTAACGACTTACTACAAAAAAAACCTGAAAATCTCTTGCATTCACATCGGACTATAAATCAGCCACTCTTTAATATTTTAATATTTTGTACTCGGCATGTGGGCGTCACTGGCAAGGCCATATTTATTGCCCATCCCCACTTGCCCTGAGGAGATGGTGCTGGGCCTTCTTGCTTCATAGTGATTGTTATTAACAACTGAGAGACTTGTTGGGCCACTTCAGAGGAGTCACATTAACCTGTCTTTACAGATGCTTACTGACTTGTGTATTTCCTGTTCTTGTTTTACAAATCATAGGACACTGTCCCTTCACTACTGGAGTCACATATAGGCCCAGGCCAAGTAGTGGTGACAGACTCCCTCCCGTGAAGGACATAATTGAACCAATTGGGTTTTTAAGACCGTTCAGCAGTTCCCATGGTCTTTTTTCTGGTGCTAGCCAGTAAATTACCAGATTTATTGAATTCAATTTCACAACCTCATGAATGCTGGGTTGCTAGTCCTGCACCATAACTACTAGGCTACCGTAGCCTACAATTTCTATATTTTCATCTCAAATTATAACGTTTTGCAAAAAACACACATCAAACTAATAGTCAAAAGTCAAAATACCCGAAACATTCAGCTGTACTTTCTCTTTTACATAGAATTTACAGCAAAGGAACAGGCCAGTCGGCCCAACTGGTGTATGCCGGTGTTTATGCTCCACACAAGCTTCCTCCCACCCCTCTTCATCTAACCCTATCAGGATATCCTTCTATTCCTTTCTCCCTGATGTGCTTATCTTGCTTCCCCTTAAATGCATCTATGCTATTTGCCTCGACTACTCCTCGTGGTAGCGAGTTCCACGTTCTTTCCACTTTCTGGGTAAAGTAGTTTCTCCTGAATTCCTAATTGCTAATTTATTAGTGACTATCTTATATTTATGGTCCCTAATTTTGGATGCCCCCACACGTGGAAACATCTCCTCTACGTCTACCCTATTGAACCTTTCATAATTTTGAAGACCTCTATCAGGTCCCCCCTCAGCTTTCTCTTTTCTAGAGAAAAAAATCCTATTCTGTTCAGTCTTTCCTGATAGTTGTACCTTCTCAGTTCTGGTATCAGATGCTGAATGACCTGATGTGTATTTCTGCCTTTTGCTTTACATATCAAAGGGACGCTATCATATCACCGCAGTTTCTGAACATTTTCCCACTTGGACTCCTGGTACAACGCTGGTTCTAAGCAAACCCCACAAGATTTTGCCGTACTTTTAACTTTGGATTAGCTGTTTGAGTTACCAAACGTGCATTAATCCTGCCTTCCTCACATTTTTCCTTCTAAAAATTTTATTTTTAAAACCGTGAATTTTTGGTGCTCGTCTAGGTGAGGGAAGTTAGTGGAACACCACTTCAGGCCCCCAATATCAGCATCAGACACTCCAGGTCAGGGTATAGCACGGTTAGATGCAGAGTCAAGCTTCCTCTGCTCTGATAACGCACCGTAGCCCCCCCCAAACTCAGAACAGAACCCTTTGCTGCACCAACGTGGCATTTGTGTATGAAATCAACGAAGCAAGGAGACCATCAGGCCCATAGGAAGGAAGAAAGACTTGCATTTATATAGCGACTTTCACAACCTCAGGACGTCAAAAAAGCCCTTTACAGCCAATGACATACTTTTGAAGTGTAGTCACCGTCATAGTGTAGCAAACACCCCAGCCAATTTGCGCACAGCAAGGTGCCACAAACAGTAATGAGATAAATGACCAGGTAATCTGTTCTTAGTGACGTTGGATGAGGGATTAATATTGGCCAGGACACGAGGAGAATTCCCCTGCTCTGCTTCGAATCGTGCCATGGGATCTTTTATGTCCACCTGAGAGGGGAGATGGGGCCTCGGTTTAACGCCTCACTCACCTTATCCATTAGATAGTGCAACCTCGTGCACCATTTCAATTTTCCACAACCACCCTCTTGTTCCTCTGGTTGACAATTTAATACCAAATAAGGGGCAGTTTTGTGCTGTGGGCTCTTGCCTACTCAGATTAGAATTAAGGCTGCTCAAATATCATACCCGACCCTTATACCCAGCAGACAAGAGGAAACTTTCACCCCATCCTCTGATTCTAAGCAGATGAAGTCAACCAACCACACGAACCGAATCGCCAACTAAAAGCTGATTCACAAGACCAAATGGATAGAAGTGACTCTCCCCCGAGTTTCTGCCAAAGCTTCACCGACATCATCGGGACTGCTGCTTGTGGCCAAGCTTACCGTTTGTACCAGGTTTCAGCCTCCTCGTTCTTGTTAGCCGAACGGAGCAGTCGACCGAGGTTCACCATGGCAACGTAATGTTTGGGATTTAGCTGAATGGCGTGCAAGTAATGACCTGATGCTCCATTCCCATCTCCTGTAAAATGCAATAAATTCTAACAATCAGTAGACAGGTACAGACTTTCTGGAATGCAATGCCTGAAAGGGTGGAAACAGATTCAATAGTAACTTTCAAAAGGGAATTGGCTATATATACTTGAAAAGGAAAAATTTGCAGGGCTATGGGGAAAGACAGGGGAGTGGGACTAATTGGATAGCTCTTTCAAAGAGCCGGCACAGGCACGATGGGCTGAATGGCCTCCTTCCGTGCTGTAAGATTCTATAATACACCATTGACGTGGCTTAGCCAAGTCTTCTAGGAAAAGGGTTAACATTTCAGGACGATGCCCTTTCATCGGAACTACCACTGACCTGAAACGTTAACTCTGTTTCTCTCTCCACAGATGCTGCCTGACCTGCTGAGTGTTTGCAGCATGTCCTGTTTTTATTTCAGATTTCCAGCATCTGCAGTATTTTGCTTTTGCTTCTAGGAGAAGGATTCTCTTCCCACATTGCTCTGTCTTCTGGTGCCTCAGACAATCAACACCATTGGCAGCATCTATGGAGATGTCTGTGGGCTGAATCCTCCCATGATCTCGATCAACATCAATATTGAGAGGGAAGGAAAGAGGGAACCAAAGGTACTTGAGAAGATTAAAATGCAGCTGAGATGTTATTGCCAACTAGTCATCATTCTGATTTTGGGTGCAGTTTTCATAGAATCACAGAAATTTACGGCACAGAAGGCAGCCATTTGGCCCACCGTGTCTGTGCCAGTTGAAAAAGAGCTATCCAGTCTAATCCCACTTTTCAGCTCTTGATCCATAGCCTTGTAGGTTACGGCACTTCAAGTGCACATCCAAATACTTCTTAAATGCGATGAGGGTTTCTGCCTCTACCACCCTTTCAGGCAGTAAGTTCCAGACCCCCACCACCCTCTGTGAAAAAATTTCTCTTCAACTCCCCTCTAATCCTTCTACCAATTACTTTAAATCTATGCCCCCTGGTTATTGACCTCTCTACTAAGGGAAATAGGTCCTTCCTATTCACTCTATCTAGGCCCCTCATAATTTTGTGCACGTCAATTAAATCTCCCCTCACTTTCCTCTGTTTCAAAGAAAACAACGCCAGCCTATCCAATCTTTCCTCATAGCTAAAATTCTCCAGTCCTGACAACATCCTCGTAAATCTCCTCTGTACCCTCTCTAGTGCAATTGAATTTTTCCTGTAATGTGGTGACCAAAACTGCATGCAGTAATCTAGCTGAGGCCTAACTAGTGTTTTATACAGTTGTAGCATAACCTCTCTGCTCTTATAGTCTATGCCTTGGCTAATAAAGGAAAGTATCCCATATGCCTTCTTAACCACCTTATCTACCTGTCCTGCTACTTTCTTTCAGGGATCTGTGCACATGTATTCTAAGGTCCCTCTGTTCCTCTATACTTCTCAGTTTCCTACCATTTATTGTGTATTCCCTTGCCTTGTTTGCTCTCCCCAAATGCATTACCTCACACTTCTCCAGATTAAATTCCATTTGCCACTTTTCTGCCCACCAGTCCATTGATATCTTCCTGCAGTCTACAGCATTCTTCCTCAGTATCAACCACACGGCCAATTTTTGTATCATCTGTAAACTTCTTAATCATGCCCCCTACATTTAAGTCTAATTCATTGATATATAACACAGAAAAGCAAGGGACCTAGTACTGAGCCCTGCAGAACCTCACTGGAAACAGCCCTCCAGTCACAAAAACACCTGTTGCCCATTACCCTTTGCTTCCTGCCACTGAGCCAATTTTGGATCCAACTTGCCACTTTCCCTCAGATCCCATGGGCTTTTACTTTTCTGACCTTTTTTTTCTATTCGTTCTTGGGATGTGGGCGTCGCTGGAAAAGCCAGCATTTATTGCCCATCCCAAATTGCCCTTGAGAAGGTGGTGGTGAGCCGCCTTCTTGAACCGCTCCAGTCCATGTAGTGAAGGTTCTCCCACAGTGCTGTTAGGTAGGGAGTTTCAGGATTTTGACCCAGAGATGCTGAAGGAATGGTGATATATTTCCAAATCGGGATGGTGTGTGACTTGGAGGGGAACGTGCGGGTGGTGTTGTTCCCATGTGCCTGCTGCCCTTGTCCTTCTAGGTGATAGAGGTCGCGGAGGTGCATTCTGCCATGTGGGACCTTGTCAAAAGCCTTGCTAAAATTGATGTAGACTACATCAAATGCGCTACCCTCATCGACCCTCCCTGTTACCTCCTCAAAAAATTCAATCAAGTTAGTCAGACACGACCTTCCCTTAACAAATCCATGCTGACTGTCCTTGATTACTCCGTGCCTTTCTAAGTGACGGTTTATCCTGTCCCTCAGAATTGATTCCAATAATTTGCCCACCACCAAGGTTAGACTGGCCTGTAATTACTCGGTCTATCTCTCACTCCCTTTTTAAACAATGGTACAATGTTAGCAGGCTGCCAATCCTCCGGCACCACACCTGTATCCAGTGAGGATTGGAAAATGATGTTCAGGGCCTCCGCTATTTCCTCCCTTGCTTCTTTTAACAGCATGCCAAGTAACCTCAGGGCACACACACCTCAAAGTGATTTGTTCAAAACAGCAGCATTTGTAGAGGGGTGTGGTAGCAGGTTTCCACCGTCCCCTCAGGTACAGGTCTTAGCATGATTAAAAAAAAAGGAGGGGTTCGTCAGAAATGTGGGAGGGGAAGTACTTTAAAAATAAAAGTCAACACTTATATTAGATGTTAGTCTTTTATCTCTTGGATCCTGGTTCAGAATCCAGCCCAGGCTGATGCGATAAAAGTCTCCTCTGACTTCTGGCTGCAAGAGCCCGATGAGAAATGTTTTTGGCCAATGTCAATCCAGCTTCAAGTTGGCATGGGCCCACTGCCCAAAACTGCCTCTAACTGGCACCAAATGGACAACCTCACTCATGGGACCACTCGTGGGAATCAGAAGAACTTCACACTGGTGCAGTATGGAGTGTTCTCCAGAAGTTGGGACTGAAGTAGTGTTGGTGGAGGAGAGAGAGCTTTCGAGGGTGCTGCTGACACACTCTCTAGCTTTGTACATGTAGAATGGCCCCTTGGCCGAGGTACTGGAGTAGGTCTGTGGAACAACAGCCCAGGATTTGGCATCTTCAGACAAGGAGGGAAGACAAGTCCCACCTGTTGATAGCCCCGGTCAGTACGTGTCAGATAATAATGATTCGATTGCTTACCTCTGTCAACTAAGAAGACTCCATAGTTATTGTGTAGGTCTGAATTCTCGGGAGAGTTTTCGATGCCTCTCAGATATATATCATCAGCCTCTCCGAATCGCTCCTTTCAAAAGATGGGGCGAAAGTGTTTCAGGATTAATTTATCACAACACTTTACATGGTAAATAAATTAAAAGCTTCCATCTTTCCCGACTGATCAGTTGGTTAAGACGATGACAAGCCTGGGAAGGGTGCAGGCTCGATACTTAGTCTGTGCTCAGTAAGCCCCATCTCAGGTGGAGTAGTAGGAGTATTACAATTGGGCTCCCATGGTAGGGAGGGGAAATTCTCACTCCCGGTCGCTATTTAGTGACCCTGATGGAAAGTGCACGTGGAGGTCTCATGAGGACAAGACTGGGCTTGACTGTGATCATCCTCATGGTAAAATAGTTCCATTAGGCCGCAGCCTCAAAAGGGCACCAGTTCTCCCAGCACTTTCCATGTTCTTGCCGTCTGAGAGAAATTGCCAAATTTAGTAATAGATTAAGTTTAGGAAACTAGTCAAGCTCACTTCGCACGAGATCCTTACATCCTAGGGTCGCCAACTCTGGTTGGACGTATTCCAGAAGGTTTCATCACATGACCCTCCACCTACAGCCGACCCGCCCCCACAATCCCGTCATTGGTTGCCCGACACGTCGATCATTGCGACGCACGGCCATCCCACTCCGATTGCAAAGCATACAGACTGTTCATTACCTGATTGGATGATTCTTGACTGGTCAGTCAAACAGCGTTTATTCCCAACTCCAATATTTTGAAAACAAAAAGAAAAATATTCAAAAATGAAAAACACAGGATTTCTCTCCTGGGTTGCTCGCAGCATTGTCCTGGAGATTAATCTTTAATTTCTGGAGACTCCAGGGAAATTCTGAAAGGTTGGTAACCCTATTACAACCACCTCTCTGACACATTCATCCCTTGTATCAGGCTGGATTTGAACCCAGATCCCAGAAACTAACAGCCAGTGTCCAACTATTGTTCTGGCTTTTCCTAAAAGAGGAACTTATTTGCTTCAATGGCTGCAGGTTAATCACAGTGAAAGTAATGAGCTTCTTGAGTACAATGGTTTGTAACACAAAGGGTAGAACTCACAGATGTAAGCTGTGGCTCAGTGGTAGCTCTCTCGCTTCTAAATCAGAAAGTTGTGGGTTCAAGCCCCATTCCAGAGACTTGAGGATATAATCTAGCCTGACACTCCAGTGCAGTACTGAGGGAGTGCTGCACAGAGATGCTGTCCTTCGGATATGATGTTAAACTGAGTCCCAATCTGCCTTCTCAGGTGGATGTAAAAGATCCCATGGCACTATTTGAAGAACAGCAGGAGAGTTCTCCCCGGTGTCCTGGCCAATATTTATCCCTCAACCAACATCATTGAAAAACAGATTTTCTGGTCATTATCACATTGCTTGCTGTGCACAAATTGACTGCTACGTTTCCTACATTACAACAGCAATTACACTTCAAAGAAAGTACTTCATTGGCTGTGAAGCACTTTGGGACGTCCTAATGCGCTATATAAATGCAAGTCTTTCTTTCTTTCACTTATATAATGGAATACTTTCAATTGTATAGCCGTATCATGTTGAAACGTCTCATAGCACTTCATGTACAATTAATTATTTTTGGTGTGCAGCAAATGCTTTGCAGGCAAACGCAGTATCCATCCTGTACCAGCAACACCCCACACACAGCGATGAGATGAATGATCGGTTAATTTGTTTTTTTGGACGTATTGATTGAGGGAGAATTGTTGGCCACTGGGAGAACTCTTGCTATTTAAATAGTGCCACGGTATCTTGAACAAGCAGGCGCCACCTCATTTAATGCCTCATCTGAAGGACGGCACCTCCGCCAATGCAGTACTCCCTCTATACTGCCCAACAGCATTAGACTGGATGATGCGCTCAAACCCGGCTACGGAGGGGTCAATCACACAACCTTCCAATGCAGAAGCGGGAGTGCCAAGCAAGACATAGTGCAAGATATGGTGGAGGAGATCTGGATGAGTTCGAGCTTGTGTCTGGTGCTGTGGGAGAGGCTGATGAGAACAGCATTAAAGAATTTGAGCATGGAAGTGACAAAGGTGTGGACGAGGGTTTTGGCAGTGATGGGGCCAGAAATGGAGAAAGGCGACTTTAGTGATGACCGGATGTGAGGATGAAGCTGCCCTCAGGGTCAAACCGCCCACAGAAGTTACACACCATTGGGTTCAGCCTACGCGAGTGACCGGGGAGGGGGATTTATTCGGGGAGCTAAGGTGCGATGTTTCTGATGGGGGTTGAAAAGGAACTCTTCTGTCTTTCTGACGTTGAACTTGGGAAAGTTCCGGCTCATCCATAACTTGATGCCGACTCAGCAGTCAAATAGCGTAGCAGAAGGATGCTGGGCAAAGGATAGTGGTTGAGGTGGAGTTACGCCATGTCAGGAGCATGTCCTGTGCTTGCATGTGATGTTGCCAAAAAGGAGCGTGTAGACCAGGAGCAGTAGGGGTAGTTAAGGGTTCTGCAGTGGTGGACTAGGAAGGAGAAGGCACTGCAGGAGGTTGCCATTGTAAACTCTGATTCTCAGTGGATCGTGAGCAGATATAGCAGGGATTCTACACAGCCCTGAGACAGTATTGCCTGACTTCATGTTTAACCTTAGCTCAGAAGCCCATTATGTTGACACTTCAATCATTTTATAAATAAATCTTTTTGGCTTAGAGTTTCCATAATTGAATTTTTTATACAGCCTACAGTCTGCATTTATTCAATGATCCACGATGGTTCATGAATCACAATTTTTTACCTTAGGTGATACTTACTGAGCTCTTAAGGAGAAACCCTCATCCACGCCTTTGTTACCTCCAGGTTCGATTATTCCAATGCTCTTTTGGCCAGCCTCCCACAATTCTGCTGCCTGTATCCAAACTCGCACCAAATCCCACTCACTCTTCACCCCTGTGCTCACTGACCTACACTGGCTCCTGGTCCAGCACGGCCTCAATTTTAAAATTCTCATCCTTGTTTTCAAATCCCTCCATGGCCTCCCTATATCTGTAACCTGTTCCAGGCCACAACCCTCCAAGATCTCTGCGCTCTTCCAATTCTGGCCTCTTGCTTATCCCCGCTTTTCATCACTTCATCATTGGTGGCCATGCCTTCAGCTAGCTAGGTCCTAAGCTCTGGTACTTACTCCATAAACCTCTCAGCCTCTCTCTGCTTCTTTAAGACGCTCCTTAAGACCTACCTCTTTGACTAAGCATTTGGTTATGTGTCCTAATATCTCCTTATGTGGCTCGGTGTCAAATTTTGTTTGATAACGCTCCTGTGAAGCGTCTTGGGACATTTTACTACATTAAAGGCGCTATATAAATACAAATTGTTGTTGTTATTGAGTAGAAGTCCCATTAAAAGGACTTAGTGCCCACACAGTGTTCATTACAACTAACTAACTCGATAGAGTTTTTTGATGAGGTAACAGAGAGGATAGATGAGGGCAATGCAGTTGATGTGGTGTATATGGACTTCCAAAAGGCGTTTGATAAAGTGCCGCATAATAGGCTTGTCATCAAGATTGAAATCCATGGAATCAAGGGGGCAGTATCAGCATGGATTCAGAATTTGCTAAGTGACAGGAAACAGAGAGTAGTAGTGAACAGTTGTTTTTCAGACTGGAGGGAGGTATATAGTGATGTTCCCCAGGGGTCAGTGCTGGGACCACTGCTTTTCTTGATATATATTAATGACTTGGACTTGGGTGTACAGGGCGCAATTTCAAAATTTGCAGATGACACAAAACCTGGAAGGGAGTGAACAGTGAGGAGGATAGTGATAGACTTCAAGAGGATATAAACAGGCTGGTGAAATGGGCGGACACGTGGCAGATGAAATTTAACGCAGAAAAAGTGATACATTTCAATAGGAAGAACGAGGAGAGGCAATATAAACTAGAGGACTTAATTCTAAAAGGGGTACAGGAACCGAGAGATCTGGGGGTATATGTGCACAAATCAATGAAGGTGGCAGGGCAGGTTGAGAAAGCGGTTAAAAAAGCATACGGGATCCTGGGCTTTATAAATAGAGGCATAGAGTACAAAAGCAAGGAAGTCATGATAAATCTTTATAAAACACTGGTTCGACCACAACTGGAGTACTGTGTCCAGTTCTAGGCACCGCACTTTAGGAAAGATGACAAGGCCTTAGAGAGAGTGCAGAAAAAATTTACTAGAATGATTCCAGGGATGAAGGACTTCAGTTATTCTCCTGAGAACAGAGAAGGTTGAGAGGAGATTTGATAGAGGTATTCAAAATCATGAAGGGTCTAAACAGAATAGATAGAGAGAAACTGTTCCCATTGGTGGAAGGGTCAAAAACCAGAGGACATAGATTTAAGGTGATTGGCAAAAGAACCAAAAGTGATATGAGGAAAAACGTTTTTACGCAGCAAGTGGTTAGGATCTGGAATGTACTGGCAGGGGTGGGTGGTGGAGTCAGATTCAATCATGGCCTTCAAAAGGGAACTGGATGAGTCATTGAAAGAAAAAAATTTTCAGGGCTACGGGGATAGGGTGGGAGAGTGGGACTAGCTGGATTGCTCTTGCATAGAGCCGGCACGGATTCGATGGGCCAAATGGCCTCCTTCTGTGCTGTAACCTTTCTATGATTCTAAAAGGATAGCTGTGTAATAAAGTAGTGCTAGGATCATTACAGCCAGCCCGAACCTGGTTCTTAGTTTACTGAATAACCAGTACATTATTGCCTCCATTGGCAATGGCAGGGACGAGGACAGACAGTTAAGACATAAGCACTGGGTTAACCAACTTCTCTGCCTGCCTCCAGCACCGCGCTCTTCCCAGCACCGTTCTGCACAGATCTTTTCCTGAAACCGTGGCGAGCCACTGCCGAGACGGCAGCCTCTGACCAGGACTTCCAAGCAGGAATGAACAAGAATTAGTTCCCAGTTTGTGGGTGTCATGGGCAAGGCCGGCATTTATAGCCCCATCCCCAGTTGCCCTGCACAACTTGGTGGCTCCAGAGGGAAGTTAAAAGTCAACCACGTTGGTGTGGGACTGGAGTTACATCTAGGCCCGACCGGGTAAGGACGGGCAGGCTTCCTTCCTCTAAAGCAATGCCCCCGAAAATCTTGCTCGTGCACTATTGCTCGTGTTGCTGAATCAACGCTACTGTTCATGTAAAATGGGCATTAGAGTTTGCGTGAGAATTACAGAGAGAATCGACATAATCAGAGGAGATGCAAGCTTGCTCAGGACCAATCTCGGTACTGCCTACTAAAAACTGGCCCACTCCAGTAGATGAATTTACATCCGAACTGCCATTGTGGCCTTTATAAACACAACTCAGATCAGTGTACTATAATAATATTCATTATTTGTAATGCATTAAAAAAATTCCCCTCCTCTCCCAATGGTACTGACTCACGATGGGTGCATTCCCATGGGCACTATGTGAGCCAGTGTCCTTACACACGTGAATGATTCAATGTCTTGGGGTCAAAGCAGTCGCAGCCCATTCTCAAACTGAATATTAAAAATCAAGGTGACAGAGGCTTTATCTCGGGCGGAGTGAGTTTAATGTCTGACTTGGGAGAGGGGCGGGGAAATCACAGCTGAGCAGGTGCTGATATCCAGCATTTGCCCACGCACTTGGGCACACCCATTGGTAGTGGGTTGCCCGCCCGTTGTACACACCACCCGCTTTCCTTGGGCGGGGCGTATAACGGGCGGCTGATCCCCGACCGCCTCTTTTTCCACCGCCACTGAAAGTTAAAATCAGCCCTACAGTTTCTAAGTGGGGGGGGGGGGGGTGCGGGGGAGAGGAGAGGAGAGTGGGGGGTGTCACCAAATAGCGAGCTTGGGGGCATAAAGGCCAGTTATGGTGCCCTTCCTTCACCTTGGCTGAGATCAGCACAGACCAGGAATGTTATCCGGGGCCTTCTGAGCTGTGTCACCCCTCCCTATCTCTGTAACCTCCTCCAGCCCTATAACCCTCTGAATACTCTGGATTCCTCCAACTCTGGCCTCTTGTCAATCCCCCACTTCCTTTGCTCCACCATTGATGGCGGTGCCTGTCCTAAGCTTTGGAATTCCCTCCCTAAACCTCTCTGCCTCTCTCCTCCTTTAAAATGCTCCCTAAAACCTACCTCTTTGACTAAACTTTTGGTCACCTGTCTTAATATCTCATTACGTGGCTTGGTGTCAAACTGTGTTTGATTACGCTCCTGTGAAGCGCCTTGGGAAGTTTTACCATGTTAAAGGAGCTATATAAATGCAAGTTGTTGTTGTAATGAGGCACCAGTGCTAAAAACAGCCCTTTCCAAACCTGCAGGCCCTCGAGATTCAGAGCACAAAACAGCCAATCTAAGTGCAAGTCGAAGCGGATTTCCAAAGGTAACGAGACCCAGACTTTCCGAGCTTAGATGTTGCATGTGGCTGCACCAACATTAAAAATCATTTTACTGTTCAGTGCAGCTGTATCAGATCATCAGTCCATTGAGAACGTAAATGCTCATCCACCACAATTCCATCAAAACAGAACCACACTAAACACACACACGCACTGTAATAAACTTTGAATATCGACCATAGCCAGAGTATCAAGGCAAGTTGACAGTATGGGTGGCATCGCACCCAATGGGTTGACAGTATGGGTGGCACCGCACCCAGTGGGTTGACAGTATGGGTGGCACCGCACCCAGAGGGTTGACAGTATGGGTGGCACCGCACCCAGTGGGTTGACAGTATGGGTGGCACCGCACCCAGAGGGTTGACAGTATGGGTGGCACCGCACCCAGTGGGTTGACAGTATGGGTGGCACCGCACCCAGAGGGTTGACAGTATGGGTGGCACCGCACCCAGTGGAGGAGGGGAACAGAATGCTGTCGGGAAAAAAAGCAGCAAGATCTCCCGTACATACAAAGTCTCAGTAGCTTAGTTTGGAGACTCATGGGCATGTGATAGGTTCCCAACCCAAATAAATAAATCAGAAAGAAGGTAATCAATAAACCTACTGCTCTCATCGCACTGTGACTCACCTGTTCGGCCAGCAGAGCTGCAAGGCTGGAGTAGGCGTCTGCAAACTGGGGACCAAACTTAACAGAGTCACACAGCAACTGTTCAGCCTCGGCCAGTTTCTTCTGGGATCTGCAAGATATGAAATGCTTTGTAAGAGGTTTGCCTTCATGGAGTATCACAAGGAGTATTTGTCTTTTTATGGCAAGCAGCTGCACCATGGTTCAGGTTAATGCCAGTCGATGGGACTGGGTTTAAAGTAGGCACTGTACATCCAACTCTTGACAGATACTAAACCACTTACATTCCTGCAGCCCTCTTCATACACTTAAGAACAGGTTTTCAGTTCCAAAGTCATGAGGGAGGGAGAGAGAGAGAGAGAGGAAGACTGTAAGAGAGAGATAGTGGGAGTGAGAGAGGGAGAGAATGAGGGGAAGAGAGGGAGGAAGGATGAAGTAGGAGGGTAAACAGTAGCAGTAAACAGTGAACTCCACATCAGACCCTCTTCCCATTTTACACCAAATTTTAGCACAGGAGTCATGATTGTTGTTTTCTACCTTCCAAGGGGGAATAGTTAAGTTCTGAATATTACATTAAATCCGACGTTTGACTTTGCTACTATTTACTGTTAATAAATTTGTTTGGTAATTTATAGCCTAAATCAGGGTCTGCTGTGGAGTGTTTATTCTGTCGCTTACCGCAGTCAAGGGAATGAAAAAGAACACAAGGTATGTTTAATAAGCTTGATATAGCACCAAGTGTGACCCCTGGGCTCGTTACAATGACCGAGATATTGAGTAGGTAATGGCACACTTCAGCATGGACCACAAGGAAAATATCAAAGTTCAAAGCCCAAAAATCCCAACAGTGGGGAGTTCCAATGGTCAGGGGCATGGTGACTGAGAGAACAGCTACCGATTGTGAAGTGGAGGGAGTTAGGAATAATCTGGTGTTACAGGAGCAGATGGGGTGAATGACGACATGTGGCTGAACAGATCAGTGAGGTAGGGTGAGGCGAGACCATGGGGGGATATAAATACAAGACCGAGGATCCTGAAGTCAATTTGCCTGGGGACAAGGAGCTTCGCTTTTATGTTCAGCACAAGTTTCAAGTAAAAATCATTTTTATTAAAATACTTACGGAAACAGGCCATTCAGCCCAACCGGTCCATGTCAGCCCTTACCCTCCATGCGAGCTAGAGGGCTACTAAGTTGCAACACAGCTCCAAGATGCATTGATGCAGCTTCAGAATTATGAAGCAGAAAATCTACTTGGAATTTGAAGTAAACTACAGAGTGAGGTGATGACAAAGCGTATGTGGTATTCTAAACATCTCTTACTAGTTCTCCGTCTACATCAAACTGCTCGACATAAGCTGAGAGGAGGACTGAGGGGTGAAGTGGGTTATGGGTGCTGTCTTTTGAAATCCACACCCTGGGTTTGAATCCAGGCAGACTGAAGGGATGAAAGTCTCCTTCATTCTGGCTACAGGTGCGAAATGGACTTGGGCCACCTCAATCCCAGCTCCTGGGTCGATAACATAAAACTACCCAGAATTCGACATAAATTGGCGCAATCATTCAGAGAGGCCTTAAAAACTGGTGGTACCAGCCATGTAAAATTCATATTGGGGCAGTAGGAGAGGTTATTTGGAGACTGAAACTAAGGGGATGATACTGAGGAATGACCAGAGGAGGCTTCACCCTGCATCTAACTCCAAGGAGTACTTGACAAAAGTGGAAACGTCTATTTACCCCAGCAGTGACATCTCCTTTCTTGACAAAGAAAGAAAAAAAAAAATCACAAAATACAAATTTGAAAAAGAGGTGATGTTAGACGAGACCACACAAACCTTTGTTTCAAAACAACATCCACAGTATGACCCACACCGTTGTTATGTATACATTATAAAGCTTTGGCAGTGGCCTTTAGTCCTACTTTTCCAACTCTACTGTGCCCCCTTCCCCCCACCATTCCACCATTGGTTGTAGAGCCCTTTATCCATCAGAGCCCTGTGCTCTCCCATTCTCACCCTAAAACCTTAGCTCCGTCCCCACCTCTTTGGAACACCTTTGGCAACCTGCCCTAACTCCCGGTCAGTGACCGATTCCCTCCCCAGCCCTCTCCATTATGAAGCACCATGGGATATTTGGCAACTTTACAAAGGGCCAACTCAGTTTAAGTCATTATTGGAATCCTTGTTTCCTTGGAAAGAAAATAGGGATGGAACTTACAAACTAGAGCAATTTTTGACTCAACAACTGTGAAATAGAGGCCAATTTATGCAACAGTGCAAGTTATACACAAGATGCTACATTAAATTAATCCTTCCACCCTCCTCACTTCTCGCAGCCTTGACATTCAGCTCGGTGATCTCAGTTCACTGGGAAAAGAATACTGTAAGTGGCATCCCATCATTTTAGACTTGACAGTTGGAGTTCCTCATTTCAAAGGGCAAATTTTTCTCTTAAGTAGTACTTGTGGCTCTACTGGCACAATTGCAACTCAAGGCAAGCACACTTGACTTGTCCTGTGTTGCGAAGATATCATTATTGCCCCCCTCCCCAGGGCACTTTTAAGCTGGCATTAATAGTTTGAGAAGAAGCAGGGAAGTTTACATTGCTTTGTCTGCATTTGGAGTAATATCAACAAGAGGGTAATGTTGAAACACTCCCAGTCCGGTAAGTATGCCTTCTATATTTTTAAAAATTCGTTCTTGGGATATGGGCATCACTGGCAAGGCCGGCATTAATTGCCCAACCCTAGATGCCCTGAGAAGGTGGAGGCGGGCCTGCTTATTGAACCGCTGCAGGCCTTGTTATTCTTTGTAATGGATTACAAGGTCATGTCAGAGGGCAGTTAAGAGTCAACCACACTAGTGTGGGACTGGAGTCACATGTAGGCCAGACCGGGTAAGGACGGCAGGTTTCCTTCCCTAAAGGACATGTGAACCAGTCAGGTCTTTATGATACTAGCTTTTTTTAATTTCCAGATAGTGTATTACCTGCCCTCCTGCCAAACACAGCAGGCTAAAACTGGAAAAGGCTGTAATCCATCTCAGTGTAGATTGTTTTATGTTGAAAAAGGCAGGTTTCTATTTGTCGGGAGAGGGGGAGGGGAGTTGGGGAATTCCGAGCGCAGCCACACCTGATCAAAAGGAGCCAGGTTTGCACCTGCAGACTCTGATTCAACAATCGGACTCATTGCGATCTGGACTTCGAGTTCCATGGACCTGCTGAACTCTTGACTCGTTCGGTGTTGCAAAGGCATCATTATTGTCCCCCTCCCCATGGCACTTTTAAGCTGCATTAATAGATTATTAAAGTGTGTGGGGAGGGGGTCCTTCACCCACTCCTGTGGAGCACGTTACACATTACAGGGGAGATCATCAGAAAATCCTGGAAATGCACAGCAAGTATCTGAAAGATGGAGATGAACACATCTGGTGGGACCTTGTGGCAGAATAGTTTGGCTGACCTGCATTTCCAACATTTTCTATTTTTATTTCAGCTTTCCCACTCCATTCCCATTTAAGGGAGCTGACCTTCCATCACCTCTCATGAAGCTAGGGTTGCCAACGCTCCAGGATTGTCCTGGAGTCTCCAGGAATGGAAGATTAATCTCCAGGTCACTCCGGCGAGCAAACCAGGAGAAAAATCACCAGGGCATTAAAAACAAAATTATGATTTAAAAAGTTTTCTTCGAACACTTTCATTTATTAATTATAAAAACGTTGGAGATGAGGGAAAAAAGGTTGTTTGACTGACAGTCGAGAATCATTCAATTGGGTAACGAAGAGTCTGTTCACTTCCCAATTGGTGTGGGAAGGTGGGGCACCAAGAGGATGGACGTGTCCGGCGACCAATGGAGGGGGGGGGGGGGGTGGGGGAGGCGGCAGGTCATGTGTTGAAACCTCCAGGAATACGTCCAACCAGAGTTGGCAACCTTACATAAAGCTGTTGAATCCGTGCTGAGGCAGCAGTCCGTATGTGCCAGGACCTCACCTTTCCAGTGAGAGATCATAGCCAAGACCGTCCCTGCCCTCACCGGGTCTCTACACCCAAACACCGACTCCCAGTAGGGGTCATATTTTGAACAAAAATGATACACCCCCACCCCCAACTTTGACTGTACTTCTATTTGAACTAAGTGATAATAAGGCCCTTGTTTCCCAGTTTAAAACAATTGTCTGTGGAGTCTTGTAGGCAACGCCTATGGTATATTAATGGTTTACAATACATCTGTTTTTCACAAGTTCAGACTTCCCAAGGCAAGGCTTGCCACTGATTGTTTGTGTATCCCAGCAACCAATTGACCTGGCAGGTTAAATGCTTGAACTGATGACAAACTCTGCAAACATAAAGCAATCAGGGCAGTACTGCAGGCTTTTAAGGATGGGCTTTTAAGGATGTTATACTTTTATATCAAGAAAGCATAAGAATCTAATGAAATCCGACAGATGTGAGACAGAATCTTTATCTTTGTTTTTTATTTCCAAGGGATGTTAGTGCGAGGGAGTGAAACACTTCTCTATTTTAGTCCTGTAGTGTCAGCATCAAGCACTCCCAGGTTCCAGAGCACAGCCAGCAGGAGAGAAGCTTCCTCCAACTCTGCCCCCTAAGGGTGCCCTAACTCCAGTGCACCACTCTTCCATCCCAAGGCCTCTCGAGTGAGCTTTCCAATTTAGGTCCTTGCCCAGAGTGAGCTAGGCCGAGTTCGCTCAAGCTCATTTCGCGTAGGAGTCTTACACCCTTTTAACCTCAATTAATAGCTGTAAACAATTTTACAACACCAAGTTATAGTCCAACAAATTCATTTTAAATTCCACAAGCTTTCGGAGGCTTCCTCCTTCGTCAGGTGAACGGTATGAAAATGACTTTTTCGAATCCTTCGCATGCTTGGTGTTGTAAAATTGTTTACAATTGTCAACCCCAGTCCATCACCAGCATCTCCACATCAATTAATAGCAGCAGGAGGAGGAATAGGGTATTTCCTCTGATTCAGCTGTATTTATGAGTGCGGCACCTTGCATTTATATAAGCTCCATTAATGTAGAAAAAAGTCCCAAAGGCGTTTCACAGAGGATTAATTCAAAAAACGAATGGTGGGGCAAAGGAAGAGGGGGGGTGCAGAAAAGGCCGGAGAGTTTGAGAGGGCAGGGGAAGGTTGTGGGGCTGGAGGACGGTACAGAGACGGGGAGAGGCAAAGTCATGAAGGGATTTAAACATGAGCATGAAAATTTTAAACTTGAGACATTGGGGGACTGGAAGCCAATGTAGGTCAGTGAGGACAGGGGTGACAGGTGAGCGGGACTTGATGCAGGATAGGATACGGGCAGCAACGTTTTTAATGAGCTTAAGTTCGGAGAGTGAAGGATGGGAGGCTGGCCCGGGAAGTATTGGAATAGCCGAATCTAAAGGTGAAAAAGAGCAGATGGGCTGAAGTAGAGACGAAGGTGGGCAGTATTTGTGATGGAGAGGATATGGGGCACTGCAAGGTCCCATAAACGGCATGTGATAAGGACCCGATAATCTGCTTCAGTGATGTTGGTTGAGGGCTAAATGTTGACCAGGACAATGGGGAGAACTCCACTGTTCTTCTTCAAAGCAGCACGATGGGATCTTTTACATCCACCTGATAGCGCAGACGGGGCTGCACTGGAGTGTCGGTTTGAACTATGTGCTCACGTCTCTGGAGTGGGACTTGAACCCACAACCTTCTGACTCAGTTTGAGTACACTACCAACTGAGCCACGGCTAACAAGTCAAAAGGAACTGCACGCGGAATCCCTCGGGCAGGTCACAATCACGGCTGCTGCTCCTGTAGCTGCAGAAACCACCCGCTTATATTGTGGGCCAGATCTGACAGCAGCTGCATCCACTGACACACAACTGAACGGGCATCCGCTGACACACAACTGAACGGGCATCCGCTGACACAGATGCAAAAAGGTGCCACCGGCCACTAATTCATCGGGCTGGGGAAGGGCTGCATCGGCCAATGAGAGCAACAAACACTTCAGTGGTCAGTACAGGGCAGGTTTCAGTTGCTCAGCCCACCAGTGGCCAAAAGCCATAGGAACAGGAGTAGGCCATTCAGCCCCTCGAGCCTCTTCCACCATTCTATTAGATCATGGCTGATTTGTACCTCAACTCCATTTACTCGCCATTGCTCCATATCCCTTGATACATTTACCTAACAAAAATCTATCAATCTCAGACTTGAAATTTCAATTGACCCCCAGCATCCACATCCTTTTGGCTACCCAATTTCCACTACCCATTGTGTGAAAAAGTGCTTCCTGATTTCACCTCTCAATGGCCTAGCTCCCCGCCAGAGGAAATTATTTCTCTCTATCGACCCTGTCAACTCCTTTAATCATCTTAAACACCTCAATTAGATCACCCATTAATCTTCTGTACTCAAGGGAATACAAGCCTAGTCTATGCTTCTCATAATTCAACACTACAGTTGGCCTTAGTTCCCCCTGGGTTAGGGGAGGGAAAATCAGCCAGGGTTCCTGCTGCTGACCGCTACCCCGTAATCCCTGCTGGAAGAGTGTGCGTGTGTTGAGTGAGTGTGAACAGGACTGGGCGCAGTCGCGATGCCCCCCATGGTTCACCGCTCACCGTCAAAGCTCACACACGAATAGCAGCCACTTGGGTGAGGTGGCGGGGGTAACCAACCCTTGTGAAGCCACATGCCAGCAAAATATCACTGCCTACAGGAGGGGAGAGGCAGAGAGGAGAGAATATTGTCAAAAAAACACAATGTTTGCTCTTAATTTTGACAAGGATGAAACTCTGGCTGTAAACAGGATGCAGAACACTGGCCCCAAGAGACCTAATCAGTACAACCATTGACAGAGCTCCACTGTTATTTATTCAGTCCCAGTCTGTGCCAGCTACATCTGACTTCATTTCAAATGAAGCATCTTCAGAATATCAGGCTCAACAAAGCAAATGAAAACTCACGTTCAGTTTTAATCTGCTCCAGATCTTCCAATACTCTGGCATTTCGGGGATGGGAGTGAGGGAGGGGGGGGGGGGAATGTATTCCATTGTCCCAATTGAGGGTCACCATCTCATACTAAGCCCTGTAGTTTTGATACAGGGCTTTCATCACTGCAATGGATGCTGGGATGGGCCTACCTCCATAGATGTCTGCGATGCAAGAAAGCAAGAGAAAATGCTTTTAAATCCAACAGCAAGACAGGCGGGGAGAAGAAAAAAGTGAGGGTGAAAAGTGTTTGACAGGAAAAGATTGATCTGTGGCTCTTCTTTGAACCACCTACAGGGCCTGAATGTACCTGAGTGTCCAGATTGGACACAGTACTCAAGGTATGGTCTAACCAGAGAACTGTATAGTTTAAGCATTGCGTCCTCTAATGTGTACTCGACTGTTTTGCCCCTATAGATCAGCATTCTAGTTGCCTTGTTGATTGATGCTCCACAGAGACTGGACATGTTCAGTGTCACGTCTACTAAAGCCCCCAGTTCTCTTTCATCCCTTAGTTATTTCGGCATTATTCATGGAGTTCTTGTGTTGCCCATTTCTTTTCCTATTTTACACTGATCTCATTTCATCTGTAACTGATCTGCCAACTTAAAGAAAGACTTGTATTTCTATAGCGTCTTTCACAACCTCAGCACATCCCAAAATGCTTTTCAGCGAATTAAGTACATTTGAAGTGTAGTCACTGTTGTAATGTAGGAAACGCAGCCAATTTACCACAGCAAGGTCCCACAAACAGCAACGTGATAATGACCAGATAATCTGTGTCTTAGTGATGGTGGTTGAGGGATAAATATTGGCCAGGACACCAGGGAGAACTCTCCTGCTCTTCTTTGAATAGTGCCCTGAGATCTTTTACGTCCATCTGAGAGGGCAGACGGGGCATCGGTTTAACGTCTCATCTGAAGGATGGCACCTCCGACAGTGCAGCATTCCCTCAAGTACTGCACTGAAGTACCAGCCTAGATTATGTGCTCAAGTCTTTGGAGTGGGACTTAAACCCACAACCTCCTGAGTACCACTGAGCCACAGCTGACAAAAACTTACGCATTTTGTCAAAGTCATTTTTAGTTGCTGAGCTGCTTCCTCAGAATCCACTCTCCTTCCCGCTTTGGGCCGTCAGTGAATTTGACCACTTTCTGTGAGCTTCTGAATCCAAGTCGTTAGTGTAAATTACTTTGCTTTAACACTCCCTTATTTGCCCAGGTGTGCAGACAGTGAGTGTCAGTTCAACCATGGAGGGACCCAAGGAAAGCCTGATCCTGCCCTGCCCTTCTAGTAGGGGTGAGTGGGCAAACCTCAGGAGCGTAAACCTGGGTTGATTTCCCCCTCCCCAACGCAGAGGGTGCTGAGGCCAATTGTACTGCTGATCAGCCAACTTGGCGCAGACCAGGGATCGAACACTGGACACTCCTGCTCTACACGGCTCAGCAACTAGAAATAAAATGAAGAAGGAAGGAAGACTTGCATTTATATAGCCTCTTTCAAGACCTCAGGATGTCTTGAAGTATAGTCACTGTTGTAATGTAGGAAACATGATAGCCAATTTGCACACAGCACGATCCCACAAACAGCAATTAAATAAATGACTGGATCTTCGGTTTTTAGTGATGTTGTTGAGGGATAAATATTGGCCGTGGCACCAGGGAGAACTCCCCTGTTCTTCTTCGAATAGTGCCCCGAGACAGGGCCTCGGTTTAAAGTCTCATCCAAAAGACGACACCTCCGACGGTGCAGCACTCCCTCAGTTCTGCACTGGAGTGTCAGCCTAGATTTTTGAGCTCCACCCTCTGGAGTGGAGCTTGAACCCCTGACCTTCTGACTCAGAGGCAGGAGTGCCACCAACTGAGCCACGGCTGACACCCGTGGGGGTGGGTAGGTAAAACCATCCGTGGAATGGACGATTCAAGTACATGCTTTGTTAGCACAGCACGCTGCAGATAAACACCAATAAAAATGTGATTTCAATGCTGTGTCTGCAACATCTGCAGTCCTTCTGTGAGGAAGATATGTAAATAGCCATGGTGACAAGTTGGCTTCGTGTGCTGTGTGCTTTCAATGATCCGCACTGGTGTCTGCTGGAATCAATTCAAGCAGCTGTACAAGCAAAACTGTGATCAATAAAACCTACTGCGGGCCCTGTTCAAAAAATAAGTGGAAGCTGAGAATAAAACGCCAGTCGTGAGTCTCCACTAAATAAATGAGTGAGAACATCGACTTTTATCTTCTTTCAGGTTTGTTCCTTCGCTCGCCAACTTTGCCCATCCTGCTCCTCCTCGGAGATACAACTCAAGAGGTGCCCGGTGCCTCAGTGCCCAAGAGGGTCCTATTCAGGTGAGTCTTGACGGTAAATGTTGAACTGGCAATTCGGCCACGGAAGGCATCGCCCCATTCAGACCGCACCCAGCGGCCATGCATGCACTGGCAGGGACCAGTGGGGAGGTGATCAGAGGCAGGAACCGTGCCGATTTTTCCTCGCCCTGTCCGAGAGGGCACTGAGGCCAATTGTAGCTCCCTGCTGCTACGACTGAGATCCGTTAACTCAGCACAGCCCCAGCATCGGACCAGGGATCGTCCTGTTCTGTGAAGCTCCAGCAGATGCTTAATTGCTGATTCATTGCTGGGAATTCAGCTCTATTTTTGTTCTGTCCCTCTCTTGATCGGGATCTCTCAGAATCTAGTTCATTGCTTATCCTAAGTAAACTCACAGCTATATTTATTCCAGATGGGATCTGGCTGTGTGTGTATAAAGGGAGTGGTAAAGTCATTCACTATGCAAGAGAAAAGCCTAAAAGAAAAACAAAAAGCTATTTTAATGATTTAATTCAAGTAGAATTACCAGACTATGGAAAGCTCGTCCCATTCTTATAAACTGAAGATAATTAAGAGGAAATTTCAATTATTCTCAGTGAGTCATTAATAATTAAAATAAAGCGAAATATTGCTGATGCTGAAAATCTGAAATAAAAGTAGTGAGAAAGGATCTTAGAAAATCAAGATGTCGATTCGGTATGGGTGGAGCTAAAAAATAACAAGGGGCAGAAAACACTGGTGGGAGTAATTTATAGGCCCCCCAACAGTAGTTATAGTGTTGGACAGACAATAAATCAGGAAATTAGAGGAATGTAACAAGATTAATGTAATAATTGTGGGGACTTTAATCTTCATATAGATTGGGCAAACCAAGTTGGCAAAAGCAGTTCAGAGGACAAGTTCATAGAATGCATTCGAGACTGTTTTTCTAGAACAATAGAATGCGCAGAAGGAGGTCATTTGGCCCTTCGAGCCTGTGCTGGCTCTTTGTAAGAGCAATCCAGTTAGTCCCATTCCCCCGCTCTTTCCCCGTCACCAAGCAATTTTTTTCCCTTCAAGTATTTATCCAATTCCTTTTTAAAAGCCACGATTGAATCTGCTTCCACCCTTTCAGGCAACACATTCCAGATCATAACTACTCGTTGCATTAAAAAGTTTTTCCTCATGTCGCCTTTGATTCTTTTGCCAATCACCTTAAATCTGTGTCCTCTGGTTCTCGACCCTTCTCCCACGGGAATAATTTCTCTTTGTTTACTTTATCCAAACCCTTCATGATTTTGAACACTTCTATCAAATCTCCTCTTAACCTTCTCTGCTCTAAGGAGAACAACCCCAGCTTCTCCAATCTATCCATGTAACTGAAGTCCCTCATCCCTGGAACCATTCCAGTAAATCTTTTCTGCACCCTCTCGAAGGCTTTCACATCCTTCCTAAAGTGCGGTGCCCAGAATTGGATACAATACTCCAGCTGTGGCCAAACCAGTGTTTTATAAAGATTCAACATAACTTCCTTGCTTTTGTACTCTATGCCTCTATTTTTAAAGCCCAGGATCCCGGATGCTTTTTTAACCACTTTCTCAACCTGTCTTGCCAGCTTCAAAGATTTGTGCACATATACCCCCAGGTCTCTCTGTTCCTGCACTCCCTTTAGAATTGTACCATTTAGTTTATATTGCCTCTTCTCATTCTTCCTGCCAAAATGTATCACTTCTCTGCGTTAAATTTCATCTGCCATGTTTCCGCCCATTCCACCAGCCTGTCTATGTCCTCTTGAAGTCTATCACTATCCTCCTCACTGTTCATTATACTTCCATGTTTTGTGTCATCTGCAAATGTTGAAATTGTGCCCTGTACACCCAGGTTCAAGTCATTAATATATATCAAAAAAAAGCAGTGGTCCTTGCACCAAACCCCTGGGGAACACCACTGTATACCTTCCTCCAGTCCAAAAAACAACTGTTCACCACTACTTTTTCCTGTCACTTAGCCAATTTTGTATCCATGCTGCCACTGCCCCTTTTATTCCATGGGCTTCAATTTTGCTGACAAGCCTAGTAATGTGGCACTTTATCAAATGCCTTTTGAAAGTCCATATACACAACACCAACTGCATTGCCCACATCAACCCTCTCTGTTACCTCATCAAATAACTCAATCAAGTTAGTTAAACATGATTTGCCTTTAACAAATCCGTGCTGGCTTTCCTTTATTAATCTACACTTGTCCAAGTGACTATTAATTTTGTTCCGGATTGTTGTTTCTAAAAGCTTCCCCACCACCGAGGTTAAACTGACTGGCCTGTAGTTGATGGGTTTATCCTTACACCCTTTTTTGGAACAAGGGTGTAACATTTGCAATTCTCCAGTCCTCTGGCACTACTCCCGTATCTAAGGATGATTGGATGATTATAGCCAGCACTTCTGCAATTTCCACCCTTACTTCCCTCAGCAACCTCAGATGCATCCCATCTGGACTGGGTGACTTACCTACTTTATGTACAGCCAGCCTTTCTAGTACCTCTTCTTCATCAATTTTTAGCCCATCCAGTATCTTAACTATCTCCTCTTTTACTGTGACTTTGGCAACATCTTCTTCCTTGGTAAAGACAAATGCAGAGTACTCATTTAATACTTCAGGCATGCCCTCTGCCTCCATGCGTAGATCTCCTTTGTGGTCCCTAATCTGTCCCACCCCTCCTCTTACTACCCGTTTACTGTTTATATGCCTATAGAAGACTTTTAGATTCCCTTTTATGTTAGTTGCCAGTCTATTCTCATACTCTCTCTTTGCCTCTCTTGTTTCCTTTTTCACTTCTCCTCTGTACTTTCTTTATTCAGCCTGTTTCTCACTTATATTATCAACCTGACATCTGTCATACGTCCCCTTTTTCTGCTCCATCTTACTCTCTATCTCTTTCGTCATCCAGGGAGCTCTGGCTTTGGTTGCTCTACCTTTTCCTCTCATGGGAATGCAACGAGACTGTACCTGAACCATCTCCTCTTTAAAGGCCGCCCATTGCTCGATTACAGTTTTGCCTGCTAATCTTTGTTTCCAGTTTACCGGGCCAGATCCATTCTCAACCCACTGAAATTGGCCCTCCTCCAATTGAGTATTTTTACTCTAGATTGCTCCTTGTCCTTTTCCATAACTAATCGAAACGTTATGATACTATGATCACTGTTCCCTAAATGTTCCCCCACTGACACTTGCTCCACTTGGCCCACCTCATTCCCCAGAACTAGACCCAGCAATGCCCCCTTCCTCGTTGGGCCGGTAACATACGGATCAAGAAAGATCTCCTGAATACACTTCAGAAATTCCTCCCCCTCTTTTCCCTTTACACTATTACCATGTTCTTAAAACAGAAAATGCTGGAAACAGTCAGCAGGTCAGGCAGCATCGACGGAGAGAAACAGAGTTCACATTTCAGATCGATGACCTTTCCTCAGAACTGAAAGATGCTAGAGACGAACAGCATCTTCCAGTTCTGATGAAATGTCATTGACCTAAAGCGGTAACTAATAATTTAAATAGAGACGGGTTTTCTCTCATGCTGGTTGGGCTTTTGAAGACCCCTCTCTCTTCTATCTTCAGTGCTGGAAGCAAGGTCCTGAAGGAAGAGATATGATTTTTTTGACAGCCTAACCATGTGTTGGAATATTACAATTCAAAAAAAATATCTATATTTGTATTTAGACCATGGGGAAAAGGTGACTTTCTTCCAACTTTTCTCAAAATTTAGAGGTTCAACTCTAAAATTAAAATTAAAACTGACCTGTTTCTGGCTGGGGCAGAGATCACCTCGTACAAAAGATAGGTACTGTCTGACATTAATCAGGGCCAGAGCGATTTCCTGGATTAGTTTTGATCACGTAAGGGGATTGGAGACGAATTTTCCAGATTTGCTCCCCCCACAATTGGCCTGAGTTTTTGACTGGTTTTTCGCCTCTCCCAGGATATCACATGGCTTTCGGGAGGGGTGGGGAGTGTATATATTGAGATGTATAGGGCATTGCAGTTGTGTGGGACAGGCTGGATGGACCAGAGGCTCTTTTCCTGTCCGTCATCGTTTGTTGGTTTGAATGCCAGAGTCAAACATCTCCTTAAAAAGCTGTAAAGATGGAAGGAATTCTGTTGACAGCAGTGTTTTGGACATCCTCAAGCTAAGGCGAGTATTTCTCAGGCAATCTATAAATTAGGCACAAGTTTAACACAATGTCTCTGGCCTCCAACACATTCCTGATCTGGAATAAACTTCGGCTTTCCCTTATCTTTGCGTCTCATGAGCCAACATTTCTCATCCTTTCAGTCGCTATGCGCTATTTCCGTTCAGATTCCCCAGCCACCTCACAGTAAAGGTCAACCGACAGTCAGTACCGTAAACTCTGACGTAGGTCAGTACCGTAAACTCTGGCGTAGTGGTTACATCGTGCGGTGTCATGGAAACCAATGGGCAGGCCCGAGGAACTTGCCAGAGATTAGTTCAGGGGCTCAGATTGAGGTTAGGGTTTGGATCAGTTGGTAACTACTGTAAAAGCCACATTATTTAATAAAAGGCCAAACGGAACAGAGACCAGCTATTATTCCGCTAATATATCAGTAAACGTACGATGAAAAAATAATGATCACGTTCATTTACATGTGTAGATAGAGAGAAACTATTTCCTCTGGTGGGGGAGTCCATAACAAGGGAGTTTAACCTTAAAATTAGAGCTAGGCCGTTCAGGGGTGATGTCAGGAAGCATTTCTTCACACAAAGGGTAGTGGAAATCTGGAACACTCTCAAAAAACAAAAAGCTATTGAGGCTGGGGGGGGGGGTCAATTAAAAATTTCAAAACTGAAATTGATAGATTTTTGTACGGTAAGGGTATTAAGGGTTACGGAGCCAAGGTAGGTAGTGGAGTTAAGAAACAGATCAGCCATAACCTAATTGAATGGCAGAACAGGCTCGAGGGGCTGAATGGCCTCCTCCTGTTCCTGTGTTCCTACATGGCCGGGTCAGGTTTCATTTTTTTTTTCCAAATTTGTCTCCACTCTGCTCAGCTCCAATCTCGCAACAGCATCCGCCACAGACAATTCTTCACTTCCCATATCAGGGATTTTTGTGCCTCACAATCACTGGGTTGACACGCTGCTCAAACTCAGTTCATATAGGAATGAGTGACCCTGTAGAAAAACAGTCACACTGTAGAAATGAAACGACACTATCAGCAAAATGCATACAGTTTCTCCTTTCAGGAGGGTGAATGTAAAGGCAGACATTTAATTAGCGGATGCTGCAAATGGATAGACCAAAAAAGACAAACACAACCTCTGTAAAAGTTCTTATACCTTACACATCCATCGGTATCTGGTCTCAATCTAGCAGCCCTATAAAAGCCCCCAGGCACCTCTGACCCCCGATTTATATTGGATGTCTGGTGACACGCTCTGTGAACATCCTTCAAGCCCGATGTGGACAATTCTCGCTGGATTCTGTCAAGTGTGAAGACCTACAGAACTAGCTCCACACATTAGTGGGCAGGGAGAGGAGGCGTTTAATCCGATAGCACATTGTCAAAACTCCAGAGATTGAATTCTTTACATCCCATCCAAGAAAGAAAGAAAGAAAGAAAGAAGGAAGGAAATAACTTGCATTTATGTAGTGCCTTTCATGACCTCAGGACATCCCAAAGTGCTTTACAGCCAATGAAGTACAGTGTAGTCATTGTTGTAATGTAGGAAACGCAGAAGCCAAATTGCACACAGCAAGGTCCCACAAACAGCAGTGTGATACTCTGGGAGAAGAGGGAGGAGGAGGACACTAGGCAGGAGGCCATACCCACAGCGGGTCCTCAGAGAGCACGTCTCCTACCTCAACTTCACTGAAGAGCAATGCCTCAGGCAGAAGGAGAACTCCCCTGCTCTTTCTTCGAGATCTTTTACGTCCACCTGAGAGGGCAGACAGAGCTTCGGTTTAATGTCTCATCCAAAAGACGAGTGTGAGGACCACACGTCTGTAGCAGAGGCCATTCCTCGAAGGTAAAACTGCCTTAATGCCCAGTTTCCTCGGGGGCTGATAATGATTTTCTACACAGGCCCAATACCCAGCAGAAGCCTAACACAACAAAACTAGAAGCAGTCCCCAGGCGGGCCTCATTCCTAGATAGAAAACCATTTCTTTCTCCAGGACAGCAGAGAAATACAACAGACTCCCAGGGGAGATTGTGGATTCACAGTTAATTGCTACCTTTAGTAAGGAGCTGGATTGCTATCTGCTGAGAAGAGGTTTGAGGGCTATAGAGATACTAATAGTGCTGCTTTTTTGTTCAGAGAGATAGGAGGAAGGAACTTACTGATCCTTAACATCGGGACCAAATATGTGGGCGGTACCTGTGTACCGTAGCAAATATCTCACTTAGAAATGGGATTTAGAGCTTAAGGGGTTGGGTTTTATTTACCAGTCGATATCTCAGCCATCAACTCCATGTAAAAAGAAAAGTAGTTTCCCTGATGGCCTAGCACTGCCCGGCATAACAATGAGTCACATAGGTTCAATCTTGTACTGAGTTTGCTGATTGGTTCCAGTTGCGACATCACTGTTGGAGAGCTAAAAAAAAAATCAGCCATGGTTTCTGGCTCCGAGTCGCTGTTCAGTGACCCCGGGGGCACGTTGGGTGAGGAGAGGAATGGGCTCAGCCAAGTTACCCATCAATGCTCACCAAAAAAGGCTAACACACGGCAGAATGGCTGGAGGGCTGTTGGCGTCTAAGGAACCGTACCCAGCTTGAGTGAGGAGAGGAGGGGTGAAAACTGGCAGGCGACACGGCTCGGTGACAGCCTCCTTTGTGAAGCGAAGACGCCTGAGGCATTGCTCTTCAGTGAAGTTGAGGTAGGAGACGTGCTCTCTGAGGACCCGCTGTGGGTATGGCCTCCTGCCTAGTGCCCTCCTGCTCCCTCTTCTCCCAGCTGCCCCTGCTCTCTCCCTTCTTCCTTGCTGCTCCCCCTTCATCCACCAGCCCCAAAGGCAGGCCTAGCAGACCACCCATGACTGCAGTAAAACTGTTTGGAAGGCTGCATAAAACAATACAGCAGCAGCAAAACCTTCTTCTCAGAAATCAGAATTAAGTTTTCAGAGTCAGAAAACAGGCCAAAAAACACCTAAAAGTTAACCAGCACCCTAAAAGGACAAACCAGCAATTAACCTGTGTGTAGTGGATGAGCCCTATAAATAGCGCTGTTGAAGGGTCCATCCTACCTGCTAATGCCATGAGTTGCCGGGCAAGATTATAACATGGCGAATCAGGTGCTGGGACAGTCTTGTATCGCAAAAGAGTCTGACAACAAGCGTAATTCGAACATTTTAATCAGCGATTTGAATAGTTCTGGCGTGTACCCTGGACACCTACGGAGCAGCCCGATCCAATATGGCGGCCCGCGCACTTCCAGCACGTAATATTGGATGCTTCGGCACCCGTTTTGCGCCTGAAAAACGGGCACGGCACCATTGAATTTCTAGGCCCATAAGTCTGTCATCTGTCTCCAAATGCACAGCCAGGACCTTGGAGTTGGAAAATGTGCCCTTGTACTTGACTGTCCTGGCTATGTATCTCAATATCCTGTTTGCTTTTAAAATTGCTTTATCGCATGGCGTCCACATTGAAAGCGACAGGTCTATTATTCCTCGGTCCTTTTCTAAGTAGTCTCCCTTTATAAATCACCTCTTTCCCGCCTCACCATTTCCCTTCTATTTTGCAATCTCCTTCCGGCCGACTTGCAACCTCTCCCTCAATTCCATCTCTGCTTATTTTTTTAAGCTGCACTTTGCACGTCAAATTATTTCCCCAAACAGTTTGTGGCACCCAATTTTCTTTGCTGAGGCAGTAGGTTTAAACTCAGCCTGCATTCACATGGGAACAGGTGTAGGCCATTCAGCCCCTCGAGCCTGTTCTGCCACTCTATTAGATCGTGGCTGATCTGTAACTCAACACCATTCACCCGCCTTGTGCTTAATGGAGGCTTTTGTCAGTGTACCTATGGAGAGAGCAGCTTGAACAGACCTTCCCCATTCACATTTTTCCCCTGTATCCGTGGAAGAAACTCAATTTTCCCTTCCCCCCCCTCTCCAGCAATGGAATTTGACAGAAAGGCTCCAAAATGTCCTCTGTCATGGCTACTGCACTTTGAAGGCTGATAAGATGAGGCAATTTGTATTCAGTCAACAAGAAAAAACAAACACAAGTACGATGGGAATTGAAGTGAGGAGGCAGAAACACATCTTCGTGCCAGTATATACTGCACGCTAGTGAGATCTAAATTACACGACATAAAGTAGTTATTCAACTAGCAACACCGACAGGCACGACAACAGCAACATCTGTGCTAACAAATCCAGCCTGATTTTCCAATTACAACTACTGCTCAATGCTTGGGTGCGTATGCCTTGAAGCACACTGTGAAAATCTCACAGCACAGGATCATGCAACAAAGAAGGAGGCCATTCATCCCATCGTGCCTGTGCCGGCTCTTTGAAAGTGCTATCCAATTAGTTGCATTCTCCCTGCTCTATCCCTACAGACTTGCAAAGTGAGTCTGAACTGTATCAAAGGGCAAAGTTGCGAATTTGTATTATTTTGATTGTATGAGGAGCGATAGGAAATTTACTGAATCTCACTGAAAACTTTTTTGGGCCAGAATTTACTGTCAAGATGACGATGAGGCTAACGGCGCTCTCCGTTATTTATGCGCAAATCTCACAGCAACTTCAGGCGAGGGGCAGATGCGCGGTTAAACACGGAAATCCAGAAGTCGCTGTTCGAGATGCTATTAACTTCCCTAAAGCGGCATCTCGCTGTCTGACTCCCCACTGAAACTCATTGAACGGTGTGAAGTTACTGTATTTGCACGGTAGTTATGAATTAAACTCACCACACAAAGTTAAGGCTTGTCCATTTCAGTCTAAGTACCCTTTTTAATGGCTTGATAAGTCTTAATGACTGTCAAACAACCTCTCTGGCACTGAAAATTAACTTTTGCAAGTGTGGACTCTCATTCCTTCAGCTTTTAATTGTTGTTGGAGACTTTTTTTAAAATTTAAATTCAATTTTTTAAAAACATTTTCTTTCTTCTCTTTTATCTCTGTCTCTTAATCCAATCTTTCTTTCCCTCTCTTTATTTCACCTTCTGTACCTGATTTGACATTGAATTCACTATTCGAACTTACACTTCCTGGTTCAGATTCTGCGCTGCTCATTAACAATTCTTCCATCTGACTGGTTAAGGAGATACCCAGTTGCTTGCCCTGTTCACACAGGTCCCAGATGCCCTGTAAGGGGTGCTGCGCTGTTTCAATATCCCACTTACAGCAACTTGCTGTGCAAAAGCTCATGGAGATTACACAGGCAAGGGCAAGTCTAACTAACAGTGGGCACTGTTCGTTTGCCAGCTACAGTAAATTCTGGCCCATTATGTTCATTCCTATACTTCATGTAAAATAAATCAGTTATTTGGTTTACAATTGGCCTGGTCTCAGTCCGCCTTCTAAAAGATGCATGATAGCACATTCAGTATCACTATATTTAGTACACGCAGTGAAGGGTCCTAATGTAACACCTTTAAGGTTACGTTATCATATAAATTAGAAATTGGACAGTAAAGCTACTCGCCAGTTAGTGAGGGACGTGAGGTCCACTTACCCCACATGATGCTGAAAGATTAGTGTAGATGTGAAATTTGTCACAGCAACATTCCAAAAACTCTTGAGGAGCATGTGTCAAATCTTTGCACTTACTTCAGCAGGTTCCCCAGATTGAAGAGTGCGCGGTTGTGCTGAGGGTTCAATTTCAAGGCCTGTCTGTAATGGACTTCTGCTTCAGACACGTCCTTGGTCAACGTACCAAGATTGTTCAGTGCACTGGCATGACGTGGGTACAACCTGTCAGAAAACAGATTGAAGAACCCAACAGGGAAAAGAAGAAATATTAGTCCTGTAAATCCACTGCCAGTCGCAACCCAACAGCGTCATGGGAAAGGTATGATTAATGGCATGTTGTCTAGGCATCGTAAGTATGCTTAATCTGTATCATTACAGCAGTTTTAGTGGGTACTGCACCTGACACTATGTAAACTAAATGATTCCTTCTGTAAGAAAGTAAGATCCTGTGGCACTATTCAAAGAAGAGCACTCCTGTTCTCCATACCACCAAGGGCAGATTAACTGGAAAATCATCTCCATTGCTGTTTGCAGGACTGTACTGTGTGCAAAATGGCTGCAGCGTTTAGCCTACATAACAATATTCAAAAATAATTCATTGGTTGTCAAATGCTTTTGGACATCCTGAGGACGATGCTAAATAAATTCTAGTTTTAAGTTCCTCGATTTTGATCTCTATCTTTTCTCCAATCCTTCTCTTTCTCCTTCTTACCCAAGATCAGGCCTGTGTTACACTAAGTGTTTGTCTGGCATGCTACATATGCTAGACCAAAAAACAACCTTCTTTTGATAACAGGACACAAAGCAGCAAACAAGGCAGAGTAAGTAATACTCTACTCTGCATCTGCTAAACGGCACCAGGCCACCTCATTCATAAATAGAAAAAGGTGTAGCTATGGTAACTTTTATACTACCCTTCATCGGGAAGCACAAAGGAGTTGGATTGTGGCCAGGCAGTCACTTTACATGACAGACTTTGAACATGAAGCCAAACCTCTTCAGCAGGAGATTGCCCTTTTGTTCCAGGAAATGTTTCAGGTCTGAAGACCGAAGGTTAAGCAAATAGAGCAAGGAAAACATGGAACTCGCTGCTTACCTCAGAGCCGTTTTGTAATGATAAACTGCTTCGTCATGGCGACCGTGGTCTTTCAGAAAGTTGGCATAGTTGTAGTGCACCTTGGCATTAAGGGGCAATGTCTGAACTCCAGATCTGAAGAGTTAGGGAAAAACAGCCACAATTACAGTCTCAGCATGAGTTTTAGTGGAAATACATTCCTGCAGCCAAGAGAAACAGTACATTTATTATCCTCATTACATTCAATAACATCAATAGCTATTCCAAACCATTCAACCTACAATAATACGGTAACATCTCTAAGTAATTTGCAAACAAATTAAGATATTTCTTAAGGTTTGAAGATAACATCTTTGACACACTCACTATTCTCCCCCTCCGCTGCGAGGCGTGTCTGTGTCCCGTATTGGAGAGTTGGGACACTTCGTTATAATATTTAAATCAGGCTGCCAAAGTGCATTTGGGAGTCTGATTTAAATTTAACAGTTGCTGGCCGGGTTTCCCAGGGCTCGGGAAACCCGGCAGCGAAGTGGAGACGGGAGCAGCCGGATCAAGCCGGTAAGTGCTTTTTACAGCACTGCTTGTGACCAGGAGGAGCAGAGTGCTCTCCCCGGCCCCTCAAGCAAATCCTCTGTTGATTGTGGCATCTCCTCACTGCCGGCTCCCCCACCACCAACCCCCGATCTTTGCCTTCCCTCTGATTGCCGGGCTCCGACCCCCACCACTCCCCCCACCAACCCCCAATCTTTGCCTTCCCTCTGATTGCCGGGCTCCGACCCCCACCACTCCCCCCACCAACCCCCAATCTTTGCCTCCCTTCTGATTGCTGGGCTCCAACCCCTCCCTCACCAAGCCCTGATCTTTCCTGATTGCCGGAGATTGGCCCCAACAGTCCCCAGCTGCGGCCTTGTACCGCTGGCTTTCACGCCTGGCAGCCGGCCAGCCTGTCAATCTGGCCCGCTGCTGGGCGGGAAACTAAATTAAACAATGCTAATGAGGACATGCCGTCAAATTCGGCTCCCTGGCTCCCTCCCCGTAAATATCAGGGCCAAAATCTTCGTCCCCAAATCATACAGACCGTGAAAGTCCCAGGGATCAATCCCCAGATTGTGCGGAGTCCGCTGATCTCAGTTGGGGCTATGGTTGGGATGCAGCAATTGGCCGCTGCTCCTCTGGGTTAAGGAGGACAAAAATGGCCAAGGATCCCGTTCCTGTTCACAACGCTTCTGTTCCTGCTGGGAGTGCACGTGTGTGTGTGTGTGTGTATGTGTGTGAACACCAGGCAAGGATAGGGTTGGGATCGGCTCTGATGCCTCGTACAGTCTGCTGACTCTGTCAAGGCTCAAATGAAGAAGCGAGGGAGTCAATGCCTTTCAGAAGAGGTGAGAAAGGCAGCACATTGTAGGCTGTACTCAAATGTGCATTACTGAAAATGACTTTGCTTTCAATGAAAAACATTACTTGAATCTAGAATGTTCCAGCACAGAAACAGGCTGCAAGGCCCAATAAATCCGGCCACTGATTTTCTCCACACGACCCACCCAGTCTAATTCCACTCTGCTGCTCACTCCCCACATCCTTTAACGCTCCTCTTTTTCAAGCAGCTGTCTCATTCCCTTTTAAAAGAATTTATGGATTTTGCTTCAACAAGGCAGAGAATTCCACCTTCTAACAACCCTCTGTGTAAAAGGTGTATTTTTCCCCCTAAGCTCCCTTGTAATTCTTCTTGTGATTATCTTAATCGCACACCACCCTGTCAGTGCTTCACCGACCAGTGGAAACAGCTCATCAACTGATTACCCGATCATCACCTTTCACAATCTTCCTCCGGTCCCTCCCTAACCTTCACGTCGAACCTGGAAATTACCTTAAACTCCTTCCTCCCTGCCAATTTTTGCTCTGCGGCAGGACATGTGTGAAGGTCACTGCCTCCAGATCCTCCATCTTAACTGCCCCATTTACTTATTTAATTACTTACTGTTGTGGACATCAAAATAAGTCAATGTCAGGAGGAAAGGACTCATGTCCTGAGCCGTAACTTTCACATCACTGACTCGGTTAAGTGACAGTCCATCACCTCTTACCCATTTGGGCTCCCACCTTTTGGGTTTACAAATACCCCCTTTTTTTTTTGGTCGTATCTCATTCCGAGAAATAAGCACAACTCCACAGTCTGAGTTTTCGTTTTTGGCGCCCGTATCGGGACACTTTCGGACCAGACAGGAATGGCGATTGTGCAGGCAGTCGTTCTTCCGTCTCCCTGGCATCTGCTGCCACTTCTGGAACTGTCTGCCATAGGTGACTGCGAAATCTGAATACCAAGTTGGGGTTCGCGATGGGGAAAAGATCATCCAACACGCTTCCCATCTGGAACACCGATGCATTAGGAGGAAACGAGGGGGGTGGGGGAGGGGGATAGGTGTTCCAACCGCAGGAAACAAAATGTTCTTATTTGCTATGCTGTGGCCATGTCCCCCAAACAGGTGACAGGGAAGCCACAGAAATGACATCAGGACCCTCTTACTAATAGTCAAGTTATCCCAACTCCGGAAGATCTGCTGGGGTCAAAGCGGGGGCACCCCATCAGATGGAGGTTGTGCCCGAGATACACTTCCAGTGGGAGTCTTGGTATGGAGAACAATCAAGGCCCGGGTGTTTAAATGGGTCTGTGGGCAGGTGCACTCTTTTTGATCGTAAATCTCACTCTTACCTTTCCCCTGTTTTCAAAAATCTCTGCTTAAAACACATCTCGATTAGTGTGCACCCTATTTAAAAGCACACCTGTTCAAATAGGCCATATGTCCCTGTGCTCTTCTCCCTCACGGAGAAGTCCAGGCCACATGCAGTACACGACTGGCTGTTTAACAGTATCTGAGTGCCAGGCCTCATCGGCCCACTCTTACCTGAACAGAGATTCCCTGGAGAGCCACACCTCGTTCTGTCTCAGGGTCTTCCAGAAGAACAGGCCCAGTACAAGCAAGGTGGATACAGTGACAACGCTGGCTCCCCATTTATTGAGAACTCCACACAATCGGTTCAAGCCATGGACGACAAGGATGCAGTATCCCATACTGAAGTTAAAAGGGGGACAAAGACCAATGAAAATACTGGAAAATTAGGCCCCTCCATATGTCGACACTTCTAATAATATTTACATTTTATGTGGCTTGGCCGACAACAACAACTTGCATTAAATAGTCGTTAACGTAGAAAAACAGCTCAAGGTGCTTCACACAATTATACTCAAATTAAAATGGAAGCCGAACCAAAGAAGGAGATAGTAGGAAGGGTAACTAAAAACTTGGCCAAAGAAGTGGGCTATAAGGAGGGTTTTAAAGGAAGAGGGGAAGGTGGAGAGGCGGAGGGGTTTAGAGAGGGAGTTCCAGAGCTTAAAGTCTAGGCGACTGAAGGCATGGCCGCCAATGGTGGGGCGAAGGGAATGGGTGACACACAAGAGGCCAGAGTTAGAGAGGGTTGTAGGGCTGGTTACAGGGATAGGGTGGGGCAAGGCTTTTGAAGTGCAGTCACTGTTGTTATGTAGGCAAAAATAGCAACCAATTTGCACACAAAGGGCCTGCAAACAGCAATGAAATAACTGACTAATTAATTTGTTTAGAGGGGGTTGATTGAGGGAGGAATGTTGGTCCAGACACCGGAAGAACTCCCCTGCTCGTCTTCGAATAGTGCCACGAAATCTTTTAAGTCTGCCTGATCAGACAGATGAGGTATTGGTTTAATGTCTCATCCAAAATATGGCATGCCCTCAGTACAGCAGTGAAGTGAGCCTAGGTTATAGCCTCGCCCCTTCCTATCTCTGCAACCTCCTCCAGTCCTACAATCCTCCGCGAACTCTCCATTCCTCCAACTCTGGCCTCTTGTGCATCCACCAATTCCTTTGCCCCACCATTGGCGGCCATGCCTTTAGCCATCTACGTCCTAAACTCTGGAATTCCCTCCCTAAACCTCTCCCCCTCTCCCTCCTCCTTTATGATGCTCCTTAAAACCTACCTTTTTGACCCAGCTTATGGTCACCTGATCTAATAACTCCTTTGGCTCGGTGTCAATTTTTGTCTGATTACGCCCCTATGAAGCACCTTGGGACATGTTAAAGGCGCCATGTAAATGCAAGTTGTTGTTGCACTGGGCCATATACAAAGGTTCAAAATGGGTGTAAGTGTGCTCCATGCACCAACATGCAAAAATATGGCAGCAGATCGTACAACAGGAAGAGGTTCACTCCTCAGGGTCACGTCAGGTCATCCAGATTCTCCAGTGTCTGAAATTGTCTAGCCAATAGCAGTTCCCTTCTGTGATGCACTGCAGAGCCCATAGTCAGTGATGTCCAGTGCCATGCTAACCTCATACCAGTCCATGGTACTCCACAAACCCAGATGAGCATCTAAAAGCTTTCATGTGTTACCGTGAAGGTTTTTTAATATTACATTTTCTAAAACAACAAAAAAATTACTTTAGCTGCTTGTGGGCATCAAGGACACCTCGGTGTGTGCAGGAGTTTTCCTGCGTGCTTCGCGTTACAGCAGTTAAACTTTCACCAGTTGGTCTCTGGTTCAAATTCAGTCCTGTACCAAAACAAGTAATTGCCTTGTGCCACTATCTTCCCCCTTTCTCTTAAATGAAGACCAATATATCCAGCTGCTAAATCAGCACCAACAAGCTGGGAATTTAACAGGAGTTCAGCACAAATGACCGTCCCTGCCCATAGGAGCTGCATTCAATTGGGCCTTGGAATGGACAGAATCCACCAGCCAGCCTTCCATTAAGGGTTGACTGTGGGAACATCAAGTACCAGTGAAACTTTCAATTCTTGAGGTAATGTTCTTTCAAGGAGCTCCCAACTTCTGTCAGCTTCTCCCCGACACAGTAATTCTTTTCACAAAAAACTTCAAGTGTTACTTTGGTTGTCCAAAAACTAGTACTGGAAAAGTAGCCTCTAACATTTCAAGTACAGCATTGTGTTATCTAAGTAGAAGCATTTCCCACTGAAAACTGTGTACATAATAGTACCCAAAGCCTGGGAACATGTGAAGTACAACAATAATGGTCAAAGGTGAAAGCCCAGCTGCCTATTGGATTGCTACGTCCTGCAATTAAATTGCTATTCAAACCTTCTACTGACCAATAATTCAATATCTGACAGGTGGTGCCTGAGCTTTAACATTATACCACAGCTTCTGACAGAGCCTACAACCAGGAGGAATATGGGCAAACCAGTCTAATTGTTAAAATTGGATCGCCATGGCGAGGGATAGAATACTGGAGCCTGGTCTTTAGCTGTTTCCAAGCCTTTATTCACAGAGTTTCCACTTACACACACACACCCCCACCCACCCTAGATTAGCTCGCCTATAAAAAGGATACAAGAGAGTCCCAATTGATACCCACCACCTGAATACAATTAACACTTATTGCTATAAATCATACAATTAACACCAATGGTCACCAGTTGTTTGGGGATAATGGAGTAAGCGCACATAGTGTCGCAGTCCAAAGAAGGCCAGCCATAACCATAGCAACAGTGCGGATTCGCAGACTTAAGTTTAGAGTGCTGCCTTCTAGCAGTAGGATGTCAAGGCCTTGGAGAGGGTGCAGAGGAGATTTACTAGAAAGGTACCAGGGATGAAGGACTTCAGAATGTCAAGCATTTGCCCATCCACCCTCTCGGCTGCAGGGGAGAAGGTGGACCAGCCATCAAAACCTGTACCAGGGTGGGGGTGAGGGGCAAGTTTTCAAAAAAGTTTGAACGATCAAAAGTGGCCTTCTCCTGGGTATGGGTAAAAAGAAGTCAGGGGAGACAGGAAGGGACATTCTGCCAGGTGCTCAAACAACATTCAACACTAAAAGCAGAAAACATCAGTGAAACAGCAAAGTCAAAGATTTATAAATCTCAGGTTAGCCCTCAGCTGGAGCATTGTGTCCAATTCTGGGTACCACACTTTGGGATGTCAAGGCCTCGGAGAGCGTGCAGAGGAGATTTACTAGAATTGTACCATGGATGAGATACTGCAGTTATGTGGAGAGACGAGAGAAGCTGGGATTGTTCTCCTTAGAGCAGAGAAGGTTAAGAGGGATTTAATAGAGGTGTTCAAAATTATGGAGGGTTTTGATAGAGTAGATAGGGAGAAACTGTTTCCACTGGTGGGTAGGTCGGTAACCAGAGGACAAAGATTTAAGATAATTGGCAAAAGGACCAGAGGGAAGATGAAGAGATTTTTTTTTTTACGCAACGAGTTGTTATGATTTGGAATGCGCTGCCTGAAAGGGTGGTGGAAACAGATTCAATAGTAACTTTTAAAAGGGAATTGACCATATACTTGAAAAGGAAAAATTTGCAAGCCTATGGGGAAAGAGTAGGAGGGTGAGACTAATTGAATAGCTCCAATAAGAGCCGCACATGCATGATGGGCCAAATGGCCTCCTTCTTTGCAGTATTAGTCTGTGATTCTATGGCCATTAGGCCAGGCAATGGTCTTGAAACAATCTTAACTGAAGGCACTAGTGATGCTCAGATGGAGAACTGTGACCTCAGAGTGATGTCCTCCCTCTTACTGGACCTGTGCGGCTGATCTCCGTTGCATGGCTAATAGAGTTTAGCCAAGACCTTCTTAAGGAGGTTGGATGACCGCTTGCTCAAGCTGTAAAAGGGCAGGCGTTCTCATAAGTCACCCGGTCCGGAGGGGATGCATCCTAGGTTGCTGAGGGAAGTAAGGGTGGAAATTGCAGAGGTGCTGGCCATAATCTTCCAAACATCCTTAGATACGAGGGTGCTGCCAGAGGACTGGAGAATTACGAATGTTACACCCTTGTTCAAAAAAGGGTGCAAGGATGAACCCAGCAACTACAGGCCAGTCAGTTTAACCTCAGTGGTGGGGAAACTTTTAGAAACGATAATCTGGGACAGAATTAAGAGTCACTTGGACAAGTGTGGATTAATTAGGGAAAGCCAGCATGGATTTGTTAAAGGCAAATCATGTTTGACTAACTTGGTAGAGTTTTTGATGTGGTAACAGAGAGGGTAGATGAGGGCAATGCGGTTGATGTGATGTATATGGGCTTTCAAAAGGCCTTTGATAAAGTGCCACATAATAGGCTTGTTATCAAGATTGAAGCCCGTGGAATAAAGGGGGCAGTAGCAGTATGGATACAAAATTGGCTAAGTAACAGGAAGCAGAGAGTAGTGGTGAACGGTTGTTTTTCGGACTGGAGGGAAGTATACAGTGGTGTTCCCCAGGGGTCGGTACTAGGACCACTGCTTTTCTTGATATATATTAATGACTCGGACTTGGGTGTACAGGGCACAATTTCAAAATCTGCAGATGACACAAAACTTGGAAGTGCAGTGAACAGTAAGGAGGATAGTGATAAACTTCAGGAGGTCACAGACAGACTGGTGAAATGGGCAGACACTTGGCAGATGAAATTTAACACAGAAAAATGCAAAGTGATACATTTCAGTAGGAAGAACAAGGAGAGGCAATTTAAACTAGAGGTCACAATTCTAAAAGGGGTACAGGAACAGAGAACTGCACAAATCATTGAAAGTGGCAGAGCAGGTTGAGAATGCGGTTAAAAAAGTATATGGGATCCTGGGCTTTATAAATAGAGGCATAGAGTACAAAAGCAAGGAAGTCAGATTGAACCTTTATAAAACACTGGTTCAACCACAACTGGAGTATTGCGTCCAGTTCTGGGCACCGCACTTTAGGAAAGATGTGAAGGCCTTAGAGAGGGTGCAGAAAAGATTTACTAGAATTATTCCAGGGATGAGGGACTTTAGTTACGTGGATAGACTGGAAAAGCTGGGATTGTTCTCCTTGGAACAGAGAAGGTTGAGAGGAGATTTGATAGAGGTATTTAAAATCATGAAGGGTCTAGACAGAATAGATAGAGAGAAACTGTTCCCATTGGCAGAAGGGTCAAGAACTAGAGGACATGGATTTAAGGTGACAGACAAAAGAATCAAAGGTGACATAAGGAAAAACGTTTTTACACAGCGAGTGGTTAGGATCTGGAATGCACTGCCTGAGGAGGTGGTGGAGACAGATTCAATTATGGCTTTCAAAAGGGAACTGGATAAGTACTTGAAAGGAAAAAAATTGGCAGGGCTACGGGGAGAGGGCGGGAGAGTGGGACTAAGTGGATTGCTCTTGCATGGACTTGATGGGCTGAATGGCCTCCTTCCGTGCTGTAACCTTTCTATGATTCTAACTGTCAAGAAAGAGTGAACAGGCTGGGGCTCTTTTCTCTAGAGAAGAGAAAACTGAGTGGAGACCTGATAGAGGTCTTTAACATTATGAAGGGGTTTGATAGGGTAGACATAGAGAAGATGTGTCCACTTGTGGGGGAGTCCAAAATTATGGGAGATAAATATAAGATAGTCACTAATATATCCAATAAGGAATTCAGTAGAAGCTTCTTTACTCAGAGAGTAGTTAGAATATGGAACTCGCTACTACATGGAGTAACTAAGGCGAATAGCATTGATGCATTTAAGGGGAAGCTAGATAAGTACATGAAGGAGAAAGTAATAGAAGGATATACTGATCGGGTGAGATGAAGTAGGGTAGGAGGAGGCTCATGTGGAGTATAAACACCGGTTAGGCCAAATGGCCTGTTTCTGTGCTGTAAATTCAACATAATTCTATGAGGGACACTTCCAGCATTATAAGAAATATAATGAAAGGAAAACTAGAGAACTGTGGGATCAAATTTGTCACTCTTCAATGCCATTATTTTCTAAATTTAGGTAAGGCCAATTTCAACAGGATGAGACAGAGACTGTCCACAGTAAACTGGGCAAATCTGTTAATGGGTAAAATGACAGAAGATCAGTGGGAGGTGTTCAAAAAAGAATTTAACATGATAAAGCATGTGAAAATAAGGAAATGGTGGACATGTTAAATAATTACTTTATCAGTATTTACCATGATGTGGAGATGCCGGTGATGGACTGGGGTGGACAAATGTAAGGAATCTTACAACACCAGGTTATAGTCCAACAGTTTTATTTGAAAATCACAAGCTTTCGGAGATTATCTCCTTCGTCAGGTGAGTGAGTGAAAGGTTCTCAAATCGCATATCTTATATTAGGCTGGGACACGCTCACACCAATCAAAGGTGTCGTTGGTGTTCAGACAGGTTAGCCACAGAAAACAGTACATCCCAGTATTCTGAATACACAATGGGTCAGATTACAAAGCCAGAGAAAGAAAGAGACCCGTTCTTACGAGGGCGTCTTTCAGCGTCTGTAGGTGTCCATCGCGTTCCTCCTCGTCTGAGCAGATCCTATGGACCCACGGCGAAGAATCACTGAAGACACTACACGATAACATCAACAAGTTCCATCCCACCATCAAACTCACTATGGACTACTCCTCAGAATCGGTTTCTTTCTTGGACACACGAATCTCCATCAAAGACGGGCACCTCAGCACCTCACTCTACCGCAAGCCCACGGACAACCTCACGATGCTCCACTTTTCCAGCTTCCACCCTAACCACGTCAAAGAGGCCATCCTCTATGGACAGGCCCTGCGAATACACAGGATCTGCTCAGACGAGGAGGAACATGATGGACACCTCGTAAGAACGGGATATGACGCTCGACTTGTCGATCGACAGTTCCGACGGGCCACAGCAAAGAATCACATAGACCTGCTCAGAAGACAAACACGGGACGCAACCAACAGAGTACCCTTCGTCGTCCAGTACTTCCCCGGAGCGGAGAAACTACGCCATGTTCTCCGCAGCCTTCAACATGTCATCAATGACGACGAACACCTCCCTAAGGCCATCCCCACGCCTCCACTACTCACCTTCAAACAGCCACCCAACCTCAAACAGACCATCGTTCGCAGCAAATTACCCAGCTTTCAGGAGAACAGCGTCCACGACACCACACAACCCTGCCACGGCAACCTCTGCAAGACATGCCAGATCATCGACACAGATACCACCATCACACGAGAGGACACCACCCACCAGGTACAGGGCTCATACTCCTGTGACTTGGCCAATGTTGTCTACCTCATACGTTGCAGGAAAGGATGCCCCGAAGCATGGTACATTGGTGAGACCATGCAGACACTGCGACAACGGATGAACGGACACCGCGCAACAGTCGCCAGACAGGAGGGTTCCCTCCCAGTCGGGGAACACTTTAGCAGTCAAGGACATTCAGCCACCAATCTTCGGGTAAGCGTTCTCCAAGGCGGCCTTCGAGACACACGACAACGCAAAATCGTCGAGCAGAAATTGATAGTCAAGTTCCGCACCCATGAGGACGGCCTCAACCGGGATCACGGGTTCATGTCACACTACACGTAACCCCACCAGCAGGGAAAAAAAAGTTATCTGTTTTTAATGCAACTGGACATTCTCTCTCTCTGCCTTTCAGGTCTCTTTCTCTCTCTGGCTTTATAATCTGACCCATTGTGTATTCAGTATACTGGGATGTACTGTTTTCCGTGGCTAACCTGTCTGAACACCAACGACATCTTTGATTGGTGTGATCGTGTCCCAGCCTAATACAAGATATGCGATTTGAGAACCTTTCACTCACTCACCTGACGAAGGAGATAATCTCCGAAAGCTTGTGATTTTCAAATAAAACTGTTGGACTATAACCTGGTGTTGTAAGATTCCTTACATTTATCAGTATTTACAGTAGAGGAAGAGGATAGCATGCCGGACATCCCAAGGAAACTAATTTTGAATCAGGGAGGGGGACGCACCATAATTAATGTAAGCAAATTAACAGTAATGAAGAAAATAATAGCACTGAAGAGTGACAAATCCCCAGATGGTTTCCATCCCAGGGTTTTAAAGGAAGTAGGTGAGAACATTGCAGAAGCCCTAACTATAATCTTAAAAAGTTCTCTCGATTCAGGAGCTGTTCCTTTAGATTGGAAAATTGCACGTCACTCCGCTATTTAAGAAAGGTGAGAGGGGGGACACCAGGGAATTATAGACCAGATAGCCTAACATCTGTTGTTGTGAAATTACTAGAGTCTATGATTAAGGAGAGAGCGACTGAACACCTTGAACATTTTCAGCTGATCAGAGAGCCAGCATGGATTTGTAAAGGGTAGAACCCGATTGAATTTTTTGAAGAGGTGACTAAAGTAGTGGATAGGGGAATGCCTATGGGTGTTCTTTATATAGACTTCCAGAAGGCTTTCGATAAAGTCCCTCATAAGAGACTGTTAGCTAAAGTTGAAGCTCATAGAATCGAGGGCAAATTATTGACCTGGTTAGAAAATTGGCTGAGCGGCAGGAGACAGAGACTAGGGATAATGGCAGGTACTCAAATTGACATTTTGTGACTTGTGGTGTCACACAGGGATCTGTATTGTGACCTCAACTATTCACTGTATTTATTAACAACTTGGATGACGGAACAGAGAGCCACATATCCAAGTTTGCCGTTGACACAAAGATAGGCAGCATTGTAAGCAGTGTGGAAGCATAACATACAGAGAGATATTAATAGATTAAGTGAATGGGCAAAACTGCGGCAAGTGGATTTCAATGTAGGCATGTTTGAGGTCATCCACTTCGGACCTAAAAAGGATAGATCAGAGTACTTTCTAAACGGTGAAAAGCTCGAAACAGTGGAAATCCAAAGATACTTGGGGTCCATGTACATAGATCATTAAAATTTCATGGACAGGTACACAAAATAATCAAAAAGGCTAATGGAATGCTGGCCTTTATATGTAGAGGACTAGAACAGAAGAGAGTAGAAGTTATGCTATAGCTATACAAAGCCCTGGATGTGTTCAGTTCTGGGCAGCGCACCATAGGAGTGAAGTTAGAAAACACTTCTATACACAAAGACTGGTAGAAGTTTGGAACTCTCTTCCACAAACGGCAGTTGATGCTAGCTCAATTGTTAACTTTAAATCTAAGATTGATAGATTTTTGTTAACTAAAGGTATTTCAGGATATGGGGCTAGGGCGGATATATGGAGTCAGATCATAGATCAGCCATGAACTCACTGAATGGCCTACTCCTGGCCTAAATGGCCTACTCCTGTTCCAATGTTCCTAATGTGGAATTACAGGAGCAGACAGTCTGGCAGTGAAATTCACCGAGGCAGACACACGGAGTGGCATTGTGTTGAAGGAGGAAAGGGCAGAGGAACGATCAAGATGTACGGCCAATCAGACTGCATCAATGTGCTCACAGCCCCATGTTTTGGACTTATGACCCAAACAAGAGCTCATCAGAGGAGAGACACCATCCCAACACCCCAGGTTCTGAACTGATCAAGAGGTCACTGCTGTTCCAACGGGCAACTGACCACTACGAAGAAGCCTATGCTTCCAAATCACTAAACGCTGGTGCACAGGTGCGAAAAGCAATCAAAAGTTTAATAGAATTTTTTTATTCGTTCATGGGATGTGGGCGTCGCTGGCAAGGCCAGCATTTATTGCCCATCCCTAATTGCCCTTGAGAAGGTGGTGGTGAGCCGCCTTCTTGAACTGCCTTTATCTCAAGGGGGCTGGAATACAAAGGGGAGGAAGTGATACTTCAGTTGTATAGAGTCTTGGTCAGACCTCATTTGGAGTTGAGTGCAGGGCACCATCAGAGTCGTGGAATTTACTTCCTTTATAATATACCCTGCTCATCACCTTCTACCAATTCCATGCGGCCACACTGACATTCAGTAATCAGCACAATTCATCATGGGGCTTGCAAATTGGACAGACGACAATGTCATCATAAAACCAAATCCTGCAGTTCCTCTGAAACCCCCCCTAGACACTCCTTCCCCCACCACCCCCACCCCCACCCCCACCCCTGCAGCTACTGTGAATCTCTCACCAAACACTCCTGCCACTGCGTTGTCTAGTGTGGGAATAAGATGGTATGGTTTGGGTAATCCTCCCCACCCAGAGACGCACAAGTTACTCACAAAAGGTGCTGGGTAACCAACGGTCTGCTCCATTATGGCCCATTACATAAAGCCCTCATCTGGTGGTCCTTACCTGGGCATGTACAGCACCCGCTCCGCCACCACGAATCCCACTCTGAAAAAGAGGTTGCTGGCAGGAATGAATGGGAAGACCAGGAACAGCAAGCCCACTAAAACCTCTCTGTGCTCCAGTTTCTACAGAGGGAGGGTGGGGAAGAGAGGAAAAAAACGTCAATTAATTTATAAATTTAACAACCAGTGTAAAAGAAAATGTAGCACCTTACTTTATTCACAAACACTGAATCAAATACAGTCTTCTTTGTAAAGGATTCACCTCACCACAATGAAATATGATTATTTTTTCAAAACGACAGATGCTGTCCAGACGGGATGATTAACGTAGTATAGGCACACCATGTTGGCAGGACGGGCACTGCCATTGTTGATGCCCCCGATGCAGGGCTAAAAGGGTGAAATTATGAGGACAGGTTGCATAAACTAGGCTTATATTCCCTTGAGTTTAGACGGTTGAGGGGTGATTTAATTGAGGGCATGGAGTTTCTGCTGGAGGGGCAATCAGCGAAATGCACTGGACACTGCAGCCAGTTTTGCCCAGATAATTTTACGCTCAAGGTTCTGTGCAAACTCATTAGCATAAGCCCGAAAGCAAAATCGTACCTTGAATCAGCACCTCGTGCAGCGTAATCGATTCGTGACCGGAACAGGGCATTCTCCAAAGAGGAGTGGGATTGCCAGGAAATGAGCCATTCTTCAACTCTCGGTCTTGGTCTTACTTTTTAATTGGCTTCAATTGACTGCTTTGATCCGCGTTTGGTACGTAAGACCTATGACCAGCAATCAATTGGAGCCCCATAGGTGTGTCTGACTGAATTTAGACTAATTTAAACTGAATTTAAAGTAATTGCAGCAGCAGGAGAAACAGTCCTGGGTCAGGCTTCAGTTGACTGCTGGTCACTGCAGGTACTGGTGATTAACACTGGATTCATGTGAGCACGGGTGCCTACGCGCCCGAGTATCTGGGTGTAATGTGATGAACACCCCCGAATGGGTGCAATCGGCGGAAACTCGCCATTCCGATCCGGGGGGGGGGGGGGGGGGGGGGTGGCTGGTTTTGTGGGTGTTGCCAGTTTTGTGGGCGGGGACTGCTTTGGATGAATGGACTTTTGAACCAGGGTAAAAGGTCGCGAATACTTCAGCATAAAGTGGTTATTTGCGCAACTCACTCACGTTTAAAATTCCGCGATCTTTAACGCAATTTCATTCGATTCCGCCAAGATTCCGCTGATATCTGGATGTAAATCATGCGGAAACTCCACGCCGAGGTATTTAAAATGATAAGAAGGATTCGATAGGGTAGATATAGAGAAACTATTTCCTCTGGTGCGGGAATCCAGAACAAGGTTGGGGCCTCGGTTAAACATCTCGTCTGAATAACGGCAGCTCTGACAATGCAGCACCCCCTTAGTATTGCACTGGAGTGTCAGCCTAAATTATGTGCTCAAATCTCTGGAATGGGGCTTGAACCTTTGGCCGTCTGACTCAGTGCTACCACTGAGCCAAGGTTGACGAGGCTAACAAGGCTTTGCTTCTGCTTGATTGGGCTTCTTAAAGACCCACATTGGGTAATGACAAAACTGTCACATCCTCAGTATCTTCCTGACCCAGACAACCCTCAGCAAAGCCACCAAAATACCATGGCCTCCAAATGTTTGTTACCCAGCTTAACTATACCAACAACCCCAGTGTACCAATGTATTCTCCTGTAAGTACTGCGTAAACTGTACAGTGACTTTACAACATCCATGTATTCTTTATCTTGAATAAGAAACAGAAATCAAATATGAATCATGGCACTTTGGACAAAGTACTGGAGAATGAACAATAGCTTAGCAAGAAGTCAACATCTCCAAAAGAGAAAAGAACTGGGGGGCGGAGGGTGGATACCTGGTTTTATTGAATTAAACATTAACACTAGGGCAGATCATCTTGATTACTAGTCCAGTAGCATAACCACTATACTACCGTACCCGTTTCAATACTGTGCACACCCGTCATTGAGGCCTTTGCCCTCACCCAGAAAAAGCATTAACTTTAATTGAAGCTTTCTTCTGGTGAGGCCAAGGGGTTAAGAGCATTCAGTTAGTGCGGAGATTATGCCGCTGGAGTGCGCACAGTCAGGAAGCTGAATTATTTTCTGAACTGCAGCCGTGATTGCTAATGACACGGCATCGAAATGCAAGCCGCATCTTCCACACCAATTTCCTCCCGCCCCACTCCCCGCCACCACTGCCAAAAAAAATAATCAGGTCAGGTCGAAACTCGAGCTGCAGCTTCTTCAGTTGGCAGCAGCTTGCAAGTCCTCCGAGAACGCAGGAATCCAGAACAAGGTAAGCCAGACAGGAGGTAATGTTTCAAATTGTAGCTGACAGCTCAAGAACTGCAAGTAAGGTATGGTAGTGTAGTGGTTATGGTACTGGACTAGTAATCCAGAGAACGTGAGTTCAAATCCCACCATGGCAGTTGGAGAACTTAAATTTTTTATCAATTAAAAAAAGTGACCATGATGTCGAGATTGTCATAAAAACCTAACTGGTTCACTAATGTCCTTTAGGAAAGGAAACCTGCCATCCTTACGCTGTCTGGCCTATATGTGACTCCAGTCCTACACAAACGTGGTTGACTCTTAACTGCCCTCTGAAATGGCTTAGCAAGGCACTCAGTTGTATCAAACAGCAGTTCAAGAAGGCGGCCCACCACCACCTTCGCAAGGCAGCTAGGGATGGACAATAAATGCTGGCCTTGCCAACAATGTCCACGTCCCGATAATGAACTAACAAAAAAACTTTGCTGTTTTTAAAAGAACCTTCGGATCATGACCAGCTCCAGCCGCAGGATTTTTGGTCTCTCCCTTAATTGGCTGTTAAAGATGCGACAAAGGAAATGGCGAAATTGTGACGTTATGAGGGGAAATCTTTTCTTCTTCACCTCTATAGAGTTTCATATATGTCGAGAACTGGTGGACATAAATTTAAGATGATCACAAACAGAACACAGGGAGAGGTTCAGAGAACTTTTTTTTTGCCTTTTGCAGAGGGTTGTTCGAATTTGGAATGTCCTACCAGAAATAGTGGCAGAAGCAGAATCCATAACAGGGGAATGGAGAAACATTTGAAAAGAAAAATGTAGACAGGCATGGGGAGTGGGGAGTGAGATTGAGCGGATTGCCCTCTCGGAGAGCCAGCACAGGCAAAATAACCTGAACAGCCACCTTCTGTGCCATAAAACTTTAATGATTCTATGTACATATCCAGTTGCACTGTGTACACATTCCAAACTGGTGCAATAAGAATTCATCATCTCTGAGCTCTGTTTCATTGAGCAGCAGCAGTAAATGTCTCAAGGTTGAAGGTATTTATTTTTGCTGAATATCTATTTTTCACGTTTTGCCCTTTCCCAGAACAGTAACCAGCTGGCCATGGCAGACTGGACTCAGCGTCAGCTTCCATCAGTCATTTTTATTTGGCAGTCTGCTTGGCTTTAAAATCCTAGGGTTCAGTTAAACCAGACTTTTGATAGTTTGCTTAGCTATTGCTAGAGATCATGTATTGTTTGTGGTCATTTCAGCAAGTACAGGACTGGTAACTTCAGCTCTTTTTACAGGAGCAATGCGAAGCCTCTTGGTGAGGTGCTGGCCTTGATGCTTAAAGATTGGATTTCAGCTCGAGAGACTCTGCAGATCTTTTATTGACTCTTTCGGGCTAGATCTTGAGGATTTAAGACGTACCCTGACACAGTCCATCAGAGGTGTTCGTCCACAACCCATTAAACCGACAGAATTATAGCTGCCTTTTGGGGATTGCAGTCATCTGGGAGCAGGTCACCGTTTGTTTTAAGGACAGATACTGTATTATGCAGAGACGTTTTGGTTGAGCCTTCACCGCAAAGCCATATTTCAAATATGTGCCGCATTTACTACAGAACAGTTCTGTCTGCCTCTGAATAATGATAAGTTTGTCCTGCTTATACTGGTCTGGTCTATACTCTCTGGTCTGTTTCGCGTCCGCACCACGCACCCACCCACCACTGGTTGTTTCATGCCCTTCCACTCTGGAATATTATTTCCAAACCCCCCTCCCCACCATCTCTCTACCCACCTTCAAAAGCCTCCTCAAAACGTACCTCTCTGATTGGGCTTTCAGACACCTCTCACCTCACCAACCTCCCCCACCTTTCCCGCTCAGGTCTTTCTGATCGTCCTGTAAAGCCCCCAAGAAGGTCTGGTTATGTGCAAGGCGCCTTAAAAGTACGCGGTTGTTATTTACTCAACCTAACAGAAGCTGCGTCCTTTTGAAGTCGGGAAAGATATATGCTGCAGAGAAAGAGAGTGAGGGAGAGAGAGAAGGGGCGAGGGAGAAAGGGAAAGAAAGAGAGTGGGAGAGAGAGAGAGAGAGTGAGAAAGAGAGGGAGAAGAGAATGAGAGAGAAATACAAGGAGACACACACAGAAAGAGAGATAGACATACACAGAGGCACAAATACAAAGAGAGAGAGAGAGAGGGAAAAGAAATTGCAACTGACTGTTCACAGATTACAGCACCAACCTGTCAAAGATTGTGGTTGTGAAAACCTCAGAATCTATGTTGTTTCTGCCATTTAAATGATCTTTTGTTTGAAGGAATGGAAGGACCCAGGTTTACCCCCACACGTGGACTCTTCCTGATTTCAGTCCTACTGGGAGGAAGATGCACAAACCAATGACAAGGCACTTTCTCCCAGGGGAGGAGGGAAGAGATATCACCCCGTGCCAACTTCAACCTACCTCCTAGTGCCTGGCTTTGAGCTAGAGGCTGGAGAGCTGGTTGCCTGCCCATCTCGTCAGTTGGGGATGGTGATGTTTCAGGACATGGGTGAAAGGAGGGAGAGCTGGAGAGGAAGGAGGAAAGTTCTTACTGCACTACTTTGAGAGGTTTTACTGGTCCCATAGTACATGATTACTTGTTGCCCAGATATATCTCTGCCAATGACTCAGTTGGTCAAGCCAATATATGAATAGTTCGAACCACTCAGACCAGGGGGGTCCCACGTTCGCTCCCCGGTCTGTGGTGAGTTCACTGATCTCGGTAATGGTTGCTACAATTGACATCAGAACTGTTGGATTAGGGAGGTGAAAATCAGCCAGGACTTCGGTTTGCTATCAATCAATGTTACATAAGGATAGGATTGAGCTCGGTTGCAGTTACAGGATTGAGCTCGGTTGCAGTTACATTGCCTAACTCTCAACATCAAGGCTCACAACAAGAACGACAACTTGCATTTATATAGCACCTCATATAAAATTTTAAAATCGGGGCATTGCCAGCCAACGTGGGTTAACGAGCACAGAGGTGACGGTGAGCAGGACTTGGTGCGAATTGGGATACGGGCAGCAGAGTTTTGGATGAGCTTAAGTTTACGGAGGGTGGAAGATGGGAAGCAGGCCAGAAGAACATTGGAATAGTCAAGTCTGGGGAAACAAAAGCATGGACGAGAGTTGCAGCAGCAGATGGGCTGAGGCGGGGCGGAGACGGGCGATATTGAATTGACGGCTCAAATAGAAATAAATATATCCGATCTGATAGCCATTACAGAGACATGGCTGCAAGATGACAAAGGCTGAAGCCTGAATATTCAAGGGTACTTGACATTTTGGAAGGACAGGAGGCTAGAAAAAGGTGGAGGGGTAGCTCAGTTAATTAAGGATGACATGAGTATAATAGAGAGAAATGACCTTAGTTCTAAAGATCTAGATGTAGAATCAGTTTGGGTAAAGATAAGAAATAGTAAAGGCAAGAAGACACTTGTGGGAGTAGTTTATAGGCCCCCTAACAGTAACCGGATAGGGTATACAGGAAGAAATAATGGGGGGTTGTGAGAAAGGAACAACGGTGATCATGGGTGATTTTAATCAACATATAGATTGGAAGAATCTGATTGGCAAAGGTAGCCTGGAAGATGAGTTCATAGAGTGCTTTTAGGACAGTTTCTTAGAGCAGCACGTTCTAGAGCTAACAAGAGAGCACGCTATTCTACATCTGGTAATGTGTAATGAGACAGGATTAATTAATGACCTCATTATAAAGGAGCATCTAGGTAGCAGTGATCACAATATGATTGAATTTCGCATTCAGTTTGAGGGAGAGAAGAATAAGTCTAAGACTAGTGTTTTAAACTTAAATAAGGGCAATTATGAGGGCATGAAGACAGAGCTGGCTGAAGTGAACTGGGAAATTAGGTTAAGGGATAGGTCAGTAGAGATGCAGTGGCAGACATTTAATGAGATATTTCATAACACTCAGCAAAGATACATTCCAGTGAGAAAGAAAGACTCTAGGGGAAGGACGTACCGTCCGTGGCTAACTAAGGAAGTTAAAGATAGTATTAAATTGAAAGAAAAAGCATACAATTCCGTGAAGATTAGTGGCAGGTCAGAAGACTGGACAGAATATAAAAAACAGCTAAGAATGACTAAAAGAATAATAAGGAGGGAGAAATTAGAGTACGAGAGAAAGCTAGCTAGAAATATAAAAACAGATAGTAAGAGTTTCTACAAGTATTTAAAAAGGAAAAGAGTAAGTAAAGTGAGCGTTGGTCTCTAGAGAGTGAGTCTGGGGAATTAATAATGGAGAATAAGGAAATGGCAGGTGAATTGAACAGATATTTTATGTCCGTCTTCACTGTAGAGGATAAAAATAACTTGCCAGAAATAATTGTGAATCAAGAGGTGAAAGGGAGGGAGGAACTTAAAACATTTACAATCACCAGGAAAAGGGTTCTGAAAAAAATATTAGAACTAAAAGCTGACAAGTCCCCAGGTCCTGACTGACTTCATCCTAGGGTCTTAAAAGAAGTGGCTGCTGAGATAGTAGATGCATTGGTATTAATTTTCCAAAATTCCCTAGATTCTGGAAGGGTCCCATCAGATTGGAAAATAGTGAATGTTACTCCTCTATTCAAGAAAGGAGGGAGACAGAAAGCAGGAAACTACAGGCCAGTTAGCTTAACATCTGTCACAGGGAAAATGCTAGAATCTATTATTAAGGAGGTTATAGCAGGGCACTTAGAAAATCTCAATGCAATCAGGCAGATTCAACACTGCTTTGTGAAAGGAAAATCGTGTTTGACTAATTTATTAAAGTTCTTTGAGGAAGTAACAAGCAACGTGGATAAAGGGGATCCTGTGGATGTGGTGTACTTGGATTTCCAGAAGGCTTTTGACAAGGCGCCACATCAAAGGCTACTGTACAAAATAAGAGCTCATGGTGTAGGGGGTAACATATCAGCATGGATAAAGCACTGGTTAGCTAACAGGAAACAGAGAGTAGGCATAAATGAGTCATTTTCAGGTTGGCAAGATGTAACAAGTGGAGTGCCACAGGGATCAGTGCTTAGGCCTCAACTATTTACAATCTATATCAATGACTTTGATGAAGGGACTGAATGTATGGTTACTAAATTTGCTGATGACACAAAAGTAGGTAGAAAAGTAAGTTGTGAAGAGGACATAAGGAGTCTGCAAAGGGATATAGATAGATTAAGTGATTGGGCAAAAATATGGCAGATGGAAAATGTGGGAAAATGTGAACTTGTCTACTTTGGCAGGAGGAATAGAAAAGCAGTCTATTATTTAAATGGCAAGAGATTGCAGAACTCTGAGGTACAGAGGGATCTGAGTGTCCTAGTACATGAATCACAAAAAGTTAGTATGCAGGTACAGCAAGTGATTAGGAAGGCAAATGGAATGTTGTCATTTATTGCAAGGGGAATGGAATATAAAAGTAGAGATATTTTGCTACAGTTGTACAGGGCATTGGTGAGACCACATCTAGAATACTGTGTGCAGTTTTGATCTCCTTATTTAAGAAAGGACATAATTGCTTCGGAGGCGATTCAGAGAAGGTTCACTCGACTGATTCCTGGGATGAGGGGGTTATCTTATCTTATGAGGAAAGGTTGGATAAGTTGGGCTTGTATACACTGGAGTTTAGAAAAATGAGAGGTGATTTATTGAAACATATAAGATCCTGAGGGGATGATTCCCCTTGTGGGAGAGACTAGAACCATGGACCACAGTTTAAAAATAAGGTGTCTCCCATTTCAGACTGAGATGAGGAGAAATTTTTTCTCTCAGGGGGTGATGAGTCTGTGGAACTCCCTTCCCCAGAGAGCGGTGGAGGCAGGGTCATTGAATATTTTTAAGGCTGAGTTAGATAGATTCCTGATCAACAAGGGAGTCAAAGGTTACAGTAGGGTTGAGTTAATGCTTGGTTAATGTAATGATGTAGAGATGCCAGTGATGGACTGGGGTTGACAAATGTAAGGAATCTTACAACACCAGGTTATAGTCCAACTGTTTTATTTAAAAATCACAAGCTTTCGGAGGCTTTCTCCTTCGTCAGGTGAGCGAGTCACACTCAATAAAACAGTTGGACTATAACCTGGTGTTGTAAGATTCCTTACATTGGTTAATGTAATGATGTGGAGATGTCGGTGATGGACTGGGGTTGACAATTGTAAACAATTTTACAACACCAAGTTATAGTCCAGCAATTTTATTTTAAATTCACAAGCTTTCGGAGGCTACCTCCTTCCTCAGGTGAACGATGTGGAACATCGTTCACCTGAGGAAGGAGGTAGCCTCCGAAAGCTTGTGAATTTAAAATAAAATTGCTGGACTATAACTTGGTGTTGTAAAATTGTTTACAATTGGTTAATGTAAGGTTGAGGTCGCAATCAGATCAGCCATGATCTTATCAAATGGCAGAGCAGGCTCGAGGGGCCGAATGGCCTACTCCTCCTCTTAATTCGTATGTTTGTATGCTCGTATATTACAGAGGTGGAAGTAGGTAATGGAGAGGATATGGAGTCGGAAGCTCAGCTCAGGGTCAAATAGGACGTGATGTTGCGAATAGTCTGGTTCAGCCTCACATGTGAATAACGACCACTTGGACAAGCTCCGGGAAAGGAGTCAGCGCCTTCAAGAGAGGTGGGGAAGATACTGGGAGTAAAAGGGGGGAAATCTGTTCTTCAATTGAAATTCCTCACCATTCAGGACTGCAGACAATATCATCCTCTATCTTCCGATAAGCAAGCAGCATTTGCAACTTGCTATAATCCTCAACATATTGAATATGGAGATTCATTAACTCAAGTTGCCTACTAAAGCTGCACATTTACATTGTGTACATGCTTCTAATAAGAAAGACAGTAATTGTACACCAAGAACAGCAATAGAAAGCTGCAGGCTATCCATTCCCAATCATTGTTTCCTTACCCAATTAACAAGAGATGTTCTTTACCAAATTACATTTCTCACGCACGCCCATCTCTGACTCCTTTTTAAATGCTTCTCACTTTGTCCTTAGTCAATTGTTTAGCCACTATCGAAGAATGTCCCAACAAGTTTGACAAGGTTTTTCTTTTATATGGATTGAAATATGAGGAGTGGTGAAGGAATGCACTCTTGTATGAAGGCAGTAAAGGAATAAGCTATTAACAATGCACCATCAATAACACAGCTAGTGGTTTCCAACATGACATTTATGTGCATTATATCACACATTTGGTGCCAACAGATACTCATTACTACATTAAAACAACATCATCTTACTTCTGTTGGTAAAGGCAGTGTGTAGCTGATCATTACAGACAAGAAGTTTTGATCCTTGGCTTGTTCTATCTCCTTCAGCCCTACAACCCTCCGAGAACTCTGCGTTCTTCCAACTCTGGCATCTTGTGCATGCCCCACTTCCTTCACCACACCATTAGTGGCCGTGCCTTCAGCTGCCCAGGCCCTAAGCTCTGGAATTCCCTCCCTAAACCTCTCCACCTCTGTCTCCTCCTTTAAGACGCTCCTTAAAACTTGCCTCTTTGACTAAGCTTTTGGTCACCTGTCCTAATATCTCCTTATGTGGCTCGGTGTCAAATTTTGTCTGATTGCGCTCCTGTCAAGAGCCTTGGGACTTTTTACTACGTTAAAGACGTTATATAAATGTAAGTTGTTGTTGTTCTGAGTTGCATGATCTCAGCTAGGACAGCAGTTTGAGCACAGCAATTGGTCTCAGTGCTCTTGGGCGAAAGGGGGGGGGTGCGGGGAGCTGTGGGGAGTGGGGTATGGGGTAAGAAATCAACCAGGGTTCCTGCTACCTAGTGACTCCTACTGTAAACTAAAGGTGTTGCAGACACTGGGTGAGATCAGGTTCAGGCCTGCCTGGCTGCCAGTGGTAGCACTCTCACCTCTGAGTCAAAAGATTGTAGGTTCAAATCCCACTCCAGAGACTTGAGCACAAAATCTAGGTGACATTCCCAGTGCAATACTGAGGGAGTGCTGCACTGTCGGAGGAGCCGTCTTTCAGATGAGACGTTAAACCGAGTCTCCGTCTGCTCTCTCAGGTGGACGTAAAAGATCCCATGGCACTATTCGAAGAAGAGCAGGGGAATTCTCCCGTGTCCTGGCCAATACTTAGCCCTCAACCAACATCACTAAAACAGATTATAGAAATCATAGAAAATTTATGGCACAGAAGGAGGCCATTCGGCCCATCGTGCCCGTGCCAGCCAAAAATGAGCCACCCAGCCTATTGTACAGACCAGTCACATTTGAAACATTGGGTTTGGTGCTGATTTAATGGAGGAAGGGAGGAGGGGAGGGGGCACGGGAGCGAGAATTTGTCCCCTCTAAGCACACTGTAAATGCTAAATCAGTGCAGCCAAGACAGACTCTCAAGACTTCACTATTTAGCAGATATTCTAACATAATTGGTAAATTTTCTAAATTATAGCTGGAGGTAGATCTGCAGATCTTGACTTTTGTGATTAGTGTAAAACGGGTGATCACGAGTCGGCAGCCCATTTACATCTCTCCCCATTTTTATTTCCATTGGGGTGCAGTTCCACAGGCGCTGGCCCTCGTTGGGGTGCAGTTCCACAGGCACTGGCCCTCGTTGGGGTGCAGTTCCACAGGCGCTGGCCCTCGTTGGGGTGCAGTTCCACAGGCGCAGGCCCTCGTTGGGGTGCAGTTCCACAGGCGCTGGCCCTCACTGGGGTACAGTTCCACAGGCACTGGCCCTCACTGGGGTACAGTTCCACAGGCACTGGCCCTCACTGGGGTACAGTTCCACAGGCGCTGGCCCTCACTGGGGTGCAGTTCCACAGGCGCTGGCCCTCGTTGGGGTGCAGTTCCACAGGCGCTGGCCCTCGTTGGGGTGCAGTTCCACAGGCGCTGGCCCTCGTTGGGGTGCAGTTCCACAGGCGCTGGCCCTCGTTGGGGTGCAGTTCCACAGGCGCTGGCCCTCGTTGGGGTGCAGTTCCACAGGCGCTGGCCCTCACTGGGGTACAGTTCCACAGGCACTGGCCCTCACTGGGGTACAGTTCCACAGGCACTGGCCCTCACTGGGGTACAGTTCCACAGGCACTGGCCCTCACTGGGGTACAGTTCCACAGGCACTGGCCCTCACTGGGGTACAGTTCCACAGGCACTGGCACCCTTCCAGTACCTCACCCAAATGGGCATTCTTCATCTAAGTGTCGATAGTGAGCATCAGATTATTCTGTCATGGGGGGCCTCACAGCCACGTCACATGGATCACTGGAGAAATCGGGTTTTTAACCACGGGCATTCATCGTTCAGCTTCAAACCCTCAATAATTCGACCCTAGTAGGCATCAAACTCAACCTTTGAATGCCTTGATGAATAGGCCAATGCTCTAACCCAGTTAGGGTTATCTGGTCATTTATTTCATTGCTGTTTGTGGAACCTTACTGTGCACAAATCGGCTGCCGCGTTTCCTACATTACAACAGTGCCTACACTGCAAAAGTACTTCATTGGTTGTAAAGCATTTTGGGACGTCCTGAGGTTGTGAAAGGCACTATAGAAATACAAGTTCTTTCTTTCTTTCTTGAAATGTTCAGCCGACACTCTGTTTAAGATCCTACTTGAAGAAACAACTAATTGAGCAAGGCGCTGGTGGGAACCCTGCAGTCAAAACCAACAGGAGCCAACACCTTCAGATGGGGTGTTTATGAAGAGAAATTTGGCACAAAGATGAGTCTGCAATTCCCTTCCCTGTATCAATTATTTCAAAATAAATACCACAGCACGCAGTCAAATGGCACTGCCTACTTGAACTTCAATCTCTTACGTGTTATCAACAACAACTTGCATTTATATACTGCCTTTAACATAGAAAAACTTCCCAAGGCACTTCACAGAGACTTAATAGATAAAAATGGATGCCAAGCCGAAGAAGGGCATATTAGGACGGGTGACCCAAAGTTTGGTCAAAGAGATGGGTTTTAAGGAGGGTCTTAAAAGAGGAGAGAGAGGTAGAGAGGCAAAAGGTTTTGAGATGGAATTCCAGAGCATGGGTGTTGGCAGCTGAAGGCATGGCCGCCAAAGGTTGGGCGAAGGGAGTGGGGACGTACAAAAGGCCAGAGTCAGAGAGCAATGGAGAATTCTTGGAGTGGGTGGTGGGGGGGGGGGGGGGGGTTAAAGTGTTGGAGGAGGTTATAGAGATAGGAAGTGCTGAGGCCTTGGAGGGATTTCAACTTGAGGATGAGAATTTTATAATCAAGTCATTGCCGGACCAGGTGTCAATGTAGGTCGGCGAGCGCAGGGGGTGATGGGTGAAAGGGACTTGGTGCGAGTTAGGAAATGCGGTTATGGGCAGCAGATTTGGATGAGCTCAAGTTTATGGAAGTTGAAAGAAGGGAGGCCAGCCAGGAGAGTATTGGAATAGGCACATGGTACCTTGTACACGTGATCTTTCTTGATGGGGCTGCCTAGAAGGTGATGTCAGCAGGAGAGTTCTTGGAGGAGGTTTGAAATGTTGGAGGAGGTTACAGAGATAGGGAGGGGTGAGGCCATGGAGGGATTTAAACACAAGGATGAACATTTTAAATTGGAGACATTGTGAGGTGGGTGGGGGGGGGGGGGGAGGGAAAGGGACACCAGAACCCAATGTAGGTCAATGAGAACATAAGCGATTAGGTGAGCGGGACCTGATGCGGAAGAGGATACGGGCAGCGGAGTTTTGGATGAAATGAAGTTTGCATAAAGAAGTCTGGATAAAGAACCCTATACAATTGAGTGCCCATAAATCTCTATGGTACACATGCAGCTTTAAAAAAAAATAATTAAAAAAGTTATGTTTTATACATCAGAAATGCCACCTCCAGCTAAACACAGTGCAATCATGAAGCAAACTCAGGAAATTGGATTATAAATTTTAAAGATGCCTGTGTGACTCAGTTGTCTGGTTTTACTTCATAGTTGGAAAGCAATTACTGGAATTATTTCAGAAAAAACATTTCCCTTCCTCTTTTAAGATTAAATTACTTTTCCTTTTCCGATTTCCTAGCCAAAATGTATTTCCTATATCATTTTCCACTTGCATTTTCCACTAATAATTAAACTGAGACAGCAGAACTGTCAAAAAACTGAGATGCTTTCGTTCTATATTGCCCAAAGCAACAACTGCATAAGAGATGGTGATTGCAGGTGAGCTACAAGGAACGTGTGAGCCGAGCTTTTAAATGCATCTGCAAGATTTATTCTCAGTGCAGTGAAATTTGTCTATTTTTCCAAGTCAACTTACACTATTCACACAGTGACCTCAGTGTGACCAGTAAAGTACGATCAGACGGAAGTTCAAAAACTTCAAAGAGAAGTTAGTAATGATGTCAAAAATGCCTCACCTAATAGCCTTGTGAGTAAAGGCACATGCAGCGTGCTGAGATCTGTGCCGAGTTAGCTGAAGTTTGGGTACTCAGTGATACAGTAGTCCAGTGGTTATGTTACTGGACTAGGAATCCAGAGGCCTGGACTAATGATCCAGAGAACACAAATTCAGATCCCATCATAGCAGTTTGAGAATTTGAATTCAGTTTAAAAATAACCTGGAGATAAAAAGCTGGTATCAGTAAAAGTGACCGTGAAGCTGTCAGATTGTCCTAAAAACTCCAACTGGTTCACTACTGTCCTTCTTGTAGGAAAGGAAACTTGCCACCCTTACTTGATCCAGCCTATATGTGACTCCAGTTCCAAACCAATGTGATTGACTCTTAATTGCCCTCTGAAGGCCCACTACACCACCTTCTCAAGGGCAACTAGGGATGGGTAATAAATGCAGGCCTTGCCATCGATGTCCACATCCCTGGGAATGAATTTTTTAAAAATCAAACAGCGATATCCTGACCTAAGCCTGACAGAGTTATAGCAAGTCACATAGCCCAAAGAAAAGGATTTCACCCAATATTGCAACACTGAGCCCGTAGATATCTCTGACCATGTACCAGCTGCCCTCAAACTTGCCCTCTCTAACCTACCACCTCACCCCATCACTGGCACCTTCCTCAGTGGCTAAACATTCATGTCCTCCTGTGAGCACAGCTCACCCACTGAATAGCTGAGAAAGGGAATCTGGGAAACAACTACGGCTATATTGGGCCATCATCTACTGAAAAAATAACACTCATGAACGACGCACGCCGTTATTAAGGTGCAAATCAGCCAGCAACTTGTGGTGAGGAAGAGGTACCCCGTGAATCATGAAATGACATCTTGCCCTTAATCTCCCCATGAGTTTCAAGAAGTTGCTGCATTTGCACATTAATTGCCCATTAAACTCACCTCAGAAAGTTAAGTCTGGTAACTAACAGCGTAAGTACCCTTTAATGACGTGGCAATTATTAATAACTGCCAATCAATCTCTTTTGTCCAGAAAGTGAACAATTAAAAGTGTGGAGTCTCATTCTTTCAGGTAGTAAATTGTTGGAGATTTGAGGGAGGGGAGACTGGGAGAGATGGTGGGTTTGATGGGGTAGGGGGGTGTTCAGCCGATCATGGCACTCGATTTTTTTGAGGGGCCAGGGGAAGCACTCCTGCTCCTCCTGGTCACAAGCAGTGCTATAAAAAGCACTTAACTGCTTGATCCGGCTGCTTCCATCTCCATTTTGCTGCTGGGTTTCCTGAGCCCTGGGAAATCCAGCCCGCAGCCGTTGAATTTAAATCAGGCTCCCAATTGCACTGCGACAAAGAGACACAGATACAAAGAGAGACACACAAAAAGGGAGAGAGCGAGAGACACAAACACAGAGGGAAACACACAAACACACAGTAAAGAGAGATAGACATGGAGATACAGGGAGGGAGAATAAGGGAGCAAACAAGACACACAGACACACACATATATATATATATAAATAAAAGAGAGAGAGAGAGAGAGATATACACGGAAAGACAGAGACACACAGAGAGACTGAGCGAGACAAAGAGGCACAAACACAGAAAGAGACACATAGAAAGAGAGATACACAGCGAGAGACAGACAGACACATATGCACAGAAAGAGACAGAGAGAGAGATAGACACATAGACGCAGAGAGTGAGAGCAGACAAAGATGGAGATACAGGAAGTGAGAAAAAAGGAAAGCAAACAAGAAACAGATACACATACATATGGTAAATTAGATTGTTCAGACTTAGGCAATCTGTTGATGTTGGGATTTTTTTTGCTCTCTGCCAAGTAATTCACACTAACAGCTGCTTTCCTTTTATTTTCCCATTCCCAGACCAAGGATACTGAAACACAGGTAGCATCCCTGCTATCAACTTGGCTGAGATCAACCAACTCAGCACAGACCTGGAATCAAACTTGTGTCCTTGTGGTCTGAATGGCTCAGTTACACCCGACTTTACCAACTGAACCATCAGGGGAGCTTTACCCTTGTGTGTTTTTGTTTAATGCAACATGTACAACCCTTATTTGTAAAAGCTGTAAAAGCTGACTCAGGTCATTAATGGAGTGATGTCAACCAGAACACATTACAAGCCACGCGACATAACCAAATGCATGATAGTGATGGAATAGTACATTTATCCTCCAGTGAAAACAGTTACTCCCTGCGACAGATCCAGGATTAAAAGGGGCGTCAAGACAACTTGAACTGAACCCTCGGGCCATTTCACACTTACCTGTACAGACAGTAGGCAGTTCCAAGTCAAGAGGACCATGCCCAGGCCAAACACCGCAGTTGCCATATTCCGCCCATCCCACAAAGACTCCACCAGCGGAATACTCCCCACTTGCCAGTCGTAGCAGAGAGTCATTGGTGCCAACAGTAGCCAGCCATTGAAGGTCAGCAGGTAGGAGTACGTGAGAAACCTGCAGCACAAACAGAAGAGAAAGAACTTGCATTTATATAGCGCCTTCCACGACCTCAGGATGACCCAAAGTACTTTACAGCCTGAAATACTTTTGAAGTGTAGTCACTGTTGTAATGTAGGAAACGCAGCAGCCAATTTGCACACAGCAAGCTCCCACAAACACCAATGTGATAATGACTAGATAATCCGTTTTAGTGACATTAACTGAGGAATAAATATTGGCCAGGACACTGGGGAGAACTCCCCTGCTCTTCTTCGGATTAGTGCTGTGGGATCTTTTACGTCCACCTGAGAGGGCAGACGGGGCCTCGATTTACGGTCTCATTCAAAAGACAGCACCTCTGAAAGTGCAGCACTCCCTCAGTACTGCACTGGAGTGTCAGCCTGGATTACGTGGTCAAGGGTCTGGATTGGGGCTCGAACCCACAACCGTCTGACTCAGAGACGCATCAACTAGATTTCAGCAACACCATTGGAGCGTGCGTAATTTCAACCCTGCAAACTTGGGACTTTATACAACAGCAGGAGAAGCAAAACTAACTGCTTAAAGCGGGGCCACCAAAGAATAAATTGAAGGCTCCTCAGCAGCTCAGTGAGTGACTGTGCAGACCTGAAAGCTCCAAGGCTTGATCGCTAGCCGATCTCGCCCAAGGCAGCGGTAGGGACACTACAGCTGGCCTTAGGTTAGGGAAGAGGAAGATCGGTCCAAGTTTGTGAGCACTATCCAGTGATCCCTGCCGTAAGTGCATAAGCGTGAACGTCGGATGGGGGGGGCGGGGGGGGGGGGAGGGAGGAAGAAACGTGACTGCAATGTCCCCGCAATCAAACCGCCTGCTGGGACTCGCCAACTAGGCTCACGCACAAAGATAGTCCTCTAGGGTGAGGGACTGGAGCATTAGAGCCCGTTGGAAGCGTCACCAGCAAGTCACCATCTTGAGGAGAGGAAGAGGAGTGGGGGGGGAGAAAATGGGTGGAAAGAGAATGGAGGGGGGCTGTGGGAACATTTGCAAAAAATAAGAATAAATTGACATTTTGTGGTAGATTTTTGTCTTTACCTTCTGGGGCGTTAAGCATCGCTGATGCAGAACGCAGATAGGAAAGCTGGGCGAGGAATATCTCACACCTGTGAAAACACCCTTCCATCTTCAAAAATAAGATTACCCAACGGCCTAGTGGGTAAATCCACCACGTGTTATAGCACGAGAACACAGAAGGTCAGAGGTCCCGAGTTGAACTCCCACTCTTGTGCGGAGATAGCCGATCTCAGTTAGGGCAGCAGATGGGGACCTAAAGGTTGGCGGTGGGAACCTCACAGGCAAAGACTTCCAACCCAACAGCCTAGGGCTGGATTTGAACTCAGAGCCCGGTGATGAAAGGACAACTCGCTACACCAAATAGTTCTCTGGTTTAATTTGAATTGTGTAAAGCTGACGCAAGAGGGAGAAGGAAAAGAACCTTGTACTTTTAAGCGTTGTTTTAAGAAAAGCTGAGGCCTTGTATGTGGCGGGACTTCCGACAGCATCTTACCTGGTGAGGAGGTAAGGGGAGAATGAAGCCGGGTTGTCCTGCTCTGAGAAGTTAGGCATGGAGCCCGCCATTATCCACACTCGGAAGAACAGGATGAGCATCACCTAGAAGGAGAGACAGAACTGATGGATGGTGCCAGCACATATCACACTGAGCGACACACTGTCAACAAGCACAACAGAAACAGCATGCATCATACTTTAGAAAGGTCGGCAAAGTAATGTAACTGTCAGTCGTAGCTCAGTAGTAACATTCTCGCCTACGAACCAGAAGGTCATGGGTTCAAGTCCCAGTCCGGGGACCTAAGCAACAAAATCTAGGCTGACACTTGAGTGCAGTACTGAGGGAGTAAAAGATCCCATGGCACTATCTCAAAGAAGAGCAGGGGAATTTTCCCTGGTGTCCTGGCCAATATTTGTCCCTCAACTAACACCTAAAAACAGATTATCTCGTCATTATCACATTGCTGTTCGTGGGACTTTGCTGGTGAAAATTAGCTGCTGCGTTTCCTACATTACAACAGTAACTACACTTCAAAAATACTTAATTGGCTGTAAAGCACTTTGGGATATCCTGAGGTTGTGAAAGGGGGATGGGAACCTTAGCGGGGAGTCAGAAGGGAGTAAAGTTAAGAGCAGCAAGAGAGGGGAAGACGCAGGGGAAATTTACAATACAAATAGTACAAACAGTTGTTCAAGAACAAGTGAAAGGGAAAAGCATAGAGCAGCAGAAAGAAAGTGTACTTTAGACACTACAGATAACTAGAAGGCGTAAGGCGATTAACCCAGCATCAAAGCTGAAGGTCAGGCTAGGGTGTGTGGCCCAACTAAGAGTTCTATATACAAATGCACAGAGTATAAGGAATAAATTAAATGAACTACAGGTTCAAATTCAAATTGGAGGGTATGACATGATAGCTATTACTGAGACTTGGCTGCAGGATGGTCAGGATTGGGAACTAAATATACCGGGTTATAAGGTCTACAGGAGAGATATGGAAGAGGGGGAGGAGTAGCCTTAGTGATTAGAGATGAAATCAATTCAATGATAAAGGAGGATATAACGAGAGGTAAGCAGCCAACAGAGACCTTATGGGTTGAATTGAGAAATAGGAAAGGATCTAAGACTATAGTGGGAGTTGTGTATAGGACCCCTGGCAGCAGCTCTGAAGTGCTAGAATTGTATAAATGCAGAGATTAGACATGCGTGTAACAAAGGCATAGTGGTCTTAATGGGGGACTTTAACCTTCACATAGATTGGGGAAAGCAGACTAGCAACTGTCAGAAAGGTAGTGAATTTCTTGAGTGTGTCCGGGATAGTTTGCTACAGCAGTATGTAAAAAGTTAAAAACAGTGGATGTCCAAAGGGACTTAGGGGTTCAGGTACATAGATCATTGAAGTGTCATGAACAGGTGCAGAAAATAATCAATAAGGCTAATGGAATGCTGGCCTTTATATCATGAGGACTGGAGTACAAGGGGGCAGAAGTTTTGCTGCAGCTATACAAAACCCTGGTTAGACCGCACCTGGAGTACTGTGAGCAGTTCTGGGCACCGCACCTTCGGAAGGACATATTGACCTTGGAGGGAGTACAGTGTAGGTTTACTAGAATGATACCCAGACTTCAAGGATTAAGTTACGAGGAGAGATTACACAAATTGGGGTTGTATTCTCTGGAGTTTCGAAGGTTAAGGGGTGATCTGATCGAAGTTTATAAGATATTAAGGGGAACGGATAGGGTGGATAGAGAGAAACTATTTCCGCTGGTTGGGGATTCTAGGACTAGGGGGCACAGTCTACAAATTAGAGCCAGACCTTTCAGGAGTGAGATTAGAAAACATTTCTACACACAAAGGGTGGTAGAAGTTTGGAACTCTCTTCCGCAAACGGCAATTGATACTAGCTCAATTGCTAAATTTAAATGTGAGATAGATAGCTTTTTGGCAACCAAAAGTATTAAGGGATATGGGCCAAAGGCAGTATATGGAGCTAGATCACAGATCAGCCATGATCTTATCAAATGGCGGAGCAGGCACGAGGGGCTGAATGGCCTACTCCTGTTCCTATGTTCCTATATATATGCAAACCTTTCTTCTTTTTGATCATTTAGGGGATTAATTCTATTTTAATTCACCTACACTCAACAGATTAATAAAACAATGCAGGCAGGAATTTAACACAATCGTGCTAACACTCCTTAAAGGGTCTATGTCATTTGGTATGATTGACTTTTCCCCACTATCATTTTGGTACTTTGTAAAATAACACTACGAGGACGGTACTCTAGGACCGATACCACAATATTGGGGGAAGGTGGCCCTAAGGTCGGTGCCCCAGCGCTGGCAGAGCAGGGTGCTGGCTTTGCCAGATGGCAGTGGGTGGGCAGGGAATGTAACCTCGCCATCTCTCCACTGTCTGGGTGACCAACAGGTTCCTGTCTCCTCATTCAGATTCCACAGTGACTCTCTCCATTCGGCCTAATCTCTCCACGCTCTCCTCATGTCCTCAACCTCTTGGTGTCGTGGCTACAGTTGATTGTCATCTATGTCCAGGTTACCTCTTAACAGTGGTCCCTCATCTAATTGAGATCTGGTGCTGCAGAGGTCACATGGGCTTTGACCAAACCCCTTGACCTTTTTTTAAAAAAGAAATTGAAGTAAAACAGAACAGAATGACAAAACAATCGCTCACCCCGATAATTTTTTATGAGCTTCAATGATTTTATACTGTTTTACTTTGAGTGAAATCAAAAAAAAAGATAAAATCTGTATAACTAAACCCAAACGATACAGCAAAATCTAACTCGCGTCTGCCTTCTGTTTAAGAATGGAAGCTGGTTACTGAACAGCATGGGAGCTAAGAGGTGCCTGTTTTGAACCGGCAAGCTGTGCACCAAGTGAGGAGCAGAGGAAACAAAGGGAATTTTTTGCAGGACCCAATTAAAGTTCATTAGCATCATATTCGGGGATCTAATGAAACCTGCACACACCCTGAGTGTGGGCCTCCAAAATTTACCAATGGCAGAATCGGGAGCACAGAGATGATTCCGTGAGACATGTGCGCTGAACATACGGGACGGCTCTCAGATGCACCATTGGGAATTTGGCCCTTGTACAAACATTACTGCAAAATCTTAGCTCTTGGATACTCACCAGAATGCACAATAGCTCTCCATCTAGCAGTGGCTCAGCGGTAGCACTCTCGCCTCTGAGTCATAAGATCGTGGGTTCATAGTCCCGCTCCAGAGACTTCAGCACATTATTTAGGCTGAAATTTCAATGCAGTACTGAACGAGTGCTGCATTGTCAGAGGTGACGTCTTTCGGATGAAACATTAAACCGAGGTCCCATCTGCCCTCGTCAGTGGACGTAAAAGATCTCATGGCACTATTCTAAGAAGAGCAGGGGAGTTCTCCCCGGTGTCCTGGCCAATATTCAATCCTCAACCAATATCACTAAAACAGATGATCTGGTCATTTATTTCATTACTGTTTATGGGACCTTGCTGTGCCCAAATTGGCTGCCACGTTTCCTACATTACAACAGTGGCTGTACTTAATTGGCTGAAAAGCGCTTTGGGATGTTCTGAGATTGTGAAACTTGCTAAATAAATACAAGTCTTTCTTTCATTCTGGTCTGCCACGTTTCTCAAAAGATCTGCTGTGCTTCGATGAAGATTACATTTGACTAAGGACACAGAAGAAGGCTCATGGTTTACATTTCTGCATGGATTCCTGGCAGACTGAGATGAAACTGAATCCATTGAGCAGAAATGATGAATTCCACGTGCAGGCTGAAGAAGAGCTCTCACAGATTCACCTGCTGTCTGCTCAATCATTCGTGTGCCACTGGAAGCTTTAATTACATCAAGAAGAAAGGACGGTCACAGATTCAATCCTGGGCTTATGTCGAGCTGGTGAGTCTCACCTGGCAGCAGTTAGGGGCATGATAATTGGCCTCAGTGCCCTGAGTTAGGAAGGGGAAAATCATCTTCATCGCTTTACAGTGACGCGCCTGTTGAAGGTTTGCACAGGTGGACATTGGGCGAGGTTAGAGTTGGGTGGGCTTGGCCATTATGCCCCCATGATTAAAGTAGCTCGCTGTCTAAGCCACGGGGGGGGGAGGGGGTTAATTAACTTCAATGCCTGGGAATGTCCGCCCTTTATAAAACCCACCCTATCTTCGTTCTATTAGAAATTACCCCCTGAATTTATACCCCCGTGGTTAAGTGTCCCAATGATGCTCACTGTCTAGGCTGTGAGGAGCTGTAAGAACGAGGATGCGGCCTCCTTAAACAGTTTGCTCCAATTTGTTCTGTAGCAAGTTTAATTCTTGTGTGGCACAGCATCTTGCCTGTGTCCCTCTGTTTCCATATTATTTTGTTTGTAAATAAATTCGGACAGTAATTTAGCCTTCACGCGGTGGTTTACCAGTGTGCCATTTTCCGTTGATTCCATCATGGCACTAGTAAGGAAGTAGGAATGTGGTGCTTCATGGTGATGGAGTATTCCACTTTTCGGGAAGGGAGGAAAAGAGGAGACAGAAAACAATCACTGATAGGACGTGTGCTTGCTTCCAATCCTCCCGATGGCTGAGTTGGTAAAGGCAGTGAGGAGCTCAGCCATATAGACCAGGTTCCATCCATGGTCTGTGCTGAGTTACAGGCACTAAAAATGGCCTTGGTGCCTTGAATGGGGAATGGAAGTGGGAGGGGGACAGGGAGATCAGCAAGGTGCCAATGTTCATTCACTACTGAAAGACCCCTAACTTGAAATAGAGGTCGGGTATGAGGCCCGGACCTGAAGCCCCCAAGATGAAACAGCTTGCAGACGTTCTGTGGGCTGACATATGAGAAGTGGCCACTTGGTAAGGAATTGAATGGTGCAGCCAACATCATCCCACCTTCCTGATGCACAGAAGTGGGAAACGAGGCAAAATGAGGGGGGAAATTAGAAAAGTAAGAGAGCCAGCTTTGGTGGATTTAGGCCCGAGTCAAGAACGACCAGGAGTGGATAGTGGTACAGCGGCACACTGGATACAGCTCCATGTCCATGATTCAGCAGGGAGCAAGTTTCATCTGTGCTGTGATAGAGAGGTGCTGACAGGAGCCTGATAGAACGTGGCACAGGGAAATCCTTGGGTAGATGGAATGGGTACAAGCATTACAAAATGCCTTTGACAAGCAATTTACTTCTTGATAGTAGAAGGAAGATTTAGTTCAGTGTAAATGTGCTGCGACTTTATGGACATCGAAAGTATCAGAAGGGATTGTTTGTGATTTTAATGACCTGCCATTATAAATTGGAGAGAGGAGCAAGAGGGCAACAGTGTTTTATTTGCAAGATGAACATATATACGCCACCTTGAGTGTACAAGTTCTACAATGGGCACCCCATTGTAGAAAGGATATTAGGATCAATTGAAATTTTCAAGACTGAGATGGATAGATTTTTGTTGGGTAAGGGCATTAAGGGATATGGAGCAAAGGCGGGTAAATGGAGTTGAGGTACAGATCAGCCGTGATCTAACTGAATGGGGGGGGAACAGGCTCGAGGGGCTGAATGGCCTACTCCTATTTTTATGTCATGTAAAAGATGCAATGCAGATTCACTAGGATGATACGAGGGATGAGAGGCCATAGTTAAGAGAGACTTAGAAAACTAGGACTATATGAGCAGGTCAGGTTAAGGGCAGGTAGCTCCAGTGTGGAGCCAGTACAGATGCGAAGAGCTGATTAGCCTCTTTCAAAAAGAAAATTTCTGTCATTCCACAGAAATCATAACCAAAACCAAATTTCTCCTGGGAAATTTGCCCATTAATTCTCCTTCCCTTTCCCGTTTCAAATTTAAACTGTTATTATTTCAGTTTAAATAAACACACGCAAAAAAAATCCTCATGAGGTGAAGAGGTCAAAGGTTTGTCTAATTTAATTTGCTGTCATGTATTTAGTCCATGCTGTATTTTCTCTAATACTTACATACACAGTTACAAAAACAGCCCTCTTCAGGTATGGCGCTGCGATTTTTAGGAGTCCTTTAATCCTGTCAGCAGATAGGTTTCTGAAATGGGGAAACAAGAAAGCTTTTAATAAAAACCAGTCTGAGGGGGAAAGGTTGACAAAACAGAGACATTCAGTCACTTAAGTCAGGAATCTCTTTTGACAGGAGTTAAACCTGGATTCCAGGGCTCCGCATGAGGCATCTTTCCAAACCAATTTGCGTGTAACTGAGCGCTACAGATCAGACAGCCCCAGGTTTGGTTCCTGGTCGGTGCTCAGTCAGCTGATTTCAACCTGGACCACACTCAGAGGCCTGCCTCAGCTGGGTGGCCCCGGGTTCGGGAGGGGAAAGTCAGCCAGGGTTCCGGTTCCTGATTGCTATCTAGCCCCACTCTGCTGCCCACAGCTAAGGACAAGTCCAGGCTTTGATGCCCCTCTATGTAGAATAGCCTGTTGACACTGCCTAGGTTTACAAATGGAAAATGGGTGAGGTATCGGAGGACAATGAGATCCCGTGGACCTGTACCCTAACAGGAGATATTAGACAGCGAGGGGCCTCTATGGACCTGTACCCTAACAGGAGATATCAGACAGTGATGGGCCTCCATGGACCTGTACCCTAACAGGAGATATCAGACAGTGATGGGCCTCCATGGACCTGTACCCTAACAGGAGATATCAGACAGTGATGGGTCTCCATGGACCTGTACCCTAACAGAAGATATCAGACAGTGATAGGCCTCTGTGGACCTGTACCCTAACAGGAGATATCAGCCAGTGATGGGTCTCCATGGACCTGTAGCCTAACAGGAGATATCAGACAGTGATAAGCCTCTATGGACCTGTACCCTAACAGGAGATATCAGACAGTGATGGATCTCCATGGACCTGTACCCTAACAGGAGATATCAGACAGTGATGGGCCTCTATGGACCTGTACCCTAACAGGAGATATCAGACAGTGATGGGCCTCTATGGACCTGTACCCTAACAGGAGATATCAGACAGTGATGGGCCTCTATGGACCTGTACCCTAACAGGAGATATCAGACAGTGATGGGCCTCTATGGACCTGTACCCTAACAGGAGATATCGGACAGTGATGGGCCTCTATGGACCTGTACCCTAACAGGAGATATCAGACAGTGATGGGCCTCTATGGACCTGTACCCTAACAGGAGATATCGGACAGTGATGGGCCTCTATGGACCTGTACCCTAACAGTACAGTATCGGATAGTGATGGGCCTCCATGGACTTGTACCCTGTGGACCCATACCCTAGCAGGAGAGTATCAGACAGTGATGGGCACCCCATGACTACCCTAGCATTAAACAATCAGACAGTGATGGGCACCCCTGAACCTGTGCTGGTTGACCTGTACCTAACAGGAGAGTATTAGATGGTGATGGATTTGCACTCCAGCAAGACTCAAATGTTTTCAGAAGAGGAGTGGGGGGAGAAAAGAAATGGGAAAAAAGTTTCCCAAGAAAAACAATTTCTGGAGCTCTGCAAGATGAATTCAGTTAAATTTTTAAAATAGACAGCGCCTTGGGGAAACCCACATCAAAGGTATCTTGACAGCGTTCCCATCACAATGAATCATTTCCTTCAACCAAAGGGTTTCAGCATCAGATTATATTGTTGCAAAACATGTAAACTGGAATTTGAAAAAGATATAATAACATAGCGTGCACCGAAGTTACCGCATCAGATTGGGATTCAGTCAGTTTTCCCCTCTCCTCTCCTGAAGATGCTGGCTTTTGCTGGCGTGCAGCCAGTTTCCCTCTGGCACGTTGCCAAACTGTCCATTTGTCGTGCTGATGCCGAGACGGGGAGTGTCAACAGGCTGCTCAACTGCAGGAGGAATCACAGTCAAGCCCGATCCTGTTCGACGGCTACCTGAGCACACTCTCCAGCAGGGCTCAGTGGAAAGCAGCAAGTCCATTTTCCCTCCCTTACCCAGCAGCTCTGAGGTCAACAGTAGCACTCTTTCTGCAACCCAAGCGGCAATCAGCTAATTCAACACAGACTTGGTTCAACTGCCTTTACCAACATAGCCATTAGGGAGCTTAACCTCATGCGGATTTTTATGGTAAAATATATATAATCTTTTCTGGCAATTTTGGTTTAAACAGTGTAACTGGGCTGAATCAACGCTACTCAATTCAGTTATTTATCTAGAATGCTTCCACTGTTACACCATTTCATCTGTTTCTTTGTTAATTTATCTACCTCAGTTTGTCGAGCTCAATCATCCTCCAAAGCCGTTGCCATGACAATGACATCATCAGCAATCACTATTTAAACATGTCGTGATCCAGGTCTGGATGACTACTTTTGTTTTCAAAGACCACAGGCCGATTCCAAGAATCAGTCATCACCTCTGCTCTCTTGTTTGGTCTCAGATCTATGGCCAAGTCACATGACCTCCCATGTCTTTCACTGTACTCTCCCATTCCCTCACCATGCCTTATCTCATCGGTGTTAGCTGTGGTTCCCCTCCAGAAACTTGAGCACAAAATCTAGGCTGACCCTCCCTCAGTGCTGCACCATTCGAGGTGCCATCTTTCGGATGAGATGTTAAACCGAGGCCCCGTCTGCCCTCTCAGGTGGACGTAAAAGATCCCAAGGTACTATTTCGATGAAGAGCAGGGGAGTTCTACTGTGTCCTGGCAACATTTATCCCTTAGCCAACATCACTAAAAAACAGATTATCTGGTCATTATCACATTGCTGTTTGAGGGACCTTGCTGTGCACAAATTGGTCACCATGTTTCCTACATTACAACAGTGACTACACTGCAAAAGCACTTAATTGGATGCATAGCACTTTGGGACATCCTGAGGTTGTGAAAGGTGTTATATAAATGGAAGTTCTCTGTTCTTTTTTTCCTTGCCGCTGTTTAGTTTCCTTCTCTACCTTGCTAGGGAATCAGACTGATGCCATGGGAATTGGGGTTCACCCAGACTTCAGTGGCACAGGAAAAGCTCATTATGCACTACAGGTACCAATGAGTTTAAGGCTCCGATTCGATCTCAAGACGCTGCCAGCATTCACATATTGCCTGAGTTTCAGTGTCAGAACCAAACAATATAAACAAACCTTTCTGACTGAATTATAATCATGTCCTTTTTATACTACAGGGCTGCCTCCAAAGGCAAGGACATTACCAGTGACAATCCTGCTCCAGTGTCATCAGCACCAAAGACACTAGAAGCCCCCACAAGGAAGAGATTCATTGGGTGCCTCTAATAGAGGGACACCAGAGCTAAATGGCTAATAGAAAGTGAGACGAAAGCTAAACAACCAATAGAAAGTGACAACTGAGTTAAATGACAAATAGAAAGTGACATGAGAGTTAAATGGCCAATAGAAAATGACAGCAGAGTTAAATGACCAATAGTAAGTGACAGCAGAGTTAAATAGCCAATAGAAAATAACAGCAGAGTGAAATGACCGATAGAAAGTGACAGCAGAGTTAAATGACCAATATTAAGTGATAGTGTTAAATGACCAATAGAAAGTGATAGCAGTGTTAAATGACCAATAGAAAATGACAGCAGAGTTAAATGACCAATAGTAAGTGATAGCAGTGTTAAATAACCAATAGAAAGTGGCAGCAGAGTTAAATGACCAATAGTAAGTGATAGTGTTAAATGACCAATAGTAAGTGATAGCAGTGTTAAATGACCAATAGAAAATGACAGCAGAGTTAAATGACCAATAGTAAGTGATAGCAGTGTTAAATGACCAATAGAAAGTGGCAGCAGAGTTAAATGACCAATAGTAAGTGATAGCAGTGTTAAATAACCAATAGAAAGTGGCACGAAAGCTAAATGGCCAATAGAAAGTGACATTGGTGTTAAATGGCTCCCATTGGTGACGTTATCAAGAACGCCAACTCCAATCAGGGTGCAGTGGGCTGACTTACTTATCTGTACAAACTGGCAATATGCTTTGGCCACTGCTGCCTTCTACAAACCTTCCCCTGACATTGTGAACAAAAAATATAGAAAGAGAAATGGGGATTCAGCATATCCGACTCCTCCAGCTTCTTTAGATTTGTGGTTGGGATCAGATCAGCCATGATCTTATTGAATGGCGGAGCAGGCTCGAGGGGCCGATTGGCCTACTCCTGCTCCTATTTCTTATGTTCTTATGTTCTTATGTTCTAAAACATAGATGCCAATATGTCAGGAAGGGAGAAGAGTGACCCAAAAGCAGAAGCAACAGGGAGTAACATAGCAACAATCATTAAGGTACACTTGGGACCTTAGAAACTGGGACCCTCCGGTATGTATCGGCAAACGTACCAACTGGGCTATTGGGGCAACTGGGAAAGGCTCTACAGGTCAAAATTCAAGAAAATTTGAGAGACGATCGTGACTGTGCTACTGCCATTCATTACAACTAATGAATACCAGCTTACCAAAAGCATCTGCCATTAACAGTCGCCCTCCTTTAAAAGACATAGAGCGACAAAAGCTGCGAGACTGCTTTCCGATCATTAAACTCTGGTAGACAGGAACAAGGTGTGGACCATCAAAGCTATTCTTAGCAGAACGTGCCACCAACACTATTAAAGAGAAGCACGCTCTGGTAATTGAGGAAGTAACTCCCACTGCCTGGAATACCTCTGGGAATCTGATACTGATGCTCTGCCTTCCACTCACTCCAGTCGGAAATACGGTGCTCTTATCTGAATTATCGTCGCAGAGCATTCCATCAGTAATTTCATTCCATTTGCACTGTATAAACCTGCCTGCACTCTTACATTACCAATTAATTGTGTGGTACTGAGGGAGCGCTGGCTTGTCAGATGGGATGTTAGATTGAGGCCCCATCTATCTGTTCTAGTTGTTACCATGGACATTAAAGATCCCATTGCACTACTTCAAGAGCAAAAGTTATCCCGAAGTTCTGGCCCACTTTCTTCCCTCAATCAAGACTATTAAACACAGATTAACCTGGTGCACAATAGGTGCCACCTCTTCCCACAGATGTATACGAAGCACCTCAACCTGTTTTTGGAGGGATGTGGTAATAGATGGTCGATAAATGAATGTGTCTCTCTCTCTCTCACATAATAAGGATAGCAGGAATGGTTCCTGCTCCATGTTGACTACGTCGAGATGTCACCAGTGCGCTAAAGCCACACACAGCAGACAGTCCACCGCAGTTTGCAAACCACTTTTACTGAGGCGTGTCAGACTTTGCTCAGTTGGTAGCACTCTCTCCTCTGAGTCAGAAGATTGTGGATTCAAGTCCAGAGACGTGAGCACATAATCTAGGCTGACACTTTAGTGCGGTACTGAGGGAGTGCAGCACTGTTGGAGGTGCCGTCTTTTGGATGAGACGGTAAACCGAGGCCCCGTCTGCGCTCTCAGGTGGGCGTAAAAGATCCCACGGCACCATTCGAAGAAGAACAGGAGAGTTCTCCCTGCTGCTGGCCAACATTTATCCCTCAACCAACATCACTAAAAAACAGGCTATCTGGTCATTTATTTCATTGCTGTTTGTGGGAGCTTGCTGTGCACAAATTGGCTGCTGCGTTTCCCTACATTACAACAGTGACCACACTTCAAAATTACATCATTGGCCGTGAAGCGCTTTTGGACGTCCAGTGAAAGGCACTACATAAATACAAGTCTTTCTTTTCTTTTCTGTCCTGTCACATGGGAAACCCCAACATTTGCTCCTTCCTCAGCCCTACCAAACCCTGTGACTCTCCCCCCCCTCCCACCAATGCTGCCAAATCCTAGGGTAGTCTCCTACGAAGCACTCAAATTCCTAACATCTCCCTCCCCTGCGCTGCTGCCGACTCTGAGACCTCCCCCCTCCCCAGTGCTGCCAAAGCCCAATATCTCCACCACCGCCACCACACCCTCCCCCCACCTCCACCCCCGCCCGGAAATACTGTCTCATGGTGAGCAACGCCATAGAGATCTGCTCGTATGTAAAAGAAGGGTTTGAGTTTGTTGCACTTGAGATGTTACATTTTCAAAAAACTGACAGAACTATTCATCTATATCTGTGTATGTTATTAAATGGTACAACTAGCGTACGTTTCCTGACTAACACACTTCAGAGAAAAGTAGAAACAAAGATGCTGTCTAGAAACACAAAATACCAGAGCCAGATTGTCTGCAGTCACTCACGTGATATCTGAAGGAACTCACGCAGCACTTACTTAACGGCAATCAGACTTTACAACCTTAAAAGGACACCCAGCTACACTGCACGATGTTCTCGACCTCATAGAACAGCAAATCCTGTGACTTACCACGAACAGTAAACTAAGTTACAAGATAACAATATTAACAATTATTAACAAGCGCAACGATTGCTGCTGCAGAACCCTGTGCAATTGTGGCATCTCAGCGGGCGTGCCAGTCTGGGGATGGACAGTGCCAGTCTGGGGATGGACAGTGCCAGTCTGGGGATGGACAGTGCCAGTCTGGGGACCAGGTGCCAGTCCAGGAATGGAAGCGAGGCCGGTCTAGCCTTGTGGGAAGCCATTCTGGGAACAATGAGAACACAGAAATATTTTGCGTTCCACCTTTCCAGTTGAAGTTGAGTGGCAGAAATCCATTAAACGAACAAGACGAGGCAAATCTGTTTGACAAATTCATACTCCACCCCTCCCCCCAAAAAGCAAGAGAAATATTCAAAGTCTTGTGAAAAGCATTCAATAGTCTTATGTTGTGTCCGACCCATCTGACAGTCATCATTTTACACTGCAATTTAAAAACCACCAGATACAATTCTCGGTCCTCAAAGGATTTCAGTAATTAAGCCAAGCTCACACCTGGATGAAGCAAATGATTTAATTAGACTTCTTGCATAGTTGGCATGCAATGGGATGTTCTGAGACTATGGTCTGGCCAGTAACCTTTGGAATTGCATAAAGAAATTCAGCCACAAGCAGCATGCGGGCAGATTAAGAGTCTAAACCCCGAGCAACAATAGAGTAGCTAGTCTATAGAAAAGTGCTTTTCAGTTCCCCAGCACAACACAATTACTTGGTAATGTAAGAAATTGCAAGCACTGCTGGAACACTGTGACAGCAGACTCGCTACTTAACCTATACACAAAAACTTTTAAATCTCAGATCAACTCCCGTAAAGCAGACAGTTTTAACATAGCCTAGGGCACCAATCTACGGTCTAGCATGGAGTGCACTGCTATCATTAATATTTCGGTATAAAGCTCACGGTTCTGTACTGCAAAAATCTCCTGTGTGCCACCGCTAAATCATTGTCACATGTAGCATGAACCGGTTTCCACGGTACCTGCTGAAGCCATGCAGGTACATCAAGTCCATCTGCCGCATAGTGCAAGGACACATAGATGGATATGTAGAAACTGGGACTGCAATCACGGACTGTGCAAAGTGGATATTGGACCCACCTTGCCTGTGTTGGCTCTCTGCAACAACTATCCACTTAGTCCCATTGCCCTTCCCTTTTAAATCTTTCCTTTTCAAATGTGTGTGTCCTGGACAACACTTATCTCTCAATTAACATCAGTAAAAAACAGATGATTTGGTCATTTGTTTCATTGCTGTTTGTGGGACCTTGCTGTGTGCAATTTCCCTACATGACAACAGTGACTACACTTCAAAAGTACTTAATTGGCTGTGAAGCACTGTGGGACATCCTGAGGTCGTGAACACGCTATATAAATGCAAGTTATATAGCGTAACTGTATCTTCTTTATATGATACTTGACTAGGCACTGACAAAAGGAATGGGCAACACTGTCTCACCCATAACTGCAAGTTGCCCAAGTATCAACGGCAGCCGAATCAGGTAGAGAAACAGGGTGAGTGCACCCAATTGTATGACAGTAGGCAATGCCATCTGGAGAGGGTAATCGGGAGAAGGTAAATAGCGTCTGGGACATTGTGAAGGGACGTGGGCAGCTGTAGTCTCCAGAGCAGTGGAGTCCTGAGCTTTGATGCATCAGAAAACAGAACCAGGGAAGGACACAAATAGCCATCAATTGTTTAGCAAACTTTACCATGGTATTTATACCTAGGACTAACAGCAGTAAGTTGAAGGGATGATTATTTTCACACACATACAGTGCATAATAAAACAACGCAAGAGAATGGGCAAATGAAGGGGGGAAATGTCTGGGTGACCAGCTCCTCTGAACCTGTGCCAGTGGTTCCGATGGATTCCCAGGCACCCTACAAACAGCAGAAAATTCTCCCGTGTCCTGGCCAACATTCCTCCCTCACCCAACACCCTCAAAACCAATTAAGTGGTTATTTATTTCATTTGCTGTTTGTGGGACCGTGCGCAAATTGGCTGCCGAGTTTGCCTCTATAACAGCAGTGACTGTGAAGTGCTTTGGGACGTGCTGAGGACACGAAAGGCGTTACACAAATACAACTCTTTCTTTGTAGGAGTGCTACAATTGACGTCAGGGTTAGGGAGGGCGTTAAAAACCAGCTGGTATTCCTGAACACTATCCAGTGGCCCCTGCTGCCGTGTGGATTCTGGGTCAGGTCAGGATCAGGCTGGACTGCGATACCCCCTGTGGTTGAACAGCTCGCCGACACGCGCAGTCAAAACTCAAGCATGATGCATAGCCGCTTGGGCAAGACACTGAAGGGCATCTGCCACCTACCTGTATGACCATACGCCCAAACAAAGAGCCCGTACCTTCAGGAGATCCTCAACCGATCTCGAGATTGAAATTCCAGCAGCGTTAGGTGAACGCATCCACCTGTTCATCAGTGCACCCAGGGGCAGACTGCTTAATTAATTAACGCTGTTTAAAACTTCTTATCCTGAAGATTTAGTCATTAGCTCCTAAATGTTTTTGCCTGTGGCAACTCACTCAGTTTATTTGCACTGGAAGATTACACATAACATTGCACGGAATCTAAATGCAGTCAGGTAATAGAATGCAATTGAGCCAAAAATTAATGGAGGTTTTGTGATGGAAAAATTAAACTATTTATAATTATATTGTTGTACCACTTATACTGTACTGTATTGCTGCTGTGTCGACACATCATGAAGAGTTTCTGTGCATTCTGTTCGCTGGACTCTTACTTTTCTTTGTCCCTTCTCTCACCAATTTCTTCCCTCCAAAAAGTCCCTCAATTGGACTGAGCTCCATGGGCCCTAGTTGTCACCATGGAAACCTTACCCAGGCAAGCTCCGTCAGTGAGCGTCGGGAGGCTGATCAACTACTGAGGGGGCATCACACCATGCCTGAACCCATTCCCATCAGTGCTTCCCTCCAGCAGCGGACGGTGGATAGTGATTAATGATGGGAACTGTGACCAGTTTCTCCCTCCCTCACCCAGCAGTGCTGCGGCCAAATGTAGGGCCCGAGCCCTGCCTTTGCCGAGATCAGCATAACTGAGCCTAGACTGGGAATTGAACTCGTGACCTTCCCGGCCTCTGACTGCTCACTGGGTAAACACGCTGAGTCATTCTGGAAACCTACATAACGCTGTCCTTTCCCACAATAAACTGTTGCTTTAATGCCAGATAAAGAAAGATTTGCATTTCTATAGTGCCTTTCATGATCTCAGGATGTCCCACAGCGCTTTACAGCCAATGAAGTACTTTTGAAGTGCAGTCACTGTTGTAATGTAGGCAAACATGGCAGCCAATTTGCACACAGCAAACTCCCACAAACGATAATGACCAGATAATCTGTTTTAGGGATGTTGGTTGAAGGATAAATATTGGTCAGGACAACGGGGAGAACTCCCCTGCTTTTCTTCAAAATGGGATCTTTTACATCCATCCGAGAGGGCAGACAGGGTCTCAATTTAACGTCTCATCCGAAAGACAGCACCTCCGACAGTGCAGCACTCCCTCAGTACTGCACTGGAGTGTCAGCCTGGATTTTATGCTCAAATTTCTGGAGTGGGACTTGGACTCACGACATTCTGACTCAGAGGAGAGAGTGCTACCACTGAGCTACGGCTAGATAGAGGGGTATTGTGGCATTCTGTTGCAAGGGCTACTCCAGAATTCTGACAATGTGCTTGGCAGGAAACTAAATGGAAATTTTTTAGAAGCAGACTACCCCCACCTCCCACCCCCACCCCTACCCCCCGGATCCTGATGTTGCAATAGCAATGATTGGAGATGTCAACTCCATCTGATGGTAATACTCCAACTTTACTGGAGTTTCGCCCCAGGGACGTAAAGACGGCCCATTTGTTCCAGCAATACCACTGGCACAGAGCCTCGAATGTTGAAGTTGAGGAGAACTAACACGACTTGCACGTCCATTCATTCTAACTGCAGGGACCGTGGCAGCGTCTCTTGAGCTGTATTAAAGGCAACAGTGAGACTACTCTGCCAACCCAAGCACTTGCCAAATCTGCTAATTGTGCATTTTTCCTCCCCACTCCCCTTTAAGGACTTTTTTTTGGCACAAGTAACTGGCACACAACATCAATGACAAAGTTCCTGGCCAGTCCCAGGATAGGAACTTAGCCAGAGAGAGACCACTTAAGAACCTAACAGTCAAGGTCAAGGAAACAGCTTCTCTAATCTTTCCTTTAAACTTCAGATAATTCTTCTTGCTTTTCTCTACACCTTCTCCAATGCATACCTGTCCCTTTCATCATCCATCTCCACAGATTTATCTTATGTTTCATGTAAATTTCTTAACAAACGAACAATTGGTATCAGCATCCAGTTCATTTATGTAACTTAGAAATATGAGCTCTAATTATAGCCCAGTTCAATAGATTCTGAGAAAGTCTCATGGTGAGTACACTCATCAAAATGTCGTAACACTGTAGATGAGTAGAGCAGTGCGTGGTCTCCTCTCCTCAGTGTGTGGAGGATGTGAGATGTATGTTCTATTTAAAATTGCCATCTGATCCCCATTTGTTTATGTTTAACAGTCAAACCCCCTGCAGCACTTTTGGAAGCTAATGAACCAAGTAATATAGCAACCCGCTGAAACACTTTGGAAACCGGAGTCTTGGCTCCTTTTCAGCAAGTACTGAACACCCTTCGAGTGATTAACATCCTCATCGATTCTGTTTTACTTGCACGTTTCACCACTGTTCCTGAAACTCCGTTCATTTTCAATCATCTGCCACGACAACCTACTAATATCCTGCTGCGTGATTTTAAGGGCTGGTTCCATCAGAATTACACGCTGAACACTGGGACTTGATTTTAAGACTGATGATAATGGGCCAGATTTTCCTGTGAAAATAATGGCGAGGCTAACCAGGCTCACTGTTATTTCAGCGCAAATGATAGAGCAACTTCTGGCGAACAGATGCCGGGCTCCTCCGTAAACTCCGCGAGAACGGCGTCTCGCCGGCTGACTCCTCGCTCAAATGAATGGAACGGTGCACTGACCTGATGGATATGAACTAATCTTGCCAAAAAAAAGGGACGTCAAGTCATAAGAACATAAGAGATAGGAGCAGGAGTAGGCCATTTGGCCCTTCGAGCCTGCTCCGCCATTCAATGAGATCATGGCTAATCTGATTCTGGCCTCAACTCCACTTTCCCGCCTGTTCCCCATATCCTTTGACGCCCTTGCTGATCAAAAAATTTGTCGAACTCAGCCTTGAATATATTCAATGACTCAGCCTCCACCGCTCTTTGGGGCAAAGAATTCCAAAGGTTCACAACCCTCAAAGAAGAAATTTCTCCTAATCTCCATCTTGAATGGTCGACCCCTTATTCTGAGACTTTTTTTTTATTCATTCATGGGATGTGGGCGTTGCCAGCAAGGCCAGTATTTATTGCCCATCCCCAATTGCCCTTGAGAAGGTGGTGGTGAGCCGCCTTCTTGAGCCGCTGCAGTCCGTATGATGAAGGTTCGGCGATATATTTCCAAGTCGGGATGGTGTGGACTTGGAGGGGGAACGTGCAGGTGGTGTTGTTCGCATGTGCCTGCTGCCTTTGTCCTTCTAGGTGGTAGAGGTCGCGGGTTTGGGAGGTGCTGTTGAAGAAGCCTTGGTGAGTTGCTGCAGTGCATCCTGTGGATGGTACTCACTGCAGCCACGGTGCGCCAGTGATAAAGGGAGTGAATGTTTATGGTGGTGGATGGGGTGCCAAACAAGCGGGCTGCTTTGTCCTGGATGGTGTCGAGCTTCTTGAGTGTTGTTGGAGCTGCACTCATCCAGGCAAGTGGAGAGTTTTCTATCACTCTCCTGACTTGTGCCTTGTAGATGGTGGAAAGGCTTTGGGGAGTCAGGAGGTGAGTCACTCGCCGCAGAACACCCAGCCTCTGACCTGCTCTCGTAGTCACATTATTTATGTGGCTGGTCCAGTTAAGTTTCTGGTCAATGGCGACCCCCAGGATCTTAATGGTGGGGAATTCGGCAATGGTAATGCCATTGAATGTCATGGGGAGGTGGTTAGATTCTCTCTTGTTGGAGATGGCTATTGCCTGGCACGAATGTTACTTGCCACTTATCAGCCCAAGCCTGGATGTTGTCCAGGTCTTGCTGCATGCGGGCACAGACTGCTTCATTATCTGAGGGGTTGCAAGTGGAACTGAACACTGTGCAATCATCAGTGAACATCCCCATTTCTGACCTTATGATGGAGGGAAGATCATTGATGAAGCAGCTGAAGATGGTTGGGCCTAGGACACTGCTCTGAGGAACAACTGCAGCAATGTCCTGGGGCTGAGATGATTGGCCTCCAACAACCGCTACCATCTTCCTTTGTGCTAGGTATGACTCCAGCCACTGGAGAGTTTTCCCCCTGATTCTCATTGACTTCAATTTCACTAGGGCTCCTTGGTGCCACACTCAGTCAAATACTGCCTTGATATCAAGGGCAGTCACTCTCACCTCACCTCTGGAATTCAGCTCTTTTGTCCATGTTTGGACCAAGGCTGTAATGAGGTCTGGAGCCGAGTGGTCCTGACGGAACCTAAACTGAGCATCGGTGAGCGGGTTAAGTGCCGCTTGATAGCACGGTCAACGATACCATCCATCACTTTGCTGATTGAAAGTATACTGATGCCCCCTAGTTCTAGGTTCCTATGAGGGGTAACATCCTCTCAGCATTTACCCTATCGAGTCCCCTCAGAATCTTGTATGTTTCAATAAGACCTCCTCTCATTTTTCTAAACTCCAGTGAGTATAGGCCCAACCTGCTCAATCTTTCCTCATAAGAAAACCCTTCCATACCCGGAATCAATCTAGTGAATTTCCTCTGAACCGCCTCCATTGCAAGTATGTCCTTCCTTAAATAAGGGGACCAAAACTGTACACAGTACTCTAGCTGTGGTCTCACCAGCACACCATACAGTTGTAGCAAGACTTCCCTGCTTTTATACTCCATCCCCCTTAAAATAAAGGCCAATATTCCATTTGCCTTCCCAATTACCTTCTGCACCTTTATGCTAACTTTTTGTGTTTCATGTATGAGGACACCCAAATCCCTCTATACCGCAGCATTCTGTAGTCTTTCTGCAGGACATTCTGGAGGGGGAGGGTGAACAGCCAGTTGTCGTGGTGCATATAGGTACCAACGATATAGGTAAAAAAACGGGATGAGGTCCTATAAGCTGAATTTAGGGAGTTAGGAGTTAAACTAAAAAGTAGGACCTCAAAGGTAGTAATCTCAGGATTGCTACCAGTGCCACGGGCTAGTCAGAGTAGGAATGACAGGATAGCTAGGATGAATATGTGGCTTGAGAGATGGTGCAAGAGGGAGGGATGCAAATTCCTGGGACATTGGAACCGATTCTGGGGGAGGTGGGACCAGTACAAATTGGACGGTCTGCATCTGGGCAGGACTGGAACCAATGTCCTAGGGGGAGTGTTTGCTAGTGCTGTTGGGGAGGGTTTAAACTAAAGTGGCAGGGGGATGGGAACCGATGCAGGAAGTCAGTGGGAAGTAAAGTGGTGACAGAAACAAAAGGCAGTAAGGGAGAGTGTACAAAACATGACCGGACAGATGGTCTGAGAAAGCAGGGCAAAGACCAAGGGAAGTCTAGATTAAACTGCATTTATTTCAATGCAAGAAGTCTGATGGGCAAGGTAGATGAACTCAGGGCATGGATGGGTACATGGGACTGGGATGTTATAGCTATTACTGAAACATGGCTAAGGGAGGGGCAGGACTGGCAGCTCAATGTTCCAGGGTACAGAAGCTATAGGAAAGATAGAGCAGGAGGTAAGAGAGGAGGGGGAGTTGCGTTCTTGATTAGGGAGAACATCACGGCAGTAGTGAGAGGGGATATATCCGAGGGTTCGCCTACGGAGTCTATATGGGTGGAACTGAAAAATAAGAAGGGAGAGATCACTTTGATAGGATTGTACTACAGACCTCCAAATAGTCAACGGGAAATTGAGGAGCAAATATGTAAGGAGATTACAGACAGCTGCAAGAAAAATAGGGTGGTAATAGTAGGGGACTTTAACTTTCCCAACATTGACTGGGACAGCCATAGCATTAGGGGCTTGGATGGAGAGAAATTTGTTGAGTGTATTCAGGAGGAATTTCTCATTCAATATGTAGAGGGCCCGACTAGAGAGGGGGCAAAACTTGACCTCCTCTTGGGAAATAAGGAAGGGCAGGTGACAGAAGTGTTAGTGAGTGATCACTTTGGGACCAGTGATCATAATTCCATTAGTTTTAAGATAGCTATGGAGAATGATAGGTCTGGCCCAAAAGTTAAAATTCTAAATTGGGGAAAAGGCCAATTTTGATGGTATTAGACAGGAACTTTCAGAAGTTGATTGGGAGAGTCTGTTGGCAGGCAAAGGGATGTCTGGTAAGTGGGAGGCTTTCAAAAGTGTGTTAACCAGGGTTCAGGGTAAGCACATTCCTTATAAAGTGAAGGGCAAGGCTGGTAGAAGTAGGGAACCTTGGATGACTCGGGAGATTGAGGCCCTAGTCAGAAAGAAGAAGGAGGCATATGACATGCATAGGCAGCTGGGATCAAGTGGATCCCTTGAAGAGTATAGTGATTGCTGGAGTAGAGTTAAGAGAGAAATCAGGAGGGCAAAAGGGGACATGAGATTGCTTTGGATTCATCTTTGTAGAAGCTCTTTGGCAGATAAGGCAAATACATAAAGGGCCTCTTAAGGATCAACAAGGTCATCTATGTGCGAAACCACAAGAGATGGGTGAGATCCTAAATATTTCACATCGGTATTTACGGTTGAGAAAGGCATGGATGTTAGAGAACTTGGGGAAATAAATAGTGATGTCTTGAGGAGTGTATATATTACAGAGAGGGAGGTGCTGGAAGTCTTAACGCGCATCAAGGTAGATAAATCTCCGGGACCTGATGAAATGTATCCCAGGACGTTATGGGAGGTTAGGGAGGAAATTGCGGGTCCCCTAGCAGAGATATTTGAATCATCGACAGCTACAGGTGAGGTGCCTGAAGATTGGAGAGTAGCAAATGTTGTGCCTTTGTTTAAGAAGGGTGGCAGGGAAAAGCCTGGGAACTACAGACCGGTGAGCCTGACGTCTGTAGTGGGTAAGTTGTTAGAGGGTATTCTGAGAGACAGGATCTACGGGCATTTGGAGAGGCAGGGACTGATTAGGAAGTCAGCATGGTTTTGTGAGAGGAAAATCATGTCTCACAAATTTGATTGAGTTTTTTGAAGGGGTAACCAAGAAGATAGATGAGGGCTGTGCAGTAGACGTGGTCTACATGGACTTTAGCAAAGCCTTTGACAAGGTACCGCATGGTAGGTTGTTACATAAGGTTAGATCTCACAGGATCCAAGGTGAGGTAGCCAATTGGATACAAAATTGGATTGACGGCAGAAGACAGAGGGTGGTTGTACAGGGTTGTTTTTCAAACTAGAGGCCTGTGACCAGCGGTGTGCCTCAGGGATCGGTGCTGGGTCCGCTGTTATTTGTTATTTATATTAATGATTTGGGTGAGAATTTAGGAGGCATGGTTAGTAAGTTTGCAGATGACACCAAGATTGGTGGCATTGTGGACAGTGAAGAAGGTTATCTAGGATTGCAACGGGATCTTGATAAATTGGGCAAGTGGGCCGATGAATGGCAGATGGAGTTTAATTTAGATAAATGTGAGGTGATGCATTTTGGTAGATCGAATCGGGCCAGGACCTACTCCGTTAATGGTAGGGCGTTGGGGAGAGTTATAGAACAAAGAAATCTAGGAGTACAGGTTCATAGCTCCTTGAAAGTGGAGTCACAGGTGGATAGGGTGGTGAAGAAGGCATTCAGCATGCTTGGTTTCATTGGTCAGAACACTGAATACAGGAGTTGGGATGTCTTGTTGAAGTTGTACAAGACATTAGTAAGGCCACACTTGGAATAATGTGGACAGTTTTGGTCACCCTATTATAGAAAGGATATTATTAAACTAGAAAGAGTGCAGAAAAGATTTACTAGGATGCTACCAGGACTTAATGGTTTGACTTATAGGGAGAGGTTGGATTGACTGGGACTTTTTTCCCTGGAGAGTAGGAGGTTAAGGGGTGATCTTATAGAAGTCTATAAAATAATGAGGGGCATAGATAAGGTAGATAGTCAAAATCTTTTCCCAAAGGTAGGGGAGTCTATAACGAGGGGGCATAGATTTAAGGTGAGAGGGGAGAGATACAAAAGGGTCCAGAGGGGCAATTTTTTCACTCAAAGGGTGGTGAGTGTCTGGAACGAGCTGCCAGAGGCAGTAGTAGAGGCGGGTACAATTTTGTCTTTTAAAAAGCATTTGGACAGTTACATGGGTAAGATGGGTATAGAGGGATATGGGCCAAGTGCAGGCAACTGGGACTAGCTTAGTGGTATAAACTGGGCGACATGGACATGTTGGGCCGAAGGGCCTGTTTCCATGTTGTAAACTTCTATGATTCTATATATCTTGCTTTTTTATTGTTCCTACCACATTTTCCCACATTATACTCCATCTGCCAAATTTTTTGCCCACTCGCTTAACCGATCTATATCCCTTTGCAGACACTTTGTGTCCTCCTCACAACTTACTTTTCCACCTATTTCACCTTTTAACGGCGTGGTAAGTCTTAATGACAACCTCTCTGGCAGTAAAAATTAGCTTTTACAAGTGTGGAGTCTCATTCCCTCAGATTTTAATTGTTGGACATTTTTTTAAAAAAGCTCATGAGAGGCTTTAATCTGATTGTTTAAGGGGATAGAGAGTTGCTTGCCCCGTTCACATAGCTCCCAGATGCCCGGGAGAGGGTGCCGTTTTGGATTCAGCGCCCCATGAGAGGAACTTGCCGTGAAATAAACCAAGAAAAGTTTATGGGTAACTTGAAGTCTAATGCGTGGCAGGCGCCATTCGTTCGCCGCTCAGGGGAAAATCCGGGCCATTATGATTTCGAATCGGGAACAAGTGAATACTATATTAGTGCCAGATTTGTTTCTAATGGAGCAATTATCTTTTTCGGGATACAGTGCTCGTATTGATGCCATGATCTACAATGGTTCATTATTTTACATGACATGCCAGTAGATCTCTCGTGGCATTGCTCATGATAAGTCCCAGGGTATACTGCTTCATAAGGCTCAGTGAACAGTTCTGTAAAGGTGGATCTGTGCCCCATTAAGGCAACAATTATCATCAAGTAAACACATGCTCAGGTCACTCAGAGTTTAATGGTTGCTCAGCCAGGGAACTTTGCAATTTGTAAAATGCTCATCGTGTTGTGCTCCAGGTCAGGAATAGTCTCATATTAAGTAACGAGCTTTTCTTTCTTTTTCCTAAGATTGTTTTGCATCTGTAATAAAGAATGACATCTGGAATGTGCTTTTTGCACACAATGATGCCATTTTTAATATATTACTTGCAAAGCTCCCATAGCACCACTTCAAATAAGTCACAGGATGTTTTACAAGCACAGAAACATTACATCTTGTAAAAGACAATGTATTCTTCTGCTGATAAAGGGACACAAGACAACACTTTAAGTCTATAAAGTCCATTTTCTGTTAGGTGAGCACTGGGGGGGACCTATTAAGAGGTTGCAGATATTCTGGCTCTGATATTTTGTGTTCCTGCAGTAGTTTTTTTATTTTTCTTACTTTTATTTTGATATGACAAAAATTTACATGCTACACTTCAAACGCGTCAGAGAAATGCGACAGGCAGGAAATGCATGCCATCTATACACTTCTGTAATATTATAGGCATATTATAGTGCATCCACTGCAGGTGTAGCATGATCATGAATTTTTTAAAAATTGAATTATGAAAACATTTTAGGAATTGATAGACTAAAAAAGACCATCGTCCATCTAGTTCGCCTTCTACCATCCTGGTAGTCGCATAGTACAACGATAATGGATTTGTTGACTAATCATAGCAATCAATCTCTACCAGTTAGTCTACAACAGACCCAGACATGAGACAAGGAAAACCCCAGTAGTGGAGAGCTTTGGGAACCATAGGTTCAAAGTCACCTGTTCATCTCAAGGATGTTACACTTACCACATGTCATGTCTCAAAGGTATCCCAAAATGTTATTTTCTGAAAGAAATCTATCCAATTTGCGTTTGAATGAATTGATACTAACTGCTTCCACCATCTCCTTAGGGAGTCCGTTCTATAGATTGACTACTTGCTCACTGAAATATTGAATACTTGTTATAAAAAACGTGCTCAGCATCCAAGGATTACCGATGCAGTCAAGCTCAACTGGATAGGTCTGGACGAATCTCCAGAGATGAAGCTCTGAAGTTGTTCACAAAACATTGTATTGATCGATTTGTGTTCTAAATTAAATTGTATTGAAGCCTTTGGAAAAAAAAAAGTGGTTGCTGATCTTAGCGGGGATGAGTATGAACTTAGTGATCAACTCATCATTAAATGTCCTGGTCAATATTTAATCCCAAAACCAACACCTAAAACAGATTATTTGGTCATTATCTCATTGGTGTTTGTGGGAGCTTATTGTGCACAAATTGGCTGCCGCATTTCCTATTCAACAACAATGACTACACTTCAAAAGTACTTCATTGGCTGAAAAGCACTTTGGAGTGTCCTGAGGTTGTGAAAGGCGCTATATAAATGCAAGTTCTTTCTGTTTCTTTTTAAATGAAAGATAGTGACTGTGAGTTGCTTCCTTGAGCCAATCCTTTGGGGGAAAACATTTAGCATTTCCCCAGAAAGGAGGGGAAATCAAAGGGTAGGTCACAAAACATTTCTAATGGCTGGCTATCGAGTGACACCTCCCTCCACTCAATGAGAGTCACTTTCTTACCTGCAAGGCCACGCAACTTGTGAGGCAGGAGACACCGAGTGTCTCAGTATATAAAGAAAGAAATAACTTGCATTTATATAGCACCTCCCACAACCTCAGGACCTCCCAAAGCACTTTACAACCAATGAAGTCCTTCTTGAAGTGCAATCACCGTTGTAATGTAGGAAAAGCAGCTGCCAATTTGCGCACAGCAAGGTCCCACAAACAGCAATATGATATTCACCAGACAATGTGTTTTAGGTGTTGGTTGAGGGATAAATATTGGCCAGGACACTGAGGAGAACTTCTTCCATTAGTGCCGTGGGATCTTTTATGTCCCCAAGAGGGCAGACGGGGTTTTGGTTTAACATCTCATCTGAAAGACGGCATCTCTAACAGTACAGCTCTCCCTCAGTACTGCACTGGGAGTGTCAGCCGAGATTTTGTGCTCAAGTCTCTGGATTGGGGCTTGAACCCACAACCTTCTGACTCAGAGGCGAGTCCGCTACCAGTGAGTCACAGTCGACACTAGAAAAACACTCACTTCTCCAGATGCAGAAGAGGGGTCTCGTGGGGGGATAGTGGTATAAGAGGAGAACTGAGGGGTACAGATCACTGGATATGAGAAACCGCAAAGTAGCAAAAATAATGAAATAGAATTATGAACTAGAAAAGCTTTCTTTTGTCATAAAATAAACTGTCTTTTGAAGGAATTGGAAAGTTCTTGGCTGCAAGCCAAAAAAAGAAAATTGTTCGACCAAACAGTAAACATGACACAGCGATGCTCAGGTGATCTCAGTGATGTCACACTTCAGAGGAAAGTCTGTTGCAACAAATCACCGAACAGAGCAGAAATGTCGGCCAACACAGAGTTTAATTATAAACTGTGAGAAAGGCCTTGTGAAGCCAATTTTCCCGGGGTCCTCTGAGGGTCGCCAACTCTCCAGGGTTGCCCTGGAATCTACAGGAATCAAACTAATCTCCAGGACACTGTGGCAACCAACCCTGGAGAAAAATCATAGGGGCATTTAAAAAGTTGTTTTTTTAAATTTTCTTTGAACACTTTTAATAAAATTATAAAAATATTGGAGATGGGGGCAAAAAGGTTGCTTAACAGTCAAGAATCATCCACTCAGGTAATGGGTCTATTCGCTTTCCAATTGGTGTGGGAAGGTGATGCACTGGGTGCCCGGACAAGTTGGGCGACCAATGGCAGGAGTGTGGGGGTGGGGGGTTGGAGGCAGGAGGTCATGTGAGGACACCACCAGGAATATGGCCAACCAGAGTTGGCAACCCTAGGTCCTCCTGTGACCCATAATGCTGGGAACATCATCGAATGCCATTCCTGGATTCTACTGGTTATACACTAAACGTTGATCTTCAAATAAAAACGTTTTACTTCGAAAACACCTCAGCCTGAATTAAAAAGAGCACTAAAAGAAAAAGAAAAGATTTACAGTTATATCACGTCTCTCAGATAGATCTGAAAGAGCTGCACCTACTATGAAATACTTTGAAGTGCAGTGTCCGTTGTTATGCAGCCTAATGCACAATCCATTTTCCATACAGCAAGATCCCACAAACACCAGTGGGACAAATGAGTTAATCTGCTGTTCTGGCGGTGTTGGTAGAGGTTGAGGGCGGAACGTTGGCCACGGCACCAGAAAACCCACAGCTCCTCTTCAAATGGTGCCATGGCATCCTTAAGGTCCATCTGAACCACCAGAACAGGCAGTGAAGCCTCCAAATGCAACAGGGTGCCTTCCTACCGCTCTTCAGTTTTTGTTTAGTCTCTTTATGGATGGCTGTACATCTGGTTAGATTATTCCATTTGCTGTTCCCTGCCCCTCCCGGCAGCTGGCTGTTTATTTCTTGTCTGAATGAGGCAACAATCCACGTACTCGCCTCTTCATCAACAGGAGTTGGGTCCAAATCCAGTTGATCAACCTGAACAAAGGTATCAGCTGAGGACTCGAAGATTCCTTAGTTGAAAGGATCTCAATCCAGTTGCCAGGACATTGCTAATGCATATCACCAAACTGCTCATAATGTGGCATTTAATTGGCAGTGACACTCAAATAGGGTGTAAGGATGGTTGGTTGGTCGGTTAGTTAGTTAGTTAGTTGGTTGGTTGGTTTGGGAGGGGCGGGGGAGTGAAAGATTCAAGGCTTCTCTTGGCAGACTAGAGGGTAGCTTGCTCTGCATCCAATCCCTGCGATATCTGGGATTGCTAATGCAGGATGCGGGAAAAAAAATACTCCCCTTCACTGACCATCCAGATCTTTAATTAAAATTAATTAAAACCAATATTGACAGGGGAGCAAAAGGCAGATGGAAATTTGACTGGCAACAGAAATTCCACAAGAAAATGTCTTGGTTTTTATTTTCTACAACAAAACAAAAAACATTACAAAACCTAGTTTAAAAAAAACTTAACATTGTCCAGCATGGAGATGATGATTTCAGATCCAAATGACTCCACAGGTGGCCTCGAACTTGCCAAGGATCCACGTCCAAACAGTGTGAGCTGCCAATAAACAAAGCAACTTGTTCCTACTGCCAAATCATTGGAGTTCAAATTCCCAGCAGTTACGCTGAAGCTGCACAGTGTTCTGAGCAGGCCGCACCTGGACCACTGTGTGCAGCTCCAGTCGCCAATCAACAATTGGACTAGCAGCCTCCAAGAGAGAGGCATCTCAAAGAACCTTAGAGGGGATCAAGATATTTAACAGGGTATCCAAAGTAAACCTGGAACAACACTTTAAGATACCCAAGGCAGCAAAACGAGAGGGCACAGGTTCCAGTTGCCAAGGGCAAGTTGAGCCCAGAGACCAAGAATTACCTTTTCAAATAGAGTGTGATTAACGGCATGAATGGTTGCCAGGAAGATAAGAAATAGCTAGATGCTGCCATGGAAAGAAGGTTGGTACTTTGAAAGAATGAGATCAGTGACTACACTTCAAAAAAGTACTTCATTGACTGTGTGAATGTAAGTTCTTTCTTTCTAAATGAGCCAAAAGATCTTCTCTGCACCAACCCGTCTTATGCTTATTCTTCCTTTTGCAGATTTTGTTTTTAGAGATGTTCCTGTGTTCTCTGTGCCTCTCAAGATGAGACAACATTTGCCAACTCCCCCTCCACCTCAGACAGACAGGCTATGTATGTTAGCATCTCTAAGTGACGGTGCACACCACCTTGCCTCTCCCTTTTAACCCTGTGACATTTAGCCGGCCAGTCCAAGTGTGGTAGGTTGAACAAAGCAACCTCACAGATACTGCACAGAGCATCCATAGGTCGCACAACAATTCTAACTTGACCACCTACTATGGAGGCTGGACTAGGACCGACAGTGTCAATGTAGTGATGTATCATCACAACTTATGTAAGATTCTGTCAGAGACGGGACGTGGTTCCACCAGCTGAACAAGTGAGGCGCTGGGTTTCGGTAGGAGCTGAGCAGTCAAACCAGAGCGGGTTCCCACGACAAGTTTATATTGCTCCGTGGAAATTCAGATAGCTTTCCTTGTGAATCGTACTGGACTCGCAATTTCAGGTCAGTATTTTTTTTTTTAAATTCTTCAGTTCCAAAGCCAAACTCCAGCTGGCTTCAAAGTGTGATTGTAGCTGCCTTGTAGGCCGGTGGTTTATACACAGGGACTAATAGGCTACAAAAATCAGTCCCTTAGATTCAAAATAATTCAATGCTGGATCTGCTTTGGTGTTGCTCACAATGAGTCAGAGGTTATGCTACTTTCTCCCCCCCCACTCCAATTTTTTTTCTGCTTTCTTCTTTGTCTGTCTTCCAAACTATTCTCTCTCTCTCTCTGTTTGGCAGTTGTTTTCTCACTGTGGTGGCATCTCACCTTTTTCTAACTTGGCCACCCACAAATCAAACCTCACAGCTTTTATCCCCTCTCACTCTTTCTGTAAGTTTCTCCAACTGTCTGCCCCCGCTCTATGTCTCCAATGTCTGTGTGGCCTTCACACATGTTGCTTTACTGATGTATCCAATATCTATTCCCCTTTCCTTATCTAAGGGCGAGGGTGCACAGGAGGATGGTCATGGGGAATGGCTGTCAGTGTGGTTGTGAAAGGGTGGGACTAAGGAAAGACAAGGAAGCGAATGAAGCCAGGAGAAAGGATGAGTCTTTAAAAAGAGTCAGTCTCTCTTTTTCTCCCGCCATTTCTGTTTCCCTCTCTCCTAAACCCTGAGCCTTGCACATTCAGAGTAAAAAACCAAACCAGAGTAATATTCCTGAGAAATGGTCAGGAGCAGAGGATTCTGTCTCTGGGATGGTAAATAAACAAACCTCTTGTATCATTTACCTCAGATAAAGTCCAAAGGTTTATGGTTTACATTGTTACCTCATAGGCTTCAAGGCATTTCCATCACTAAGCAGCAGAGGGAGGGGGCAGAGCATACAAACAGCAAGTCTTGGCATGCTCTGTGAATGGCTAGGTACAGAAAAAACGTGTGCCATATAACCCCCTGCTCCAATATCTGATAACTTTTTTGGGCCATGCTGGAGTAAAAATGCAGGGAGGGTCTTGAAGTGATTTGAATTGCCAACAACCAAATGGGAGGAACCAAGGTATTTTCAGATTAAAAAGTCAAGGAGCTCAACCCAATAATTCATGCACCAGCCAAGAACTCCAAATTGATTCTCAGGCGCTCAACAAAGGAATAGGCCTCTCCAATAAAATGTTTTTCAGGAGTTTATAACAGCGTACAGGCAACTAAGTATAGCATGAGCATTTTATTAGGAAATATTTAATTTTTTAATGGGTTTATGTTTTAAATATTGACTGGAAAAATAAATTCAAGATGGTGGCTCAAACCAATTTTACAATATTTAGAACAATAGCAAACAGGCTATCGGAACATGCAGCATCATAGACATACCCGATCCAGTCCTCCGTCAACACCCACATATGTACTTTCCAGCAGGCCTCACGGGCTAGCCATCAGGAACAGGAACCTGGACTGGTTTCCATAGAAACGCGGAGGCCAACTGTAATATCGACCTCTCATCCAATGGAATCCAACTCATTCAGCAGAGGAGAGAGGTCGTTGCTGGGACCTTTCTCACCAGATTGCTGAGGGACTGCAATCAGTAGGCCTGGGCTTTTTGCCGCATTTGTTCTAAACTGGATAGCCCGGTGGTGAAGGATAGAAAACTAGAGCCCGGAGTTCAGTTGCTTCCGAGCCTTTATTCATGGAGCTCCACATTACACACACCACACCCTAGATAAGCTCTCATGTATATGGATACAAGAGAGCCCCAATTGATACACACCAGCTGAATACAATTAACACTAACTGATATAAATCGTATGGATACAGTTAACAGCATTTGCGCCTAGATACACCCGTAAGTGCAAACAAATCACGTGGCTTAAAAGATCGCAGAATTTTGGGCGTAAGTGAGTTACACACGTAACTACAATACGCCCAAGTCTCCACAATTATGCAATTTGCACTCGTCCATCAAACCCTCCGTCCGAACTAATCTCCGTCCACAAAACTGGCCATGCCCCTGACGCTCAAATGCAAATATCCTCTAATTGCACTTGCTCGTAGGGGGTCTCAACATTGCAACCGGATTTTCAAGCACAGCAGGAAAGAATCATTCTTCTGGTCTCTTAATTGCAATGTTGTGAGGTTTCTTTTCAATAGTTTATCCTCACTGAGACCTGCTCTGTATTTTCTGTTTCTTTTAATGCATTTTTATGGCGAAGCGTAAGTCACATTAAAAATTGAAAAGCTTCCCTGATTGCAGGTTCTTAAACATGCTGTGCTTGATGTGAATGAATGATGGTTAAACGAGTTGAAACTTACATTTTAAGACCCGAAGAAGAAATATACTGGTGTGGGTGCGGCCTTTCCTTAGGTCTTGATTATTTACGATGATTTACACCCATTTTAAGTTCAGACATATTCTAATAAGATTGGGAGAATACTCGGGTGTGACTTGACATCGGCAAAATGGGCTCAGTTTCGGGTTACCCTAAAAGGAGGAAACTCCAGGCCCTGTCCAAAAACTCTGAACAGGACCAACTACTGAGCTCTCAATCAAAACACCAGTGCATATGTCAGTGGGTGCAGTCAACGCTTCACAAGATAAGAATGTATAATCCCCTTGTTTTGTTATACTCTTGTATGTTTTGTGACTAGGGGGGAGAAAAATATATTTGCTCAAATTAGAAAATGATTTTTAAATGATGTGTTAATAAGAGAACAGTAAGAAGCCATTCTGAGGCACTGTACCAAACCATGGTGAAGTACTTTTTAAACTGCACTATTTTACTAGGAGGCATTGAGCATTAAAGAAGAATTCAACCCTACTTAAAGTGATATTATGTCTCAATGGGTTCCTTTCTATTGGATTTCTTCCTTCTGGACAAAGAAGAGATGACACAAAGTGAAAGGAACTGTCATCGCTTCTTTGACCAGTTCTGATTGGTTCTCTCTTTTGTGCTTGCCTTTTTTTTTGCTGCTAGATTAGTTCTTGTGACCAGAAAAAATATCAAGCTTTCTCTTTGGTTGCTGTAATCAGGCATCAATTATATATTTTTAAAAAAAGACACCGACTGTCCAGGCCCTTAAACACATACAAAGAGTGGCCTAGTTGGGCAAGGCCCCAGAGGGTTGCTGTGGAACAGTTACCTAGCAACAAATCAATGCCTGCATGACAGGATAGGCCGGTGGTTGAAGAGGAGAAAAAGAGAGGGGGCAAAATAGTTCCAGGTGATGGAGAATACATAAGTTAACCTGGGTAACAGGGTAAACCTTGCCTGATTACCTCAATAAAGGAGCAAGCACTTTGCCAGCTGAATGCTTCAACCAATACCTCCCACCTGGAATCTGTTTCTTGTTATACTAGTCCATCAATTTGACAAGAAACAGTTCCCCTTCAACAGGACCTGGATTAGAGAAAAGCCGAGTGCAAGAATATTTTTAGCAAGGAAAAGGACGAGGGGAAAAGCAAACAGAGCATGGGAGAACTTTTTTAAAAAAGAGAAAACGTCTTAAATTGTATTTTACATCTAAAATTCAATGTCTGCATGCAATTTTAATAAAAGTTCTTTCTATGAGCTGCACTTTTTTGTGAAGTGAAGTGAAATGCACGGAGAGCCCAAGGAAGAAAAAACTACAGCCTGAGTATCTCGCACTTTCATCATACATTATACCAAATGCACTGCATGACAGAGCAGCAATTTAGCCCTGAATTTCCTCGGACTTTCTGCCGCTGGACTGGCGTAACTCTGTCAGAAGCATGGCATAAACCGCACTGCATGTCCAGCAAAGTACGGCGGTGCACGCGGCAGAAAGCCCGAGGAAATTCAGGGCAATACCTCCTCCAGGCGCCAGATTAAGGTGCTACATTTCACCCTGTTCAGCAGCACAGGGTTTGGAATACTTAGCAGAGGAGCTGTACCTTTGCCTGTACAACGTAAAGGGGCTTAACGTACATTGCAGCAGAGCCAAAGTGCTCTGGTTTATGTATTCGCTTCCATAAGTGGTGAATTAAAGGGTAGTTAGTGTAGTGTTATGTTACTGAACTGGTAATCCAGAGACCGTGAGTTCAAATCCCACCATGGCAGTTTGAGAATTTGAATTCAGTTACAAAGTCAGTAAAAGTGACCATGAAGATTGTTGTAAAAACCTAACTGGTTCCTCTAGGGAAGGAAATTTATCGTCCTTACCCGATCTGGCCTATATGGGGACTCCAGTCTCACACTAACGTGGTTCACTCTTAACTGCCACTCAGTTGCATCAAATGGGCAATAAATGCCAGCCTTGCCAGCGATCCCCACATCCTGAGAATGAAAAAAAAATTCCTGATCGCGATGATGATGAGATTTTACTCCCCACCTCCTGTGATGCTCCCTTTATCTTAGGGGGTTGCCCCAGCAACGAGAGAGAGCTGTGGTAGTGTTAATGGCCCCACTGCCGGTGTCATCTCAATATTTCTGACATGGTTCCACTCACCTCCAGCCGCATCTTTTTCCAGGCCTACCACCTTGTCTCTGGCTGCTTCAAATAATGCCATGGGATCTTTTACATCCACCTGAGGGGGCAGACGGGGCCTCGGTTTAACGTCTTATCCGAAAGATGGCACCTCCGGACAGTGCTGCACTCCCTCAGTATTGCCTTGGAGTGTCAGCCTGGATTATGTACTCAAGTCACTGGAATGGGACTTGAACCCACGATCTTCTGACTCAAGAGGTGAGAGTGCTACCACTGAGCCATGCCTGACTCAGTCAATCTGTCTGAGCACACTCCAAGAATCAATCGCCGTATTTTGTGCAGTCCATTTCTCGCTCCCCTTCGTGAAACCCAGCAGCAAAGGCTTCAGACAAAAGCAGTGAGTGATTCAACTGCAATTGATGGAACATCTGCAACAGTTAAAAGGCAGCCCTGGAAAAGTTCACCAGTACCTTGGAGGGGGGGCGGGGGGCGGGGGGCAGGAAGAAGAGGAGATGGCGATCTGAAGTTTTTACATGAACTAATAGTTAAACTGGTGCAGGTTCTATAACAATAAGCCCAGCAACACTATGCCACTAATGTATATAGATTTAAATTGCGACGAGTTGTTGGAGCCAGTTGTATGTGGAATTCTAGTAACCAAAGCTCGAGTAGCTTCACATAAGGAGATTCAGTTAGGCCCTGGGCTAGGAGTCAAAAAAAATTGAACTCGTCTGTCGGAAACTCTGGGCATGTTTCCAACCTTGGCCTTCCTCACTGCAAGAATCGGCACAGAACATAACACTGGCTCCAATGTTTGACCTTTTTCTTTTCCCTTTGCAGGGAAACAATCTCTGGTATTTCCTTCACATTCCTACTCAGCATGGCTGTGCACAGCAGGGCAAAGGCAACAGGACTTCTCAATGAGGCAATTAACGATCATTGAATCATAATGAAATGTCAAGTCTTTGGTATTTAATATACATTTAGCACTCACTAGGATTACTTGACATGAATTCTGCTGATGCAGTACACACGCCTTTAGCCGCTGCTGTTCTTTCTTTCTCCTCCCTTTTCCAGTAATTTTCTTCCCCCCCCCACCTCTCCCCAAGGTGTTGTTGCCATGCTGGGTACGAATCCAAGAGGAAACAGCAGTTCAATGGCATCTCACCCAAGTGGCCACCCGTGAGCCTCCACAGTGAGTGCTGGTGGGCTATTCGACTGCAGAGTGCACCAACGCAAAGCCGAATCCTGTCCTCACTGGATGCCCACACGCGCTCCCAGCCTGGCCTCAGGAACGGCTCATGCAAATCGGCTGCCCCTTTACTTCACACACAGGCAGGAGACCAAACCTGGGACCTCCCTGGTCTGAATGGCTTAGTTGCTCAACAATGGGAGAGTGGCAAATAAGACGAGTTTAACCAATATATGTGACACATATTAACCGAAGGAAAGTCATGCACAAGTAAAGGCCATTCAACCCATCAAAGCTTATTCTGCTAGCACAAACAACTAACAGTATCAGTGATTCACAGCAGCTCATCATGCAAATATACAGCATGCAAATATAATCACTTCAGCTTTCCTATTAGGGACAGGCTATTGCCTGATGTCATATTAAGCAGTACAGATCAGAATCATGTCTGGTTTTTGGTCTACACCGAGTTAGCTGATTTCGTTGTGACGGAAGCAGAGTTCCGTCCTGTATCATGTTATGACATTTCTGCATTAAAACCTTTCACCTGATTTTTTTTTATTAGCAGGCATATACTGCAAATTTACAAAGAAAAGGGCACCTAATCTTCAGCACTGGGGCCAGGGTTGAAGCAAATGCATAAATACCATTCAGGATTATACACAATTTTCTGGGAGCTTTAAGGCCCTGCCAGACTTGCAAAAGGAAGTCGTGACATGAATTACATCAGGGGGGTTTCTCCTGGCTTTGAAATGTTGAGTATATGCAAGTTTGAAATGAGCCATCAAAATAATCTTTGCTCTCTCTGCAGGACCAAGGCCAGGGGCTTGAAATTCGCAAATCAGTCACCATGTGGAGGGCTCACATTTGGGAGTCTTGCATTAGGTGTGTACCGTTGCTTGTCAAGTGATTCTGTGCTCAAGATGCTCCATGGTGTCAGCGGTGGTTCAGTTGGTAACACTCTCACCTGATTCAGAAGGTTGTGGGTTCAAGCTCCACTCAAGAAACTTGAGCACATAATCTAGCCTGACACTCCATTACAGCACTGAGGGGGTGCTGCACTGTCGGAGGTGCCGCCTTTCAGATGAGGCGTTAAACTGAGGTTCCATCTGCCCTCTGAAGTGGGCGTAAAAGATCCTGCTGCACTATTTCGAAGACGAGTAGGGGAATTCTCCCCAGTGTCCTGGCCAATAATTATGCCTCAGCCAACATCGCTGAAAAAACAGATGATCTGGTCATTACCTCATTGCTATTTGTGGGACCTCGCTGTGCACAAATTGGCCAAAGTGTTTCCTACATTACAATAATGACTACACTTCAAAAAGTACTTCAATGATTGTAAAGCGTTTTGGGACGTTCTGAGGTCATGAAAGGCCTGATATAAATGCAAGTTCTTTCTTTCTTTCTTTGACATGGATCGACAGCTCTACTGTCAGAAGCCTCTTAGTCTGAGATATAGACTTCAGACTGTTCGCTAAACCTTCAGCTCGGTTGTCTCCAAGCTGATGCCTGAGCTCCATGAGGAAAGCGGCAATGTTCATCTCACTCACACGCAAACATCATGCACAAAATGATGCTAACTGGCAAGAACAACCAGGGCAACCTTCATCTGCTGTTAACAGCAGCTCCACACAACACAGACCAAACAGTTCCAACCTCCCACAGGCCCCATGCACCAGAAACATAGAAACATAGAAAATAGGAGCAGGAGTAGGCCATTCGGTCCTTCGAGCCTGCTCCGTCATTCAATATGATCATGGCTGATCCTCTATCTCAATACCATATTCCTGCTCTCTCCCCATACCCCTTGATGCCTTTTGTGTCTAGAAATCTGTCTAGCTCCTTCTTAAATATATTCAGTGACTTGGCCTCCACAGCCTTCTGGGCAGAGAATTCCACAGGTTCACCACCCTCAGTGAAGAAATTTCTCGTCATCTCAGTCCTAAATGTCCTACCCCGTATCCTGAGACTGTGACCCCTCGTTCTGGACCCCCCCAGTCAGGGGAAACATCCTCCCTGCATCCAATCTGTCGAGCCCTGTCAGAATTTTATATGATTCAATGAGATCCCCTCTCATTCTTCTAACTCTAGTGAATACAGGCCTAGTCGACCCAATCTCTCCTCATATGACAGTCCTGTCATCCCAGGAATCAGTCTGGTGAACCTTCGCTGCACTCCCTCTATGGCAAGTATATCCTTTCTTAGGTAAGAAGACCAAAACTGCACACAATACTCCAGGTGTGGTCTCACCAAGGCCCTGTATAACTGCAGTAAGACATCCTTGCTCCTGTACTCAAATCCTCTTGCAATGAAGGCCAACATACCATTTGCCTTCCTAACTGCTTGCTGCACACCTGCATGTTTGCTTTCAGTGACTGGTGTACAAGGACACCCAGGTCCCTTTGTACATCAACATTTCCCAATCTATCACCTTTTAAATAATACTCTACCTTTCTGTTTTTCCTTCCAAAGTGAATAAATTCACATTTATCCACGTTATACTGCATCTGCCATGTATTTGCCCACTCACTCAACTTATCTAAATCGCCTTGAAGCCTTTTTGCATCCTCCTCACAACTCACGATCCCACCCAGTTTAGTGTCGTCACCAAACTTGGAAATATTATATTTGGTTCCCTCATCCAAATCACTGATATATATTGTGAATAGCTGGGGCCCAAGCACTGATCCCTGCGGTACCCCACTAGTCACCGCCTGCCACCCCAAAAAAGACCCATTTATTCCTACTCTCTGTTTCCTGTCTGTTAACCAATTTTCAATCCATGCCAGTCTATTACCACCAATCCCAAGTGCTTTAATTTTGCACACTAACCTCTTATGTGGGACTTTATCAAAGGCCTTCTGAAAATCCAAATAAACCACATCACTTACCTATTCTACCAGTTACATCCTCAAAAAATTCCAGTAGGTTTGTCAAACATGATTTCCCTTTCATAAATCCATGTTGACTTTGTCTAATCCCATTGATATTTTCTAAGTGTCCTGTTATCACATCCTTTATAACAGAACCAGATTCAGCTTCACAACCCAAACATAAGGCACCTTGGAACCTCAATAAAGGAAGTGGGTCTCTTTTTCTCTCTCTCTCTCTCTCTCTCTCTCACTGTCCCTTAGGGTTGCCAACTCTGGTTACTTTCCTGAAGGTTTCATCACATGACCTGTCCCCAACTGCCCCGCCCCCACACTCCCACCATTGGTCACCCAACATGTCCATACTCGCAGTGCATTGCCTTCCTACACCAATTGGGATATTAACAGACTCTTCATTACCCGAATGAATGATTCTTGACTTTCAGTCAAACAGCCTTTCTTCACATGTCCAATGTTTTTATAACTACTAATAAAAAGTGTTAAAAGAAAATTTAAAGAAACAGATTTTTTTTATTGCCCTTAAGATTTCTCTCCTGGATTGTTCGCAGCAGTGTCCTGGAGATTAGTTAATTCCTGGAGACTCAGGGATGGCAACTCTACTGCCCCTCCCCCCACCCCAACTACATTGGGATTCCCAATCAGGGCCGTGCTGCTGTGGAGGAGAGAGAAAATGGAGGGAAGGTGAAAATCAGATAGAGAACAGTCATTGGATCCTTACTGTGTGCCTGCTAGTGGCTCAAGGTGGTCACCAACAGAGACTGGGAAGCAGGTTTTACCCACTGAGCTGGGAGGGAGCCCTTGGCTTAGAGGTAGCATTCCCGCCTCAGAGCTCGAACCCCCTCCAGACAATCCCAGTAGGTGGAGACCGGAGCTCCGGCTCTGAATTCTAGGTTGATATCCAGCGAGACACTCGCGTCTGGTGGGTGTGGGTGACGCCCCTCATCATGTGGGTTGTGGGAGCCCATTAAACCCTCCCACCGTATAGAACTAACCACTCTATCGACTGGTATAAAGATGGTTGTGGGCATGGAAGGCGCGTTCACGTCACGGCCTGTCAGACTGTTCACTAATCCTGTCTCACACTATTCTCCAAGAGAAGAGTGCGAAGATACGAAAACAACAATCCACTGAGCCTCAGGCAATAAGATTAATACGTGTGTGTGTCATGTACACACCTCTGGAACCGCATCCCAGCAAAAGGCAGCAAGTGGAGAAAATTAAAAATAAAAAGATCACCATCTTTCTCACTTGATTACCCAAATCATCCAATCAGGTAATTATTTTGTCCACTGCAACACATTACATTAAGGCAACTGGGTGTAATTACCCAGAGGATTGCAACCAGCAGTATGTACCCATCTGAGTTTTATTTATTTGCATTAAAGAATCCATCATGCGCAAATACATATAGTTTCAGCAGCACCTCTCAGTGACAAGATACAGGCTGCTGACTTCCCAATCTCGTCCATATCGAGGAGGCTAGACACTTAGCAATGGTGTGGCCGGGGTCAATGGAAGAACAGGAGACCTGAGACCAGGAAGTGCTAGTTCAATGTTGCATTGATAAAAGCCTGATAGTACATCACCCACCGACCTTTGCACTTGCAGTCAAAGACTTGGAGAGGTCAAAGAAAAGGAAACAGAGAAAAAGTTGACCCTCAAGCATCACAAGAAAGCAACGTTATTTTTTAAGAGTAACATTCTGAAGTAACTAGTCAGTCATTAGAACAAAGTTTTAGTCCGTTTTGGAAATGAGGGGACTGGACTCCTTAATCGTTCTGTGGATCTAATAATTTTCTATCACCCTTGGCCTCGATAATGCACTAAACTCCATTACAACAGTGACTACATTTCAAAAGTACTTCATTGGCTGTAAAGCACTTTGGGATGTCCTGAGGTCGTGAAAAGCACTATATAAATGCAAGTCTTTCTTTTCTTTTTTAAACTCACAAGCAGATCTCTGAGTTTTTTTTTGGGGGGGGGGAAAAACAGTTGCAGGGAATTTCCGGGTGGGCATCTCCCAATTGGCCGCCGTTACTTCAACACAGGTACACGCGTGGTCGAGGTTTCTGCCAATCCTCCACCAAAATTACGGCGACCGAGGGGGGGCCGAATGCAAAGGGAACACAGGGTCCTAATTCAGACAGAAATGTCGTTCTTCTCCGAGGCCTCAAATAAAACCACTGCTTAAAGTCGCAAGAACGTGAAAACCTGATTCACTAAATCTACGGCACTGCTGTCATCATTTTTGCATTGCAACAATTTACACAAACACTGTGGGGTATAGTATTGCACGGTCAGTAGGACTGTGTAGGTTACCAGTGCCTTAATTGCTTGTAGACTGTCTCTGATGAGCAAACATATAGGAATTATTAAATGAAAAAAGACCAAGGTCCATCTAATTCACCTTCTACCATCCTGGTAGTCGCAGGATACACGATATTGGAGTTGGATAGCAATCAATCTCCATCAATTAGTCTACAACAGACCCAGACATGAGGTGAGGAAAACCGCAGTGATGGAGAGCTTTGGGAACCAGAAGTCCAAAGTCACTTGTTCCTCCCAACAGTAGCAACCCTGTAGAGTAACAAGCCCAGGATCCAATACCCCAAAGAGCCATCAAAGTCCTCTTACCGACAGGGTTTCTCAGAGTGCTTCCAGCAGCTAGGTGCCACTGTCACCACAGCAAACAATTACTGCAGGCATGCGTGTTGGATCTGCCATCTTGAGTCTGGCCTCTCAGCCCGGCTTTACACGCGAGGAATGTGTTTGCTGCCAGCAAGGAAACAGAGCTCTATTCTCAGAAGCAGTTCTGTAATATAATTGGGATATGTCACTCTCAAAAGGCCCACTCAGTTTAAGAATCAATCCAGCACTCAGTCCCAGCAGGTGACAACAGACGAGTTCAACCAAGGATGCTATCCTGATCATTTAGCCGTTTCACGACTGTGTTTTGGACTCTGGTTGGCAATAGCTTGCAAAGAGCAACATGACGACATTAATAACAGGCAGTGCATGTGGTGTAATTTATGGATGCTACGTTCAGGGATTCATTCAGGTGGCCAGGAATTCACATGAAGGAATTAAATTATCATGCCCCTGGCTAAATTCATCTGCTGTCACCTGTTTTAGAAAAGGGGAGATGACGAAGTTGAAAACTATCAGGATTAGGAAGGGAACTTACAAAACTGATCCAGGCAAACTGTTGACAGTGGCAAAAGGAGCTCAAAAACCTGAGCTAAAGATTAGAAAGGAGTGAGTAAGAAGGGAAGTCAAGCAGAAGTAGTTCTAGAGAGAGGAGGCTCAGGGATATTTTGAGAATGCAGGTCGGCGGGATTGATCTATGAAAAAAGGGCCAGGCATGTTAGGCCCGATGGCCTTTGCCCGTTCCCAAAAGTTATGTTCCAATGTCCTTTAAGAGGAGGAGGCCTGGACAGCCGTTTGCTTCCAAATCCAGGGTCTGTAAGCCGCATAGACCCAAGAACTTCCCAACAGAAACTGCATTTATGGTAATCTCACCACAAAAGTGTCAGCATAAGATCAAAAGTAATCCAAGCGCCGGAAGAGATTCTGCTGAAGATTAAGTTGCTCAAAAGCAGCAAGATCTCTTTCCATCCCCATCTGCTTTGAATTGCCATTTTCCATGGTGTACTTGGAATTATGGATATTTGAAGGAAATAAGGATCTGGAATCTTAGCGTAGGTGTTTGTTCAATCTCTAGTGCACAGCGGGTAAATGCTGTTAAACACACTCACATTTGGGATCACAGGTTTCATCATCAGTTCCTGTCCATGGACACAGTAAACAGGGATAGTTGTATGGCTGCGGCAAGAGAACGAGGATGAGCTTTGTCCTCTGATTCACTGCTAGTAAATTATTCAAAACAATACATCAACATTCCAGACATCACCACAATATCTGAAGCAGATGTCTGAATAATGCATGACATGTGTTAAGTGTAGCATGCTCAGGAGGAACGGGTGACTTTGGACCTGTGGTTCCCAAAGCTCTCCACCACTGGAGATTACCTCACCTCATATCTGGGTCTGTTGTAGACTAATTGATAGAAATTGATTGCCACGGATAGTCAACAACTCCATTATCGTTGTACCGTGTGACTATCAGGATGGTAGAAGGCAAACCAGATCAATCTTAGTTTTTTTTGTCTAACAATTCCTATGTTCTTACTTGATACTGGAGCTAGAAAGAAATGATTTGATTCCTGACAAGTGTGGCATGTTTCAGCAATAATACAAGGTTACTACGAGTTACCATGAATTTTCATCATCAATAATGACATGATCACATCCCTTGTCCCATCCTATCCAGACCCCAGATTGGTCTTGGGCTTAGTAAAAATTGGCGACTTTAGTGCAGTACCTAAGTCAATTGCAAATTCAATTTTGTGAATAAACAATCATCTCTTTAAAAAAAAAAGTACCTGCTAGATGTGTAATAAGAAACTCATTAGAACTTACATCAGAAGACTTTTAGAGCACAGAACGAGGAGGTCATAGATGAGACACACTCCAAAGACAGTGATTCCCGTCTCCTTGACCAGCATCGCACAGGTCCCCAGGAACAGACTTAGCAACAGATAGAACGGAGAGCTGGTGGGAGGAAAATATTCCCCAATATAGTTGCAGTTCACACTCCTGCAGAGAAGAGAAAGATTTTCAAATACCTGGTGCAACAGTTCAATTTATTCACGGCTACTTTACCATATACAGTATTGTACCGAAGTCATAACCAAAAAAATACTGCAGATGCTGGAAATAAAAACAGAAAAGGATGGAAACGCCCAGCAGAACTGTTAGACAAACAACCCCTTGGTCACAACCAAAACTATTAACCTGTCTCTTTACAGATGCTGTAATCCGCAATCTACTTTCGGTTTTTATTATAGTATTTTGACCCATTGACAAGATTTTTTTTTAAAAGATTTTAATATTCACGTAATGATTTTTTTTAGGACAGGTGATCTGACTCTGCTCAGAAACACGTTCACTTCCTGCAGGACTTTGCAGAATTCGCAATACTCGAGCAGCAGGTCTAACTGCATGCGAGCGATGGAGAAATTGGTGGGATTTCATATTGATGACACACAGAACCAAATCTCTTGCCTTACTGATGGTCAAATTCACGTTAATTACAAGTTCCGGTGACGACACAAAAAAATGGAAGGTAACGGGTACAAATTTTGGGTTTGGGCTAAACCCTAACATTCTCTTAATTTCAGCGTCAGCGGTCTCTCCTGTAAGTGCACTCTGTGTCCCCTACGACCGGGAGTTTACCTATACTGCCCAATGTCTAGTTACACGATTGTGGGACGGAGTGTGGGGTGTCATAGCAAGGAATTGGATACTGTAATCTCACAATTACCCCGATGTGTGGTTCTCCCCACTCTGCAGGACAAATTGATGGACACTCTAGTAAGATCAGACCAATTCTACATAAACAAGCCAATTCATTTTTCATGTAATATGTGAACTAACAGATTGACAATTATAGCGAGGGTCAACTTATTTCATACCGCTCCTCGTAATATAGAAAAATAACGACACAAGCCACACTACCTTATTATCAGTTTAATTCCAGACCAGCGCCCTCCGAGTCAAGTCAGCACTATATGTAAGGAGAGCTTCTCTCTCTGGGCCTGAAGTCATTACCAGCTCTTACGGTCTCTCAACAAGTGCTTTTCTTTCTTAGCCGGATCGGAGTCAAAGGCTTGACCTCTGGTCCACCCCCAACTCTCTGCGCCCAGGGACTGGCCAGTTGAGCTGCCATTCAAACTGACTGCCAGCCTCTTAGGTGTGTACTTCCCTGGCAACTAACCCCGACTGAGCTCCAATGAATGAAGCTGTTCTGACATGGGTAAATATCATTAGAAAATGTTCAAATGTGTTAAAAGACCTCCACTGAATCAAACGGATATTGATATTAGTTTTAATGGCTCACCCATATGGGGGCCAGTGGTGTTCCAGTGACTCCAGGTGGACTTTGGGAATCAATCTTTAATGAATTGAAATTTTCATCCTTGTTTCCATGGCCTCACTCCTCCTTATCTCTGTAACCTCCTCCAACCCTACAACCCTCCAAGGTCGCTGCGCTCCTCCAATTCCGGCCTTTTGTGCATCCCCGATTTTCATCGGCCCTAAGCTCTGGAATTCCCTCCCTATATCTCTCCGCCTCTCTAACTCTCTCTTTCTTTCTTTAAGACCCTTCTTAAAACCTACATCTTCGACCAAGCTTTTGGTCACCTGTCCTAATATCTCCTTATGTGGCTCGGTGTCAAATTTTGTTTGATAACGCTCCTGTGAAACGCTACGTTAAAGGGGCTATATAAATGCAAATTGTTGTTGTTGTTTAGAATATTGAATCTGATTTTGTATCAAAAATATCTTATAGCTTAAACTACCAATCCCTTTCTAGGACAAAGAGTAACAAAACACTTAAATGCAATGTTCAGAAACAAGAAAAAAAGGTCATTTTACATTAAAAGACAGTTCTGCATGCAGTTCATTAGTTTAATGGAGAAATGACGCAGCTGTACGCACCTAAGATAGGAGAGAAAAGCCAATAGGAAGAGGACGCAGGCTAACACGTCTGCTCGGCCCACGATCCCCGTCACCTGGAAAAACAACAACCACAGACTTGAGGAGCACATCCACGCAGAAAGTCAAAACACTGGCGGCAGAGAAGAAGGACTTGCTTTCCCTCCCATATCCCTTCTGCCAGCTGCAGACTGGGAACGGTTCCACAATCAGCGGCAGGCTTTAAGAGCCTCTTCACCAACAAACCCTGGAGAGTGTTAGCAAGGCTATCCAAGCACAAGGCCTGTCACAAACGTTTGTTCTGTCCCACTCTGTGTCCACAAAAAGTGATCAGGATAGGATAGGGAACCTTGGCGGTTTCATTCCTTCCTTTTCGCCCCCTCCCCACCTCCAGCCTATGGCTTTAGGTGTCAGCCTTGGTTCAGTGGTAGTGCTCTCGCCTCTGATTCATGGGTTCAAGTCCCACTCCAAAGACTTGAGGACAAAACCTAGGCCAACACTCACTGTCGGAGGTGCCATCTTTCGGATGAAAAGTTAAACTGAGACACTGTCTGCCCTCTCAGGTGGATGTAAAAGATCCCATGGCACTATTCGAAGAAGAGCAGGGGAGTTCTGCCCAGAATCCTGGCCAATATTTAACCCTCAGGCAATATCACTTAATCAGATTATTTGGTTATTTAGCTCACTGCTGTTTGTGGGATCTTGTTATGCACAAATTGGCTGCCGTGTTTCCTAAATTACAACAGTGACTACACTTCAAAAGTACTTTATTGGCTGTAAAGCGCTTTGGGACATCCTGAGGTTGTGAAAGGTGCTATATAAATGCAAGTTTTTCTTTTCCCTTTTTAATGGTAGTGCCCCAGGACTGGCTCAATGAGCACAGACTTAGGGATTGAAATCAAGTGTAAAGTAAGACTCAGTGCCATACCTTGCTGGACGTTACCTTACTACGCCAGTAGAAGCACAGCTGGAGAGGGGGCAATTATTAAAGAACTCAAAGGAGTTATAACTTTACCACTTCAATGTTTTTTTTGCCTCCCCATTTCTTCTCACTTCCTTATCCCACACGCCTTTCCTGGTCAAAAAAACGTGCAAGAAAGTTGCAGAAAATGGATGTTAAAATGCGTGGGGAATAATTTGCATAAATCGATGTTCAATTGAAATGGGAAATAATTTGCATAAAATAGATGCTAAATTGAAACAGAATAATTCGCATAAATGGATGTTAAAATGCATTCGGGATAAATTTAGCTCAGTCTTTTCATCCAGTTCAATTCCGTTCATGCATTGTAAAGTAGTCACATGAAGTGCTACAGTAAAAACTTGATCGATCCCTGCTATTCAATGGACTAATCAATCAATTACAATCGCTGACCCTGCAATGTAAAAAGCATTGTTCTTTTCTGGGTGGAGATCTCTGAACTTGCTCGGGTATTGCATTTTGCTGGGAACAATTTAGATTTCAGATGTCTACGGTCTGGGAAAGTGAGCCAGAACTAAGAAGTAAAACTGCTGATGCACTAAACTACTGGAAAGAAGCGAATGCCCAGACCTGCACCAGAATAAAAATGACCGAATGATGAGGCACAAGATGAAAGTTAGTAAACTACAGATCAGTTTTTTAGAAAATTGAATTTAACTTACTTAGGTTCAGCATTGAAAGCAACATACTACCAGTTATAGTAGATGCTTTTGTGTAAGACTGAAGCAAATCAATTTAACTCTTAGTATCACAAACCGTCATTTGTTTCTCTTTACTCTGAGCCTCCTAAGCATGTTTTTATTGGGGGGGGGAGAATTTAAAATATGATATTCAATAAAAATTAAAAGCTTGTTGATATAATTAGACATGCCATTTGAGTGAGGCCTCAGCAAAGACAGTATGGGGGACTCCGTGGATTAGACATTGACCTTTCACCTCTGGCACCCGGGACCAAAACCAGCCCACAGTGAAAGTCTCCTCGCTGCTGGCTGCAAGGGCCCTTTGTGAAGTAACTTAGTGCAGCCTCAATCCAGTCCCCAGCGAGCATGTCCCTAATTGGCAGTCTCACTCAGAGAGGCCGCAGGATGGCTGGTGTAGGAAATGTAGAACAACTGCCCTGCTGGTGCAGTAGGAGGTGCTCTACTGAGGTTAGAGCTGAGGCAGGTTGTTGGAGACAGATTACTAGGAGCTTTACTCTGAACCTGCCTTTGCTAATACCTGACCTGGGAATGCTTGATGGCTGAAATCGGAAGAGTCCCATTCCCCAGCATTATCATCGCTCACCTTGGTGAGCGTGAAACATAAAAAGTGTATTATTTTGCTCCACAACTTCAAAATTTAGCTCCAACAAAACCGGGCTGCCCAGCGAACGAGCTCGGTCCCTCCTTATTGCTGGTGCTTTCATGCCATTCATATTGAAAATGGTGGTCATAGTTTTCCTGATGGTGTTTGGGTAAACACACCGTCCAATAGTATCATTCAAAGCCAATATGGACCAGAAGGCACCAGGCTTCACCTTCACCCTATACTGAATTCACGTAGATCAGCTGGGACAGCATTTGAGACACTAATGCTAGGCTCAGCACAGAGAGGAAAATCAGTCAGGTGCTCACACTCCTCAGTGACTCTTCCTGAAAAGTGAACGGGGTGAAGACATCGGGCGAGGAAAGGATGAGCTGGGATCGGTGAGGAAAGGATGAGCTGGGATCGGTGAGGAAAGGATGAGCTGGGATCGGTGAGGAAAGGATGAGCTGGGATCGGTGAGGAAAGGATGAGCTGGGATAGCCTCCGGGGTTCCATAGACTGCTAACGCTCCATCCAAACTCACACAGGAACAGTGGCTACTTGGCGAAGGTGAGAATACACAACAAAACCGGCAGGACAAGATAACTGGACAAGATTACTACCAGACATATGTGTACACCCAGGTGCTAGGAACAATTGGGATTGATCACTAGGCCATCAACCACTTATACATTTGTCCATGACCTTTTTGGATTGTCCCATGACAGGGTCCTGCAATCAAGGCTCTCGCTGTTTGGCTATGTGCCTGAAGAGGTATAGATTGTTTGGGTGAAATCTGTCAGGCAGCTTCTGTGCCTTTGTAATAAGAACAAAAGAACTTGGGCCTCTATAACATAACAGAAACAAAGGAACAGGAGTAGGCCATTCAGCCCTCGAGCCTGTTCTGCCATTCAATTAGATCATGGCTGATCTGTACCTCAACTCCATTTTCTCGCCTTTGCTCCCTATCCCTTGATACCCTTACCTATAAAAATCTGATTGATCTCAATCTTGGAAGCTCTAATTGACCTAACATCCACAGCCTTTGGGGGGGACGGATGGGAACGAGTTCTAACCTATTTGTGATCAGCCTTACTTAGTTGTGAAGGATGCCTTTCTGATCTTTGTCTTAGTGTGGATTTCTAGTGAAAAGAGGGGCATAACTGCGACCTGCTTATCCCTGATGACACTGCACGCAAGGTCATGTTTCAGGTCACAGGGATTGTCCGTTTGTCCGTGGAGCAGACCTTTTCCATGGGGCGGCTCGAATTGTGACGGAGAGAAGTTTGACGGAGAAAAAGAAAATGGCAGTGGGGGTGGGGGGAGGGGCGGAAGAGCAGATGGCAGGACCTCTCGGGCTCGTATGAAAGAAATCGGACAGGCATTTTAAAAGTGCTATTATGTAGAGATATAAATTAATGTGCCAATTCTACTGCAAAATCCAGCCAGGAGCATGCTGTTCCTAGTCTGAGCTGGAACATAACCTCCCTGGGGAAAATAGCTCTGTACGCTGCAGTTTATTTCAGAACTAGCACTGATCTCAATTTTTATAACAAGGTTGAAAACGCACTCGTGAAAAATTTCCCTTCTTCATTGTCCTTCCAGGTCTCTACCACAGCTCATTTCTTCCTATTTGCCTCTTCCAGTCACACCTCCCCAGGGATCTTGTACAGGGACTTATTTTTCTTTTATATATTGGCCGTCTTGAGGTGAATCCTTTCCAGACACAAACTTCACACTGCGATTCACTCAGCAAGCAATTTGAAGTTCCAGGCTTTAACTCCTGAAGGCCTTGCTTGATCAGCTCTTTCGTAGAGCTCCATCTCTACTGTTGCAGGCGCCAATCTCAGTTCGCCTAAATCTTCAAAGCTCATCAAAACACATTTTAGATCTCTGCCTTCTAAACGAGACTCGGTATTTCCGGCAAAACAACAAATATTTAATTCAACACCAGCATTCCTGCGGGTTTCGAAACTCATTCCGACCAATCATCTGCAAGCTCAATCAAAACATCGGAGGATGGGGGGAAGCAAGGAAAAGGTCAGGAGATCTGTTTGTCACAAGAATTGCAATTAAATTACACATTAGGATTCAAGGATTTTTTTTAAAGCACGTTTCTCATCATAAGCATGTGTCAGCCGTGGCTCAGTGGGTAGCATGCTCAACTCTGAATCAAGACAGTCATGGGTTCAAGCCCCACTCCAGAGACTCGAGCACATAATCCAGGCCGAGAATCCAGTGCAGTTACTGAGGAAATGCTGCACTGTCGGAGGTGCATCTTTCGGATGAGATGTTAAACCGAGGCCCCGCCTGCCCTCCCAGGTAGACATAAAAGATCCCACAGCACTATTCGAAGAAGAGCGGGGGAGTTCTCCCCAATGTTCTGACCAACATTTATTCATCAACCAACACCCCAAAAAGAGATGACCTAATTTCACTACTGTTTATGGGATCTTGCTGTGCACAAACTTGCTGCCACGTTTGCCTAAAAAAAAGGAATGGCTACACTTCCAAAGTACCTGATCGGCTGTAAAGCGCTTTGGTTGAGAAAGGCGCTATATTAATGCACATTCTTTCTTTCTTACGTTGTTTCACAACTGCATCTCATCGTCAACTGAATTTTCAATTTCCCAACAGGCCACCATGGAAAACCTGGCCATTTTATTGTGTAATGTCCTCTTCCAACCCCACAGCAATCGTGAACACAAGCGAGCCTAAGGAAGAGAAAAGGCTATTCTGCCCATCATACCTCCCCATCATGGAATGCACTTGGAACATCCCTTGTGGTTTTGCCTGGCAGCTTATTCCAAACATTTATCGCTCGGGGTCTACACATCCTTCTTAATGTAGCTACTTCAATGTTACTTTCCACTGATTAAAATTTATGTCCTCTAGTTTTACATCCTTGACTTAATCTGCAGTAAAACTCGATACCAGTTAATATTTTGTTATCTTTAATGAGTATTGGTCACCTTCTACATTGAGAACTTGAACTACACACTGGTGGGATGAAGCGAGGGAGAAGTCACACCTAGTCTGGAACAAGCACGGGCTGTGAGTGTGGATCAACCACAAGCATTCAAGAGAGAGTTGGACAAGCTCCTGAGTGTGGCCAACATCAGCTCACAAGAGAAGGTAGGCGGATAGTGGGAAGGTGGCTCCTGGTCACATTGGTCTCCTGGGACTTGTTTGATTGCCTTTGGAGGGTCAGAGAAGAATTTCTGAGAGTTTTTTCCCAAATTGGCTTCTGGTTTTTGCCTCTCCCAGGAGATTACATGGGTGGTGGCTGGGTGGGGGAGGGGATGGGTGGATCGGGGTGACAGTGTGTAGAGTCACACCATGACAGTATATTGGAGGTTCCATGAACCAGCTGGTGTTTTCCTAGCCTTCATTTTCCTATGCCCATATCCTCTCCTACCCTCGTGTGGTTATAGTATGATATAGGCTAAAACTTGGTATTGGGCCATCTACTCAGCCAGAAGATGGTGTGAGCGGCAAAAGTGGGAGATGTATTTTTTAATGAGGCTTTTTTTTAAAAAAACTGAAAACAAAGGCAACTTCAATTCTAATGGTTAATAATTCATTCTGAAACCTACAACTTCAAAGATCAAAGATCAAAGATCAAAGATCAAAGATCAAAGATCAAAGATGAATCTACCACTATCTGGCGTAAAGGGCACTGGCACCGTCTGTGGGTCAGCACTGACCTTTCACCTCTGGGTCCTGTGTTTCAATCCAGGCCAGGCTAAGGGAATAGGAGTCTCCTCTGTCTATGGCCATAAAGGTCTTGACATCAAACAAGTTTGGGCTGTCTCGATCTAGTTCCAACTGGGTGTGGGCTCACAGCACCATACTGGAACAGTAGAGGGTGCTCTTTTGAGGTTGTGGTTGAGGCACATCGCCAGGTTTCACTCCAAATTTAACCAGTTCTGGGAATGTTCGATATGTAAGCTGGGGACCTGAAATGGGATGGTGCTCTATTTTCCGACACTAATGTACCTCACCTTGATGAGTACAACTTAAAAAAAATATTCTTAGCAGAATGGACAGGCAGGTGAAAGAAGCAATTTCATGTGGACAATCGTGAGTTAATACATTTTGAACAAGGAGTGGGCCTATTCACTGAACAGAAAGACACTGAAGGGTGTGGATGAACAGAAAGACCTAAAGATTCAAATACATAATTCCCTGAAAGTGTGAGTGCAGGTAGATAAAGCAATTTAAGAAAGGACAATGGGTTTTCTATATAGGGACATATAGTGCAACAGTAAGATAGAAATGACAAAGTTGTACAGGCATTAGTTAGGCCACAGTTAGAGTAGTATGTGCAGTTTTGGGCACCCCATTAAAGCCGTAGAGAATGTTCAGCGTAGTTTCATCGGGATGTTGAGGTTGGGAGACTTGCTATGAGGAGAGACTTGAGATACTGAAACTATTCCCACTGGAGCAGAGAAGGCTAAGAGGAGATTTAATAGAGATTTTTTAAATTATGAAAGGTTTCAATAGGGTGAATAGGGACAGACTATTTCCTTTGCTTGAGGAGTCAGTGAACGAGGGGTCATCAATTAAAAAAATATAACTAAGAGAGTCAGGAGAAATTTCTTTACGTAGAGGGTCATTGGAGCATAGAATGCTTTGCCATTTGGAACTGGTTGAGACCATTGCATTTTTAAGGAAAAATTATATAGAGTCACATAGAACTTACAGCACAGGAACAGGCCATTCGGCCCAACCAGTCTATGTCAGTGTTTATGCTCCACACAAGCCTCCTCCCACACTATTTACTTCATCTCACCCTATCTGCATACCGTTCTATTATTTTCTCCCTCATGTACTTATCTAGCTTCCCCTTAAATGCATCTATGCTATTCGCCTTAACTATTCCATATGGTAGCAGGTTCCACATTCTCACCAATCTCTGAGAAGAGAATTTTTCCCTGAATTCCTTCTTGGATTTATTAGCGGCTACTGAATAAATTGGATCAATGTTTGAAGCAGAGGATAATGCAGGGCTATGGGGAGAGAGCAGGGCAGTGGGATTAGTGGACTGGTCAGGTGGGCAGAAAAGTGGCAAATGGAATTCAATCCAGAGGAGAGTGAGGTAATGCATTTGGGGAGAGCAAACAAGGCAAGGGAATACACAATAAATGGGAAGTGTAAAGGATCAAAGGGACCTTGGAGTGCATGTCCACAGATCCCTGAAGGTAGCAGAACAGGTAGATAAGGTGGTTAAGAAGGCATATGGGATACTTTCCTTTATTAGCTGAGGCATAGAATATAAGAGCAGGAGGTTATGCTAGAACTGTAAAAAAACATTGGTTAGGCCACAGCTTGAGTACAGCATACAGTTCTGGTCACCAAATTACAGGAAAGATGTGATTGCACTAGAGAGGGTACAAAGGAGATTTACGAGGATGTTGTCAGGGCTGGGGAGTTTTAGCTATGAGAAAAGATTGGATAGGCTGGGGTTGTTCTCTTTGGAACAAAGGAGGCTGAGGGGAGATTTAATTGAGGTGTATAAAATTATGACAGGACTAGATAGAGTGGATAGGAAGGACCTAGTCCCTTAGCAGAGGGGTCAGTGACCAGGGGCACAGATTTAAAGTAATTGGTAGAAGGATTAGAGGTGAGCTGAGGAGAATTTTTTTCACCCAGAGGGTGGTGGGGGTCTGGAACTCACTACCTGAGAGGGTGGTAGAGGCAGAAACCTTCAACTCATTTAAAAAGTACTTGGATGTGCACTTGAAGTGCCGTGACCTACAGGGCTACGGACCAAGTGCTGGAAAGTGGGATTAAGCGGGATAGCTCTTTTTTGGCCAGCACGGTCACGATGGGCCAAATGGCCTCCTTCTGTGCTGTAACTTTCTATGATTAGCTTTGGATTGCTCTAGCACAGGAGGAGCTGGCACAGGAATGACCCTTCTGTGCCGTAAACTTTTATGGACCTATAAGACAGCAATAAGCAGAATGTTTGTACTAAACCCACATTACGATGTTACTCCCAAAGGTTCAGACAGCTACTTACAGCTTCTGTGTGGACAGGGTGCACGGCAAAGAGAAGAGCAGCTGAGAATGCAAGGCGCCTGTCCCGGAACACAGCCTTGTCACACGTGTAGAGCAACAGTGACGTCACAGCGCAGTGCAGGCACACATTGACCGCGTGGAAGTACAAGGGAGTCATGCCACCCAGCAGGATATTCAACCTGGAAGACAATGCATGCAAAGGAAATGAAATACATGTAATTATGACCTAGAATTTGCATGGATTTGTACAGCACGGGAACTGACCATTTGGCCCAATGCGTCTATGCCGGTGATTATGCTCCACACGAGCCTCCTCCCACCTTACTTCATCTCACCCTATCAGTATATCCTTCTATTCCTTTCTCCCTCATATACTTACCTAGCTTCCCCTTGAATGCATCTATGATATCGCCTCAACCATTCCTTGTGGTGCCGAGTTCCACATTTCCACCACTCTCTGGATAAAGAATTTTCTCCTGAATTCCCTATTGGATTTATTAGTGACTACCTTATATTTATGGCCCCTAGTTTTGGACTACCCCACAAGTGGAAACATCTTCTCTACGTCTACTCTATCAAACCCTTTCATAATGTTAAAGACCTCTATTAGGTCACCCCTGACTCTTCTCCTTTCTAGAGAAAACAGCCCCAGCCTGTTCAGTTATTCATCACCGAAGAGCCAGAAATGACACCATGGGCAGAGGCAGGGATGAAGTTTATAATGTTTCATAAGATCATTTGGACCAGCAGCAGCTGATTCTGAACCTTTCCAAAGAACGTTTATACTGTGTGGGTCAGCTTTTAGTTATCTTTTCTCCCCACCAATTTTCCCCTGAAGGCATTGACTCCTCGCTGAGGTATGATTCCATGGTCTCCAGTAACCCTCTGGTGCCTCGCTCAAAGAAAAAGAAAGAACTCGCATTTATATTGCGCATTTCACAAGCTCAGGACTTTCCAAAGTGCTTTACAGCCAATTAGGTACTTTTTTTGAAGTGTAGTCACTATAGTAATGTAGGAAACGCGCACAGCAAGATCCCACAAACAGCACAGAATCATAGAATGGTTACAGCACAGAAGGAGGCCATGTGGCCCATCGAGCCCGTGCCGGCTCTTTGTAAGAGCAATCCAGTTAGTCCCATTCCCCCGCTCTTTCCCCGTAGCCCTGCAAATTTTTTCCCTTCAAGTATTTATCCAATTCCTTTTTGAAAGCCACGATTGAATCTGCTTCCACCACCCTTTCAGGCAACACATTCCAGATCATAGCCACTCGCTGCGTTAAAAAGTCTTTCCTCGTGTCACCTTTGGTTCTTTTGCCAATCATCTTAAATCTGTGTCCTCTGGTTCTCGACCCTTCCGCCAATGGGAACAGTATCTCTTTATTTACTTTATCTAAACCCTTCATGATTTTAACACTTCTATCAAATCTCCTCTTAACCTTCTCTGCTCTAAGGAGAACAACCCCAGCTTCTCCAATCTATCCACGTAACTGAAGTCCCTCATCCCTGGAACCATCTAGTAAATCTTTTCTGCGCCCTCAGGCCTTCAAATCCTTCCTAAAGTGCGGTGCGCAGAATTCGACACAATACTCCAGTTGTGGCCGAACCAGTGTTTTATAAAGGTTCATCATGACTTCCTTGCTTTTGTATTCTATGCGTCTATTTATAAAGCCCAGGATCCTGTATGCTTTTTTAACCGCTTTCTCCACCTGTCCTGCCACCTTCAAATATTTGTGCACAGTTACCCCCAGATCTCTCTGTTCCTGCACCCCCTTTAGAATTGTACCATTTAGTTTATATTGTCTCTCCTCATTCTTCCTGCCAAAATGTATCACTTTGCACTTCTCTGTGTTAAATTTCATCTGTCACGTGTCCGCCCATTCCACCAGCCTGTCTGTGTCCTCTTGAAGTCTATCACTATCCTCCTCACTGTTTACTGCACTTCCAAGTTTTGTGTCATCTGCAAATTTTGAAACTGTGCCATGTGCACCCAAGTCCAAGTCATTAATATATATCAAAAAAAGTAGTGGACCTCCTAGCACAAACAGCAATGAGATAACAGCCAGATAATCTATTTTAGTGATGTTGGTTGAGGGATAAATATTGGTCAGGACACCAAGGAGAACTCCCCAGCTCTTCAAAACAGTGCCATGGGCTCCCTGCACACTTTGATAATATTGCTGGTTTGATCTGCACTGAAGGTAACCTTGTCACCGAGCTGGCACTCCTCCAACCATCACAAGATGTCAAACTGAAGCCCAGCCTGCCTGATCAGGTGGATGTACCTGAACAAGGTACTATTGGAAGAGGAGTTGGGCATTGTCCCAGTGTCCTGGCCAACATTCCTCCCTCAACCAATACCATTAACAGATTAACTGGTCACTCATCTCATTGCTGTTTGTGGGAACTTGCTGGGCACAAAATGGCTGCCTCATTTGCCTGCATAACAGCAGTCACTATTACTCAAGGTAATTCATTATGATGTTAATTACTTGGGGACGTAACAGGGCACCGTATAAATAACAGTCTTCATTTTCTTTTTGATACAAGCCTCAAGTGTCGATCAGAATCTGGGAGAAAAATTGAAACAAAAAATCTAAAACATGTTATTTGTGTGGTCTATGTATCAGCTATTAATAACAACAGTTGCTATGGAGATTGCTCTTGTAGCAATTATTGATAATAACGTAATGAAACTTGGTACATTCATTACATTACATTCACACCAACACAACTTAAGGGACACAATCAGTTGCAATTAGTGAGAATTTTTCAGAAAATTAAACCCAACGAGCCTATTCTTCAACGATCAGCTCCACCTATGAGCCTTCTCCCCACATCCTCCACTCTCTCCTCAAACTCATTTGTGTTATTCACTTACATAGAATTTACATCGCAGAAACAGGCCATTCGGCCCAACTGGTCCATACCCGTATTTATGCTACACTTGAGCCTCCTCCCATCCTACTTCATCTAACCCTATCACCATATCCTTCTATTTCTTTCTTTCTCATGCACTCATCTATGCTATTTGCCTCAACTACTCAATGTGGTAGCAAGTTCCATATTCTAACCACTCTCTGGGTAAAGAACTTACTGGGAACTTATTCTGCCTGACCTCTCTTATTCTTATCTTCCACAGGAAAAGGTGTAGGCCATTCAGCCCCTCGAGCTTGCTCCGCCATTCAATTAGACTATAGCTGATCTATACCTAACTCTATTTACCTGTCTTTTCTCCCTATCTCTTGATACCCTTACCCAACAAAAATCTATTGATCTGTCTTGAAATCCCCAATTGTCCCAGCATCCACAGTCTTCCCAGCAATTCCATCACTCTATCATCGTAATTATCTTATTCCAGCAGTAAAATATTCAAGAGCGTGCAATGAATAAACATGTAAAGAAAAGACTCGGCTGGTGGACTCTTAGGGGAGAGGAGGGGAGTCTATCCATGCTGGTGGTCTATTAGGGGAGAGGAAGGGGGTCTATCCATGCTGGTGGTCTATTAGGGGAGAGGAAGGGGGTCTATCCATGCTGGTGGTCTATTAGGGGAGAGGAAGGGGGTCTATCCATGCTGGTGGTCTATTGGGGAGAGGATGGAGGGTCTATCCATGCTGGTGGTCTATTGGGGAGAGGAGGGGTGGTCTATCCATGCTGGTGGTCTATTGGGGAGAGGGGGTGGGATCGATCCATGCTGGTGGTCTATTGAGGAGAGGAGGTGGGATCGATCCATGCTGGTGGTCTATTAGGGGAGAGGAGGGGTAGTCTATCCATGCTAGTGGTTTATTGGGAAGAGGAGGTGGGGTCTATCCATGCTCTTAGGGACACAAAGTCCCTTGGCCAGCAGACTGGACTGCATCTTCAAATGTAGCGTTACCAATACCCTCACCGAACACGCTCCAATAAAAACTACGGAAACTGGCGCGTTACTGACCAAAGTGCCCACATCACTCAGCACCCTTTGGCAAAAAACAGCCTTTAATATTCGGCCCAGCAAGTGCCTCAGTTTAGGAATGTGTGGCTCCTCGCTGATCTGCTCGGGAGTGTTCATTATAGGAAACAGACCCACATGGAGACACCAATGATCTTTGACTTATTTTATGGCCGGAACCTGATACAAGTACAAGTCCGTCAGAAATGAATTCATTTTCCAAACCTCTAATCCCCCCCACCCCGTCTGTGCACCAGATGGTGTTGTGCTACATGTCAGCAGATAATAAGAATTAAGAGGCTCCTTGCAACAAAAGAGAAAGCAAATTTCATCTCTTTCAGACAGTGTGTATACGAGCACGCCTTGCTCCCCTGTGTAACACCGCTATTTGTTGCGATGATAACGTGCATTAGCCGAGTGTTTTTTCTTTCTGCTGTTCTTCGACACGTTGACATTTTCTTTCGATAAAACGTTTGGGATTAGGGCCAGTGTGGAGGGTCGTCTGGGTGATGAGGGCAAGAGATTGGACTCGCCAGTTGAACATTGCATTTTGGTCCTTAATGTTTCTCCCTCCTGAAGGCACTTCTCCACTTAGCCATTAAATAATCCCCACGGGTTCCAGGGTTTTACCTCTGATTTTTCCCCCCCCCCCCCATCCCCCAGGAGATTGCATGGCTGCGGGAGGATAGGAAGTGTCCAGTCACGATGCTTCAGCCATCATGAGTTTGGGACAGGCTTGATGGACCAGCTGGTCGTTTGCTGCCCGTCATTTTCATATGTTTTGTATCTGTTAAGCTCAGCGCAGACCCGATCAGGGTTCCATCCCCCGTCTTTGTCTAAATAACCCAATCGCGCCCCCCCCCCCCCCGGGCAGGTAGGCTGAGCATTACAACTGCCCTCAAATGCCCTTGTGCCAGGGAAAGGGGAAACGAGCCAGCGTCAGCCGGCCGTAACTGCCATCATCTGACTGCTGCTGGAGAATGCACATACTAGACCATGATGCCCCAAGCGGTCGAATAGCCCACCATCTGAACTCGCACTAGAAGCAAGGTCACAGGGGTGAGGTACTGACGTGCTGCTGAGATAATGGAAACCTTACTTCAGCAAGAGTGAAGAACATCAAGGGAGTCGGGTTAGAAATCTAAGTGGTGGGCGGGGGAGGGGAGAAAAAAAACAGGGAATTATCTTTGCGGAAATCATCTAATGAAAAGAATTCTTCCTAATAAGTTGCAAAACGGTTTAGCACCCAAGATCTCGGCGTTCCTCCAATTCTTGCCTTTTGCGCATCCTCGATTTTCATCGTTTCACCGTTGGCAACCATGCCTTCAGCTGCCTAGGCCCTAAGCTCTGGAATTCCCTCCATAAACCTCTCTCTCCCCCTTTAAGACGCTCCTTAAAGCCTACCTCTCTGACCAAGCTTTTGGTCACCTGTCCTAATTTCTCCTTATGTGGCTCGGTGTCACATTTTGTCTGATAATCGCTCCTGTAAAAGACGTTGGGACATTTTACTACGTTAAAGGCGCTATATAAATGCAAGTTGTTGAAATGTGGATGTTTTTCAAGAAAAGCAGGCTTCTCAAATGATACACAGGGAAATGTCAGGCCAATAACAAAGTCAGTCGTGGCGAGATAAATAAAATCTGGTTCCCTGATGTCAACAAATATCCATCCATTCTGCTTTTTGAATCTGTGCAAATGCATCAGCTGTGTTTAGCTGCACGCACTTGGAATTGATGGCAATCCAGAGCGCGATGCAGAAACCTCAGACGGGCAATCAGAACTCCCATCTGATTCAGGAGACCGCCTGAGGCCATTTGCTGCACACGGGAGCAAACGTGTCCAGCGACCATCCAGGGATTTTGCTGTTCCCCTGGTTCTCTGAGTCGCCGCAGCAACTGGCGTCATTCCAAAACCGAATGTGTGCGCACACAGATGGCACTCTTAGCCTGTTTGCTATAAAGTTCCTGACTGCCCTAGATCAATTCCGTTCCTCTCAGTGAGCGCTTCTGTTTTTTATCAAATACAAGAAGCAGCTGCCCTCCACCTCACCCCTCCAGGAATCATGAGTTCAAATCCCACCATAGAAAGACGTAAAACTGAGTTCAACAAATCTGGTCATTTGTACCAGAAAAAAAAAATCAACAATGAAAGTTGTCGGATTGTTGCAAAAACCCGACTGGGTCACTAATATCCTTCATGGAAGGGAACCTGCCACCCCTACCTGGTCTGGCCTACACGTGACTCTAGCCACACACAATGTGGTTGGCTCTTAATGCCCTCAGGACAACTAGGGATGGGCAGTAAATGCTGCCTTGTCAGCATCACCCACACCTCAAGAACAAATATAAATGAAACTTACCAAATCAACTGACCCTTGGGCCCAATCTTTCATCACTGTTCATGACGATGGGGAGCTGCAGTTACCCAGGTTGACTTTTACCAGCAAAATGAGCTGAGGTGTCATCTGAACGAGGTTGTGAAAAGAGCCTGCAATCGTCTGTGTGGACTGAAACCCTACATGGAGCTTCCTTACTGTCTGTAAACCTTTCATCTATCGCAATCTGAAATATGTACCTTTACCTTGGTTAGGCCCTTCCGAACACCTAGCACTGCTCCACATAATTCAAAAGCCTGTCCTGTATCTAATAGAGGAGGATGCAACTAAAGCTTCATTGAAAAATCAGGCTCAATTGCTGGCACATAGGTGCATGACACTGAACCCAGCTCAGTTCTAACTTAAGCTGGTCCGTTCTAGAAGCCCACTAGCACCAGTACAATACGAGGCGTGCATAGCTGGACAAGCATTAGCAGCCGCTTACCCTCAGGATGGGCAGCAATGGTGTGAACTGACTTTTTTGGGGGTTAGAATGTTCCATTGTGTGGTGCTATTGACTTTGGCCAAGTTCGAGGCTTCCTCTTTGAATATTCTCAGTTGTCACATCTGTTTTAAAGCAATCACCAGTCAGATTTATCTGAAACCTGAACCCTGCCTTTTCCAACTCATACCTAACCAGGTGAGAGACACTTCCTTGACAACTCAGCTAGGAAAGACTGGATCACAGCAACATAGGAACAGGAGTCAGCCATTCAGCCCCTCGAGCCTGCTCCTTCATTTAATTAGATCATGGCTAATCTGTACCTCAACTCCATATACCCATCTTGGTTCCATATCCCTTGATACCCTTACCTAACAGCTCAACTTTACAAACCAGGAAGGTCCCAGGATTCACAATCTGTGATGAGGTAGCTTATCTCAATTGGGGAGGCCTTCGGGAGCACTTCAGGAATTGTAATGAAGGGAAACCAAGAAGTCTGTCAGGGTTCCTGCTCCTGACTGCAGTGCAGCAGCCTCCTGGTAGAAGTAAGCATGCACCAAAGTCAAGGGAGGAGAGAGTTTGGCTGTAACCTGGTGAAACTCTGTATCTGGACTCCCACGTGAAGGAAGGACAGTTGGTCAAAGTATTGGAAGGTAACTCGAGCCTGTACCACCTTACCCCAGCAAGGAGTCAGTGCCCTCAGAGGGAGGGAGGCGGAGGGAATGGAGAGAAGTCAGGAGCAGAATAGTGAGATATCAAATTATTAATCTCAATTATAGATGTGTACATACAGAGGTAAACAGAGACTGAAGGATTGGACTTGCGCAGGTCTCAAGCCTATTTTGGAGTAGACCAGTAGAGTGACACTGGGCTTCACGCAGTGCCACCAAGAGATAAACATCACTACATGTACCCACTAGGAGGTCACCACTAATGTGCTAATACTCAAATGGTCCACCCAAACTGATATGTGGATAAGATCATAATCCAGTTCGCTGCGTGTGGTTAACACCCTGCGGTGCCCACCGGCAGTGGTAGGCTTCAAGCATGCCGGCGGGCATCCCGTGATCCCTCTCCCAAGCCACTCGGGCGCAGACATGACACGGAAGAGAAGCAAGCAGTCAGAGCAACCCCTCCCCTCCCCAACATCATTGGCAAGGCCAGCATTTATAGCCCACCCCTAGTCGCCATTGAGAAGGTGGTGGTGGGCCTTATTCTTGAACCATTGCAGTCCGTGTGGTGAAGTTACTCCCAAATTGCTGTTAGGTAGGGAGTTCTAGGATTTTGACCCAGTGACAGTGAAGTTTACCAACAACAACTTTTAGCACTTTTAACGTAGTAAAACATCCCAAGGTGCTTCAACAGGAGCGATTATCAGATAAAATTTGACACCGAGCCACTGGAGATGACTTTAGGACAGGAGACCAAAAGCTTGGTCAAACAGGCAGGTTTTAAGGAACGTCTTAAAGGAGGGAAGAGTGGTGGAGAGGAGGAGAGATTTAGGGAAGGATTTCCAGAGATTAGGGTTTAGACGTTATAAACCATTTTCCTCCAACTAATTACAACCCAGACAGATAATCTGCTTTCCATTACACTCATCTCATGTGCAGTTTTTTTTAAAAACTCATTGAAAACCAATCACATCAATAGCAGCAGCCATCTTTGCTCAATCTCCTGACAGGCTCCAAACCTGGAGCTGAACATTTATTTGTCGGTGCTGCAGACCACTATCACTGCTCAATTTAATCGAAGGAATAACTGAATGATAGACATCGCGGTAGTTTAAAGAACTAGACAGAAAACCAATCCAAAGGTTCATCAAAACTTGTGAGGAGGGAAGCGGATGAAGGAGAGATTACTGGAGACGACAGTGTGTGCACACGGTCTCCACGGATACATAGCACAGACACTGAAAGTGACCGCATCCATCATGTAAAGGGATGTCACAGGGTGGTTTACAAAGGGAAGAAGATCACACCGAGCAAATCACATGAAAGGACAATGGGAGGGAAGAACATAGGAGAAGGTTATTCAGCCCCTCGAGCCTGTTCCGCCATTCAATTAGATCATGGCTGATCAGTGTCTCAACTCCATATCCCTTCAAACCCTTACCTAACGAAAATCTATCTATCTCAATTTGGAAAAGTTCAACTGACCCCTAGCCTCAACAGCTTTTTGGGGGATAGAGTTCCAGATTTCCACTACCCTTCACCCCTGAACGATCTAGCTCTAACTTTAAGGCTGTGCCCCCGTGTTCTGGACTCCCCCACCAGAGGAAACAGTTACTCTCTATCTACCCTATCAAATCTTTTAATCATCTTAAACAAGAGGAGAACCGGAAACAAGGTCGGAGATAGGTTTTGAGAGGAATAGAGTTTCAAAGAGCCAGGGCGTAGTGACTGAATGGCTGACCGATGGTGGAACAAGGGATGAGTAGTAAATCCAGAGCTGGGGGAACAGAGGGTGCAGACTGAAGCTCACTCAGCTACCTGAGGAATACCAAAGAAGGATTTGAAAGAGATGATGATGATCTTGAAGTTGACACACTGGTGACTGGCAAGGACAAAAGGTGAAAATTTGTGTCGGGCCACAGAGTTAACTGAAGATTGTGACGTCTGGAGGAGGGGAGGTCAGTGAGAGGAACATTTGACAAGTTAGTCCTTGGGGTGAAGAAGATGAGGATTAGGGTTTCAGCAGCAAAGGAGGAATGGTACAGGCAAGCTATAAATGCTCCGGAAGTGTGAGAGTATAGTCTTGGTGAGCCATCGAATGTGGAATAAGGTCAGACTGAGCATAGATGTTGCACAGCACCTGGGTTAGCCAGAGCAGTCAAGCCAGAGAGACTGGGGTTAGAGACATACAGACGTTAGCAGGGTTCAAAAAGGATGGTTTTACCAAAGTTTCTGTCCAATGTACATTAAAACTACACACTCACCTCTTTCATCACTTCCTGTTCCAATTCCCGCAGTCTACCTTCTGACAGGCCTACATCACTAACACACCCTGGTCAAAGTCACCCAAATCCAGTGCAACTGGCATCCTGGTTCACTGTCCCTTCTCCTGTCTTCGACCGTTCCTCCACAGCCCGTCTCCATGGCACCACTGTGCGATTCCACATCTGGCCCAACACAACCACAGCTCCTCAAACGGTTCCTTCACCTGCACTTGCATGGTATTCTCTGGTTTGCTTCAGGACTCTAACCTTAGTCCCCTCTTATTCTTCATCGGGTACATGCTTCCAGGAACATCTGCAAGCTTTGAGTCCACTTCCACGTTTACACTGCCAATAGCTAACGCCACCAATACCTCCCAAGATTATACTTTTTGACATCAAGTTCTGTTCGGGCAAGGCACCAAAATAAAGTTAACAGCTTCAACCCACATCCCAGAGATGGTTAGAAAGCTGTATTGAGTGAAGCCTGGCAGCAGGTCATCTGTCGGCGAGATTTCCAAGAGAAGCAACCCCTGTGCACCACATGGTCGTTGTGCCAAATGTGGCCACACATAGGCTTCCCTTGGCTGCCTGTACAGGCCCCAGCAGTGCACTTTCACCATTGCTGCCTATATGAGCCTGCCCCAATATTGTTTATATTACTTTGTACTCACTAGAAAGGACAAAGCAGTCCGCTCGATCGGCAGCCTATTCACCACCTTAAACATCCACTCCCTTCACCACCGGCGTACCATGACCGCAGTGTGTACTGCAGCAACTTGCCTAGGCTTCTTCGACAGCACCTCCCAAACCTGCAACCTTCACCTCCTAGAAGGACAAAGGCAGCAGATGCATGGGAACACCATCACCTCCAAGTCACACACCATCCTGACTTGGACAGATATCTCCATCATTCCTTCGTCGTCGCTGGGTCAAGATCCTGGAACACCCTACCTAACAGCATTGTGGGAGCACCTTCACCACACGGACAGCAGCGGTTCAAGGCGACGGCTCACCACCACCTTCTCAAGAGCAATTAGGGACGGGCAATAAATGCCGGCCTTGCCAGTGAAGCTCACGTCCAGAGAATGAAGTTTTAAAAATCAATTTTCCCTTTAACCAAAGCTTTCTTATCCCTTCCCCCTTCCTTCTCCCCCCACCTACTGCAGTATAAGCAGGACTAGTCGGCAACAATGGGAATCTGCACGATTACAGAACCACTTCTGTAATACAAATAGGTTCTTAGGCACCAAAACCTCCAGCTAAACCTATAATGCAAACCATCCTTCTCTAATTTGACTAATTACTGTTTATTCAAATTAACTACAGATGGGACAAGTTGTGCAGACAAGTGGTGTTCTGAAGCTAATTTCAGTAATGACAAACTTCAGACTTCTGTTATCTTCCTCGGCACAATGTGACATTTAATTAGACATCAGACTTGCTGTGCTGAATTGTTGTCCACCAGGGATTTTAAGTGAAGATGAACATCGGCACTGTGTTCATTAAAACCTCCCAACGCGAGCTGGCTTTGTTAATGGTCCCCTCCCTGCAGGCACCATCTCGCTTTCTCCCTCTTTCAAAACTGCTGTTACCATCCCTTCCTCAAATAAGCCAACCCTTCATTCTTCTATTCACACCAACTAGCCCCACCATTTTAGCCAATATGGTAAATGGTTCCCTCTTTCCAGGCACTGCCCTCCTCCCTTTCATCCCCCCTCCTCAGAAAAAAAGCTACACTTGAGCCCTCCATCCTCACTAATTACTATCCCATCTCTAACCGCCCTTTCCTCTCCAAGGTCCTTCAACATGTTGTCACCTCCCAGATCCGTACCCACTTCTCCCACAACTCCGGGTCTGAATCCCTCCAATCGGGTTTCCACCCTTCTCAGCACTGAAATGGCCCCACCCCAAGGCACAAATGGCAGCCTCTGTGACTGTGACCAGGGTCCACCCTTGACCGCTCTGCAATGTTCCAAACAGTTGACCATAGGAACAGGGTGATTAAATAGACTTGCTGTCCCTTAAAAAGATTTCTGCTTTAATAGGGCACTGTTATATCCATTGTTTGTTAAATATTTTTTGAAAACAAACTATTTTTAATGTGACATCAGTCTTGCCAACACTTGTGCCTCATCTTCCATCCTCGAAGAATTTTTTTTTTTTTTTTAACGCTTGTAATTCACAATTTCATGTGTGAAAAACATCCTCTGAGAATCGCAGCATTTACACACCAGAATGTGACAGATTGTGGGCAACACAGCGATAGTAAGACACCAAAAGCACAACCTCTGAAAAAGGGTAGTTCCCTCCCAGGCTATTTTGTTTCATTTGTTCTTGGGATGTAGGCAACATTGACAAGGCAGTATTTATTGCCCGTCCCTAGTTGCCTTGAGGGCATTAAGAGTCAACCACATACTGGGAACTGGAGTCACATGTAGGCCAGACAGGTTCCCTTCCCTGAAGAACCAGTTGGGTTTTTATTACAATCCAGCAACTTTCATTGGTAATTGTTCTGGTGCTAGCCCACAAATTGGACATATACTTGAAAAGAAAAAAATTGCAGGGCTATGGGGAAAGAGCATGGGGGGGGCGATGGGGAGTGGCACTAATTGGATAACTCTTTCAAAGAGCAGGTACAGGCAAGGTGGGCCGAATAGCTTCCTTCTGTGCTATAAGATTTTTAAAAATCTGGTAATTTCGTTGTAAGTCCAATTTAAGTAGCCATTCTTCATGTGTGAGCCTGGACAGCAGACTATTTCACCGTGGTGTGTACGTCATCTAACCTGATCAGCATATCCTTCTATTCCTTTCTCCCTCATGTTCTTATCTAGCTTCCCCTTAAATGCATTAATGCTATTCACCTCAACTATTCCTTGTGGTAGCAAATTCCACATTCTAACCACTTTCTGGGTAAAGAAGTTTCTCCTGAATTCCTTATTGGATTTATTAGTGACTATCTTATATTTATGGCCCTCTAGTTTTGGATTCCCCCACAAGTGGAAAGAAACATCTACAACTACCCTATCAAACCCCTTCTAATTTTAAAAGACCTCTATTAGGTCATCCCCTGAGCCTTCTCTTTTCTAGATCATTACAATCATGTAACTGATGGACTCCACAATATGCAGTAATATTCCTGGTACTGACTCGGTATAGTTCCCTGCTGATTACATGAGCTACCTCATTGGTTTCTGAAACACCATCATACCCCTCTATACCTGATGTGTATGCACAGCACCAATTAGGACAGAGAGAAACAGGCTGGAGCACACTCACAGGATCCCTGAACTCATTTTCTATTCCTATTCCCCCCCCTCACCCCCGTCAGATCCATCACCATCATCTGTACTGTATTAGGAATCTTCTTTGATGTTGTGTGGAAAAGCAATCTGTTTGAAGTTTGCTGTGGTGCTTTATATCCAAGACAGGAAGATTCTCTGCCCCTGTTTTCTCTCTCCATATTACTACGTATTCGATTTTGCCGAGGCTCATATCAACCCCAAGCCAATAATAGGAACATAGGAAGAGTAGGCCATTCAGCCCCTCGAGCCTGTTCCGCCATTCAATTAGATCACGGCAGATCTGTACCTCAACTCCATTTACCCACCATTGCTCCATATCTCTTGATACTCTTACCCAACTATTGATCTCAGTCTTGAAAGTTTCAGTTGACCCAGCATCCACAGCCAATTGAGGGAGAGAGTTCCAGATTTTTACTACTCTTTCGATGAAGAAGTGCTTCCTGATTTCATTCCTGCACAGCCTAGCTCCAATTTTAAGATTGTGCCTCCTTGTTCTTGATACCCCCACCAGAGGAAATAGCTTCTCTGTATCTACCCTATCAAATCATTTTATAATTTTGAAGGCCTCGATTAGATCACCCCCCAATCTTCTAAACAAGTGAATACAAACCATGTTTATGCAGCCTGGCCTCATAATTTAACCCTTTAAGCAATACTGACACACTTTCACTGTGTCACTCCTGAGAAGCCGAGTGACTTTCCCTCCCTCTATCCACTTATTATTTCCCCCTGTTCTGTAGGGATGCACTTAGTCTCTGCTAAGACTGCTCTCCCCTCAACAGTATGGGCAATTTACCAATACCTGGGCGTGGCAGGTACAGGTCCACTTCCCATCACCTGGTGTGGACAGCATCACCAATTTACTGTGCCACCCAAAATCAACTGCAGGAATGTCATATCTTTAGAAGTACATGATACAAAATACTGGATATCTGACCATTAATTACAGAGAATAAGGAACACTCAGGGGTAATTATAAGACAGTAATCTCTGAGGAGTTCCGATGACTATGTAAAATATAAGGGAAGTGGCTGCAGTTTAAAATCTGATGATTTAAACAATCTATTTTCTATCTTTAGGTGCCATACATTTCTAACACAGGGTCTTTAATTTCAGACTTCCGATGTTTATAGTTTTTTTTCTTTTCATCTTGTGCTGTATGCTGGCTGAAGCATTCCCTATATTTGATACTCAAAGATCAAGAGCTCAGAGTTTCAGACTTGAGTGCTTTACATTGATAATAAAATAAAAAAATAAAAATTGTAATTGCAACCAAAATTACTTTGTCCCTCAGAAGCACAAATATTGCTTCAACCACCAGCTTTACAAATGTTGCGACATTCCATTACGGTCACACGCTCTGCATCAAACATTCTCGTGAACGTGTACAGTGCAGAAAATAGTCACAGTTACACTCAGCATATCAGGCAAAAAACTGCCTGGCCAGGAGAAATGTATCGTGCTTTGTTTCTGGCCAGAGCCAGCCCCACGTTATAAAGGCAGGACCAGCCCCACGTTATAAAGGCAGGACCAGCCCCATGATATAAAGGCAGAATGTCCCCACAATTTCCCCATTTGACAATCTTTTTCCCTCCCTTCCTCCTCTATTTAAAATGCATTATGCATTGACTGATCTTGGTGTGCAGTTCCACAGGCACCAAACGCTCTCAGGTGCCTTATACAGAAGTGGCTATTTTTACTCTTCAAATGTGGGCCAGGAGAGTGAGTGTCTGTGGGGTATTCAACCGTGTGATGCCTCACAGCCAAGCCTGACTGTGCGCTCAAATGATGTTGTGGCCCACACAGGGGGTGGAAACCTTGGCCGAAGTGACCCCTCGTTAGGATTGGCAAGGCTTGTTGTCGCTCCCCGAACTGTTATCCAGCTCACACTGCCTTTAACAGCTGGCCCACTGAGAATTCTAAGGGTCTCACTTACTAGAGACACTAGGGAATATTCTAACTGACATACGATTTGCAGCATTAACAAATGTATTTTTCTAAGACAATTCACTGGAGATTTACTAGAATATATGTACACATTTATATAAACACCTAAACAATTGTACGGCAAACTAATTCCTACCAGCATGGGTTAAAACATCTGCTTTTAACTGCCAACCTAGACTTACACAGCTGCCATTAAGCAGTTAGAAAATAATTAACAAGACGATTAATATAATCAAACTGTCCGATTGCTGCTTAACATGTTACATTTCTTCAGCTCCCTTCCAAGCACCGCAAGGGAAGCCTGCTCTCTATATAAGCAAGTGGAGGATTCTCCAAAATAATCCCTCACTCGTAAAAGAACAGGGAGGCACGATTTAAAAAACCACAATATTCACACTTGGCAACAATAAACCATTGTGGCAAACTGGAGAGATTTTTTTTTTAAAACCCATTGGGGGCTTAAGAAATAATGATTTTAATTTAAATCTAGTTACACTGTATGAAATATTGCAAAAAAAACATGAATTTGACTTTGAATCTGTTGTGTTTTTTAAAATTTAAAACAAATAAAACTCGGGGGGGGGGGGGGGGGGGGAGAGAAAAAACTTCACTTACTCTCCAATAAATGTTTTAAACTGTTTGCTCTTCTGTTCTGACCCTTGAGTCCCAGCTCAGCTTCTGAGGGTCTGCTCAGTGATAGAAGGAGTCGAGGATTGCCAAGTCTGGTTGTATCATCAAAAGACCTCCAACCACCCTTACCAGTCACACAGCCTTTTTTTCCCCCACATCTCAAATATTTTTAGAACTAATAAACAAAAGCATTCAAGAAAAAATTTAACACTTTTTTTTTAATAACTCTGACTTTTCTCCCAGGTGTTGGTTGCAGCCAGTGTCCAGGTGAGTAATCTTTAATTCCTGTGCTCATTGACCTACGTTAGCTCCTGGTCCAGCAACGCCTCAAATTTAAAGTTCTCATCCTTGTGTTCGAATCCCTCCACGTCTCTGTAACCTCCTCCAGCCCGACAACCCTCCCAGATCTCTGCGTTCCTCCAACTCTGGCCTCTTGCGCATCCCCGATTTTCATCGCCCCACCATTGCCTTCCACTGTCCAGATCCTAAGCTCTGGAATTCCTTCTCTGCCTCTCTCTCTCTCCTTTAATACCCTCCTTAAAACCTACCTCTTTGACCCAGTTTTTGATCATCTGCCCTAATAGCTGCTAATGTGGCTCAGTGTCAAATTTTGAGTGATTATGCTCCTGTGAAATGCCATGGGATGTTTTTTACGTTAAATGTGCTACATAAATGCAAGTCATGATGTGGAGATGCCGGTGATGGACTGGGGTTGACAATTGTAAACAATTTTACAACACCAAGTTATAGTCCAGCAATTTTATTTTAAATTCACAAGCTTTCGGAGGCTTCCCCCTTCGTCTCCCTTTCACATCGTTCACCTGACGAAGGGGGAAGCCTCCGAAAGCTTGTGAATTTAAAATAAAATTGCTGGACTATAACTTGGTGTTGTAAAATTGTTTACATAAATGCAAGTTATTGGAGACTACAGGACAATCCCAAGTGATAGAGTAGGGGGAGAGAAAGAGTGAGAGGCAACACTAAGCAATCGACTAGGGGGGGGGAGAGAAAGAGACACTTACTTGAAGGTGAGGATACAGAGGGGTCGGTAGGACTTGTGGCTGCTGTTGTCCCTCATGCTCTTGCCCCAGAAGTCGTTGTGGAAGATGCCCGGGAGCGGGGCGGAGGCTCGCAGGTCCGGGTTATTGACGATCGCCCACACGTCGTCGTGCACCAGCTCTCCGGTCAGCCCGTTGCAGTAAGCGGCGGTGCAAAGAGCCGCGCACAGCCCGTGATACAGGCTAAGGGGAGGCGGCGAGGGGCGAGCGCTCGCAGCCCCGGCCGGGGGCTCCCTGTCCTCCGCTCGCACTCTCATGTCTCGCCGGGTATCGCATCCTTGGCAGCCCGAGGGAGAGAGAGAGAGAGGGAGAGAGGCAGCCGGTCCACACTGCGACTCGCCGGCCAGCCGGAGAACGGTGGCCGCCCACCAACGCAGGCGTTCCGGGCGGGGCCAAGCTCGGCACAGGTTACCGTAACCCACCGAGCAGAGAGACGGGGCCAGAGGAGCAGCGACTCATGCCGCGGCACTGGGAACACAGGGAGAGGGCGGCACTGGGAACACAGGGAACACAGCCAGAGGAGGCACAGGGAACACAGCCAGAGGGCGGCACTGGGAACACAGGGAACACAGCCAGAGGGCGGCACTGGGAACACAGGGAACACAGCCAGAGGAGGCACAGGGAACACAGCCAGAGGGCGGCACTGGGAACACAGGGAACACAGCCAGAGGGCGGCACTGGGAACACAGGGAGAGGGGGCACTGGGAACACAGGGAACACAGCCAGAGGGTGGCACTGGGAACACAGGGAGAGGGGGCACAGGGAACACAGCCAGAGGGTGGCACTGGGAACACAGGGAGAGGAGGCACTGGGAACAGGGAGAAGGAAGGAGGGAGGGGGCACTGGGCACACAGCCAGAGGGGGCACTGGGAACAGGGAGAAGGAGGGAGGGTGCACTGGGCACAGGGAGAAGGAAGGAGGGAGGGGGCACTGGGAACAGGGAGAAGGAAGGAGGGAGGGTGCACTGGGCACACAGCCAGAGGGGGCACATGGAACAGGGATGTGGGTGTCATTTATTGGCCATCCCAAGTGGCTTGCTAGGCTTGAGTCAACCACGTTGGGGTGGGACTGGAGTCACATTTCGGCCGGACTGTGTAAGGACGGCAAGTTTCCTTCCCTAAACGACATTAGTGAACCAGTTGGGATTTTATGATAATCTGACAGCTTCATGGTCACTTTTACTGATACCATCTTTTTATTTCCAGATTTTTATAAACTGAATTTGAATTCTCAAACTGTCATGGTGCGATTTGAACTCACATTCCTGCATTATTAGTCTAGGCCTATGGATTAGTAGTCCAGTAACATAACCATTTCACTAAAAAGTAAAAAGACTTGCATTTATATTGCACTTTTCACAACCTCAGGACATCACAAAGCATTTTACAGCCAATGAAGTACTTTTGAAGTATAGTCGCTGTTGTAATGTAAGAAACGTGGCAGCCAATTTGCACACAGCAAGATCCCACAAACAGCAATGAGATAAATGACCAGATAATCTCTCCTGAGCCAGGGGAAGGAGGAAGTTATCAGTGTCAGTCATGATAGAGCCCTCTGGTGGACAACCACAGCCATTGCATTGTACCAACCCCCCTCCCCCCCCCCATCACTGCAGCCAAGCCAGATGCTGGTCAATACTTGTTCTCTCAGCCAGAGTTTCAACAACAGCGTGCGTCACTAGTGACACAGAATAAACAATAGGGATACACTGATTATTGAAAAGAAACCATCCAGTTGTATCCAGACTGCATCAGTTACAAGCAGTGCAGACGAGAATGGGTGATGTGCACAGGATTACAAGGCAGTTTATTTTCCACTATCCACTGATAACTTTGTGTGTTTTGGTCATGTCAACTTGCTAACTAGTCTCTAACTGTGGTGATGATGATGGAAAATTCAGAGTTGCAATAAGGATGCTGATTCCTGACAGGACTGAGATCCACTAGCTCTACAGGAGCAAGTCTGCCTAGTTTGGAGTAATATACTCAGTCCTTTTTGCAGTACAAACGTCTCCCACGAAAAGGAATGGGATTTTTCCTACATCTATACATCAGTATGGCCACAGAGAGCAAAGTTTTAATGGTCTATGGGCAAAGCACTTCCAGTAGTAACCCTGATTCATCCCACTGAGGGAGTGCTGCACTGTCTTTCGGATGAGACGTTATCCGAGGCCCCGTCTACCCTTTCAGGTGGGTGTAAAAGATCCCATGGCACTATTTCCAGGAAGAACAGGGGAGTTCTCCCAGTGTCCTGGCCAACATTTAACCCTCAACCAACACCTAAAACCGATGGTCTGCTTATAAGGGAAGCTAGATGCACACGAGGGAGAAAGGAATAGAAGGTTTTGCTGATGGGGTTAGATGAAGAAGGGTGGGAGGAGGCTCGTGTGGAGCATAAACACTAGCATGAACCAGTTGGACCGAATGGCCTGTTTCTGTGCTGTACATTCTATGTAATTCCATGTAATGGTCTGGTCATTTATTTCATTGCTATTTGTGGGACCTTGCTGTGCACAAATTGGCTGCTGTGTTTCCTACATTACAGGGACTACACCTCAAAAGTACATCATTGGCTGTAAAGTGCGTTGGGACGTCCTGAGATTATGAAAGACACTATATAAATGCAAGTCATTAGTTCTTTCACTACAAAGTTGACAATGAGCCACCCTGTAAATGAGCAAAAGAAATGTACTTCTGTAACATGAACTCGTGTATGATTTTTCTTCTTCAATTTTTTAAAGGAGATCTAGTCTTCCATTCTGTCTCAGCTGAGGTAATAATAGGTGCACAACAATTGGTTTCAACACAGTTGGGCTGGAGAAAGGAAACTATCCAGTGAGCCTCACTGCACCACACGTGGGCACCATGATTGGACTTGGCTGTGTGGCCTCCTACAGTTGAATAGACGGCCAACAGTCTTTGTCATCGTCTAGATCTGCACATGAAGAGTTGTGGAGGGCTGCTGGTGCCCAAGGGACTGTTGCTAAGGGAGAGTCAGCACTTTTAAGGGATGGGAGTTTTCTACATCCATGAGGTAACGAGTGCAAGGAACGCAGTTCTACGGCAAAGGAATAAAAAAAGAACAGCAAGGTTACATAGGAATAGTGGAGGAAAAAATACAGGGTTACTTTAAACTTGCCTCAAAGCTTGAATGGAGTGGTTGAACATTGTGTAGTACGACTGCAGAAAGATTCTGAGGCCTAGTTTTCTTGCATCAAAAGTGAGCGCACTTTTCTTTCCTCACACAAGGACATATTTAGCACACAGAAGACTAGTGTGCACAGATGAGCTGGTCGTCTGCCCTCTGCCTGACTGGCAAGCGATGCACTCAAGTTCAGTAATTTCTCAACTTCTGTCCTATTTGGCCACCTTTATCTTGGCTCTGTGTCCATGGCATGGAGCCCCCAGCAGCAGTAACTGCACCCCAGCACGAAGGTAATGTATTGCTGAGTGTATGACTACAATATTACACCACAGTAGGAGTCTGACCCAGTTGCAGGGATTGTGCAAGTAGGTCATTATAGAACATTCAAACTGCACCTACATCATAATAACAGGAATGTACATCTTCCAGCGAAGTCAGTCACGCTCGACGTAGCGCAGCAAAGTGCTGGAGAAGAGTCCTCCTGAATGCCAGAAATAGCTGCAGCTCCTACAGCACTTGGCTTCTGCCAGCAAGTTCACTGATGAAAATGAGGAGCTTATGCTGCCTGTATCCTAACTTGCAACAAGTCCCGTTCATCCAATACCCGTGTGCTCGCTGACCTACATTGGCTCCCGGTCCACCAATGCCTTGATTTTAAACTTCTCATTATCATGTTCAAATCCCTCCACGGCCTCGCTCCTCCCTATCTCTGTAACCTCCTCCAGCCCTACAACCCCCCGAGATCTCTATGTTCCTCCAACTCTTGGCGGCCATGATTTCAGCTGTCTAGGTCCTAAGCTCTAGAATTCCTTCCCCAAACCTCTCTACCTTTAAGACTCTGCTTAAAACCTACCTCTTTGACTAAGTGTTTGGTCACCTGTCCTAACGTCTCCTTCTTTGGCTAGGTGGCAATTTTTTGTCTGATTCCCATTAAAGGCGCAATATAAATGCACATTGTTGTTGTTATGCAGTAAGAAATGATAATGGCAGTGGGCTCATCCCTCTGCTTTGTGGCTTGTGTAGATGTCCAGCGAATACAATTTGCATCAGTTGGACAAACAGATTAAGGTTTAATAAATAATACTTGCCTTTACGTAGCACCTTATTTATCGCGATGAAATGTCTCACAACATTTCACACACAATGAGGTGCAGTGGCCGCTGATATGTGGGGACAGACAACAGCCATATTGTGTTAGCAACAGCTCACCAAAAACAGCAAGATAAATAGCCAGTCAACGGTTGAGGGATAAACATTGACCGCGGACATGTCCGTGCTCTTCTTCAAAGTGTCTTGGGTTCATCAATAACATGCACTTTTAAACATAGTAAAATGTCCCAAACAGCCTTACCAGGGTGGGAGAGGGGACAGCGGGACAAAGATCAAGCAAGAGTTAGGGGAGCTTACTGAAGGCATGGTTGACAAGATAGGTTTTGAGGAGACTTTAGAAGGTGGGGGGAGATGAAGCAAGGCAAAGGAGATTAAGAAAAGCATTTCAGAATCGGGGACATGATCACTGAAGGCTTGGCACCAATGGCAAAACATGGTGAAGGGTTGGGGGTGGGGTGCAGAACACAGTGGACTAGAGTTGGATGAGTGGAGGGTGCAGCTCAGGTTACAGGGGGAAGGGAGGTGCAAGGCCATGTAGGGATTTGTAGAGATGAATGGGAACTTTGTGATCACAATGCAGTAGGGGATAAGGAGCCAATGGAGGTCAGTGAGGATAGGGTGATCGGTTAACAGGACATAGTACAGTTCAGGAGCCAAGCAACGGAGTTTTGGTTGAATTGGAGTTTTACAAAGGTGGAGCTAAGGAGGCCAGCGAGGAGAATTTGAGCCTGGAGGTAAGAGAGAATCCAGTTAACCATCGCAACTGTCAGATAGGACCTTGGTTTAATGTCTCATGAAGGACAAATCCGATTTGTAAAAGTAATTCAACAATATTAATCTCTCAGGTGCTAGGTTCTTCACAGATGAACCAGGTTGCTGCGGTACACTGGGGTGATTCAAGATGGCCTCTTGACCCACCAAGTTCAACAACTTTCAGGCCACTTTTATGATATAAATAAGGGAGGTATTGTGAGACCCAGAGAAAGGCAACGGAGACACTTGCAGTTAGTGCCCATTGGCTTTCGGCCAAACCCATCAATAAACCAGAACCGCAGATCATGACCGATGGCTAAATTGACACCAACAATCAATGAGGGAGGATTCGTTTCATTTTTACAGCTTCATTTTCAAGGTGATAGAACATTAATAGAAAACTTTTTGTTACTTTTTTAAAGATAGAAATCCAGTAGAGCTGGTGTTTAGAAGTCAAACACATTGCGTAGAATGTGTAAAGGGACGATGTCCCAAGAGGAGGTGAGCAGTAATGAGAAACAAATAATTCATTTTTATTGAGCCTCGTGCTCATGGTAACAGGAAGTGAAAGCAGCCTCTCAGAGTAAACAGGGAAGTGAAATTACAGCAGGCTTCCCTATTCACTTTCATTACAAGGGCCACAATATTATCTCTGAGCAATCACCTCTATTTTTTTAATATACATAAACTTATCTCATTCCTTGTACACTTTCTATCAAACAGAATAAATGAAAGGCTTGTGACAGCTGGAGGCAGCCCCTCCGAAACTGCAGCAACTTTAGCCATATCTCACTCCTTCAAGGTTTGAATCTTCACAATCAGAACAATTTCCTCAGATTGAATGGCCTGATAAAGGTGTCACAAATCACATGGGGCACATTTTAAAAAATTCATTCTCAGGATGTGTGCGTCATTGGCAAGGTCGGCACTTATTGCCCATTCCCTAATTGCCCTCGATAGCGATTTGATACAACTGAGTGACTTGCTAGGCCACTTCAAAGGACAATTAAGTCAACTACTTTGGTGTGGGACTGGAGTCACATATGGGCTAGACCGGGTAAGGACGGCAGGTTTCTTTCCCTAAAGGACATTAATGAACCAGTTGGGTTTTTCGACAATCCGACAGCTTCATGGTCACTTTTACTGATACCAGCTTTTTATTTCGAAATTGTTTAAACTGAATTCATATTCTCAAAATGCCATGGTGGGATTTTGCACTCACGTGCCCTGGATTAGTCGTCCAGTAACATAACCACTGCACTATTGTACCCTGCCTTCTTTAATAACCCCTTGACCTTTGGAAGCCATTTTGACTTCTCGTTCCAACGCTATGAACGGAGTGGATATATTGACAGCTTTCCCAAACGCCTGAAGGAGCTGCTTCATGTGTCCCGGATGGGTTTAGTGTGGTACCCGTTGGAGCACCAGATTCACTTTGCTGGATAGCTGCATCCGAAGCACACAGGCAGGACAGCACATACTGTAATGATGATCTGTATCCCTGTTGGTACCTGAACAAAGTTTGATCGAGTAATTTTTATCCACTTCCATGGCCTGCCGCCCCACTCCACCCCCCATGTAGGGTCGCCAACTCGGGCTGGACGTATTCCTCGAGGGTTCATCACATGACCTCCAGCCGCCCCGCCCCCACGCTCCCACCATTGGTTACCCGATACGTCCATCCTCACGGTGCACCGCCTTCCCACACCAATTGGAAAGCAAACAGACTCTTTTGTTACCTGATTGGACAATTCTTGACTGTCAGTCAAACAGCCTTCCCCCACCCCCGCATCGCTAATATTTTATAACTAATAAATGAAAGTGTTCAATGAAAATGAAAGAAACACACAATTTTGTTTAATGCCCCTATGATTTTTCTCCTGGGTTTGCTCGCAGCAGTGTCCAGAAGATTAATCTTTAATTTCTGGAGACTCCAGGACAATCCTGGAGAGTTTGCAGCCCTACCCGCCCACTCCACGATCCCCTTGTGGTGCCCACTTCCACCCACCTGGAGGCAGGTACACGTCATCCAACTCAGCATATCAGCCTCCGTTACTAGGCCAGTCCCGACAGGGCGTAGTGATTCTCCGAGCTCCAGGAAAAGGCAACCGGCTCCCTGTTGTTTCCCAGTGGGTTCCACCAGAGATACTGAAGACAGAAAAAATTCAGGGCCATCCTTTAGGGTGATAAAAAGGAAAAAAACAAACTGTGAATAATGCAGATTTGATATAAAAGCAAAAATGCTGGAATTGCACAACAGGGACCATCACCATCTGTAACAAGAAAGGACATATTAATGCTTTAGATGGAACCTTTGTTAGCACGATATTGAAAAAGCCTTTGATTCTTCTCCCTGTAGTTGCTACTGACAATGTGGCCATAATCTCCTAAAGATTTGGCCTTGAGAACACACACACATCCTTCAGCTCGCACAGTTTCTTTCAGAGCCTGGAGCAGTTGAGACACGTGTGCTCAATGTTGCCACGAGGCATATTTAGCATATTGGTACAATACACTGCATATAAGCATTAACTTGGGAGAGAGAAACAGACTCCACTTCATATTCTTGTCTCCCTGACTACTCATTCTTTGATGCTGTGCCTTCCCCTTCACTCTGCCAGCTGCCTGATGTTAAAAGAAAAAGAAAGGAAAGGACTTGATTTATATACTTGATTTATATAAGGCCTTACACAACCTTACGATGCCCCAAAGCACTTCACAGCCAATGAAGTACTTTTTGACGTGTAGTCACTGTTGTAATGCAGGAAACACGGCAGCCAATGTGCGCACAGCAAGATCCCACAAACAGCAATGAGATAACAACCAGATAATCTGTTTTTGTGATGTTGGTTGAGGGATAAATATTGGCCAGGACACCGGGGAGAATTCCCCCGCCCTTCTTCGAATAGTGCAATGGGATCATTCATGTCCACCTGAGAGGGCAGGCAGGGCCTCGGTTTAACATTTCATCTGAAAGACAGCACCTCTGACAGTGCAGCGCTCCCTCAATACTGCACTGGAGTGTCAGCCTGGGTTTTGTGCTCAAGTCTCTGGAGGGGGACTTTAAACCATGATCTTCTGACTCAGAAGCAAGAGTGCTGCTAATGAGCCACGGCTGACACTTGGGATGATGTTTTGCCCCTCTCTCCCCTCCCTCTACTTGCCCAATGATCAGATTAATCATATTCTTTGCCTTGGTCAAGTCTCGCTGTCTGAACATCCCAGACCATGACCTGCAACTTGTCCTTTGCAACCATCAGTCCACTTGAATTTCCCGCGACTAATGGGCTGGCTCTGTATAGTGAAGGAAATTTGAATAGACTGAGTTAACTGGATATAAAAGACAAGTACAGCACCCACTGGGAAGTTCAGTGAGCCAGTCCTGACCGGGATAACGACAATCATTTTGGATTGGGGGGTATTGTACCCCAATATTAACACTGCTGCCCCTCATTTTGGATTGGGGGGTATTGCACCCTAATATTAACACTGCTGCCCCTCATTTTGGATTGGGGGGTATTGTACCCCAATATTAACACTTCTGCCCCTCATTTTGGATTGGGGGGTATTGCACCCTAATATTAACACTGCTGCCCCTCATTTTGGATTGGGGATATTGCACCCTAATATTAACACTGCTGCCCCTTGTTTTAGATTGTTGGGTATTGCACCCCAATATTAACACTGCTCCCCCTTGTTTTAGATTGGGGGGTATTGCACCCTAATATTCCCCCTTCTCCCCCAAATCAGCACCTAGGAAAGACTTTACAAAAACTACACTGAAGTCAACTCTTCAACATTGCGTAATGCTCATCACCTCAGGTTGCTCCCACTGCTACCAGTGACAGACCTGCAGCCACCAGTACTTGATCCTAGTCTCCTGCAGCTCAAAGTGCTTCCTCCAAACACAACCCAAGTTTAGAAGGGCAAAATTTAGAATCCTACTCCTGGCTGTTTTTCTACAGTTGAACTGGGTGCGGCACGAAACTGATCAAGTGCCCACTTTTAGATTTAATGAAATCCTCATGACAGCTGTGTGTATTTGTCCCAGCAGTTTGTGCTTTTTATGGATGGCTCTGTGAGGAGAGATTGGAGTAGATTTTGACTTTGTGCGATAGTGTAAAACGGGTGATAGCTATCACCCATTTTACACTATCACACAAAGTCCAAGATCCACCCCATTCACTTCAGAAAGGCTGTTCCAATTATTATCTAGTGCTCTATGTGTACGGATTCATCACCCGCTGTCCTGCTTTGCGCTTTGACTCTTCATTAACACGCAAGGGATCCCTTCTGTTTCCATTAACAGTTCCTATGATTAAGTATATGGCAAGGCAAACAAATATGTCCAGCGTTATCACGTCAGGATGTTCCTCCATCATCACTTTGCTGCAAGTCCTTCCATCATTCTCTGTCAATGCAGAGTATTGGAAATCGAATCTGCAAAGAAAGAAAAAAAATGAAATATCAATTCAGGATTTGAGAAGTGAAAAGCTGACACTGTTTTCAATGCAGGACACATAACTGTGGAGCATTATAAGGTTATTTATCATCCCTCGCCCCCAGCAGTCATTAGATACAACTCAACACTGCAGTAATATATTTCATGACATTACCCTTCTGTATTCACCAATTGAATTTTCCAAAGCACAATGTCCTGGTGTCCTGTTACTCCATGGATACCAAGTGATTCGACAAAAGATATTACATATATTAGTAATGATTTTTTAAAAACTTTGCCTTTAACACGTGGGGTTGTCAATTCGTTGATTTTAGAACCCAAGTCTTCACCCAGGAATTATACACATGCACTTTGAGCAGAGAGGATGGATTGGAATCAGGAGCAGGAAACCAGGCCAATTTTCCTCTCCCTAACCCGGGGGCACTGAGGCCATTTGCTAGTGACCTTACTGCCATCCCAGCTAACAGCTGAATTTAACTTTTAAAACAAACATTTTAGAAAATGTTTTTTTATAAAACAACTGGCAGATGGTTAGCAGCAGTCACCAACAACACCAATTAAAGGGATGAGGGACTTCAGTTACGTGGAGAGACTAGAGAAGCTGGAACTGTTCTCCTTAAAGCAGAGACGGGGAGATTTAATAAAGGGGTTCAAAGTCATGAAGGATTGTGATAGAGTAAATAGGGAGAAACTGTTTCCACTGGTGGGAGGGTTGGTAACCAGAGGACAGGGATTTAAGATAATTGGCAAAAGAACCAGAGTGGAGATGAGAATTTCTTTTGCACAGCAGATGTTTATGATCTGGAAAGCACTGCCTGAAAGGGAGGTGGAAGCAGATTTAATAGTAACTTCCAAAAGGGAATTGGATAAATGCTTAAAAAGGAAAAATTTGCAGGGATATGGGGAGAAAGCAGGGGAGTGGGACTAATTGGATACCTCTTTCAAAGAGCTGGCACAGGTATGATGGTCCAAATGCATTTAAGAGGAAACTAGATAAGTACATGAGGGAGAAAGAAATAGAAGGATATGTTAGGGTGAGACGAAGGTAAGAAGAGGCTCGTATGGCCTGTTGGGCCAAATGGCCTGATTTGTGCTGTAAATTCTATGTAACATATAATGCCCCTTTTCTGGTACACTAGGGTATATTCATCTCCAGATTTGCTTTCAGTAAATATGTTTGGATTGCCCCTTTAATAATGTGCCTCAGCTGCCCTGATATAGTTATCCCCTGACAGTGCTCTTCACCGATTCCCTCCCGCTCACTGCGCCAATCTTTTGTCACCTCAGCTGCTTTCATTCTTGGTTACACGTCTCACCATAAATAAAGTCGAGAGGAACAAATGTCTTGAGTTTTGACAAATCACTTGCAAGGCATGAATGGATTTCATTTCCTCTTTAATGATTTCCTCCAGATTCCAACATTCCTGGAACTGCATTGCAGCAATTTTCAGCTTTGCTTGCTTTCCATTTGTCTACACATGGGTGCCTTTTTTTTTACATCTTGGAAATACAAAAATAACCCTCCTCCTTCCCCCAAATAATTAAATAGAAGGATAAGGATTAAAGTTAACATGCAGTTTGAATAAAACACATCCACTCTTGATTAGGACTAAGAATTGCTTTCATTTCTGATCTCTGAAAGCACTTGCAAAGTCAGTTTGGCATCGACTGCACAGTGGAATTGCTGCAAACTGTTTAAGATGTTGCACAGTCATCCAAAGCAGCTGATTAGGATGACACAAGATCTTTCATTAACCATCAGAGAGCTGAGGCTTTCATTCCCACTTTCTGGAGTTATATTTAAAGTGGGTCACAGAGGCGCAGAGTCTTTCAAATGGTGCTACGAAGCAGCTGTTGTGGTGTCTTGTAGGATACCTTATTTCAATAAATCTTTGCTTACATGACATCACTTAATGTGATGGCGCAAATACACATTTCACAGAAATACAGTGTCCTATGAGACTTGATGGCAGATGTTTCACTCGACGAGACCATCTGGGCAGCTAAATTATCAGCATCTCCAGAACATGTCCTGGCCACTTAATAGCAGCAGCACCAACTTCCCAATAAAAAGACTTGCATTTATACATCATCTTTGATGACCTCAGGACGTCCCAACGCGCTTTACAGCCAATGAAGTACTTTTGAAGTGTAGTCACTATTGTAATGTAGGAAACACGGCAGCCAATTTGTGCACAGTGAGGTCCTACAAATAACAATGTGATAATGACAAAATCATCTGTTTTTAGATGTTGGTTGATGGATAAATATTGGCCAGGACACCAGGGAGAACTCCCATGCTCTTCTTTGAATAGTACCATGGGATCTTTTACGTCCATGGGATCTTTTACAATCATATGCTATTGATGCTCACCCTGGGCACGAGTCTCAATTGGGAGTCTATTGAAAAGTAGAAAATTCTATCTGGGAAGAGAGGAGGTAAAAAAAAAAGGAGATTGTCTATCTCATCCAGCTAAAAGTGTGCCTTGCACTAGCAGAACAGTGAAAGTGTGACGGGCCAGTTGAGGAGAACCAGACTGAAGTGGAACTGAAGATATGTCAATAATCACACTCTCCACAACCCACAAAGGGATAGCATTTAGTCTTTCCACAAACGTAAAAGCAATTGCACATGTTTTATAGAACCTCCTCATCTCTCTCTTTGATCATAGTCTTCTAAGCTTTCCTCTTTTTTTCTCCCTAAACTCCAAATGCACTATCCTATACAGACTTCCCGATCCTCACCGTGCTGTATTTAGGACTCATTGCACTGTATCCTACGCTAACTCATTCTTTCCAAGCTGAAAACTGTGGAATGTTTTTCCTTCCATAGAATTCCCTTTGCCCGACAAGCTAAAGACTCTTAGAATCCAGGTGTGGCATCACAAAGCCACTATTTCTGATCATACTCTTTGTAACCTTGGTGTTGGCTATTCACCTTAATTTTGCACAGCAATGCCCTCAGTACTGCACTGGGCGTGTCAGCCTGGATTTTGTGCTCAAGTCCGTGGTGTGGGATTTGAATTTACAACCTTCTGACTCAGAGTAGAGAGTGCTACCACTGAGCCATGGCTAACACACAAAATTTGTCAACTGTTCCCTTCTAATTTACTTCTGGAACAGTTCAAACCTCAGGAAGAACAATGCATTCAGAAATTTCTTTTAAATGGTACAATTTAATATTACCCTCAGTCGATAATCTGAAAAATAGATCAAGTAATAATTTTAGTATCTGGGATAGCACTGTGTGCAGTGATGTAATGCTTATTTACATCCATTTTGATTTTTGTTGGACCTGATCAGAAATTAATTGAGGTTTTTTTTAATTCATTCATGGCATGTGGGCGTCGTTGGCAAGGCCAGCATTTATTGCCCATCCCTAATTGCTCTTGAGTTGGTGGTGAGCCGCCTTGAACCGCTGCAGTCTATGTGGTGAAGGTACTCCCACAGTGCTGTTAGGAAGGGAGTTCCAGGATTTTGACCCAGCGACGATGAAGGAATGGCGATATATTTCCAAGTCGGGGTGGTGTGTGACTTGGAGGGGAACGTGCAGGTGGTGTTGTTCCCATGTGCCTGCTGCCCTCGTCCTTCTAGGTGGTTGAGATTACTGATTTGGGAGGTGCTGTCAAAGAAGCCTTGGCGAGTTGCTGCAGTGCATCCTGTGGATGGTACACACTGCAACCACGGTGCGCCGGTGGTGGAGGGAGTGAATGTTTAGGTTGGTGGATGGGGTGCCAATCAAGCAGGCTGCTTTGTCCTGCATGGTGTCCAGCTTCTTGAGTGTTGTTGGAGCTGCACTCATCCAGGCAAGTGGAGAATATTACATCACACTCCTGACTTGTGCCTTGTAGATGGTGGAAAGGCTTTGGGGAGTCAGGAGGTGAATCATTCGCCGCAGAATACCCAGCCTCTGACCTGCTCTTGTAGCCACAGTATTTATGTGGCTGGTCCAGTTAAGCTTCTGGTCGATGGAGACCCCCAGGATGTTGATGGTGGGGGATTCAGCGATGGTAATGCCGTTAAATGTCAAGGGGAGGTGGCTAGACTCTTTCTTATTGGAGATGGTCATCGTCTGGCACTTCTCTAGCGCAAATGTTACTTGCCATTTATCAGCCCAAGCCTGGATGTTGTCCAGGTCTTGCTGCATATGGGCTACCATCTTCCTTTGTGCTAGGTATGACTCCAGCCACTGGAGAGTTTTCCCCCTGATTCCCATTGACTTCAATTTTACTAGGGCTCCTTGATGCTACACTCGGTCAAATGCTGCCTTGATGTCAAGGGCAGTCACTCTCACCTCACCTCTGGAATTCAGCTCTTTCGTCCACGTTTGGACCAAGGCTACAATGAGATCTGGAGCCGAGTGGTCCTGGCGGAACCCAAATTGAGCATCGGTGAGCAGGTTATTATTGAGTAAGTGCCACTTGGTAGCACTGTTGACGACACCTTCCATCACTTTGCTAATGATTGAGAGTAGACTGATGAGGTAATAATTGACCGGATTTGATTTGTCCTACTTTTTGTGGACAGGACGTACCTGGGCAATTTTCCACTTTGCCAGTATTGTAGCTGCACTAGAACAGCTTGCCTAGAGGAATGGCTAGTTCTGGAGCACATGTCTTCAGCACTATAGTCGGGATGTTGTCAGCTGTATCCAGTGCAATCAGTAAACTCAGGTTTAACGGTGATACACCAAGTCTCATACCAGCTGCATACCAACTTGCCAAGGCTTCTTCAGCAACACCTCCCAAACCCAAGACCTCTACCACCTAGAAGGACAAGGGCAGTGGGCACATGGGAACAACACCACCTGCACATTCCCCTCCAAGTCACACACCATCCCGACTTGGCAATATATCACCGTTCCTTCATCGTCGCTGGGTCAAAATCCTGGAACTCCCTTCCTAACAGCACCTTCACCACAAGGGCTTTTTTAAAAAATTCGTTCATGTGCAGTCCGGACTGCAGCGGGTCAAGGCAGCGGCGGCTCACCACCACCTTCTCAGGGGCAATTAGGGGTGGGCAATAAATGCTGGCCTTGCCAGTGACGCCCATATCCCATGAATGCATAAAAAAACTGCATTGTTTGCATTAACTCTTTGAGAAAATGTGCTGATATGCTCTGTTAGGCAGTGGTGGAACAGTATTTGCTTGCCCTTCTCAGATGGGCCACTAAAGAGGTGCCATACAGAGAGGCCAGGTACTCCCATCAAAGAGTGACAGGGTGGCATAATTTAGATGAGCCACCAAAAAAAGTGAGACACACACACGCACACACAAGAGAGAAAGACACAGAGTGCACGTGTGCAAGAGAGATATTTCTGGTAACCTATGCATGTTACACAACTGTCCTACCAAGTATGGCACTGGCACAGGATTGGGAGAAAGGTGCCCATCTGCCTGCCATTTCAGCTTACTGCAAGGAATTCATAATCACATTAAAAAACTTATGAATCACAACAACTTCTCTTTGTCAGATGCACCCTTCGAGACAGCAAGACATTGATAAAACCTTGAAAGGATAACTGTGCTTTGTCAACGTCTCAGTGCCCAATGATGACTATGAAACTGAATTCATGGCTTTGTCAATTTCTCTTTATCCTAGTCATCGTTTGTGGTACTGAGGCATGGGCATTGGAGGTGGAACGTAAATGAAAGACACTCGGTTCAGAAATGATGTTCTGGCAGAAAGTATTGGGTATAAACAGACTGCAAGGGCCGATTAGGGACATCAGATATCAATATGGAAATGTCTATGGTTGACATGGTTAAGGCAAGAAAGCAACAATAATTTGGGCACATTCAACCAATGACTACAGATTTTTACCAGAGTTGAAAAATTGGAAGTTTTGACCTCATCGAGGGCTTTATGTGAGGCAGCCAGTTGTATTGTACTGAAACAAGCCCTGGAATCAAAGGTGGTGATGGAGACATAGAGTTGGATGTCTTTGGCGTAAATGTAGTGCTTGATCTCATGCCTGCAGATGTCATCAAGGGGACAGCATGGAGATGAGGGCTAGAACTCATAGGATGGAGCTCTGAGGCACATTGAACATGACCAAGCAGGTTTTGGAGCACAGGTTATTTGAGGAGGTACTGTGGCTGAATTGGAACAAGGAGAATGAAATTAAAAGAGCAATGCCTTGTAGGTGAAGGAGAATGATTTGGTCAACAATTTTGAAGGCAGCAAAGAGGATCTTGAAATCAATCCTGAATAGGAGAAGCAACTTGATATACGTGCAGCTTGGTTTGCCACTTCTCCAGTTGGTTTTGCTGCGATCCTGTGAATGTCAATCACTTTACCAGTGATTGACATTGGTCATAAACAAATTACGTGGTAAAGACAACACTGACGTGAGTGGCAGCAACAAATGATGCCTCCAGACAGTGTCAACATTGCACCAGTAGACCTGCCTCATTGTGTAAAGGAAAGGCCTTGGCACAACTATGAAGAACAGGGCATTCCCCACCAGTTCCTGGAGTGAGCCATTTATAATTTTCGACACTTACAATTATGCTCATAAAATGACCTTTCCATTTATCTGCCATAATCGACTGGGTGGAGTTTCCTTCAAGCTAAAAATGCACAAACAAGCTAGGTTAAATTTATTTTTGAATAGTGTAATGGAACAATAAGACACTGCAACGGCCTGAAAAACAGAACCGCCTGCGATCCCCACTTTGGACATGCGAGATCCCTCCCCTTGGACATGCGGATGGAGTAAGGATCGACCGTAATCTGCTCATGCATCCTCCCAGCAGCCGGTTACGGGCTTCGAAGAAAGTTGCTTGGCCCATTCTCTCTGCTGGGCAATTGTCACATGGCATTTGGAGGGGCAGGGACAGAGAGCCTTTCAGAAGAAAATGAAAACTTTTAAGATGTGGGGGTGGGGGGAGACATAAATCAACTACTCCAAAAATTGACCTAAGACGTAACGGAAATCAATCATTGAATCATACAGGACAGAAGGCCAGTCAGTCCATCATGCCTGGGCCAGCTCTTTGAAAGAGCTGTCCAATTAGTCCCACTCTCTCCTGATCTTTCCCCATAAGCCCTGCAAATTTTCCCCCTTTAAGTATATATCCAATTCCTTTCTCAAAGTTACTATTGAATCAGCTTCCACCACCCTTTCAGACAGTGCATTCCAGATAATTCAAAATCATTTCAGAAATTTGGCAATATTGGTGTATTTGTTTTCGCACAAAGCTTTTGAGCGCTTTACACCTCTAACATGTTTAATTATAACACTTTAGGGAAAAAAATATAGATCTTTAAAAAAAATGCTATATTTCTAAAGTGGACAAAATGTACTGGTTGCTTTCTGAAAGCATTGTTTTATAGGGCAATTAGGAAATAAAGTGAAGGAGAAACAAGTTTGCAGCCACTAACGAAGGCCTAGGAAAGAGTTCAATTATTAACCTAGGGACCTGTTTTCTGCAGACAATGGAGACAGTGGAGACAAATCATGAGACAGCCCCCCAAAAATTACATGGGGCACATGGAGAACCAAAGCAGAATAAGATCGAGACCATCTTGGGAAGCACTGACTGTCTTTTGCCACCTCATCCAGGCTGATCTGTAGAGTGAGCACTGGTCTCCTTGCAGCAGAAAATTGACCCGAATGTTTATGTCTTCCAGGGAACTAGCAACTTTAGTGCAGTGGGCCCTCTTTCAGGACAGATCTCCATTCAGTGGGTGACTGAGGCAGTGTTTCAGAATGTCTATCACGACCACTGATTTTTTTTTATTCGTTCATGGGATGTGGGCGTCGCTGGCGAGGCCGGCATTTATTGCCCATCCCTAATTGCCCTTGAGAAGGTGGTGGTGAGCCGCCTTCTTGAACCGCTGCAGTCCGTGTGGTGACGGTTCTCCCACAGTGCTGTTAGGAAGGGAGTTCCAGGATTTTCACCCAGCGACGATGAAGGAACGGTGATATATTTCCAAGTCGGGATGGTGTGTGACGTGGAGGGGAACGTGCAGGTGGTGTTGTTCCCATGTGCCTGCTGCTCTTGTCCTTCTAGGTGGTAGAGGTCGAAGCTTTGGCGAGTTGCTGCAGTGCATCCTGTGGATGGTACACACTGCAGCCACTGTGCGCCGGTTGTGAAGGGAGTGAATGTTTCTGATCAATGGTGAGGCCCAGGCTGTTGATGGTGGGGGATTCGGCGATGGTAATGCCGTTGAATGTCAAGGGAGGTTGTTAGACTCTCTCTTGTTGGAATAGTCATTGCCTGGCACTTGTCTGGCGCGAATGTTACTTGCCACTTATGAGCCCAAGCCTGGGTGTTGTCCAGGTCTTGCTGCATGCGGGCTCGGACTGCTTCATTATTTGAGGGGTTGCGAATGGAACTGAACACTGTGCAATCATGTGATTCTCTACAGCCCAGCTGCATCAGGTGATTCCCTCAGGTGTTAGACAGCAACCATACAGCAATTAGGGAACCTCCATGAGTGCGATGCAGTGTGTGAACAGAAGAGCATTCACTCACTCACTGTACAGAAGGTCTATGATCAGATGGTCGAATTGATGCATCTAAATACCTGGATTCCTGGCAGTTCCCATAACCTGAAGCAGTCTACTATCTCATGTCTAATTGAGGGCACCAAAGGCTCAGTGGATGCCCGCCAGGGGACAAGGACCAGATAATGCTAGGTTGCCTCATGATGCCTCTCCACAGCCCCCACAGTAAAGCGCAGATAGAATGCAATGCGGTATACAGGAGAGCCAAGCTACATGGTTAGCAGAACAGAGCACAGGTAACCTTCCCACTGCTTGTCCAGCTAGCCACTACCCTACTCCTTAGGGCATTGCCTTGCAACGTTCCCTGGAATTGAATGGGCAGGATCCCAGCCCTATTGACAGATCTACCTCTCCCCATTCCAGACAGAGCAGGCTGTCTGGTCAATCATCAACAATGCCTCAGGTAAAGGAGACCGGCCTGGTTCAGGTGCCGGATCACCAAATCAGCCATACAGAGGATTGATTTGATTCCAAACTTCAATTGCCTAGCATTTCAACTTGGAGCCACCTCAACCCTTAGGAGAACCCTCTTACCTCCTCCCTTTAAACAGTAGTTGCACATATAAAGGAATATACAGGACCAGAAAAGACCACTGTGTTCCATCAGACTGGTGCCAAGGTTCAGAAAAATGCCACACTATACTCTCTTCCCTACTCTTAATCTCTCCTTTTGCTAAAAAAACAAAACTATCCAGTATGCTTTAGAGTTTGCCGACATTACTCTGCCTTCTTGGGAGGTCTGTTCTACACTACTGGTTGTAAATGACTTATTTGGCTGTTTGAACTGCTTTCAAGAACACCCCTAATTTAGGTTGTGCTTATGGCTGCAAGACACTTAAAAGTAAAAGGTATGGCACATACAGTGAAACCTGTAAATTAGAGACACCTAAAGGACTTGCATCAGGTGTCCTTTATTTGCAGGTGTCCTTATTTTCAAAATAGTCATTGTATGTACAGTAAACCGGATAAGCCAAATATCCCATGATTGAACATCTCCTGCAGCGTTCCTTTTTTTTCACCTACACCTGGGTTTGTGCCTAATTCTGGAACCCTGCCAGCAGGATGTGATTTCAGTTAATTTTCTGTTCATTGGGTTTCCCAGTTCATTGTTATCCTGGGGTCCTTTTCCATTGAGGGAGGGATGTTGTGATCCTGGGATTTGCTACGTTGGCAGCCTGGACAGGGGGAGGTGGCTACTGTAGAAGCAGAGTGCCTGAGAGATCCCACGCAAACTGGGGGGATTAATGTCCTGAAGACCCCTGTCCAGAACCCCTCCCTCTGTGTGCTGCAGCTGCTAATGTTTGAAGTGCTGGGAGGTGGGTAGGGGGATGTTAACATCTCATCAGTACCTGACGTACTGGTGGAGTAGGGTTGCCAACTCTGGTTGGAGGCATTCCTGGAGGTTTGATCGTGTGATGTTTTGACTACATCTGAACCATGTGACATCAGATCACATGACATCTGATACATATATATCTGCACCCCTCCCCCCCCTCCAGTTCCTGGCTTTTGTGGAACGGGGAGTTCTTTACCCAGCATCCATAGCAACAGAGAAACAGCTATATCCCTGGAATACAGCTATGCAAGCATTCAATCCCAGACATCGAGCGGTTTCTCTGCCGCTATGGATGCTGGGTAGAGATCTCCCTTCCACAAAAGCCGTTTCCTTTCACCTGCTGCCCCCTCGCACTTACCTGTGTGTCCTGTGTTTCAAGTTGTAAACGGTGCATTGAAGGCTGTCCGTAGTTCGTAATTTGCCAGTCTCTGTGGTTTCAAGGTGCTGTTTGTATCTGTTACAATGTAAGTCGGGAGGAGGAGGCTCTGTAAACATCCCCATCATCAATGATGGCAGAGTCCAGTACGTGAGTACAAAAGACAAGGCTGGAGCGTTTGCAACCATCTTCAGCCAGGAGTGCCGAGTGGATGATCCATATCGGCCTCCTCTCGATATCCCCACCATCACAGAAGCCAGTCTTCAGCCAATTTGATTCACTCCACGTGATATCAAGAAACGGCTGAGTGTACTGGATACTAAAAAAGCTATGGGCCCCGACAACAGCCCGGCTGTAGTGCTGAAGCCTTGGCCTCTAGCCAAACTGTTCCAGTACAGTTACAACACTGGCATCTACCCGACAATGTGGAAAATTGCCCAGGTTTGTCCTGTCCACAAAAAGCAGGACAAATCCAATCCGGCCAATTACCACCCCATCAGTCTACTCTCAATCATCAGCAAAAAGTGATGGAAGGTGTCGTCGACAGTGCTATCAAGCGGCACTTACTCACCGATGCTCAGTTTGGGTTCTGCCAGGACCACTCGGCTCCAGACTTCATTACAGCCTTGGTCCAAACATGGACAAAAGAGCTGAATACCAGAGGTGAGGTGAGATTGACTGCCCTGGATTTCAAGGCAGCATTTGACCGAGTGTGGCACCAAGGAGTCCTAGTAAAATTGAAGTCAATGTGAATCAGGGGGAAAACTCTCCAGTGGCTGGAGTCATATCGAGCACAAAGGAAGATGGTAATGTTTTTTTTATTTGATCATGGGATGTGGGCGGCACTGGCGAGGCCGGCATTTATTGCCCATCCCTAATTGCCCTTGAGAAGGTGGTGGTGAGCCGCCTTCTTGAACTGCTGCAGTCAGTGTGGTTGTTGGAGGCCAATCATCTCAGCCCCAGGACATTGCTGCAGGAGTTCCTCAGGGCAGTGGCCTAGGCCCAACCATCTTCAGCAGCTTCATCAATGACCTTCCCTCCATCATAAGGTCAGAAATGGGGATGTTCGCTGATGACTGCACAGTGTTCAGTTCCATTCGCAACCCCTCAGATAATGAAGCAGTCCATGCCCACATGAAGCAAGACCTGGACAATATCCAGGCTTGGGCTCATAAGTGGCAAGTAACATTCGCGCCAGACAAGTGCCAGGCAATGACCACCTCCAAAAAGAGAGAATCTAACCACCTCCCTTGACATTCAACGGCATTACCATCGCCGAATCCCCCACTATCAACATCCTGGGGGTCACCACTGACCAGAAACTTAACTGGACCAGCCACATAAATACTGTGGCTACATGAGCAGGTCAGAGGCTGGGTATTCTGCAGCGAGTGACTCACCTCCTGACTCTCCAAAGCCTTTCCACCATCTACAAGACACAAGTCAGGAGTGTGATGGAATACTCTCCACTTGCCTGGATGAATGCACAGCTCCAACAACACTCAAGAAGCTCGACACCATCCAGGACAAAGCAGCCCGCTTGATTGGCACCCCATCCACCACCCTAAACATTCACTCTCTTCACCACCAGAGCACAGTGGCTGCAGTGTGTACCATCCACAGGATGCACTGCAGCAACTCGCTAAGGCTTTTTCGACAGCACCTCCCAAACCCACAACCTCTACCACCTAGAAGGACAAGGGCATCAGGCACATGGGAGCAACAGCACCTGCAAGTTCCCCTCCAAGTCACACACCATCCCAACTTGGAAATATATCGCCGTTCCTTAATTGTCGCTGGGTCAATATCCTGGAACTCCCTACGTAACAGCACTGTGGGAGAACCTTCACCACACGGACTGCAGCGGTTCAAGGCGGCGGCTCACCACCACCACCTTCTCAAGGGCAATTAGGGATGGGCAATAAATGCTAGCCTTGCCAGCGACGCCCACATCCCATGAACGAATAATAAAACAAGTTATTTGGGACGGTCAATAAGTGTCTGTTTTTTGGCGCTGTCCGTTTGTACAGGTTTCACTGTATATGGGCTTCCTCTGCGTTCTGCTCTTGTACGGGTTCATTGTAGCATTCATACTGCCGTACCTTATTTCTTTCTACCTCACCTGCTCCTCAGTGGTGGAGATTGCACTGTCCTTGTCTGCGACATGTGAAAGGCCCTTTGGCGACAGCGTGGATGGTTACAAACCCTATCGAGCCACGGAACTCACTGTTGCTCTGTGACCCCCCCCCCCCCATCTGTAAAAAGGTCTTTACAAATGTACGGTATGTCATCCTGAACGCTGACAATTTCCAAAGTGCAGCTGTATGGTTTGCACTGGCACTTACACCATTACTCTTGCTCACCTCTCGGCCAAGAGTAACGCTAGCAGTGGCACGGCAGCTTACAACTCACCCAACCTGGATGAAAGAAGAAACAAAGACTTGCACATATATAGTGTTTTTCATGACCTCAGGACGTTCCAAAGCACTTTACAACGACAAAGTATTTTTGAAGTGTAGTCACTGTTGTAATGTAGGAAACACAGCAGTTAATTTGCGCACAGCAAAATTTCACAAACAGCAATGAGATAAATCTATTTTTTAAAGTGGTGTTGCTTGAGGGATAAATATTGGCCAAGTCACTGGTGCTATTCCTCTTCGAAATTGTCATGGGACATTTTGCATCGACCTGGAGGGCAGACGGGGCCTCGGTTTAACACCTCCCAAAGAAGGGAAATTTACCCTCCAAAACTACACAGCTCAGAAAAGAGTAGAGAACTAGGATTTAGTGTGGGGCAGGATACAGGAGTTAGGAGGGTGGAGGACATTGGAGAATGTGTCTAGAGGTGACAATAAAGTAGTTATATGTACCCAGCAAAGTAGAACAAAGACGACCCTATAATTTAGGCCATCTATCTTGTTCTGCTCAGTCTGCACTGTGCACACTGAGCAAAACAAGATAGACGACCTATATTATAGGGTCTTCATCGTTCTTCACGTAGTCTGCATCGTCCACACACTGAATAAAGCCCAGCTTAACTGATTTAGGAAACCACCTGCCTCAGAATGTCATGTAATCATAAATAGGCGGTGCCACTCTTGGTTTTCCACTTGCATATTGCATAACGTCCTAGGACGTGCATCAGTTCATTTCGATCAGAAGCTAAGCTAAAAATGCCCCTACATCGCCTAAGGAAATGAAAGGGTGGTTTGGGACTGTCGTGTGTAGAGAATGCAGACCATTCGAAGGCAAGTATAATCCATCTTTTTTCCTTCATTAAGCATCCTCCACACAATGTAGGAGCACACAGGATCCCTTGATAAGGAATTGGAACACCGGCTGCTAGGACAAATCCAAAGACATTATTGCGTTCAGCAGACCAATCTGAAGCAGGAATGCTGGGTAAATGTGTGGCATTTTTACATAACTGAAAGTGGCCCAGGATGCAGTTGTGGAATCGATATTACAAAAAGGATATAGAGGCACTGGAGAAGCTGCAAAAAAGATTTACAAAAATGATACCAGAACTGAGAGATTATAACTATCAGGAAAGACTGAACAGGCTGGGGATCTTTTCTCTAGAAAAGAGAAGGCTGAGGTTTGACCTAAGAGGTCTTTAAAATTATGAAGGGGTTTGATAGGGTAGACGTAGAGAATGTGTTTCCACTTGTGGGGGAATCCAAAACTAGGGGTCATAAATAGGATGGGAGGAGGCTCGTGTGGAGCATAAACACAGACAAACTCGTTGGAAGGATATAGAGGAGCAAATTTGCAGGGAAATTACAGAGGTGCAAAAGCCATAGAGTAGTGATAACGGGGGACTTTAACTACCCTAATATAGACTAGGATAGTAATATAAGGGGCCGAGGGGGAGGAATTTTTGAAGTGTGTTCAGGAGAATGTTCTTGACTAGTACGTTTCCAGCTCAACGAGGAAGGAGGCATTGCTGGACTTGGTTCTGGGGAATGAGGCGGGCCAAGTGGAGCAAGTGTCAGTGGGGGAGCATTTAGGGAACAGCGATCATAGTATCACAAAGTTAAGAATAGCTATGGAAAAGGACATGGACCACTCTAAAGTAAAAATACTCAACTGGAGGAGGGCCAATTTCAGTGGGATGAGAACACATCTGACCCGGGTAAATTGGAATCAAAGATTGGCAGGCAAAACTGTAATTGAACAAAGGGCAGCCTTAAAGGAGGAGATGGTTCAGGTAAAGTCTGGGTACATTCCCACGAGGGAGAAAGGGCAACTAAAGCTGGAGCTCCCTGGATGACAAAAGAGATAGAGAGCAAGATGAAGGAGAAAAAAGGGGCATATCACAGATGTCAGGTTGATAACACACGTGAGAACCATATAGAAAGCTCAGAGGGGAAGTGGAAATGAAAAAGGAAATAAGAGGGGCAAAGAAAGAGTATGAGAATAGACTGGCGTCCAACATAAAAGGGAATCCAAAAGTTAGCTATAGGAACGTAAACAGTAAACGGGTAGTAAGAGAAGGGGTGGGACTGATTAGGGACCAAAAAGGAAATCTACTCATGGAGGCTGAGGGCATGGCCGAGGTACTAAATGAGTAACCTTGCATCTGTCTTTACCAAGGAAGAAGATGCTGCCAGAGTCTCAGTAAAGGAAGATGTAGTTGAGATACTGGATGGGCTAAAAATTGATAAAAAGGAGATACAAGAAAGGCTAGCTGTACTTAAAGTACATAAGTTACCCGGTCCGGATGGGATGCATCCTAGGTTGCGGAGGGAAATTGCGGAGGTTCTGGCCATAATCTTCTGAACATCCTTAGATGGTGATGCCAGAGGACTGGAGAATTGCAAATGTTACACCCTTGTTCAAAAAAGGGTGTAACGATTATCCCAGCAACTATAGGCCAGTCAGTTTAACCTCGGTGGTGGGGAAACTTTTAGAAACGATAATCCGGGACAGAATTAGCAGGCACTTGGACAAGCGTGAATTGATTAGGGAAAGCCAGCACAGATTTGTTAAAGGCAAATCGTGTTTAACTAACTTGATAAAATTTTTTGATGAGGTAACAAAGAGGGTAGATGAGGGCAATACAGTTGATGTGGTGTACATGGACTTTCAAAAGGCCTTTGATAAAGTGCAGTGTAATAGGTTCGGCATCAAGATTGAAGCCCATAGAATAAAAGGGGCAGTAGCAGCATGGATGCAGAATTGGCTCTGAAACAGGAAACAGGAAACAGGGAGTAGCGGTGAACGGTTGTTTTTCCGACTGGAGGGAGGTGTACCATGGTGTTCCCCAGGGGTCGGTACTAGGACCACTGCTTTTCTTGATATATATTAATGACTTGAACTTAGGCACAATTTTAAAATTTGCAGATGACACAAAACTTGGAAGTGTAGTGAACAGTGAGGAGGACAGTGATAGACTTCAAGGGGATATAGACAGGCTGGTGAAAGGGGCGGACATGTGGCAGATGAAATTTAACGCAGAAAAATTCGAGGGGATACATTTTGATAGGAAGAATGAGGAGAGGCAATATAAACTAGAGGGCACAATCCTAAAAGGGGTACAGGAACAGAGAGATTTGGGGGTATATGTGCACAAATTGTTGAAGGTGGTTGGGCAGGTTGAGAAAGCAGTTAAAAAAGCATATGGGATCCTGGAGTCTATAAATAGAGGCATAGAGTACAAAAGCAAGGAAATCACGAGGAACCTTTATAAAACACTGGTTCGATCACAACTGGAGTATTGCATCCAGTTCTGGGCACTGCACTTTAGGAAAGATGTGAAGGCCTTAGATAGGGTGCAGAAGAGATTTACTAGAATGATTCCAGGGATGAGGGACTTTAGTTACGTGGATAGACTGGAGAAGCTGGGGTTGTTCTCCTTGGAACAGAGAAGGTTGAGAGGAGATTTGATAGAGATATTCAAAATCATGAAGGGTCCAGACAGAATAGATAAGAGAGAAACTGTTCCAATTGGCAGAAGGGTCACAAACCAGAGGACATAGATTTAAGATGATTGGCAAAAGAACCAAAGGGGACATGAAGAAAAACTTCTCTTTTTTTTAAAAACACAGTGAGTGATTAGGATCTGGAATGCACTGCCAGAGAAGGTGGTGGCAGATTCCATTCTAGCCTTCAAAAGGGAACTTGAAAGTAAAAAAATTTGCAGGGCTACAGGGATAGCACAGCTGAGTGGGACCAACTGGATTACTCTTGCATAGAACCGGCACAGACTCGATGGGCCGAATGGCCTCCTTCCGTGCTGTAACCTATGATTCTATGATAAATCAGTTGGGCCAAATAGAATTTACAGCACAGAAATAGGCTATGTAATTGATAGAATGACCTCTAACCTGTCTCTTGTGCCTTTCTTGCATAATAATTACAATGCAGATGCACTCAATCTTCCACGTAGCTAACCAATGCTTGGTCATTGCTTTGCCTTTAGTCATTGCATCACAGGAAATGAGTAACTGTTGAAGCTTCTGAACTCTAACCCTAGTAACTGAGGGATCTGTGCCTCTATGTGGCTGGAGTCATACCTAGCACAAAGGAAGACGGTAGTGGTTGTTGGAGGCCAAGCATCTCAGCCCCAGGGCATTGCTGCAGGAGTTCCTCAGGGCAGTGGCCTAGGCCCAACCATCTTCAGCTGCTTCATCAATGACCTTCCCTCCATCATAAGGTCAGAAATGGGGATGTTCGCTGATGACTGCACAGTGTTCAGTTCCATTCGCAACCCCTCAGATAATGAAGCAGTCCGAGCCCGCATGCAGCAAGACCTGGACAACATCCAGGCTTGGGCTGATAGGTGGCAAGTAACATTCGCGCCAGATAAGTGCCAGGCAATGACCATCTCCAACAAGAGAGAGTCTAACCACCTCCCCTTGACATTCAACGGCCGAATCCCCCATCATCAACATCCTGGGGGTCACCATTGACCAGAAACTTAACTGGACCAGCCATATAAATACTGTGGCTACGAGAGTAGGTCAGAGGCTGGGTATTCTGCGGCGAGTGACTCACCTCCTGACTCCCCAAAGCCTTTCCACCATCTACAAGGCACAAGTCAGGAGTGTGATGGAATACTCTCCACTTGCCTGGATGAGTGCAGCTCCAACAACACTCAAGAAGCTCGACACCATCCAAGATAAAGCAGCCCGCTTGATTGGCACCCCATCCACCACCCTAAACATTCACTCCCTTCACCACCGGCGCACTGTGGCTGCAGTGTGCACCATCCACAGGATGCACTGCAGCAACTTGCCAAGGCTTCTTCGACAGCACCTCCCAAACCCACGACCTCTACCACCTAGAAGGACAAGGGCAGCAGGCGCATGGGAACAACACCACCTGCACGTTCCCCTCCAAGTCACACACCATCCCGACTTGGAAATATATCGCCGTTCCTTCATTGTCGCTGGGTCAAAATCCTGGAACTCCCTTCCTAACAGCACTGTGGGAGAACAGTCACCACACGGACTGCAGCGGTTCAAGAAGGCGGCTCACCACCACCTTCTCAAGGGCAATTAGGGATGGGCAATAAATGCCGGCCTTGCCAGCGACGCCCACATCCCGTGAACGAATAAAAAAAAAAGGTAATGGCCCTGATTTGAATTCTGGACGGGTGAGTTAAACAGGACATTTTAACTCCAAGACTTCATTAGCATGCCGTTGTACCGGGCGGGAAGCAGCTGCTGGCCTCTGGAAAATCAGGCAGCCCTCGCACTTGGGTAAGTGTGGGGAAAAGGGGGACGCATGAGGTCTCGTGGTAGGGGAAGAGGGCCATTGGGGTGGGAGGAGTCCGGGCCAGGGTAGGCGTAAACTTTCTTTGTGGGGTCCACAGGAGAACTCCTGCACTTCCTGGCCCCACAAAGGAAAGCATAAAAACTTACCTTTTATGGCCTCTTCTTCCTGGCAAATCCTGACTGGCCTTCACCTGGCAGGAAAGCCACAGCACCTTCCCCACTCAGGCTGCAGCTAAAATTGCAGCCAGGGCCCGACGACATCATCGAACCCTGATCTGCATATATAAAGAAGGACCCCGCCGGCTTTAGGCGGGCAACATATCTGCCCATCTGGAAGTCTGAGTTTCCATTGGGCGGGGAGTGTTAAAATTGCCCCCAGTGTTCCACTTCTGATTAGTGTATGATAGAATCATTTCTCAGCCCAGAATTCTACCAGGATGCAATCTGGGTAGGAAATCAGGGTGAGAGAATGCCAAATAAAACTGATCTACAATTAGGGACTTGTAGTTTATTAGCTCTGCAAGCTGAAATTAAGGCCAAACAACAGTGTAGTTCTCCTTGCAGGAAATTTAAGATCGTACGATCCAACAGAATTGGACACTGGGTATATTAACTCACGAATTAAATTCATGTCCTGATTCAGAACCAGTGAAGGACTAACTTGGCACAATTTCCAAAGTTTGCCACAAAACGGGATTCCAACAGATGCTCTCCTAATGAGTGGGTCGTGAAAGATAGAACAGGATTTTAAACCAACTTCTCACAAATGCTGATGGTTATTCCAGAATGTAAAGGACAGGAGTTAGGACTAACCTACTCTGTGGAATATGTCTGTACAAACTTATTTTGCTTTGCGTTTTACATTCTTCTTTTATATGTATGCACATCTTGATGAGTACAGCACCATTTCTATTGGTATTCACTGGCCATATTGATGCAGACCTGGGAGGGGGAAACAAAGCCTGAAGAAGTCGAAAAATACAGACTGGTTGAAACAATAAACTTGTGCACACAGCCTACCTAATCAAAACTACTGCTGAGGCTTTTCCTAAGCAAGAAGCGAGAACACCTGCTTTCGAGCTAGGGATAAACCATGTGGCATAATGGTGCAGGTCCTGAGGTTTCTTTTAAATGCAGGAGTCGAACACCACTTGCCTAGTTGCTGCATCATGAAAAAACTTTTACATGTGTGCCAGGCAAGTGATTTCCCCTGGACCAATCAAGCCAAGTCTTATTCACATGATTGGTGGAAGATCAATGAAGGAGAATGATCATGAAACAACACGATGTATGTAACAGCACTAAGATCATAGTCAATGCCCACAACACGATGTATGTCACAGCACTAAGATCACAGTCAATGCCCACAACACAATGTATGTCACAGCACTAAGATCACAGTCAATGCCCACAACACAATGTATGTCACAGCACTAAGATCACAGTCAATGCCCACAACACGATGTATGTCACAGCACTAAGATCATAATCAATGCCCAAAACACAATGTATGTAACAGCACTAAGATCACAGTCAATGCCCAAAACACGATGTATGTCACAGCACTAAGATCATAATCAATGCCCAAAACACAATGTATGTCACAGCACTAAGATCATAGTCAATGCCCAAAACATACTAGAATTTTGGTTTCTTGTCATGTTTAAACAATGACATTTAAAATCAAAAGCCGTAATCATCTTCAAAAGAACTTTATTTGTACTATGTCTAAACATCTAAAAACGGATTTTTAAAAAAACAATCTTTCTTCTACACCTTTAAGCTAATAAACCCAGACTGGTGTTGGTCGGCTGGCTTAATCACTGCATCAGTCCTCGCACGGGGCCAATATTGCTCGCTCTGTCCTTTTGAAAAGAAAAATAGGCTGACAAACTCCCAAATATCAGGTTACAATGCAACGCTGGCAGGGTTCATTCAGTACCAGTGACTCCAGAGAAATCCTCTAGGATTAATTGCTTCCTGCCAAACAGTCCCTAAGCCATGTGGACAGAAGCGATGAAGTAAAACAACAGGATGCATGCTAACTAGCTACTGAATCTGACAGATATTAAGTTCCTTTCTCTCTGATGATGTGGATGGTAATGGTAGCCTGTAGCTGAGTTATTCAGACCAGAAGATCCCAGGCCTCATTTTTAGTGTGCGCAATTAGATGATCTTAGGTGGGGTGGCAATTGGTCTGAGTTTCCTGAGCTAGGAAGGGGAAGCGGGGTTGGAGAAAATCAGCCAAGATTCCCACTCCTGATCACGATCCAGTGTGCAAGTGTAGATGTGAGGATGGGATTGGGTGTGAAGCCTCCCATAGTCAAACATCCAGCCAACAGTCATGAAGAATGGATGCTTGGGTGAGAAACCCATATTTCCCTTGCATCTGTGCAATCATACCCCAGCAAGTCAGTTCCTTCAGCACTCACTTGCAGCCCAGTAAACAAAAATGATGCTTCAACTTCCCTCTGCATTTCATTCTATGAAGTAGGACAGTAAAGCAGTGATGGTACCTTGGGTGAACATCCAGAATTTATTATTCAGCCAACATTTTTATTTCCCCTTTCCAGATCCTTGCCTAAGTCGAGTTTTTCTCCATCACTGGGTGGGTGGGTTGAGTGAGGCTACCAACTTCTCAACGAGACTGTAGAATTCTTGACCAGAATTAGTCACAATATGTGCAGCAGGACTGATTTTTTTCTCCTCTCGCACGCAGCAATGCCAAAAAGTAGCTCCTTTTAATGGAAGAAATGGGAAGATTCACACAGTTGAACAGCCAAATAAAAAGGTCAGTTGTGCTTGGACCTTCAAAGACCAGGCTACTCATTTAAAAAAAACACATATGGGTAAGTATCACGAATCAAGAATGGCGAATTCCAGATCAGCACATTTGACGAAACATTCACAACTACATACACACCTCACGCGTAAAACAAGGTCTTTGGGAGCCACAGATTTTGAATGTTTAAGGAAGTATATCAGTCAATGAAAGTCTCATAAGACAGCATTAAATGCTACACATTAAAATTAGTGTCTGTAGTTATATAGTCTAAAAGCTCTTGCACTTCAGTATGTTCAATTCACCATAATGAAGAGGAAAGGGTAACTGGTGGATAATTTATGTCACACTGTATAGTATTTATATATCCTATACCTAGTATTTTGCTTCCACTTTATGCTGTTTTCAATCCAGGCTACTGCAGACGATTACTCTCCGTCAGACCTAATCAACTTTATAAAAAGTGCTTTTCTCATTAAACCCCAATTCCTGCTTGTTAAATGACCCAGAAGAAAATCCAACTGGTCTCTGGACTCAGTGCCTGTTAGTCTCCTGACCACGGACCAACTTTCACTGGTCCCCTGACCCCTGCTGGTCTCTGGAAACAGCCTAGACTTTCCTGAAAGCTTTTGTGGCTAATGGAAGCGCAAATAATGGAGGTTCCAATGTATTGCACAAACACAACGGATAATACTGTTTAATTATAAAACACATAAAAGTAAAGATAGAATGAAAACACAAAACATGAAGTCACATCATATGATAAAACTCATCACCTACATTTAACATGTTGACAATGATACCCAACACAAGCAGTGAAAGATCATCTGAAGAAGTGGATGCTGCATCACACAACTACATATCGTGGATCTCGAACTATGGATGTTTGACTTTCAACTCTTCACATCTAGATGCTTAACCCAAGGCAGATAAGTGATGTCATCGGAAAAAATAGTGCAAACTTCAATCACTGCAACAAATCTGTAAGATTTGTCAACTAAATCCAAAAGTTCGGCACAAGTTGATTAATCCTCAATGTGTCTGGTTTCAGCTCTGATGTCCTTATGAATAATCTGTTGACGTAACTTCTTCCAGGACCAGCACTCTTCTGAAGCAGAATTTTGTCCCACCATACAAGAGTAATTTAACTTTTTTTCCTCATTATTTCCAAGATCAGCACTCTTGTCCACTATTTCTGTACTGGCTTCCTTCACCACCTGGATTTTCTTTTCCCAATTAGTTTCCCAGTTGATCGTTGCTGATTACTTTCTAAAATTCTGGAAGCTAATGTTAACTTTCAAATTATTCTATTACCTTGAAAGTTCTGGCCTAAACTGTTGTCACTGGTATGGCTTCCTGCATAACCAGTCTAGTGGTGATTTCCTTGTTTATGTTGTGCACCTCCAGATCTCTGCCCTCATCGTCACCCTTGCTCTGTTGAACCTTCATAATGTCCTTCATAATGTCCTTCATAATGTGGGCCTTGACCCCTCATCTAGGTGTCTCAATTTAAACTAAAACGGTCAAGTTTTCAATCCCCTTAGGCTTCATCAAAACAAAATGCATTCAGACAAAAACGTGCTCAACCAAAGGCTTTATTGAGGCACCTAATAGCTGAGAATGAAAACTCACAAGCTCTCTCAAAGAACCAATGTAAAAGTACAGTAACCGGCCATGACAATTCTTGTTTTACCCAGATGGGCATTTGATGCCTTGTAACATAAACAAGAAAATAATTCATGTCCCAAAGTCTAAAACTCTCCTGACTGCCATTCAACAGCTAAACATACTGCCAGAAAATTGATATTTTTCGACTGTGCACGGTTATTAAAATTTGTCTCCCTTTCAGAAAAAAGGAAGCATGATTGTCCTCCAAGACAGACTTGTGAATTTCCACGTAATCTTATACGGAGTTGCAACTTATTTCTTCCTAGGCTACCACTGCGCTCACAGATCACAGAAACCGACAGGTTTTACCAAGGATAATATTTTAAATGTTAAAACAGTTACCACACGGAAATTTAAAAATAGCAGAGCTGCAATTAACAGGTTTTTTTAATCTCTGGTAAATATTTTTTAAAAAAACATGGTTAAAGTATTTTTTTAAATCATGCTACTTCTTTCCAAACTAAAATCTGAGGCAATCCACGTGCGACAGAAGGCACTATGTATCCGTATTAACCCGTCAAATGCCTGTATATTGGGAACCTGAGAGGTGGTGGTTAACCAAACCTTTCCCCGTAGTGCCTGTGGAGGGTTGGGGGAGGGCAGATGATTTTCACTCAGTCCGTTTGAGGAAAAAAAAAGAAATACCGACAAAACCCTCAAATGATAATCGGGTTACGATCCAGCACTGGAAGGGTTCGACACCAGTCCCGAAGGTCTACCGACAGCTTCAGTAATGCTGATGGATGGAAGATTTTTTTCATGATGCCCTGAAGTTTAATAAAATGCCAGCTGCAGTTCAGTTGCCCCCTGGAGTTGCTCCAAAATTGAATGTTGTTGGAACTGGTGCAGTCATGTCAAACTTATAGCCACCCTGTCCTTCAATTTTCTTGGATTCTAAGAAAACAAAAGAGAACTCAAAATTAAACAGAACTCAAATGTAAAACAAGCATGGCCTAGATAATACAAGTTCCAGCAAACTATGTCTTTCAAAAATCCATTTCGGGATAATCTCAATGCTGCGTCAGCTTAAATCTTGTTCTTAGATTTAAGGGACATTGGACATGGATAAAGGAGTCACGTCTGCACCAGATTTCACGGTTTGATTCATTCTTTTTCATCACCACTCCCAATGCTTCATTAATGACAAATCAATTTGATTCAGTTCAGTCTATAAGTGGCTCTCCTACATTGCATGTCAATATAGCAATTGCCCCCTTGTATTCAGGCAGTTTGACCTTGGATATAAACAGTGCATAATCAAAAATACCAGCACTGAATATCTTCTTAAAAATTGGGTAATTTAAAGCATTGTGAAGACTAATCCCAGACAGCAAAGAAAATCTGCCAGCCACTTCCAATAAAGTTTTTCAGACTCTCGCCACTCATTTTCTTTTAATTTGACATTCTAATTTGAGTTAATTGGGCTCTTTCTCAAATCTTCATTCTTGAAGATTGAAAGTACATCACATCTTTAAACTTTCATCTTAAAATTTGAAAATGCCCATTTTTCTACAATTCTCAAGGCTACTGGTCTGGGATGTTCAGAGAGAAAAGGGTGGAATCATGGAATGGAACCCCCAGGACACCAGTAAACATTCCAAAATCCCAAGCAATTAAAACAGTGGCCCGGATGATTTCTAGAATTGGATGGGTGGTCAGGGTGGGTGTCATTTTACTGTAGGAAACAGGATTTAATGTACAAAAAATTTAAAGGACTTGCAGACGAGTCATCGACCTGAAACATTAACTCGGTTTCTTTCTCCACAGATGTTGCCTGATTTGCCGAGTATTTCCAGCAATTTCTTTTTATTTCAGATTTCCAGCATCCGCAGTATTTTGCTTTTGAGTTATTAAAGGGCATTTGCATAAACCTTCTGGAGGCCACATAGAAAGCAGGGGAAGAGGTGTGGCAGGAGATTCCTGGCTGTTTTCCCACTTGGATCACACACTTCCTGCAGCATGAGGGGTTTGTTTTTCTTGCCGCGAAAATCACATGGGACAAACCTTTCACATCAAAACATCCTTATCCCCATGACATTGAGGATACAATAGGTATTCAGGAGTGAATGCTTATCAACGTGGTGATGTTTTGCATAAACACATATGGCCAGAGAAACAAAAATATCCTGACCAGAATTCCAATGAAAAGCATAAGAATGCCAGTGAATTGTACTATCCACATCAGTCCTTTATTCAGAAAAACTCTAATCCAAAAAGAGCATTTACAAGAAAACTGGTTCAGCATTACAGAAATTCAGCAGCATAATGCATAACTATTATTAATTTCACCTGAGTGCCAGCTCTGCTTTGTAGACCATTTCTGCATTGAAGAGCTTGTTCAGCTTGTCGAACACACACATCTTATTTCATGATGTGGAGATGCCGGGGATAATCTCCGAAAGCTTGTGATTTTAAAATAAATTTGTTGGACTATAACCTGGTGTTGTAAGATTCCTTACATCTTATTTCACACATCTACAGTAACTTTTTTATGTAACACTGCAATCGTTCATAGAGCAGACTTGATTTGAAGTCACACAAATTCAAATTAGACTGACAATGGGATAAAATTTCCCTATGAAACTTGCTGCCGCATAGAGTAGTTGAGGTGAATAGCATAGATGCATAGATGAATTGAAGGGGAAGCTAGGTAAGTACAAGAGGGAGAAAGGAATAGAAGGATTATGCTGATAGGGTTTGACAGAGTAGGGTGGGAGGTGGCTTATGTGGAGCATAAATACCGGCACAGACCTGTTGGGCCGAACGGCCTGTTTCTGTACGACAAATTCTATGTAAGATTTCCCTTCTGTAAAATCGTAAAGCCATTTATAAAGTATTCACAATTTTGCTACATATTCTATTAATGCTGCCTAATCCCAAAAGCTCTTCCAATGCTGAGAGGCAAGCTTATAATTTTTTTTATTTTAAGCAAGTCCACTAGTGACATCAGCAGGTGAACAACGGTACTGCAGAAACTTATTTTTTGTTAACTAAAAGAAGTGCATGTTTCAAAGCTTGGAGTGGGTGGGGATGAAAGGGAGAGTGGAGAATGCCCAAAATCTAAACATGCCCACCACTGCCAGTTCCACTTTTAAAAAAAAAATTCCTGTGTTCAGCACTAACCTGCTGCGTTTTTCCTCTGTTCAGTCAGTGTAAAGATCTCCTGCAACTGCTTCTTCTGGTCCTCGCTCAAAGGGGCAGTAAGAGTCTGGTACCAGGCAGCATCCATACTCTGTACCCCTGTAACAAAAATAACCCCAGAACATAGAGCACAGAAATCTCTCATGTCAATAACTGCATATCTCTCAGTCTGTAATGCAGATCATATTGATTTAATGCTAATTGTATCAGTACAGAGATACCTTCCAAGTTTCAAAAAGAGAACTCACAATTATTGGAGCTATTGAAGTTTAAGTTGCTCTTTTTCCTTCCGCTCTCCCACCCCTCTCAAATGTCGAAGTGGTTGCGGCAGAAGTGTGGCTTTCTACAGAACTAGGGAAGCGGCTCATTTTGCTGACTTAGGACTGCCCCCTCCCCCCCCCCCCCCCCGCCCCACAATTCTCTCAATGGCGCTGCTCAGTGACAGGATGCCCCAATCAAAAATGCGCGGTTGGGAGATATGATTGCGATGCTCAAAAGGACTCGCTGCTGCAACTCCCTTCTCTCCGGGTCGATATGTGTCTGCAGTTAAACAATTAGAATATCTCAGTATCACCAAAAACAGGTGAAAATGTATTGAAACACAGCAAGCATTTTCTTGAGAACACATTTTGGGCCACTTCAGTGCTTGTAACACTTCAGTCACCGCACCTGAAGACAATCCATGCAGTGCACGTGTTTTACTTGGGAGTGTAAAGCTGTGCTGCACTGATTGGAATCGTGACCCATGAAAATAATCACTAATTTCTCAGAAATCATCGCTCTCGTTAAACCACATTTAGTTAAATGGTTAAAGGAACTACAACTTCACACATCCAGATGCCAATATTGAATTGTCTGAAAACACATACTTAAGAGTGCTGATGTAAAAATCTGATATTCATCAACACTGTTGTCTTCATCCAGAGGTGTAGAGAACCCTTCCAGAGCAGTTTCTTCCAACCCATCTTCATCCCAATCATCGTCATCATCCTCCTCCTCATCTTCCTGCACCTGGTGCTGCTCCAGCATCTCCAGGTACTGCTGCCCTGCCTCACGAATGTCATCTTCATCACTTGGGATCTCTTCTGCAAATTGAAAAGTACTTTTTAGAAAGAAAACCTATACCCTTCCTTGAATACTGGCAAGGGCAGATTAAGGGATAAGTAAGGGCAAAGAGCTCTGTTGATAAAGGCAGTGAGAGTTCAACTGAAGGCTCAGCCAGTTTATCAAGGAAGATCCTAATTTCTATCCCCAGTCTGTGCTGAGTTATCTGATTTCAGCCAGGATGGTTGGTGGGACACTACAGTGGCAAATGTAACCCCACTATTTAAAAAAGGAGGGAGAGAGAAAACAGAGAACTACAGACCGGTTAGCCTAACATCAGTAGTAGGGAAAATGCTAGAGTCTATTATAAAAGATGTGAAAACAGGACACATAGAAAATATCAACGGGATTAGACAAAGTCAACATGGATTTATGAAAAGGAAATAGTGTTTGACAAACCTACTGGAGTTTTTTGAGGATGTAACTGGTAGACTAGGTAAGGGAGAACCAGTGGATGTGGTTTATTTGGTTTTCAGAAGGCCTTTGATAAAGTCCCACATAAGAGGTTAGTGTGCAAAATTAAAGCACTTGAGATTGGTGGTAATATACTGGCATGGATTGAAAATTGGTTAACAGACAGGAACAGAGAGTAGGAATAAATGGGTCTTTTTCGGGGTGGCAGGCAGTGACTAGTGGGGTACCGCAGGGATCAGTGAGTGGGCCTCAGCTAGTCACAATATATAACAATGATTTGGATGAGGGAACCAAATGTAATATTTCCAAGTTTGCTGACGACACAAAACTAGGTGGGATCGTGAGTTGTGAGGAGGATGCAAAGAGGCTTCAAGGCGATTTAGACAAATTGAGTGAGTGGGCAAATACATAGCAGATGCAGTATAATGTGGATAAAAGTGAAGTTATCCACTTCAGAAGGAAAAACAGAAAGGCAGAGTATTATTAAATGGTAATGGATTGGGAAATATTGACGTACAAAGGGACCTGGGTGTCCTTGTACACCAGTCACTGAAAGCAAACATGCAGGTGCAGCAAGCAGTTAGGAAGGCAATGAAGTCCAACATACCATTTGCAAGAGGATTTGAGTACAGGAGCAAGGATGTCTTACTGCAGTTATACAGGGCCTTGGTGAGACCACACTTGGAGTATTGTGTGCAGTTTTGGTCTCCTTACCTAGGAAAGGATATACTTGCCATAGAGGGAGTGCAGCGAAGGTTCACCAGACTGATTCTTGGGATGACAGGACTGTCATATGAGGAGAGATTGGGTCGACTAGGCCTGTATTCACTAGAGTTAGAAGAATGAGAAGGGATCTCATTTGAAACATATAAAATTCTGACAGGGCTAGACAGATTGGATGCAGGGAGGGTGTTTCCCCTGGCTGGGGGGGGGGGGTCCAGAACGAGGGGTCACAGTCTCAGGATACGGGGTAGGACATTTAGGTCTGAGATGAGGAGAAATTTCTTCACTCAAAGGGTGGTGAACCTGTGGAATTCTCTACCACAGAAGGCTGTGGAGGCCAAGTCACTGAATATATTTAAGAAGGACATAGAAAGATTTCTAGACACAAAAGGCATCAAGGGGTATGGGGAGAGAGTGGGCGTATGGTATTGAGATAGAGGATCAGCCATGATCATATTGAATGGCGGAGCAGGCTCGAAGGGCCGAATGGCCTACTCCTGCTCCTATTTTCTATGTTAGCATCATCGCCCCTGAATTCCTATTTTTGATCATTTTTACAGGGACCCATGCTGAAAATATGCATGTGTGAATGTCATGCAAGGACAGGATTGGTTGTGATCTGCCAAACCCTCACGTCCCCAGGATTGAACGTTCTGCTGCGACCCATCATCAAGGATTAATCATGAATAATGGCCACTTGGGCACGATACTGGGAAGTCAATTGGCACCTGTAGAACTCAGAGGGTGGTGAATCTTTGGAATTCTCTACCCCAGAGGGCTGTGGAGTTTCAGTCACTGAGTACATTCAAAACAGAGATTGATAGATTTCTGGATATTAAAGGCATCAAGGGATATGGGGATGATACAGGAAAATGGTGTTGAGGTAGAAGATCATGTTGAATGGCGGAGCTATTCAACATGATCTCGAGGGGCTGGATGGCCTACTCCTGCTCCTATTTCTTATGTTCTCATGTTCTAACCTTACTCCAGCAAGGAATCAACACCTTTAGGAGAGAATGAAAAGGGGGAAAAATAGCAGAATATCATCAAGAAAAAAAGAATAGTGTGTAACTAAGCCACAATGACCAGTAGATTGCAGATTTGATTCCTGGTCTGTGTTGATTTAGCCGATACAAAACTTATGAGAAGGAGGTGAGAACAGACTATTATGCCCGTCAATGCTCGCCCTATCCGCTGGACAATTTCCAACCACTGGTGACGCTAGGAGAAACGAAAAGAAAAGAAACTGGCCAATTTCAAGGAAATTCCTTCTCAATACCATAAAGCAATCAAGGAAGCTTCAGGAGATCATGGTTACCAATGACATAATACTAGGGATACTTAACTAACTCACAACCTCCCTCCCTGCCAATATGTCCTCATTCCTCAAGAACTTCTCAAGTGCCTTAGAATCATAGAATTTTACGGGACAGATGGAAATCTTGTGCTGGTCCTTCTTAAAGGATTGTAGCATACCCATATTTACCATATATATTAGTAACCTGTTTCACAGATTAGCAACCTTATCAGAAAATATATTTTTTGGCATCTAATCTGACATTTTTCTTGTTTAATTGGGATGTCCTTTAGTCCTACTATCATTATCTACTTCAAATGTGTTATCCAAATCTGCTACTTCCAATTATTTCATAATTTTAAAAACCTCAATCCTACCTCCCCTGAGCCCAGGTTTCTCCAAAAATGAATAACCCTAACTCTCTAAACCTATCCTTCTAATTAAGGGATCCAACTTGAAGCGTCATCCTAGTTGCCGTCTTTTGAAACCTCAATACCCATCACCAGATGTGGGAAGTAAAACTGGACACAATGTTCCAATGTGGCGTACCAAACCCTATATAAGCCAAAATTTGTACTTTATTTTCCCAGCAATACTTTCTAGAACCTTGGTTTCCCCATAACTACTTCACATTGACTATGAATCTCCAGTGACTGGTCAATGACTACCAGTAAGTCCTGCTCAATTACTTTCTAATGTATTCCCTACAACTGAAGTGAAGGTCACCAGCCTATTGTTCCCGGGACCCAATTTCTTGCCCCATTTAACTAACAGGACCACATGAGCTACTCATTAATCTTCAGGAACCATCCTAGACCACGATGATCTTAATATTGATTATCACCTCACTTCCTTTTACACTCCTGGATAAACTGAATCAGATTCTGCAGCACTATCAAATGTAAGCCCATTAACTTTGGCCAACATCACCTCAAATGTTATTTCTACTTATTTTCCTAAAACATCTAAGCCAGAGTTCGACAAATGGTTCCAGTGAGCCCAGCACGTGTGATAATCAGCCAGGGTTCCTGCTCCCAGTTGCTATTCAGTGACCCTTCCTGGAAGCTTGTAGTTGTGGACATTGGCTGAGTGCAGGCTCACAATTGACCATGTAAAGAGCCTTGGGACATTTTACTACATAAAAGGCACTATATAAATGCAACTTTTTGTTCTTGCATTGACACCCCCCCCCCCCACCAAACAATGGTCAGAATTCATTATGACCAAACAGATGCCCATACTCGCACAGAGAATGGTTATTATGCGGTACCTGCACATTTTCATTAAAATATCAAAAAAAAACTTTGCTCAGTCTATCATTGTACTCTATAAAAATAAAGTGGGAGATCACGGAGTAAAAAGTACTACCCCATTACTTTTAATACCCGTTAATTACTCTCCAAAAAACACAGTGCAAGACAGCTGGGAGGACAGGTCCATTATAGTTAATGATTACTCAAATGTTGGTGCAGAACTTTTTAATTTTAGTGTATGGTTATATAATGTTTCTCAAACCAGTAGTAAAATGACTTTAAATGGTAATCGGGGTGTCACAAATGGCCTCAGCAATCCTTTGTGGGGGGGGGGGGGGGGAGAAAAAAAGAGAAAATCAGCCGACCCCCACTCCTAATAGTTTTCCAGCAACCCTGGATGGAAAATGCACATGTGGGTATCGGGTAGCTATTGTGTTCAATTTGGTTGAATCTCTAACCTCCTCCAGCCCGCAACCCTCCAATCTCTCTGCGTTCCTCCAATTCTGGCCTCTTGTACATTCCCGCTTTCCTTCGCCCCACCATTGGTGGCCGTGCCTTCAGCAGTCTAGGCCCTAAGCTCTGGAATTTCCTCCCTAAACCTCTCCATCGCTCTCCTCCTTTAAGATGCTCCTTAAAACCTACCTCACCTGTCCTAATATTTCCTTATGCGGCTCGGTGTCAAATTTTGTTTGATAACGATCCTGTGAAGAGTCTTGGGGCGTTTTACTACGTAAAAGGCGCTTTGTTGTTGTATTGACACCCCAAAAACAACGGTCAAATAACCCGCTGACTCTCACACTAATGGTCAACTGGAGAAGGTACCAGATGGCAACCAGGACATATAGATCCATAACCCAGCGAAGAGTCAACGTCTCGGAGAGAGAAGAAATTTGATGAGGAAATTTAACAAACTGCATAACACACACCACAGAACAAGCATCCATGTTCATTAGAAAAGTAAATGCATAACAAAAAAAAGGAACCATTTTCTTCAGCGTTCTCATTTTCCTCTTCTCCATTCTCGTTCTGGTCATTGGGAGCTCTGCTCGCATACGCTCGCTTCAGCCCAAGAAAGAGGAGCAGCAACGAAGGCAGAATCTGAGCAGCCACGGCATCCACAGCTTCTGGTCTATTTTGCATTTCCATTAGCGTGCTCAGACCAATGATACAGACCTTCCGATCATGAAGCCTGGCAACAAAAGTAATTATAATCGAGGCATTAAACTGCAGTCAGAACAATTACCAAATCCAGTACAATCAGATAATCTTGTTCTCAGTTGAATCATTTTCTTTTAAAACATTTAAAAATAATGAAAATAAATGAAGCATGTAATGATGAATTCGTTAATGGTATAATCATTGTAAAACCTTTTGATCATCTTTCTTGCTAATGTACCACTACTACTGCAATTACCATGGATTACTATTGTCAAACAGGAACAAAACAAATGACAAAATATTGTAAATTCAGAGTAAAATTATTTCCATGCTGTGTGCCAAAGAGCAATTCAATTACTATTTCTGCTGCAATATTTAATTTTTCCATATTCTTCTCTTACAGTGGAACCTCTACTATGTGGAGCAGATCTCAGCTAAGTGGATAATGGAAAATGGTGGATAATCAAGACCCCACGCTGTCCTGTTTTTTTGCATCTGATTGGTGTATTTAAATTACCTAATCAAATTGCCAGCATGTGCAGACCCACATTAACCCATTTCAAAAATGGGACACTCAAAAAACAGGCTAGAAGTCCTGACCCGGAGCCCAGGGGATCGGTGGGAGCCCCTGACCCAAAGCCCAGGCTGCCACCGACTCCCCAACCGAAGGAAATGGTCTTTCCCTATTCACTCTAGCAAAACTCTTCATAATTTTAAAACCTGTATTAAATCATCTCTTGGCCTTCTCTGCTCCAGTGCAAACAGTCCCAGTATCTCATGTCTCTTCTCATAGTAACCGTTTCTCAACCTCAATAATCTTGATGAATCTACATTGTACGCAATCTATGAATGATATCAATGTCCTTTCTATAACATAGTGTCGAAAACTGCAGTAACTCTGTACTTCATCTGTGAGCTAACCAGTGTTTTTGTGTAAATACTCCTGCACTCTATGCCCCTATTTACAAAACCCAAAACATTGCTGGCCTTTTTCATGGCTTTACCTACCTGTACTCAACCTTATGTGAAAACCTTATGTTGAGATTTACAGCAGGTGCTGTTATACACTGATGAAGCTTGCAGCTTATATATCTGACCAAAGGATTCACTTACCCAAGGAAACAATCCGTGTCATTCATCCACTGATTAATAAACTGTGCTGTGATTGGCTCTGCACTGTGTGAAAAGCGAATGTTTTCCAGGGTGTTCACAAGCAGCATGGGACTGTAGTAAAGGGCTGCAATGGCCACCTGAAGACACATGGTCCGGAGTTCACTTGTTTTAACTCCACGCGTCAATCGTTCCAGGACTGCTTCAACAAACAATGGAATACACTAATGAGACAGAGGGAAAAAAAACTTTTAGAATATTCAGGCTGTATGTTAGCTGCTGTTCCTCTTAAAAGCAATCTTCTCCCCTTCTCACCCACACAGACTGTCCAGTAACTCGTGCCCTTCACATGTGAGCCTAGACAGTGAGTGCTTGCCAGCTATTCAACTGCATCTTTCCCATCCTAATCATGTCCTCAGCCAATATCCACACATACACTTTTCAGAAGAGATCACTGAATGGTGATCAGGAGTGGGATCACTGGTTGATTCTTCCCTTCCCTAGAGCAGGGATCCTGAGGCCAACTGTCACAACCAATTCCTGCTTTGGCTCAGACAGGCTAACTTAGCAGAGAATGGGAATCGAACCTGAGACCTTTATCTAAAGCTCAATATCATGCCACTTGGTCCCATGCACAGTCTCCAGCCTGTACTGAGTTAGCTGATCTAAGTTTACTCCACAGTAGGGAAGCTACAATTGGGTGATGGAGAGCAAAACTGATCAGGGATCCCCCTCCTGGTCTCCATCTAGTGACTCATGCTGGAAAGTGCAGAAATCTGGTGAAGGCAGGACCAGGACTTGTCTGCCACAGTTGAATAGCACGCCAATGCTTATTGTCTGGGTTAATAAGTGAAAAACAGCCACTTGAGCAAAGTACCTTAGGGAGCTTTGCGTCTGTAGAACCATACCCTCAGCAAGAGACAGCACATTCAGGACAGGAAGGCAGAAAACTGAGGGATTGGAGGGTTGGGGGGGAGGTGGGGGAGGCGGGGAAGGGAAAATGTTTTTTTAAAGTTAGCTAAAAATAAATGAAATCAGATGCTAGAAAATGCTCAAAGTAAACATTCCAGTAACAACTGTACATTAAGAGGTGTCAATAGTACCAAAATTAAAGCATGCAATTCCTTTTTAATTTTTTTTTAAACAGCAGCAGCAAGAAAACCCAAGTTTCCTTGTAAATCCTTATGCTGTTCCTGCACTTAATCTTGTTGACTGTCTGAAAGGATGGTGGGAGCAGATTCAATAGTAACTTTGAAAAGTGAATTGGAAAAATACTTGAAAAAGGAAAAGTATGTAGGGCTATGGAGAAAGAGCAGGAGAGTGGGACTAATTGGATAGCTCTTTCAAAGAGCCGGCACAGGCACGATGGGCCGAATGGCCTCCTTCTGCGCTGTAAGATTCTATGACTCTCTTGAGGACTCCAAAAAGATATTTTCATTCAATGTTACATAATACGAGATTGGAAGTGTCCATTTATTATAGTGCACGCTGAATATAAGACACATGCCATGCGTTTGATATGCACAATATGACATAAAATATATTATTGTAAGCTGTCATTGGGCAAATTTCTAAGCAGAACATAAGAACAAAAGAAATAGGAGCAGGAGTAGAACATCAGGCCCCTCGAGCCTACTCCGCCATTCAACAAGATCATGGCTGATCTTCTACCTCAACACCATTTTCCTGCACCATCCCCATATCCCTTGATGCCTTTCATATCTAGAAATCTATCAATCTCTGTTTTGAATGTACTCAATGACTGAGCCTCCACAGCCCTCTGGGGTACAGAATTCCCAAGATTCACCACTCTAAAAACACTCATTTTTATTAAAAAAAGGTGGAGGAAAAAAATATAATCATTTTCATTCTATAGTGAACATTTCTGTTAACTTTAAATCCAAGAAATATGTGAAATCAACTTAGTGGCTTTTTTAAAAAAAACAAGCATGTAGCATTTGCACAACCTTAAGGGAAGCTGCAAGGCATCGTGTGTCTATGAGGACAGACCACAGTGGAGCATAGGGATGATGAAAAATGACACACTGACAAAAAAGTGATATGGGGTGGCGGATCACAACTCTGCGATTCAACCAAATTATGAGCTCCCATTATAAGGATGGTTCAGTGGGTAAATGCACTGACTGGTGTGACACTGAGCAATACAGACAGAGAAAGTCACCAATTCGATTCCTGGTCTGCTGAGTTAGCCCGTTCAGCGGTGGGAGCACCGTTGGTCTCAGTATCCCTGCACTAAGGAGGGAGATAAATCACCTAGGGTTCCTACTCCTGATCTCTGTCCCTGCTGGAAAAAGTGTGTAAATGTCATACGAGAGGAGGATTGGGTTTGGCTGTAATTCCCCTCGCAGTCAAACATTTTGCTGATGCTGTCTAGCCTTGCACATGATAAACCAGCCACTTGGGTCAGGTGCCAAAGGGCTGCAGGCACTCAAGTAACTGCCCCAAATATGAATCAGTGCCAACGTAGATCGAAAAATAAACTACAAAAAAAATAACAAGGATAAAACCACAGGGAAGCACAGTGCAGCGCCACTGAGTATTTCATTTCTGAAACCCTCTGGTCGCAGTTACTGATCCCAGAAGTGTTTGTTACAGAGATTAGAGGGCACACTTCCCTAGGTCAATTACATTGCACCACTCAGCAGAAATGCTGTCACTCTGTCAGGGATGGTGTGTAGTGCAGGGAGCCTCAACTGGAGGAAGAAAATAAGTATAAAAATAAATACTCTCAGGAATTAAGTGAAGCCTTCCAATACTTGGCACAAATTTCAGTGTGTAAATGGAGTCTTATTTCAATAGCTAATAATTGTGGACACAGGGATGAGACTTGTGCATTGGTAAAAACTATTTTCCAACTGATAGACTGACATAAAAATTGCAAACCAATGCATTACAGTTTATGGTACGTCACAAGTAAACAGTTGCAAGATATGGGCCCACAAACTGAGGGAAAAAAGTGAGGACTTTAGCCAAAAAAATGGCATGACCAGACCACAACAACTCTAAAAGCCCATCTGCATAGCCTGTTGAAGTCATAAGTCTTCAAAAATGACTCTCTAACTATTCAAAGGCAGAACAATGAATTTTGCAGAACATAATAAGAATTATGATAACACCACAGGGTGTGTAGACTGTCACAGCCAAAAGCCACCATTAGCTTGTTAACTGACACCAAATCCAAAACATAGCCTTGAATCAGGTGCAGTTAGCAAGCTAATGGTTGTTTCAGACAGCACTGCATCCTATGTTTACAAGCGAAAGATGCCCATTTACAAGAGAAAACAGGTTAAGCTTGATTCAAGCCAGCAGGCAGGACCTATTGTGTTACCATCAATTTAAGCATATAATGCATGAGTCAGGACATTTGTGAATACATTACGACAGCCGGATCAGACACTGTACAAAACTGAGGTCCCCAGATAGTCCTCTGCAATACTGAATGCTGGGAGTGCGTGGAGAAATGGAATATTTTGGGTACGAGGATACAACTGAATTACAATAACTAAAACAAAAACTAAAATGGTTCCTTGGTCACCCAGTTGGTGGAGATTCTACACATCAGCCACAGAATTCTGCTGAACAAACTGATCCAACACTTCCTCGTGAACTGCACGTTCAGCATGTTACACATAAATACGCTGACCTTGTGCTGAACAAACCCATGGCTTAATTAATCATCTCCATAAGTTATAGGAGGTTCAATTACAGCCAGAAAGTGTTGATCAAGCCTCTGCAATAGGATGCTCCGCCTGCCCGGTCACAATGTGACCTCCTGCTTTTGTTGTGGAAATCGGAGTTAGAGGTTTTATCCTGAGGTGTGTGCATGTGGATCCATCGCGTTACCTGGTCAATGCCCTTCCCTTGACATTGAAGGATGATCACCTCTAGCAGCTTCGCAGCATGGCACTCTGCATCTTCTCCTGCATCCCCGGTCAGGACCTGAGAATACATCACCGAGTTACAGGTTTGCTGAGTGAAGGACCAGAGATTTACTTGGTAACAGCTGCAAAAGGGCAAAATAAGTAGCTCACAAAAATAAACACGTGCTTTCTTTTAAACCTATTAAAATATAGGCAAGTGACTGAGTAGGCAGCAATGATGAAAGGTGAAGACAGAGAGATCTTCTGTGAATGAGAGGCGATCTTATTGAAACATATAAGATTGTGAAGGGGCTTGATCGGGTGGATGCGGTAAGGATGTTCCCAAGGATGGGTGAAACTAGAACGAGGGGGCATAATCTTATAATAAGGGGCTGCTCTTTCAAAACTGAGATGAGGAGAAACTTCTTCACTCAGAGGGTAGTAGGTCTGTGGAATTTACTGCCCCAGGAAGCTGTGGAAGCTACATCATTGAATAAATTTAAAACAGAAATAGACAGTTTCCTAGAAGTAAAGGGAATTAGGGGTTACGGGGAGCGGGCAGGAAATTGGACATGAATTTAGATTTGAGGTTAGGATCAGATCAGCCATGATCTTATTGAATGGCGGAGCAGGCTCGAGGGGCTAATTGGCCTACTCCTGCTCCTATTTCTTATGTTCTTATGTTCCTATTTCTGTATAGCCCTCCTCCCCCCACCCCCCACCCCCAAACGACACTCTATTCCTCTAACTCTGGCCTCTTGTGCATGCCTCTCCCTTCAACCCATCATTAGCAGTCATGTCTTCAGCCACCTAGGCTCCATTCTCTGCAATTCCCTCCCCATCCTCCACCTATTTGTCTTCCTTTAAGGCCCTCCTTAGCTTTTGGTCACGCCTAATATCTCCTTCTTTGGTTCAGTTCTTATGACTGCGCCTCTGAGAAGTACTTTGGGGCGTTAAAGGTGCTATATAAATACAAGTTGTTGTTGATACTCCAGTGTAGTACTAAGCAACGGCTGCGTTGTTGGAGCGCAGTCTTTCAGGTGACACGTTAAGCCTGTTCAGGTGAACGTAAAAGATCCTATGGCACTATTCAAAAAGCACAGAAGCTCTCCTGGTGTACTGATCAACATTTATCCCTTAACCAACACCACCAAAGCAGATTAAAGGGTCATTTGTCTCACTGCTGTTTGTGGGTCCTGGCTGAGTGCAAATTGGCTATTGTGTTTCCCTACATTACAACAGTGTCTAAACTTCAAAAGTAATTCATTTGCTGTGAAGCACTTTGTGATATCTTCAGGATATGAAAAGTGGTATATCAATGCAAGATCTTTCTTTCTTTAGATATCACCTGACTTTAATAACTTACCTTTTTACTCAAGTTGTAAATGATCTCTACATTTTTCGGATTAGATAGAAATGCATCTGTGTCTACGGTCACATAATTGTGCAAAAGAGGCATCATATCTGAAAGACAAAAGGAATAGGACTGCTATGACATAAACATTTTACATAATTGCCAACGTTACACACTTTTTACATCTCACTATAATGTACGATGACTGATCAATGCACTGTAGCGTTGCCGGCTGTCTTCAGTTCTCATCTGAAGACATAACATTCTTCTGCATCTGGATATTTTCAAACACCTGGTGAACTGCAAATTTCCCTCACCAAAGAACAATTAAACACTGATTCACCTCAGGACCTTCCCCATAGGAAGAGCTCATGCGGTCAGCTTAAAAGGACAGTCCCGGTTAGCAGATGAACGTCACAATCATCCTCCAGAGATTTCTAATCACACAGCTCTCCACTTTTTTTTTGTCACCTGTGAAGAAATATGCTTTTTTGTGTGGATAGATTGGTCTATCTGACTACTTATTTATAAAAATGAGGCAGTTCATTAAAGTTCAGGCAACCCATGGCTATATTTCAATCGTGATTTTCAACCACATAGAGATTCCAAGTTTCATTCTTGTGACAATCAATCAAAGCCTGCTCAAAACCTCTTATAATAGAAATCAAAAACTTCAGTATATTCTGAGAATGTCCTGTAAGAAATTGCAAATTTGAATGGCCTCTAATCAAATAGTGGCTGAGTGCAATAGTTCTGCAGTTGCTTTTGCTAGCAGTCTGACAGAAAACAGCCAATCACAATACACCTGTAATAATGTCCTTTCACACTTCTCAAGTAGCTAAATTGCTGCTTAACTGGTATAACTGATAAAAGGCTGAGAAGTGCACTTGGCACGTTATGGCTCCACAAAAATGGAGACAATGCCAATTTGCCTGTAAGGCTCATTTTTCCTGAAATTGAAGACCCCAGTTCTGAAAGAAGTTGTGTGTTCTTCCAATCTGCCTATCAGAGAGCAGGATATAGTTCCCTTCTTAAATCACAGAAAAACTCGGCAGAACCAGTGATGCACATATTATAGCTTTTCAATAACGTCAAATCTACAACTCTAAATATCATAAGTTTATTTTAAAATGAGAGTCAACAAGAGTGATTCCCCAGCCTGAGAACAGACAGCTATGAAGACAGACTTGATGCCTTGAGTTTGTACATCCTCGAAAGATGGGGACTTAGAGGGGATCTGAACCATGCATTTAAGTTTATTGAAGACACATCATGTAAAAAGATGGCTTTTCTGCGGCCGCAAACGTGACTCCAGGATGGTATGTTGCCTCCCTGGTGCTAGGGTCAAGGATGTCAGGGAGCGGCTGCAGGACTTTCTGGAGGGAGAGGGTGAACAGCCAGTAGTTGTGGTCCATATCGGTACCAACGACGTAGGTAAAAAAAGGGATGAGGTCCTGCAAGGTGAATTTAAGGAGTTAGGAGATAAATTAAAAAGCAGGACTTCAAAGGTAGTGATCTCAGGATTACTACCAGTGCCACATGCTAGTGAGTATAGGAACAGGAGAATAGACCGGATGAATGCGTGGCTGCAGGGATGGTGTAGGAGGGAGGGATTTAGATTCCTGGGACATTGGGACTGGTTGTGGGGAAGGTGGGACCTGTACAAGCGGGACGGGTTACACCCAAGCAGGACCGGGACCAATTTCCTTGCGGGGGTGTTTGCTAATGCTGTTGGGGAAGGTTTTAAACGAGAGTGGCAGGGGGATGGGAACCTGAGCAGGGAGTCAGAAGGGAGTAAAGTTGAGAGCAGCAAGAGAGGGGAAGACCCAGGGGAAATTTACAATACAAATAGTACAAACAGTTGTTCAAGAACAAGTGAAAGGGAAAAGCGTACAGCAGCAGAAAGAAAGTGTACTTTAGACACTGCAGATAAAGTGAAAACTAGAAAGCGTAAGGCGATTAACCCAGCATCAAAGCTGAAGGTCAGGCTAGGGTGTGTGGCCCAACTAAGAGTTCTATATACAAATGCACAGAGTATAAGGAATAAATTAAATGAACTACAGGTTCAAATTCAAATTGGAGGGTATGACATGATAGCTATTACTGAGACATGGCTGCAGGATGGTCAGGATTGGGAACTAAATATACCGGGTTATAAGGTCTACAGGAGAGATAGGGAAAATGGAAGAGGGGGAGGAATAGCCTTAATGATTAGAGATTAAATCACTTCAATGATAAAGGAGGATATAACGAGAGGTAAGCAGCCAACAGAGACCTTCTGGGTTGAATGGAGAAATACGAAAGGAGAGATAGGGAAAATGGAAGAGGGGGAGGAATAGCCTTAATGATTAGAGATTAAATCACTTCAATGATAAAGGAGGATATGACGAGAGGTAAGCAGCCAACAGAGACCTTCTGGGTTGAATGGAGAAATACGAAAGGATCTAAGACTATAGTGGGAGTTGTGTATAGGACCCTGGCAGCAGCACTGAAGTGCTAGATTGTATAAATGCAGAGATTAGACAAGCGTGTAGCAAAGGCATGTTGGTCTTAATGGGGAACTTTAACCTTCACATAGATTGGGAAAAGCAGATTCGCAACTGTCAGAAAGGTAGTGAATTTCTTGAGTGCATCCGGGATAGTTTTTTACAGCAGTATGTCCGAGAGGCAACAAGGGGGCAAGCCATTCTAGATTTAGTAATGAGTCATGAACCAGATTTAGTTAACAGCTTAACTGTGCGTGAACATCTATCCAATAGCGATCATAACATGATCGAGTTCAATGTAGTGTTTGTAAAGGGAAAAAAGTGAATCAGCTGCTAAGATTCTAGACTTGGGTCAGGACGACTTCAATGGGATGAGACAGAGACTGTCCACAGTAAACTGGGCAAATCTGTTAATGGGTAAAACGACTGATGATCAGTGAGAAATGTTTAAAGAAACATTCAACGTGATACAGAATCGGTTTATACCCCGAGGGGCAAGATCTCTACTTGCCAAAAAAAACAGCCATGGACAACTAAAGAGGTAAGGGACAGTATAAGACATAAGGAAAGGGCATACAAAAAGGCAAAAAATGGCACAGATCCTGGCGAATGGGAAAGATACAAAGATCAACAAAGGGTCACAAAACAGATAGTAAGAGCTACAAAAAGAGAGTATGAAAAGAAACTTGCAAGGGATATCAAAACCAATACAAGAACTTTTATAGTTACATTAGGAAAAAGAGGGTGGTCAGGAGCAGTGTTGGCCCCTTAAAAACTGAAAGTGGGTTAGGGTTAGGGTTAGGGTTAGGGTTAGGGAAAGGGCGGACATGTTGAACAACTACTTTGCGTCAATATTTACAGTAGAAATAGATAGCATGCAGGAAATCCCAAGAACACTAATACTGAATCGGGGACAGGGACTCGATAAAAGCAACAGTAATGAAGAAAATAATAGCACTAAAGAGTGACAAATCCCCAGGACCAGATGGTTTCCATCCCAGGGTTTTAAAGGAAGTAGGTGAGCACATTGCAGATGCCCTAACTATAATCTTTCAAAGTTCTCTAGATTCAGGAACTGTCCCTCTAGATTGGAAAATTGCACATGTCACTCCGCTTTTTAAGAAAGGAGGGAGGGAAACCAGGGAATTATAGACCAGTTAGCCTAACATCTGTTGTGGGGAAAATGCTGGAGTCTATAATTAAGGATAGGGTGACTGAACACCTTGAGAATTTTCAGTTAATCAGAGAGAGCCAGCATGGATTTGTGAAAGGTAGGTCGTGCTTGACAAACCTGATTGAATTTTTTGAAGAGGTGACTAAAGTAGTGGACAGGGGAATGTCAATGGATGTTATTTATATGGACTTCCAGAAGGCATTTGATAAGGTCCCACATAAGAGACTGTTAGCTAAGATAGAAGCCCATGGAATCGAGGGAAAAGTACGGACTTGGTTAGGAAGTTGGCTGAGCGAAAGGCGACAGAGAGTAGGGATAATGGGTAGGTACTCACATTGGCAGGATGTGACTCGTGGAGTCCCGCAGGGATCTGTCTTGGGGCCTCAATTATTCACAATATTTATTAACGACTTAGATGAAGGCATAGAAAGTCTCATATCTAAGTTTGCCGATGACACAAAGATTGGTGGCATTGCAAGCAGTGTAGACGAAAACATAAAATTACAAAGTGATATTGATAGATTAGGTGAATGGGCAAAACTGTGGCAAATGGAATTCAATGTAGACAAATGTGAGGTCATCCACTTTGGATCAAAAAAGGATAGAACAGGGTACTTTCCAAATGGTAAAAAGTTAAAAACAGTGGATGTCCAAAGGGACTCAGGGGTTCAGGTACATAGATGATTGACGTGTCATGAACAGGTGCAGAAAATAGTCAATAAGGCAAATGGAATGCTGGCCTTTATATCTAGAGGACTAGAGTACAAGGGGGCAGAAGTTATGCTGCAGCTATACAAAACCCTGGTTAGACCGCACCTGGAGTACTGTGAGCAGTTCTGGGCACCGCACCTTCGGAAGGACATATTGGTCTTGGAGGGAGTGCAGCGCAGGTTTACTAGAATGATACCCAGACTTCAAGGGTTGTTACGAGGAGAGATTACACAAATTTTGGGGTTGTATTCTCTGGAGTTTCGAAGGTTAAGGGGTGATCTGATCGAAGTTTATAAGATAGTAAGGGGAACAGATAGGGTGGATAGAGAGAAACTATTTCCACTGGTTGGGGATTCTAGGAGTAGGGGGCATAGTCTAAAAATTAGAGCCAGACCTTTCAGGAGCGAGATTAGAAAACATTTCTACACACAAAGGGTGGTAGAAGTTTGGAACTCTCTTCTGCAAACAGCAATTGATACTAGCTCAATTGCTAAATTTAAATCTGAGATAGATAGCTTTTTGGCAACCAAAGGTATTAAGGGATATGGGGTTAGATCACAGATCAGCCATGATCTAATTGAATGGTGGAGCAGGCACGAGGGGCTGAATGGCCTACTCCTGTTCCTATGTTCTTATGATGGGGTTCGGTAGAACTAGGGAGCACTGAGGAAGCAGTGGGTGAGGCTGGATGTCTGGAAGTTTTGCTTTTTCCAGAGGATGATGGACCTGTGAACAGGATACCGTAGGATGTAGTGAAGACTGTTTCATTACAGTTCTTCAACGAGGTCTTACTTCGATGGATTTCTAGTCATATGATTATCACTTTATATCATAAGAGTAAATAATTCCTGGATAATAGTTAGCAGGTCCGCTGATTCCTGGGGTTGGTTTCATTGCCTATGAGGAGTTGGAGAGGAATTCTTGTCAGTAAATTCCTGGTCTCTGTTTTCTTCCCTCCCCTAGGAGGTGGGGAGGGAGGGATGGTTGTTGCATGGAGATACAGTTAGCCTGTGGACTGGGGGAGATGCCCAATGGCCTTTACTTGGTTTGGATACATAAACATAAGAGGCTCCTTGAGCTGATACAGAAGAGACAATCTCGGGAGCTAGATTATAACAGTAAGAATAAACACTACAAGGTAATCAGAAATTAATTTTTCAATTTTTTAATTTAAATCTATTGAACAATTAAATTGTAAGAATAACAAATTCTCCTTTAATTGGATTTCTGTGCATATTATTTTACTATTAGCGCTGGCCTATCATACATTTTCACACTCATTCACAATTAAGTAACAATCAAAGCACACGTTTAAGATGTAGTAGTAGATCCGTGCTGGGACCTAGGTGTGACATCCAAGGGGAGCCATGGAGCCGAACAGCGCTCAAATCCATTTGTAACTTGTAAGCATGGGAGGCGGTTGGGGTCAAGATCGAGGTCAGGATGGCCACAATGAAATGAGTATAGGATTGGGCGGGTTTGGTTTACTGTAAGCTCCCCTGGTTGGCCGTTACACTTCCATACAGAGAAGCAGAAATATGATGGGACTACGCCTAGACTTCACCTGGAGAACTGCCTTCTACTGGTATATTTAAGTATATAGTCATCAGAAGTTGGCTACGATCATGGATTAGCGAATGGGCCTGAATGCAAGGCAAAGAAATGGGGAACAAGAGCCAAAAGAAGAAATTAAACTGCAGGCAAACAGGAAATTGAGTCCCAGGTGCCAGAAACAAAGATAGGCCTCCTGACAGAAAATAAATGGTAGCAGAAAATCGTCAAATAACTTTGAGGGAAATGTACCGGCAAGTTTAATAATTTTAGGTGCTACTATGCATTTGTAAGTTAAAAATGTTATTAATGCAGCTACATCTTCCGGTAGGTTAGAAATTAAAAAGGCAGCCACAACTATTTTGAAAAAATTAATTTAGGTATGTAATTGGTTAAAATTGCAATCTTTCAAAATGGGTTTCTTTCTGTGGGGTTTGCCGCTCAGCCAAGAGGTACGGTTTTACCACTCAGTCAATCAGTATAGTTTTATGTTTCAGCGAGTCAGTATGGTTTTACCGTTCAGCCAATCGGTATGGTTATGGTGCTTATTTCAACCGAGAAAAGCGTGACACTATTTTCTTTGCTGTGGACAGAATGAAGTGCCACTCAGAATTACTGTTCCACTTGCTTTACACAAGATATAATTTGTAACAGATGCTAAATGCTGTTACGATTGCACAATCTATTACAAACAATTCTAGACTTAGTCAAATGAGAAGGACTTGAACTGCACAGGAAATTCACAATGTATTAATTGATCAGCTATCTGTTTTTGCTGGTTACACATCCTAATTATTAAAACACAACAATCATTATTGATGGCATATTATTACACAGCTCATTAAACTCTCTTCTGGGATATCCTGCGTATAACTCGCTCCCATTCAGTTGGGGCCTCACTTTTCACTGACATCCACACGACACAATTCCAGATGATTTTCTCAGGATAGGTCTTTAACAAACCCTTCACGGTCCTCAGCTAAGCCTAAACACGCAACGTTATTTTTCTGACACCCATTTTAGTCTGTGAACAGAACTCAGAGTGGCAATAATAATGGCCTGAAAGTCTTGCTTACCTATTTGCTCACATCTGCTTTCTCATTCAAATTAGCTCCCATGGGGAAGTACGCCCCACTATCATAAAAGAGGATTTCAATCAGGTTAAAAAACATAGGTGAACCGAATGGATTGTGTCAAATTTAGCAGCATGGGATTACTAGAAATTTGAATCCCCTACTGTACAGATTCACTGTTGCTAGGTAATTTTAAAGTATATATTTATCAAAGACAAAGTACATGTTTGGAGCTAAACCGTGCATTATTGCAACTTTTTTTTTTAAGGTACATGCAAAGGAATAACTGGGAATACCTGTGAAATATTCAAAGCAGTCTTGCTGAAGGACTTCATACAAAACACCTAGGAGTTGCCACATATTAGGAGAGATTACTTGGCACGTTAAGCTGTATGCTAGGGACAGAACCTCTTCATAGAATTCTGGAGCGGGAAGAAAGCAGAAATTATTGTTTAAGAAAGCTCATACGAAGGAAGAAGAGTTATTACATATTAATCTAACTACCGATAAAATATTCCAACATCAGAATAAAAACACAGCAAGATTACAGGAAATTTTATTCTAACAGTACAGTACTATGAAAGAAAATACATATGGCCCAACAGTCACTTAACACAGAGGTGTCAGATAAGCATAAAATATTGAGGAATGGCAGAAGCTAATATTATCAGCCGTTGCTTAGTGGTAGCAACAATAACTTGCATTTATATCGCCTTTAACGTAGTAAAACGTCCCAAGGCACTTCACAGGAGCGTTATCAAACAAAATTTGACACTGAGCTACATAAGGATATATTAGGACAGGTGACTTAAAGCTTGGTCAAAGAGGTAGGTTTTAAGGAGTGTCTTAAAGGAGGAGAGAGGTAGAGAGGTTTAGGGAGGGAATTCCAGAGCTTCGGGCCTAGGCAGTTGAAGGCACAGCCACCAATGGTGGAGCGATTAAAACCGGAGATGCGCAAGAGACCAGAATTGGAGGAGCGCAGAGATCTCGAAGGCTTGTAAGGCTGGAGGAGGTTACAGAGATAGGGAGGGGCAAGTCAATGGAGGTATTTGAAAGCAAGGGTTAGAATTTTAAAATCTAGGCATTGCCAGACCTGGAGCCAATGTAGGTCAGCGACCACAGCGGTGATGGCACTCTCATCTGAGCCAAAAGGTTTTGGGTTTGAGTCCCACTCCAGAGACTTGAGCACATAATCTAGGCCAACACTTCAGTGCAGCACTGAGGGAGTGCTGCACTGTCAGAGGTGCTGTCTTTCGGATGAGATGTTAAACCGAGGCCTTGGCTGCCCTCACAAGTGGACGTAAAAGATCCCATTGCACTATTCAAAGAACAGCTGGGGCGTTCTCAGTATCCTTGATAATATTTATCCCCCAAACAACGCCTAAAACAGATTATCTAGTTAGGTATTTCATTACTGTTTGTAGGATGTTGCTGTGTGCAAATTGGCTGCTGCCTTTCCCTAAATTACAACAGTGACTACGCTTCAAAAAGTACTTAATTAGCTGTGACACGCTTTGGGACATCCTGAGGCAGTGAAAGGCACTATAAAAATACAAGTTCTTTCTTAAATATTCTAAGTTAGGTGTCCGTGTACAGACAATTACAAAATGCTAACATCTGGACAACAGTGCCAGGGCCATATTGCGCTTTTAATAGTAAAAGGTCAAACAACAGAGTTTTGACTGTACCTATTACGTGTTTCTGTAGTACCAGTCCAATGACCTGCAAACAGATGCCCTCGAGCTGCTGTGTAATCTGGGGATTGGGGAGGAAATGGAGGAGAGAAAAGATGCATAGTGTTACTCTGGGGTGAAAAGGTAGCAGTCCAAACAAGCAAGCAACAGAAAGTCCTATTTACTCAATATAGCTGCCAGAGGTTTAACCTTTTCTTATATCTGATTGAAGTCACAACTTTGCAAAAACAGGGATCAAGTATCTCAGAATTAGGGGTGCAATGCAGCACCTTCCTTTAGCACTTGAAGCCCTGGATAAGTTATTTAAAATAAAGAACCAAAGCCTCCTCTGCCACTGGAGGGTGCAGCACCTGACTACAGAGTCTGCTGTACCACCCAGCACTAATTAACTGATAAGAACTTAAGAAATAGGAGCAGGAGTAGGCCATACGACCCCTCGAGCCTGCTCCATCATTCAATCAGATCATGGCTGATCTTCAACCTCAACTCCACTTTCCCGCCCGATCCCCATATCCCTTGATTTCCCTAGGGTCCAAAAATCTATCCATCTCAGCCTTGAATATATTCAATGACTCAGCATCCACAGCCCTCTGGGGTAGAGAATTCCAAAGATTCACAACCCTCCGCATGAAGAAATTCCTCCTCATTTCAGTCTTGAATGGCTGACCCCTTATCCTGAGACTATGCCCCCTAGTTCTAGACTCTCTAGCCAGGGGAAACAATCTTTCAGCATCTACCCTATCAAGCCCCCTAATAATCTTATGTGTTTCAATGAGATCACCTATCATTCTTCTAAACTCCAGGGAGAATAGGCCCATTCTACTCAACCTCTCCTTATAGGAGAAACCTCTCATCCCAGGAATCAATCTAGTGAATCTTTGTTGCACCGCCTCCAAGGCAAGTATATCCTTCCTTAGATAAGGAGACCAAAACTGTACGCATGATGGAACCTCCTGCAATGTCACCTTTGCAGCACATCTTTTTAAAAATTACAAAAACTGTAAAATTAAATTGGTCACTATGAGCAACAAGTACTCAGCAAGACAAATGGAGTTAAAAGTAACTGAAGGAAATTGTGAGGGTTGTTTTAAAAAAAAACAAATGCTCAGTCAAGAAAAGGGAAAAAAAAACCCTGACTACAATGTCCATTAACTTATAAGAAAAGTTAGGGACAAGAAAAGGCCATTCAGCCTAGCAAAACTCATCACTCAATAGAACACAGAAAAGCTTTTCTGTTTAACATTAGATTTTATTTCTCTCTGTTTTGTGAGGTCCTTTCTGGGCCTTGTGCTGCAAATGGGCTAGTCTGGACCACCAGCAGGGTGGCATTCTAGCCGACACCACCCTACAAACGCAACTCAACTAAGTGGAGCTTGGTGGTGGGGGGAGGGATGAGAAAGAGACTGAACATCCTACCACTCTGGCACAAAGGACTCTAATAAATATATCAAACGGGAATTGGCAACCGAAAGACATCTGCTGCAGAGAATAACAGTGCTGCAGTGAATCCAATTGTGCTTTTGGCTTGAAGACAAGCTGGCACAGACTGGTAAGAGCTTGAGCACATAGGCTGTGGGAATTAGGTGCAGTGGGGAAAGGAGGTGCTCAGTGATTTATACCGAAGAACTATAGACTAAGACTGAGCAGAGCATAAAGGGAGCTGCACGAGGAATCAAAATTCAAGAAAATTTTTTTTAAAAGTCACAAGACAAGGAGAGTGCCGAGGGCAAGTCAGTAAATATTCAGTTCATTGGTTAGTGTTTTTAGTGGTTGCTGTGGATAAAAGCAGCGGGACTAATGACCGAGAGCACAGCACATAAAGCTGGGACCAACTCAAACACAGGCAGAAATTTGAAAGAGTGACATCAGAGGACAGCTGGTTGGTGAGTAATACATTGTTTTGTTCTCTAAGCTAGGGGAGTCGTTTAAACTAGGAACCTATAACTTGCTAACACTTTATTAAATTAATAACCTAAATCAGTTAAATTAATTAGTTTTTTAAAAAAACTAAATAAACCAAGTGAATTAATTACATAAAAACTTTAATGAAGTAAATAAATACAAGAAGGTTGGATAGAGAGGGCAGTGCAGGTGGTGTACCGTGACTGCAGCACGTGAGAGTTTGTGGAGAGCAGCGTGATCCCAGGCAACCACATCTGCAGTAAGTGTCTACAACGCGAGGAACTTCGGCTCAGAGTTGTTGAGCTGGAGTCAGAGGTGCAGACATTGCGTTGCATCAAGGGGGAAGAGTTACCTGGGCACTTTGACCCAAGAGGCAGTCACACCCTTTAGGTTAGGTAGTGGTTTTGATTTGGTTAGTGGTCAGGGACAGAAGGATGTGACTGAGAGTCAGGCAGGTAAGGGGACTCCAGATGCAGCGATGGAGGAGCCTCAGCCTTTGCCCTCGTCTAACAGGTACGAGGTACTTGCTACATGTGTGGATGAGAATAAAGACTTCAGGGAAGATGGGCAAACTGACTGTGGCACTGTGGTACAGGAGGCCATTCAAGTGGGGGAGCGAAAGGGAATGTGGTAGTGTTAGGGGATAGTATAGTCAGGGTAATAGATACTGTTCTCTGCAGCCTCGACCGGGAGACCCGAAGGCTATGTTGCCTGACCGGTGCCAGGGTTAAGGATATCTCCTCGCGGTTGGAGAAGAACTTGGAGGAGGAGGGGGGGAGGATCCAGTCGTTGTGGTCCACTAGGAATCAATGACATAGGTAGAACTAGGAATGAGGTTCTGCTGATGGAGTTTGAGGAGCTAGGGTCAAAATTAAAAAGCAGAACCTCAAAAAGGTAATAATCTCTGTATTACTACCTGAGCCACGTGCAAATTGGCATAGGGACAAACAGATTAGATAGTTAAATGTGTGGCTGAAAGAGTTGCAGGTTGACCAAGGCTGGGAACTAAATATTCCAGGGTACTTCACTTTTAGAAGAGATAGGCAAAATGGAGAAGTAGGGGGGTAGTCCTGATAATAAAGGAGGACATAAAGGCAGTAATGAGAAAGGATCTTAGCTCAGAAAATCAGGAAGTAGAATCAGTATGGGTGGAGCTAAGAAATAACAAGGGGCAGAAAACACTGGTGGGAGTAGTTTATAGGACCCTAACGGTATTCATGGTGTTGGACAAGAGTATAAATCATGAAATTAGAGGAGCATGTAACAAGGGTAATGCAATAATCGTGGGGGACTTTAATCTTCATGTAGACTGGGCAAATCAAATTGGCAAAAGTAGTTTGGAGGACGAGTTCATGGAATGCATTCAAAACAGTTTTATAGAACAAGGAACCAACTAGGGAACAGGCTATTTTAGATCTCGTATTGTGCAATGAGACAGGGTTAATTAGTAATCTTATAGTTGAGGATCCTCTGGGAGAAGAATGATCATAATATGATTGAGTTTGAGAGTGAAGCAGTTAAATCCGAAACGACGGTCTTAAATTTAAACAAAGCCAATTATATAGGTATGAGGAGGCGAGATGTCCAAGGTAGATTGGGAAATTAGATTAAAAGATATGACAGTAGATAAGCAACTGCTAACATTTAAAAGAAATAATTAATAATTCTCAATGAATATACATTCCCTTGAGGAATAAAAACTCCAAGGGAAAAGTGATCCAACTGCAGCTAACTAGAGAAGTTAAGGTTAGATTAAAAGAGGCTTACAATGTTGCCAAAAAGAATAATAAGCCTGAAGACTGGGGAGAGGGAGTTTAGAAATCAGCAAAGGATGACCAAGAAATTGATAAAGAGGAAGAAAATTAATATGAGAGTAAACTAGCAAGAAATATAAGAATAGATTATAAGAGCTTCTACAAGTATGTAAAAAAGGAAGAGATTAGCGAAAGTAAACGTGGGTCCCTCAGAGGTAGAGACAGGAAAAATTATAACGGGGAATAAGGAAATAGCAGAGATGTTAAACAAATACTTTGTATCTGCCTTCACAGTAGAAGACATAAAAAACATACCGGAAATAGTGGGAAACCAAGGATCTAATGAGAGTGAGGAACTTAAAGTAATTAAGATTAGTAAAGAAAAAGTACTAGAGAAATTAACAGGACTAAAAGCCAACAAATCTCCTGGACCTGATGGCCTACATCTAGGGTTTTAAAAGAAGTGGCTGCAGAGGTAGTGGATGTGTTGGTTTTGATCTTCCAGAATTCCCTAGATTCTGGAACGTCCCCGTGGATTAGAAGGTAGCAAATGTAACCCCACTATTCAAGAAGGGAGAGAGAAAACAGGGAACTATAGGCCAGTTAGCTTGACATCAGTAGTAGGGAAAATGCTAGAATCTATTATTAAAGATGTAATAACAAGGCATTTAGAAAATCATATGATTTTCACCACAGGCAATAAATGTACCAAAGTAGCAATGTCAACTGCCTCATTCCCTTCTTCTGGTGCACACACCACTCACCCCCCTCCCTAGGTAGTTAAACTTCTCTTAACCTTCTCACTGTTCCCCTTTCCACTCTACCTCCTTTCCTTTGTTCTGTTTGGTGGACTTCCCACCACTGGTCCACTGCAGACTGCCCTGCAAAATATCCAGTCCCTTCCGAACAAACCCCCAATCCCACCCCATCCATGACCTCATCCTGGGTGCCAACTGGTTCCAGTCCTGCCGTAGCAGTCGATGGAGGATGTTACCAGTGCCTAGTAGCTGCTTCCCATCAAAAAACTGCAAGAGGCATACGAGAGATGCTGCGTGTGAAGCGAAGAATGCTGCCGAGACATCATACAGGAGCACCATTGATACGAACCACAGGAGGACAAGACAAAACACCCTGGTTTGTCCTAGAGACTGGTTTCAACTAACATTTCAGACTGTGTGCGCAGCAGGCTTGTTACTATCGCTGTGAAGATATATCATTACTGACGACGAATAGGTGGTTTTGGGGGCATGGGTTTATGTTCTTTGTACAACGTGATGAACCCAATCATCTCAGAGTAAATGCTCTCAACTAAAACAAGCAAACAAAATGGCTATTGACCTCCTTGTGATCCTCCACTACAGTCAAAATGGTGTCTATTGTGTTCAGGATGCCCATTGCCATCACGGTTTTGTCCTCTATCTCTTCGTAAGCGTCACTCTGAAGTACTTTGCTGAAGGTCATGGCCTGAAGGAAAACAAAAAGCCTTGTATTTACATTCACACACTGACCCCTGCCAAGTTGGTTGGAAACATACCAGGCACTAACATTACTTCACAAAGATCTGACGGAGCACTTTACACTGCACACACTATATATAAAAATCAGAGAGGATAGGTAAGAGGGAGCACTAAAGGCAATAGCAATATCTGAAGCATTAAGAAATCAGTGTAAACTCAAATTTTGTCTCAGTTTATGATGACACCTGATCTGAACACAGTTGTTGCCTTTAGTCCTCCTTCCAGCTATCCACAAGTTAAAACACTGTTGCCAATATGAGATCAGTAGTTACAATATAGGTTCCAGCCTGGCAGTACCACTATAAAATTGTATGGTTCCAATTCAAATTCTCTCGGCTGGGAGAGAGTTTTGTACATGCATAGTACTTACGGTACTAATTTCAAATCCTTCCATGTCCTTGCCCCTCCCTATCTCTAACCTCCTCCAGTCCTACAATCCTTCAAGAACACTCCATTCCTCCAACTCTGACCTCTTGTTCATCCCCCACTTCCTTCGCTCCACCACTTGCAGCCATACCTTCAGCCGTCAAGGCCCTAAGCTCTGGAATTCCCTTCCTACCTCTCTCTACTCCTTTAAGACACTCATTGAAACCTACCACTCCAACCAAGCTTTTGGTCACCTGTTCTAATATCTCCATCTTTGGCTCGGTATCAAATTTTGTCTGATTACGTTCCTGCAAAGCACCTTGAGACATCTTATTATGTTAAAGGCGCTATATATATATATATATATAAAAATGCAAGTTGTTGTTGTAATTTGAAATGCACTGAAAACATTGGTGGGAGTGCCGAAATAGCAAGGTGGTTTACAAAATGATCAGGCGGTTTGAGGGATCCCCCTATGCACTACGTAAAGCTAGTTTGACATTCTACTGAAGCTGGATGTCACAAGCAATGACAGAAATCTAGCCGGCCAATGCAGGGTTTCGAACACTACATTCCAGCTATAATCTATTCCTTAGGGCAGCGACTGACAACCTTTCAGAGCTCACGAGCTTTTAAGAAGAAAAATACCTGGCAAAGAGTTACAAGTTTTCAGGCTGGTTTACATTACAGCTGGGTTACTGGGAAGGTGATATCTAAAGTGTGTCTCTGCTGTCGTCAGTTCTACAGAGGTCAGGCCATTTAAGTTCAGGAGCACTGCTGTCAGTGCGAGAACCGCATGCATTTTGGAATTGATATTTTCAGTGCAACCAAGTTTTCTTGACCCCCTTGTAATCTCTGGTGCCATTCCCTGGTAAGTGTTCATTCCACTCCCTTGAAAACTCCGCTCCCACAGAAAACGGCACTCCCTGCTCAGATTGCAGTGCGTGCTACTGCTGCAGCCGTTCAAACAGACAGCCACAATACCATGAATTATGTTGAACGGTCTAAGCACTGCATGGAGCTCAAGTGTCACGTGTTGACCACCACTACCTTAGGGAGTTCATGGTTATATCTTTAGACTCCAAACATCAAACTGCTCATTGAGTCAGTTGGTGACTGAAGAAATGAATGGTGAGGCCTTTCACATTTATCTAATTCTAGTTTATCCCACAGGAGAAATACTTTTGATAATCGCTCCTATGAAGCGCCTTGGGATGTTTTACTACGTTAAAGGCACTATATAAATGCAAGTTGTTGCTGCAGTTACAAAACAGCTTTTCAATATTGCAATAATTCATTACTCAAAACATTAAACTCTGAATGACTTTGTACAGCAGGAGCTGTTTTCAGCTTGATTCAATTGGTAGCACTCTCACCTCGGAATCCAAATTTTGTGGGTTCAAAACCCACTCCTGGACTTGAGCAGATAATCTAGGCCGACACATTAGTGCAGTTACTGAGGGAGTGCCGCATTGTCAGATGAGGCCTTGCACCGAGTACATTGTGTCTGCCTATTTAGGTAGACATAAGAGATCTGATGGCACTATTAGAAGAGGAACAGGGAGTTCTCCCAGTGTCCTATCCAACATTCCTCCCTCAACCAACTCCACTAGAGATTATTTGGTTATTCATTCATTTGCTGTTTGTGGGATCTTGCTATGCACATATTGACAACTGCCATGTTTGCCTACATAACAACAGTGACTGCACTTCAAAAGGGCTTTGAGACACCCTGAGGATGTGATAAAGGTGCTATATAAATGAAAGTTCTTTCCTTCTTTCTACAATCGTGCAATAATTCCCGTAAGGTGCATAGAAAAAAAACAAATAATTTTCGGCCACTTTTAATTTAATATAGCAACAGGTTTATACAGCTGCTATTCATAAGATAGCTGCATTACCAGAAAATTATAAACCATAATTTCCCTATAAAAGTCACTTAATGTTATAGAACCTCTTAGCTGGGAGGATGAAGAGGTCTCGGCTGGAGGATATATCACAACTGATATCAATGCTGTTCTACAATGTACATTACACTTGCTTCCCTCCCCAACCTCCCCCCTCAAGAGTATGGTGCAGCGTCACATGACTTTTTGGCAACCTAACAGAGAACAAATGAATTTCCCCCTCCTTTTAAAAAGGGAGAAAATTAACTATTTGGTTGGAAGGCAGGAATTTCTTGTTTAAATAACCCCTTCATATTTTCCATCAACGCAGAAGTATATCATTATACAGTGTCTGGATACCTGCAAATCATGCTCCACAAAATTGGAACTGCGGCACTAAAAGAGCACAACTGAGAAGTGATCAATTTTACTCTTCAACTATCAACAGGTCGTCTAATGCTATAAGAAGGAAGATTAGAAGAAACACAGATGGATGTGTGTACTAATTTTGGTTTTGGGTGGGGGGGGGGGTGCAGGAGAAAAAAAGTAAGAGATGCAAGGGTAAGAAAAAGGAAAATGGGAAAGGGAGATCATCTCACCTACCTGCTGTACATGCATTTCACTCATTGACTATGGCACACTTGTGAGCAAAATGCATGCAAGACAGGTACAACGTAATTCAAAATAACCACTAACAAAGAAAACAAGAACTTGCATTTATACAGTGCCTTTCACAACCTCAGGACATCCCAAAGTGCTTTACAACCATTGAAGTACTTTTGAAGTGTCGTCATTGTTGTAATGTAGGAAACGTGGCAGCCATTTTGCACACAGCAAGGTCCCACAAACAGCAATGAGATAATGACCAGATAATCTTTTTGTTTTATAAAAGTGATGTTGGTTGAGAGATAAATATTGGCCAGGACACTGGGGAGAACTCCCCTGCTTTCCTTCAAAATAGTGCCATGGGATCTTTTACACCCACCTGAAAGGGCAGACAGGTCCTCGGTTAAACGTCTCATCCAAAAGACGGCACCTCCAACAGTGCAGCACACCCTCAGTATTACACTGAATGTCGGTCTAGATTGTGTCTCTGGAGTGGGACTTAAACCCAAGACCTTCTAACTCAGAGGCAAGAGTGCTACCACTGAGCCATAGCTGACACAATTGTGAACTTCCCAACAGACAGGATTGTTCAGTGAAAGGGTCAAGTCATTGAATTGCCAACATCACCAACAGCTCCAAGTCTCTAAGTACTTACTAAATGCTGCGTCATGTCAACAGCGATGGTGGTCATCTCCTCACTGTATTCACATATCATCTTCTGAATGACGTTGGTGAGATCATCATTTTCGGTTTCTCGGACAACATGGAGCAGCTCTTGCATCACTGGCCTAACCGATGGCTTTATATATTCCTTAGCTAGGGAGCAAATATCAACATATTAGCTACAAAGTGTTTTCTGAGTTTCTTCTTTTCAGCCTCCCCTCCCCCAAATATTTGTACCTCTGGTAACCTCTCCCACTAAGGCGACCTAGACTGTGTAATCCTCCATAGCCTCAGTTCTCACTGCCCTGTACAAGCAGGAAGAGCGATTTGTGGGCAAGATATGCTTTCCTTAGTTAACCATTTTTTTTTTCTCCCAGTGACACAAGGCCAGCTGAGAACATACACAACACTCACACAAAGGGGAAAACATACTGACGTTTGGCTTGGGTTTGAGGGCTGGCATTTGTCGTTAACAACAGGAAAGATTCCAATTATTGCTCACATGAACAGTAGCCAGCTGAAGATAGACTGCCAAGCTATACCATCCAAGAGGGACATTTCCAGTTGAGAGTCCCCAGTACAGCAGGTATCCTGAGGCTGCTATTTCACCTACACCAGTATCGCCTCTCAGATAAAAGATAGAACACAGCAGAATTGAAATATCCAACTTCAAGGAGACCAGCAATATTGAGACTTCTACTCAGCTCTCCAACTGGTCTCTTGCTCTCCTAGGCTGCTATTACTGATGTATGTGTACGGTGAAAATTGGCCCAATTCCCCAGGTATAAATGCATGGTAGAAGCCATATTACTGTCCAGTACCCGTCTGTGCTCTGGCCCCCAATCCACACACGGAGTGGTCAGCACGAGACCAGGAATGAGAACAGTCAGCACTGTTGATCTCTATGCCATTAGGTTTTAATTTGGCAGGCCCAGCCACACAAGAAACATCAAGTCTCAGTGCTGCTGATGGTGAAACAGGACAGCAAGAGAGCAGAATCTTTATTACATAACCATGTTTTGTAATCATGAACTCGTCTACAGTGGGTTTATAAATGAACTAATAGATGCTATGTCCTTTTGAACTTGAGCAACTTCAATCAATATCATTACTCTGGCCCACACGCACATCCAGTGTTTCTGCACTGGAGGCAACAGTACAGCAAAACTGTCCCAACGCCAAACCAAGATGCCAATAATTATTGCAGTCACCTGGAAATGAACTAATTTAAGAACAGTCCTAATAGAAATCATTTTTATTTAGCTAGAAGAACATAAAAATGTAACCTGTTTTGCATGGAATCCAAATACCTGGTCAAGGACTGGACAGGGTTATCACGTGTCAGACAACATACACTAGTAATGAGCCCAAACAAACAAAGCAAGGATCACAGGTAGAGTCCCAGTGTAAGATCTCTCTTCAACTAACCTTGATCTTGGTTACTTATAAGCGTCTGCAGAGCTATGGCAGCTTCTACTTTCACCGGCATCTCTTTATCTTCAATTAAACTCTTCTTTGTCAACTCGACTGCGTTTCTTAAGTTGAGGTCGTTCGTAAACTTCAGGTTGCAAAATGAATGAAGAACCCAACAAGCCTAAAAATATGAAGTCAGAAGCAATAAACATACTAGCTTTATTTGAGAGCACAGTATTTTAAAAAAACGGCACGTAACAAATACATTTTGTCCATTTTTGGGCAACTGCATGTATGGCAGTCTAAGTGACTGAAAGAGAATGTGGCAGTCAAGAGTTGAAACATTTTAATAATTTACAACAGTGGCTGGACTCTCCCAAAGCAGTCAGAGAATAACTACTAGGGTTACTTCAATCCCCTACCCACAGGTTATCAATATCAAGGATGAGAAAGGAGAAATGCTGTTTCTTACAAATAAGCTTTTCAGAGCTACTCATCTGGTGATGCATCTTCACTTCAACAGAGCATTTAATAGAAACCGAGTTTTCAGTAAAATCTGTCCTTTCAAATATTCATCCAGTTTCTCAGAGTTTCCAAAACTCGGAGATACTGCAAGAAAATGTCGATAGTTGAATTCTACTGGAAAACTTGAACTCTTAAGTATTCAAGTTAGCATCTTAGGCCAATCCAAATCACATCAAGGTGTGCACCATAACAGGTGCATTCAGAAGCAAATCTTCCTAAGGACATCTAATGTTACAATGGTGCACTGTAAAACAGAGCATATCAATCAACCTACAGTGTGTTGAAAGGGTGGGATTTTGGATGGTGTTTTGAGTGGAATGATGGGGGAAGAGCATCGTTCCTATAGAACTATTAAATCAGACGATCTTGCATGGTCTTGCCTCTTTTCAGAATGGCGCTGTTTAATGTTGGGACGCTCCTGCTAAAAGAGGACTGCTCAAAAGCATGACACACTAAACAGCCTCAGTTAGCTGAACAATTTTTGCTACTGTATCTGTAACAAAACAAAAAAAAAATGCTTACATGCGTGGGTTATTCTAACAAATGGAAAGTAAATGCAAAAACAAATTTTAAAAGTCTCAAGAGGTCATGGAGTTATACCAAGATTAGCCAATTTCAAATGCATATATAAGGATTGTCACATAGCAAGGCATAATATTGGACAGCAAAAAATGATTTCCTAAATACTACATCAACACTTTACTTGAACCGTGTAACAAAAGGAATGGCATGGGTTGTAGAAAATATGGCAGCCAGATATTTATTTTATTAGGGTAAGGGAAAAATGCATAATTTAACTGAAGGAAGTTAAAGTTCAAAGAGTGCCTATAGCAAGAAGAATATAAAATCTCTCAGCAAACAACTGAGCAAGCTAATTAAAAATGTGATTTTTTTTCAGACGATTACAAACGAACGTGTCCAATTATAAAAGACCGCCCTCAGGATACTCCACTCAATTACAGCACATTATTTTAAAAAAAAGACCTATTGGCCTGAGCCACACAGACCAGAACAACCAGGTTGTGCTGATTTCAGAGAGGGTGACTGCTGCAGTGCTAAAATTCACTTCTGTGCCTCTGGGCTAGGGGAGGGGTGAGGAAAGGAGGAGTTGAGTTGATCTTGTTCTTATATATACCCCTTCCAGCAGGAGTCAATGGATAGCGATTAACAAGTCCTGATCACTATCCGACTATTTTTGCTCGATCAGGCTTGGCCATCATGCCCTCCATAGTCAAACTGCCTGCTAATATACGCTAGACAGGTGAAAGACCACTTGAGCAAGTTAATGGATGGTGGCTGGTGCTCATGGCTCCATACCCCAGCAAGCAATCAGCACATTCAGTCGAGGAACAGAGAAAAGTGGAGGGAAAAACATTTCCTGACCAAGATTCACTTGAAAACCTCAAGAGATATTAATAACTTTATCAAAGGGCAGGGTTTCCAGCATTAAACTAAAATACGAAGAGTTACAATCTAGCTCAGTACGATAAGTACAAGTTTCTTTTCTTTCTTGCAGTCAGATGACAACATAATTGGGATATAGATTATGAATAAAGGCAATTACATAAGAGTGTTAACAAGTGCCAACACTGCATAACTGCAGCCAATATTACAATGACAACTGGGTAGCCAAACTGGAATTAAAATCGGACGTGCTCCCTGGCTTAGAGGCTCAAGACGCTACCAGGCGTGGTACTGAATTGTAACAGACAAGGAGGCTCCCAGATTAGCTCCTTGGTCTGTGCTGAGCTCGCTGATCTCAGATGGAGTGACAGCTGGTGAGCTACAATTGGCCTCAGCACCTCAGGGTGGGGGGAGAAATGAGCCAGGGTTGTCATTTCTGTGTAAGGAAAGTGCAATGTGCTGATGTGCGTTGAGAATAGGTTAGGGCTCATCTGTGATGGCCTCCACAGTTGAATAGCCTGCCAAACTTCACTGGCTAGTCTCACACATAAAAGAACAGTCACTTGAGCCAGTGATCAAAGGGCTGCAGGTAACCATGGAAGAGTGTCCAGTACGTCACTCTCCTGAAACAGAATAATACTCAGGAGTGTGGCGAGAGTACCTACAAGACGGGAGATAATTGGAGGAATGAACATTCTTCTGCACCCTTATAATCTCGTCCAACGGTATCAACAGGTTTTCCATCCCAATGCCCAATCGGCGAATGAAGAAAGATGTAACTTAAAAAAAGTTCAGAATTTTTCTTTTTTGCATCCTCACAGGCAGTATTGCACCTGGAAGTCAAGCTTTTACCCGAGAGAATTCATAGAATCATAGAATGGTTACAGCACAGGAAGCCCTTCGGCCCATCAAGTACATGGCGGCTTTCTGCAAAAGCAATCCAGCTAGTCGCACTCCCCGGCCCTTTCCCCATAGCCTTGCAAATTTTTCCCTTCAATTGTCCAATTCCCTTTTGAAAGCCACGACTGAGTCTGCCTCCACCACCCCCTCACGCAGTGCATTCCAGATCATAACCACTCGCTGTGTAAAAAAGTTTTTCCTCATGTCACCCGTTTCTTTTGCCAATCACCTTAAATCTATGTCCTCTGGTTCTTATCCCTTCCGCCAATGGGAACAGTTTCTCTCTTATCGACTGTCTAGACCTTTCATGGTTTTGAATACCTCTATCAAATCTCTTCTCAACCTTCTCGGCTCTAAGGAGAACAACCCCTGCTTCTCCAGTCTATCCAAGTAACTGAAGTCCCTCGTTCCTGGAACTATTCCAGGAAATCTTTTCTGCACCCTCTCTAAGGCCTTCACATCCTTCCTAAAGTGCAGTGAATTGGACACAATACTCCAGTTGTGGCCGAACCAGTGTTTTATAAAGGTTCATCATAACTTCCTTGCTTTTGTACTCTATGCCTCTATTTATAAGGCCTAGGTGCCCGTATGCCTTTTTAACTGCTTTCTCAACCTGCCCTACCGCCTTGAAAGATTTGTGCACATTTACCCCCAGGTCTCTCTGATCCTGCACCCCCTATAGAATTGTACCATTTAGTTTATAATTCCTCTCCTCGGTTTTCCTACCAAAATGTATCACTTCGCACTTCTCTGTATTAAATTTCATCTGCCATGTGTCCGCCCAGTCCACCAGCCTGTCTATGTCCTCTTGAAGTCTATCACTATCCTCCTCACTGTTCACCACACTTCCACATTTTGTGTCATCTGCAAATTTGGAAATTGTGCCTTGTACACCCAAGACCAAGTCATTAATATATATCAAGAAAAGCAGTGCTCCTAGTACCAACCCCCTGGGGAACACCACAGTGTACTTTCCTCCAGTCCGAAAAACAACCGTTCACCACTACGCTCTGTTTCCTGTCACTTAGCCAATTTCGTTTCCATGCTGCCACTGCCCCTTTTATTCCGTGGGCTTCAATCTTATCAAACGCCTTTTGGAAGTCTATATACACACATCAACCGCATTGCCCTCATCAACCCTCTCTGTTAATTCCTCAAAACACTCAATCAAGTTAGTTATATACGATTTGCCGTAACAAATCCGTGCTGGCTTTCCTTAATTAATCTACACTTGTTCAAGTGACTATTAATTTTGTTCCGGATTATTGTTTCTAAAAGCTTCCCTACCACCGAGGTTAAGCTGACTGGCCTGTATTTACCGGTTTAATCCTTACACCCTTTTTTTAAAAAAAAACAAGAGTGTCACATTTGCAATTCTCCAATCCTCTGGCACCACCCCCGTATCCAAAGATGTTTGAAAGATTATAGCCAGTACCTCAGCAATTTCCACCCTTACTTCCCTCAACAACCTAGGATGCATTCCATCCAGATCAGGTGACTTATCTACTTTAAGTACAGCCAGCCTTTCTAGTACCTCTTCTTCATCAATTTTTAGCCCATCCAGTATCTCAACTACATCTTCCTTTACTGACACTCTGGCAGCATCCTCTTCCTTGGTAAAGACAGATGCAAAGTACTCATTTAGTGCCTCAACCATGCCCTCTGCCTCTATGCGTAGATCTCCTTTTTGGTCCCTAATCTGCCCCATCCCTCCTCTTACTACCCGTTTACTATTTATACGCCTATAGGTGACTTCTGGATTCCCTTTTACATTAGCCACCAATCTATTCTCATACTGTCTCTTTGCCCCTCTTATTTCCTTTTTCACTTCCCCTCTTTCTTTATTCAGCCTGGTTCTCACTTGTATGATCAACCTGACATCTGTCATACCCCCCCCACCTTTTTTCTGCTTCATCTACTCTCTTTCGTCATCCAGGGAGCTCTGGCTTTAGTTGCCCTATCTTTCTCCCTCATGGGAATGTACCTAGACTGTACCCAAACCATCTCCTCTTTGAAGGCTGCCCATTGATTGATTACAGTTTTGCCTGCCAATATTTGATTCCGGTTTACCCGGGCCAGATCCGTTCTCAACCCACTTAAATTGGCCCTCCTCCAATTGAGTATTTTTACTCTAGAGTGTTTCTTGTCCTTTTCCATAACTAATCGAAATGTTATGATACTATGATCGCTGTTCCCTAAATGTTCCCCCACTGACACTTGCTCCACTAGACCCACCTCATTCCCCAGAACAAAGTCCAGCAATGCCTCCTTCCTTATTGGGCCGGAAACGTACTGGTCAAGAAAGTTCTCCAGAACACACTTCAAAAATTCCTCCCCCTCTTTGCCCTTTGCACTATTACTATCCCAGTCTATATTAGGATAGTTGAAGTCCCCCATTATTACTACTGTATGGCTCTTGCACCTCTGTGTAATTTCCCTGCAGATTTGCTCCTCTACATCCTTCCCACTTGTTGGTGGCCTATCAAATACACCCAGTAGTGTAATGGCTCCTCTATTGTTTACCTCTAACCAAATAGATTCTGTCCTTGACCCCTCCAGGGCATCCTCTCTTTCCAGCACTGCAATATTCTCTTTAATTCCCAAGTATTTAATATTTGACACATGTTCCAAGTAAGCTTAATTAACTTGGATGTTAAATTTACTGTTATCTAGGGACATTTTTGGGGGCATTTTGCATTAGGATGGCTATCCAATAACTATTTGTGGTATTTTGTGACGAATCCTGGCCCTCTTAAACAATAGCCTACCCCATCAAAAAACATCACTGCGCACAGCATCTACCTCAACAGCTGTCCCATACAGAGTGTGCCCACAATAGCCTTTTACTGCTGCACTTGCCAATGAGAACCTCTGCCAACGGCATGTTCAGTTTTTAATCACAAAAGGTAAGAGCTTGTGTCATGTTGATCCCACAAGGGAGGGAAAATAGATTGCTCCTGGTTTTTTTTTGCGTCTGCGGGTGCTTTTAGCTCATTGCTGAGCATTACTATGTTTCAGGAGAGTGACCCCTTTATTAACCTCAGTGCATTGCCCCCATCCCAAACTGTTTTCGATAGGCTGGCAGGAAGCCAGCTGGAAATGCGGATACCAGTTTTTCTGCGCCTATAGAGAACAAGATGACATAATTTCAATCGGTGCACTCTAATTGGGCAACTTTGCCACCTAGGGCATCACGTTGGTATTAGCGCAATGATGCTCTTAACATCAAACACGCTAAAATAGGTCTGTGCACTCCGTGGGCAGACATGGAGCCAGCCAATCTGACGGCAGCCACCAATACCAACCAAAAATTGGGCCTCTGCTGCTGCTGTGTAGGAGCCCACAATGCTCACATGCCTCACAAAACCAACCACCAACCTACCATTTTAGCACATCGCCTTTAGGTACAGCCCCTTATGTACGTCCATTATCAGCTCTCACAAGCCTCCTATTTTGAAATTATTTAGCTGGACATTTATTTGCCTTTCAGATCAGCCAGACAACAAGCTCTCAGATCCAGTTTAAGGTGTTTAATCACAATTGACTGTTGCCACAGCAACAGAGGGTTATGAATTGGATCATCACTCTGTTTCCCCCACTTGTTGGTGGCCCTGCGGCTGGTACGGAGAACCTATAAACCTTCAGGTTTCAGGCTGTAATAACAACAGTGCAGCACAATGTGCTGACAGTCACAGGAGGAGCCATTTAATAGTCTTCAGTATAAAATCTGCCACCGTGTAAAAGTCAGACAGTAACTTTTAAGTTTGCTAGCAAAAAAGTGCTTGGAGCACTGCACAACCCACATCGCAAGTTTGCACATGATAAAAACTGGATGAAGATATAACATATGCAGTGTGCACCAACCAGGTGTGGTTTCAGGAACCCAGCAAAATCTAGGTCTTAAGTGATAGCACACAAGTGCAGTACATATTGGGCATGCTGGTGTAGTGGTTATGTTACTGGATTAGTAATGCAGAGGCTTGGACTAACAATCCAGAGAACGCAAGTTCAAATCCCATTACGGCAGTTTGAGAATTTGAATTCAGTTTAAAAAAAACATCTGGAAAGAAAAAGCTGGTGTCAATAAAAGTGACTGTGAAGCTGGTTTACTAATGTCCTTTAGGGAAGGAAACCTGGCGTCCAACCTATAAGTGACTCCAGTCCCACACCAAGATGGTCGACTCTTAACCACCCTCTGGCCTAGTAAGCCACTCAGTTGTATCAAACACTATCAGCAGTTCAAGAAGGCAGCCCATACCACCCTCTCATGGGAATTAGGGATGGGCAACAAATGCTGCTCTTTCTAGCAACGCCCACATCCAGAAAATGAAAAAACACATGTAGTCTGTCAATCATCACTGTCAAAGCTCATATTAACAGACACTTAGGTAAAATATGAAAGGATGCCACAGAGTGAGTCTACAAACGTTGATGGAAAAAAAAACAAAGTCCACACAAGTGGGATTTTGATAGATTGTAGTTTGTACAGGACAGCTGCCTGGATTTGGCAGGAAAATGGTAGATAGCACCGACTGCCTATCCAAAATAACGGTGACTTCACCAAGGGAAATGACATGGGAATCTGAACTGGATGTGAAGGAAAGGAAACACCACAGATTGGTCCATTTGAGACCAGCAGAATTCTAGTTTTAAATGTGAACCGAACAATAGCTTTGCCATTATGTGCATCACCGTGTAGTTGGAATTGAGAACTCAAGGGATTCAATTATTCCTTAAACTCTAGGCTCATTTTCTCTGTATCTGCAAATTCACAAATGTAGTTGCTTCGCCCAGTAACTGGTGGATAAGCACCGACTACAAATGTGCAATCAACGTAAACCTCCGCACAATGGATCAGCAGTGCGTTTTGTGTTAAACCATTGTTTCAAATGCATTTTCCATCCTACAGCCAAGAGAGAGGAGTCTAATGACCGCACCCTCTGCCCAAAAAATATATCGTTAGGCACAGGCATCCGGTGACCGGGGTGGGGGGTAGAAATTCCATTAGTTAGTGTCACAGTTTGTGAAGATTTCTTTTCAGTATTTCTGGGCAAAAGCATAAGCACATTCTAATTACAACATTGCTGCACAAAGTGAACAGAGTCATTCTTAGAGAGTACACACACTGTTTTTTGAACTATTAGACCTTTCCTATATTCCTGCCAAGACAAATTAACTTTCTAATATCCAGCCGCAACCCAACTTCATGCTTAAAGAAACCCCATCAATTGCACTGTAGTGTCAGTTGTACTCCTACTTTAGGAGCTAATGGAAGGAGCTCTGAAGGTTAGACTTATGCACAAGACTTTACACCAAGTGCTTTGAAACAGCGGAATGAGTTTGATTAAACAGGACATGAACTATATTTGCTACAAGTAAATTAAAATGTTTTCAGGCTGGAATTGTTCAAGTTTACCTTGAGCACTTTCTGGGATATTTGGAGGGGAGGGAAAGAAGAGAAGCATTTACCTTTAAGTCGACAGCAAGTTTGCCCAAAAGTTTTCAAGAGGTTGGAAATTAACCCTTCACATTCAGAATATATCCTTTAACTAGAGGCAAACAAGTATAAAACCCACGAGATCCGATTTGCAACACTCCAGTTGGTGCACTAAACCATTGTGTACAGGAGAATTTAAAAACCGATGACACAAAACTTGGAGGTGTAGTAAACAGTGAGGAGGACATAGACAGGCTGGTGGAATGGCCGGACACATGGCAGATGAAATTTAATGCAGAGAAGTGCGAAATGATAGATTTTGGCAGGAAGAATGAAGAGAGGCAATATAAACTAAATGGTACAATTCTAAAGGAGGTACAGGAACAGAGAGACCTGGGGGTATATGTGCACAAATCTTTGAAGGTGGCAGGGCAGGTTGAGAAAGCAGTTAAAAAAACACACAGAATCCTGGGATTTATAAATAGAGGCACAGAGTACAAAAGTAAGGAAGTTATGTTGAACTTTTATAAAGCACTGGTTCAGCCACAGCTGGAATATTGTGTCCAATTCCGGACATCACACTTTAGGAAGGATGTGAAGGCCTTAGAGAGGGTGCGGAAAAGATTTACTGGAATGGTTCCAGGGATGAGGGACTTCAGTTACGTGGACAGACTGGAGAGGCAGAGGTTGTTTTCCTTAGAGCAGAGAAGGTTAAGAGGAGATTTGATGGAAGTGTTCAAAATCATGAAGGGTTAAGGTAAAGTAAATAAAGAGAAACTGTTCCCATTGGCAGATGGGTCGAGAACCAGAAGACACAGATTTAAAGGGATTGGCAAAAGAACCAAAGGCGACATGAGAAAAAACTTTTTTATGCAGCGCGTAGTTATGATCTGGAATGTGTTGCCTGAAAGGGTGGTGGAAGCAGATTCAATTGTGGCTTTCAAAAAGTAATTGAATACATACATGAAGGGAAAAAAAATCATAGGGCTATGGGGAAACAGCGGACGAATGGGACTAACTGGATTGCTCTTACAAAGAGCCGGCACGGACTCGATGGGCCGAATGGCCGCCTTCTGTGCTGTAACGATTCTATGATTCTATAAATCTGGAATGAACACAGAACGCAATAGATCAGTCAGTACCTGTATAGAAGAAAAACAGGTTGAAGTTTTGGGTAAAACCCCTCTGCAGAACAGAAAACTGAAAAAAATAAGCAAGCATTTTTGTACAGTTAACCCCTCCAGCACCACAACCCTCTAAGAATTCTGCACTTCTTCAATTCTGGTCTCTTGTGCATCCCCAATTCCCTTCGCCCCCACCATTGACAGCTGTGGCTTCAACTGTCTAGGCCTTAAGCTCTATAATTCCCACCCTGAACCTCTTCACATCTCATCCTCCTTAAAGATGCTCCTTAAAACCTACCGCTTTTCGCCACCAGTCCTAACATCTCCTTACGTGGCTCAGTGTCAAATTTTGTCTTGTAACGCTTCTGTGAAGCGCCTTGGGACATTTTACTAAGTTAAAGGAGCGATATAAATGCAAGTTATTGTTGTTAAGTTAAAAAAAAAAGAGGGTGCAGTAAAAAAACTTTTTCATATCATCTAACAACCTCCTGCTTTTCTGTTAATCAGGTTACAGGACATTCAACACATGAACTATTCCCTGTGACTAAGGTATCTTTTTCTCCCTCAGCTCCCTTTTTCCCCCAACTCTACTAAAATGCTCTTATCATTCAGTTCCAAAGAAGGGATTTTCCCTCAAAAGTTAACCTGTCTTTTCTCTTTACGGATGCTGACAAACGTTGCTGCATTTTGTACAGAATTCCTTGGCTATTTTAACTGTTTTTTTTTGTCAGTTTCCCCTGTTTAGACGTGTAGATTACATCATTTCCAAATGCACTTCCAAGAAAACATAAAGCAGGGAGGAAAGAGGACAACAATCTCAGTTAGCGTTATGCTCATCACAAAGTCACGCACATGGTATGTGACCTTACCCTGGCTCGGAGATAGCCCAGCTCAGAGTTAAAGAGTGGAAATACATAATTCTGAAGCATCAACTCCATCTGGCCCTTGTATATGTTTTTCTGTTGGTATAAACATAAATTTAGCTTTAATTCACAGTAAATGATAAAAGAAGAGCGCAACAAAAAGCAAACAATACTTTGAGGTAGCAGTGAGAATAACAATTAATAGACTAGGATTGTTTGGCTCAGAAGGTTTGATATTGACCCCAGACGTCTGAGACTTGGGCTTCAAACCAACTCAGTTGGGGTGAAAGTCCTCACCACTGGCTAGAAAGGATCTACCCAAGATGGGTTTGGGCAATTTTGATCCAGATTCTAGTGAGTATGAATCCGCACCATAAAACACTCGACTAGCCATCAGAGGGGCAATGGGATGTCTGATGTGGGAATTAGGCGCAGTAGCAGGCGCTCTTCCAAGTTTGAGGCTGACACATACATTGCTGGGCAGAGTGCAGGGAGCTTTGCTTTATATTGAATGGCGTTTTACCTGACTTGGGATGCTCGACACTGACCACTCAAGTATTATTTTCAAAATACAGAAAGTGCAGGGAGTGTAATGGTGGAATTCATGCTAAGGGATGCAATATCCTTTCCTACTCCAGATGTCTTTACTGCATTACCCAGGTGCACTAGCGACATTTAGAGGCAGGATTTTGCTTATTCATACCCCTGCTCAAAACTGTTCTATTTTTTTAAATGAAGTAAACTATACAGACCACGAGGCATGATTTTCTCAATCATGGACCAAGAGGTTTTATAAACCTACAAAGGGTCAGGTGCACTGACCAAGGTAGAGATAAGTGCTGGAGGTGTTTGACATTTCTTGATACTACACATCCAAGTCCTACTTCAGAGATAACATTACCAGCTTTTTTTTTTTGAGAACAGATTATCTAGCTTTTTCCTCTTTGACCAATATTTTCCCCTTCTTGCCTGAAAATGCTGACTTCTGCTAGGATTTGGTCACAGAGCCACAGACAACCCTCAGGCAGTTGCCAGTCTACATGAGTGAACCCACACAGTGAGTGTCAACAAGATATTCGATCATGAGGCACATCAACAGCCAAGGCCAGTCCTATCACCACCCAAAATGTGCACATGCCCTCTTTGCAGCAGGTCACCGAATTCATAGAATTTAAGAGCACAGAAGGAGGCCATTCGGCCCGTCATGCCTGTGCCGGCTCTTTGAAAGAGCTATCCATTTAATCACACTCCCCAGCAATTTCCCCATGGCCCTGCAAATTGCTGGATTTTTCTTCTCCTCCCTAACTCTGGGTGCCCAATTGTTGCGCCAACAGAGATCAGCTAACTCAGTTCAAATCTAGGAGCTGCTGACCCCTACAGCTCACATCTAAACTGCCTAAGCCATCATGGGGAGCTTGTGGTAAACATTTCTCATCAACCTACTTTTAGCAAAATATCAGCCAGAGAACCAATTACATGCAGCGCTCCATCCTTCTTTCGAGGATCGCCACTTGGGTCTGTCAAGATCTGGTAACAAAAGCTCATCATCTTCGGCAAAACCTACAGAAGTCAAATCAGTTCAAAGTGATTCTTGCAAAGAAAGTGTGTTACAGAAATAAATAAAAATGATTCAAGTTAATCCTTCTGACTTCAACTCGTTATAGTGGAATCTTCATTAGTCTACAGGGGGGGGAGGGGGGGGGGGGCAATGGGAATTGAACATTGAAACAGGACTTTAGATCAGGCCTTAGGGCATGTTGCAGAACTTAAAAGTTGATGTGTAAGGATCGTAACAAGGTTTTCTCATCAGTAACATGCAAATGCTTGATATTTTTTTTGAGAAGGTAAAATCCCTCCTTCTCTTCACCCCCAGTGATTTTCTCCCATTCTTCTCAGCTAGCTAACGTGGCAGAGTGAGCAGGCAGGTGGCCTGCTCTCAGGCCTCCACCATTCCCATTCTGAATCAGCTGCAGTGAGACAGTCAATGTTGGTGCAGGAATGGCTCTCCTTTCCTTTGGAAAGCATCTGGCCTCCACTCTGTACGCCCCAGGTCGCACAGCCTAGATCAGAAACCAAATTCTCTCGCACCATTCTAAGGCGCAGTGTGATGATGCAGTAACTCATCACCATGTTTTATAATTTTAAGTTGCAAGATATTACGGCTATGATAAACGATGGAATTGTCTTAAAAGATGGGTCAGAAATTGCTAGGAAATCATGCCATTATAATGACGCAATAACGGCACTCGCCATTATTAATTTGTAAAAAATCCAGCAATTTGAGTAAACGAGATATGCCATGAGTTGCGATTCTCCGCAAATTGCTGGACAATTTGCACCTCTCTGCCATTAGCCTCACCAAAGCCAGTAAAATTCCCTTCTCGCCGTGAGGCTCCCCATTGAACTTAACGGCGATGAATTTGCTGGATTTACATTGTTAATGCGAATTATTCCCACCACAGCCATTTAGGGCTGGTAATTAATGTCGTTTAGGACCCTGATTTATGGTCCTGACACGACACTCAACCTCGGAGGCCCAGGAAGAGATCTACCATTGCAGCAATTTCTGGCCCGATAGCTCTAGAGTGTCTAACTTTCACAATATGACCTAAAGCAACGGAAAACTTTCCAGATGCCCACAAGCCAGTGTTATTTTCCCAGAATCAGAAAGGTACTCAAGAACTTCAAGCTGCATTTTGCTGATACTGTAATTTAATGTTTTCATGACTGAATTTTACTTGAACACAGGGGAAGTGGATGTCTCACCTCCTTTCTCTTCTTGGCTGCAGTGTAGAGGAAATTCTGGGCTGCAATGGTTGGAGAGACATGGTCCTCGAATACATCTGAAAAACATTTCAACAATAATACTAGTCAGTGCAACCACAGTTTTCACATATTAGAAATTATTAATATGGCAATCCCAAGTTGATATATGCAGCAACTAGCTGATTTTAATTATCTTGGCTTCAAAATTAAATAAAATTGCCTTCTTGCTGGGACAATGGAGAGGGAATAGAAATTACTGTCAGATTTTCTATGCTTTTAATAACACAGAAGGAAATCTATGACACCAACACCAGAGACATTTTGTGGACCTCACCAAATTTCATCCGAATGTATTCGTATGGATCCTCCTGCCAGAGCTCCTCATCTTCATCTTTGTAACACATCAGTGGGAAGACTACCTCTTCAGAAATGCTCTGTATCAATAATGGGTTTGGTGGGGGGGGGGGGGGAGGGAATGCAAATGAGAGTGGGACAGGGAGAGCAGGAGAGGGAGAGCGAGAAAGAAAGGGGATTAAAAAAAAGAGTCTCAGGGGCCTGCATTAATTTTACTGCATTTCCCAACCCGAAATCATTCATCAGATTGTGATCTACAACCACCAGTGTGCAGTCAAGTTCAAAAATATCATGTAAAAATAAGGAATAGATTTAGGAGGCACACACTGAGAAGAATAAAAGTATTACAATTCTGCCCTGCATAGATATCGTCACACACGATGATCCCCATGAAATGAAGGAACTAACTCTGTATTATGACAAGATTTGTACCTGTAATACAATAATGTAGTGAGCCTCCAGCTTGGAACAATCAAGTATACTAACCAAGTGATATCAAGGTCCAGTCAAATCACAGGACTGGTCCATGCTAGCCTTGGAGCACCATGGACTAATCAGATTGTTCCCTGTTAGACTCCCCTCGTTAATCCTCCACCCCAAGCATTTGACCCACTCTGCCCAGCCGCTGCTTCTCTGGGCCCACTCCAGCTCAGCTCTATCCTTGTCAAATCCACTGTGGCTCCCACGGGACCTGCCCAAATGCTGCAGCTCTGCTCCCTTCCAGCCCCACCCCGATTGCTCAAGCTACAAAACAGTCTCCCATTTCCACCGTTCTTATGGGCTCATCAAAGGAGCTGCATAATAGAGCATGCGGTGCACGATGGGCCTTATCATACATATCAGCCTCTCCTTACCGTCTGGCATCTTTTCCATTCGTCTTAAAATCACCTCATCACCCTCCTTCCTAAACAGACCCATCTCTAATTTGCCCTTTCTGTCCAAGATCTTGAATACATCGCTGCCACTCAAGCATACACTCATTTCTCTCACCACCCTACCTCGGAAATGCAAGAATTGCATGCATGAAGTCTTTCCATATTTACAATGGCGAGAGGACAGAGGTCCTGAAGTCATTTTTTTTAATGCAAGAGTCAAACCAGCTTTACATTTTCAAATAAAATTTTCCCTCCAATGATTTAGTGCAGCCCCAAAACTAATTGACAGCAGGTCACAAGTCAGCTTCCCCAATGTACAAACATGTACAAACAGCTCTCTTGATGCACAACACTGTTTGGCAGCCAGATTAGAACCAGAGCGTACTGACACTCCCTTCATTGCACTCCTATTTTATGGCTGATATTGATCTGAATTGAGGCCAACCAGGTATTAGTGCATACAAGGCTATACAGGTGCATGCAAGACTATACAGGAGCATGATCTAACAGGCTGGGATAATGAACCATACCATTCACAGCATAACCTAATAACTACAGTTTAGCTGAATTTTGTCTCTCTTTTCTCTTACTGCAGTCTCCCTGTCCGAGCCAAGGAGAGAGCAGAACTGCTTTTGAGCTTGGCAGGCAGCTGCTGGGAGGAGTACAGGAGTAGATAAAGATGACTGGTTCTTCTCTCCCTGTGGCAAAGCAGTGGGCCTCACTGCTACAGCAAACCAAGATTCAAAATGTATCTGGAGATTCGCTGTGTCCCATCAGTCTGGTAAGCAGCATGTTCCAGCATCACCATTTCTTATGGAAACGCCACCTTCTTTTGTGACATTTCTATTCCGCATTGTCCTGTACTGGCCACATCTACAAGTGCCTCTACTGCTTGGATACAGTGAAATCGCTCCAGTCCATGGGCGGGCCTTCCAGCATCAGCCCCCACAGTAACTGGTTCAGGATAGCTGACTGCGCACTGCTGTTATATGACAATGCACTGGGGGTTTTAAACTCGGTGCTGCCCTGTGATGCTACCAGTAAGCGCATCATCCAAAATAATTTACCGGTTATTGGTGGAGTCAAGGAACTGGACTCATTGGAGAAACAGCTAGGTGTTCTAATGACAGGATGGTGGCATTGGCGCTTTGGAAGGACGAGATCAAATGGATCAAATATAATCTAGTGAACAAGGTGATTTCTCATCGTCCATTCTCCACGAGTGTGTTTGTTGGTGAGCCCATTTTACCAAGTGTATTAATAAAAAAATTATTAAACTTTGTGACATAACCAAATTAAGAATATTACAAGCTTGATCTCCTCAACTGCTGTCACTGTGTTACTGGACTATATGGTAATGCAAGCTGTACTTTATGCATTTTCAGAATGTAAAATTGAGGAAACACACAGATTACTTATACATCACTATGTATAGACTAGAATTTTAGGTCCCTGTTTGTAGCCTAGAGTTGAGGAAGTTGGGTCATCTATAAATGGGTCAGACCCTCTCAGGTTTCCATCCCAGCAAAACAATCTCCCCAAAGATACATTCCTCCCAGGCACTGCCACCAGCTGTTGCTCCATTCTACACCTCCATCGCTATGATAATTAAATGGCAACTTTCCCTCCTGATCCCTGTCCTAGCTCCCATTCCCAATATAAAAATCAGAAACTGACCAGTAGAGGAGATTTCAAATTGGCAGTAACAGCCTGAACAGAAGTTGCATTTAAATATTAGTGTTGAAGGAGAATAGCAACAATTGATAGGAATGCTCTACTTGATATGGGAAAGAACAGGGGAAAAAAAAAAATGTACTACTGGACACTACCCGACCTGGTGGAGAGAAGCTTTGTAATAGTGGCTCTCATCTTAAAAAAAAAAATCAGGACTTTTGTATGAGTTTGTGGATAGAATTGTTAATAGGCCCTCTTCTAAGTAGGTTCCCTTATAAGTGCGTACATATAGTACGCATGAAGTCTTTCTACATTTGCAGTGGTGAGTAAACAGAGGCACTGTGGTCAGTTCTTACTACAGTTAAAACCAGCGATGCACATACACACACGCCCCTAAAAGTAAAATTAGTGCCTTTAAGATTATGATGATCAGCAACACTATATTGTTGCCATTTGCATGTAATTTGTCTCGAGTTTTATACATTGAAGCATAGCCTGAAGACAACAATGTGGTAATGGGATCTAGTTACACTAATGTTTCTGGCGGCTTTTCATTCTCTTTCACCTGAAGCATTTCCCAAGTCCTAATGCATACATGTTCTGTCTCCCCAAGAAATCAATTATGTGCACTAAAAATTTATAATAGCCCAGTTTATACAACAGCTAAAAGTGGAACTTGACAGCTTTTCTTACTGAGCTCGTATCATATAGCATGTAGGTTAATACTGATTTGAAGTTCTGCAGTGCGAAACTAAGCCTTGTAAGTGGTGGACTGGTACCAAATTCAGTATACAGAAGGTGAGCTCAGAGACTGTTCCAGGTAGCATCAGTTATTGCTGGTATCATTGCCAGTTCATTTGCATTATAAACTGTTCCAGCACTCAATCAATCAGGAACTCTGTTTAGTAATAGTTTAGTGATATCAGACTGCACAGTTGACAGGTAGAGAGAAATGTGTAACGCATGATTTTCGGTATGATGCATCTCATTTCCATGGCAATTCCTGATTCTTGTGTGTGCCCTAGTTCCCTGAATGCACACACATTTGAATCGAACCGAAGGTGAAGAATTCTGAACACAGTAGAATCCAGTTATAGTGATCGACTTGGCTGGTAGCCGAAATGGTTACCATAATCCACTAATCAGTGGGGTCTACTGTGCTGAACGATTCTGACTGAAAATTTGAACAGCTGCTCGCCACCCAACAGTGCTAGTCAAAACACCTTTATATTAACTCTCTGGATTGTCCATCACTTGTACTGATCAGCTGGAACTCCCATTTCTGTTGAACGGATTGCTCAGAACTTCCGCGCTCTTAATATTAAAATCACTGTGCACATCATTCATTTTCATCCGAAAACTAGCACTCACGAGCATTTTTAAAACATTTGAGCTGCTCAGTGTGCCAGCTTTAGGCTGAAAGTGAACAACACAAAAAGAGGACCGACATTAAAAATGCCAATATTCTGAGCAGCTCAACAACAGAGAGGTTGAGCAGCTAATTAACTAGCAGTTTACTGCTCAGTGTTTAAAGTACCAGTGGTGAGTAATGAGGCTCATCTGTTCAATAAACCAGGGGATGCCAGCACAAAACTAACCAGTACAACCCATGGAAGATTCAGAGTTAATATAAATGGGTTTTGGCAAATTCAATTTTAGCACCATATCCACATGATCACCATGCGCCATATAAAGGTTACCAAGGGGACTATTTAAAAATCAAATAGTACATATTAGTGGCTTGCCTATAGTCACATTGTGTTAAAAAAGTATAGAACTAGGCCTTTTCACCAGAATGTGCCAAGTTCAATTTCCAATCTGAGCTGAGTTAGTTGATATTAGCTGAGGTTTCTCCGATTTCCTTGTTACTCACCACTGATCGGTACTTTAAACACTGAGCAGTAAACTGCTGGTTAATCAGCTGCTCGGCCTCTCTCTGTTGATGAGCTGCCTCACCATTGGCGGCCATGCCTTCAGCTGTTTAGGACCCAAGCTCTGGAATCCTCTCCCTGAACCTCTCGACCTCTCGCTCCTCCTTTAAGTCACCTGTCCTAATATCTCATGTGGCTCGGTGTCAAATTTTGTCTGATGACATTCCTGTGAAGTGCCTTGGGATGTTTTACTACGATAAAGTTCCTATATAAATGCAAGTTGTTATTGTTGTTGAGGTAGAAGCTGTGAAACTACAACTAGGCTGAGTGCTCCTAGGCCAGTGAAGAAAAAAAAAAGGATTTCTAACTATTATAGAAACTTTTTAATTGGCAAGAATCAGTTTCTCAGTAATAAGACTCGCACCCTCCACCAGCCAGCTAACAGCACACAGTTGTAACAGAACAAAGAGAAAGCACAGACGTGCAAAGCTCAAGTGGTGCTTACCTGAATGTGCGGCTTCATTTGTTTCCATGTGAGAGAGTGGCTGACACCTTGATTCAGGTAGTTAAGGACCTGCTGCAGCACGCGGGGTGCAACATACTGCTTCTGTCGGTGCTGATCCACCAACTTCAGCAACACCTGGGACAGAAGAACATAACCAATGAAACAAATAATCAATGTACTGTAAGCTACTCAACTGGATCTGGGGCTTCAAAAAAACACAAACTTCTATTTGCACTTCCACCAGAATTTGTGAGACTTGCGTGTTTGATCCTTACTAAATGTAAGGCTCTGTTGCAACATTTTGTGTTAGTTTATTTTTAGTCTCAATTTTTTTTACTCCCTCCGCCTGCAATTTTGCACTGTCGAAAAATTATTTGAATTGTTTTTCTCGCTAGAAAGAGTGGCTACCAAACCTGGGTGAGTAAAGGCACTGCCTGGCATAGCACAAAGTCATACAGACCAGAAAGTCACAGGGCAGACAGTGACCTCAGTTGTCTTGGGTCAGGAAGAGGGAGAAATTGCAGGGGCCTCTGCTCCCGACTGTTAGCCAGGGACCCCCTTCTGGACAGCATACAAGAACAAGTTTGGGCTTGATTATGATTCTCTACAAAGTTGAATAGTTGCAAATGTTAAAGCACCTATTTTGCATCTATGCCAGCGTATCAAAGCCAAACTTTGTGATGGGAGTTTCTCATTCTAATTTGAACAGGGTTCATGAAAAGCATGCCCATGCACTTTGATGGGGTGCGTGAAATCCGACGGCAGCTCTTAAAGGGCTGCACCGTGCCATTAAAGAGGAAGTTGTGGTGGTGGCAGAAAGTAGACTAACACTTCATAATGGAGATATGTAGGTAACACTGCTCCCTTTTGATGCTGAAAGGTTTGAGGTCCTGCTACAGGATGTGCACCAAAGGAGGGCGGTCTGAGGCTGCAAGACGCACGGAGGGAAGTCGCTGACCAAGTCAATGGATTCATCCAGGTCCCTCGTACCTGGCTGCAACTTAGGATCAAGTGTGCTGGTTACCAGTGAGCGTGTGATAGTAAGCGTTCCTTACCTTTGCATACATTTCTCCAGGGACCCATCAAACAGGGCACACAGCACACTTAAAGTTTCACTAAAATACCTTTCCACAATTACAATATTTATAATTACCTGAGCAGATGAGTTCATTTAAACAAGTTACATTTGCCAAGTGCTCTTCATTTAAAAGAACATTTGAGTGTTTTTTTTAAAGCTGAGAATTGTACAATGAACATGGAAAGATGGTTCTAAGAGGCAAGCTTTCAAGAGGATTTTGATGCTAGAATGGGTGATGGCAAGGCAAAGTAGTGAGTGAGTCCAGTTGATCCACCCCATAACTGTGTAGAATAATCGTCTCAAATCTAATTTTATTACAAATTGTAAAGAAGGGGCAGAGTGAACAGTTTTTAAGGACTATAGAATGGTTAACCGTTATAAGTGGGTTAAAGAAGTACAGGTAAAAAGGCTGGTACAGCTACGCAGTGGTAAAGGGCTTATAGTGTGGATTATGATGCTATGAAACAAGTATTTCTTGCTGAACATGATGTAATGCCAAAAGTGTATAGGTGCAAATTTGAAATGTTACGGATAACTCAGGACCACAGTTCTAGAGAGATGGATACAAGAAAGTGTATACATCAATTGATGGTTACAGACAATTTAATGGTTTGGTTGATTGACCAGGAGCGTGGGGCCGAGTCAGATGCCTGCACAAGCCAATCTTTTGCAAAAGAGCTGGGCAGCCAACCTGTGGACGACGAGGTTGGTCTCCCACACTAATTATTGGGCATCTCAACAAATCAGACAATCAGCCAACAGCAGACAGAGTTGGTGCAGCAAGCAAAAAAAAGTGGTAAAATGCAACGTAAAGCAAAGAAATGTTGTTTTGAAAGAGAGCTCAGGACACAGTCCAGGAGACCAAATGTTGCTGCAAGACGTGAGACTTTTGGGTGTGTAGTAACTCAGAATGCAGCTAAGCCCGATCAGGGTAAATTGTTGTCCAACAGAAAGTTCAAATGATACAGGTACACCACCCTATACAGGATCGTCAATGCCTAGAGTGCCAGCATTCACTGTATTGTCAGGCTACATTTTCCAACTTGGATAAGTAGTGGGAGATTGAGCATCCATGCCATTTGATGCTGTTAGGAAATTATTTGAATAGTGTTGAATTTGTAGCCAGCTGAATTGATGGGGAGGAGAGATGAGGAGTGCTGGGAAAAAAAGCCAATCCTATACAAATTGAATTCAGGTGGTGGCAGTTAATGCTGGTATTACTACATAGAATTTACAGCACAGAAACAGGCCGTTTGGTGCAACAGGTCTATGCCCATGTTTATGCTCCATACGAGCCTCCTCGCACCTTACTTCATCTCACCCCATCACCATATCCTTCAAATCCTTTCTCCCTCATGTACTTATGTCGCTTCCCCTTTAATGCATCTGTACTATTCGCCTCAACCACTCCATGTGGTAACGAGTTCCACATTCTAACCACTCTCTGGGTAAAGAAGTTTCTCCTGAATTTCTTAGTGACTTATATTTATGGCCCCTAATTTTGGACTCCCCCACGAGTGGAAACATCTTCTCTACATCTACCTTATCGAACTCCTTCATAATTTTAAAGACCTATATCAGGTCACCTCTCAATCTTCTCTTTTCTAGAGAAAAGAGCCCCAGCCTGTTCAGTTTTTCCTGATATTTGTACTCTCTCAGTTCTGGTATCATCCTTGTAAATCTTTTTTGCACTTTCTCCATTGCTTCTATATCCTTTTTGTAATATTGTGTGGGAGCACAGCTTTACCAAGGTCAAGGGCCAGATTGTCCAGAGGCAAGGCACCCATTGTATTAACTCCAAAAACAATGAATGCATGCAGGGAGGTAGGCACGTCATGCATAGTTTCATTCAGTACATGGCTGCCCAATTGGTGCTCAGTATATAGTAACGCGCACCAAACAGGAACAGTAGAGGTTCAGCATTCTGATCCTACACACGAGAGCTCACGAGGTCAAATTACCCGAAAGCGAGTGATCGGTTCATGCTAGGCATCTGATGCAGTGTAAAAAACAGATCCGACTCCATAGCCTTGTGCGTCATGCCTGCTTGAGAGAGGATGGAAGGAGTTGCATAATTTCTGCACTAGTTAGGGACTGAGAAAATTCATAACAGTCACATTGCCCTATATGTAAATGGTGCTGAAGGTTGGTCAAGCTAGACAGTGGTCAGACAGGTAGAGATAGCAGGGTGCAAAGTCTGGGGAATCTGTAGGTCGTAGGGTCTTTCATTTGAAGATTAGCCAGGAAGCAAAGACCATGTCATAGGACTAAACAAGTTATGTCTCATCAAGAAGTAACTTAGAAATGTGAGGCCTGGGCTAAGTGTAAAAGGCATCTTTGTATATTATTTGATGCATCACTCTGTCTTTGATCTTGCTTGATCGACAGCTGTTTGTCTGGACAGCTACTGTTGCATAAATGTACATTTTTTAGATGTGGAAGAACTGTGGAGGAGTTAGTGACAGGCGGGAGGATCTGCAAGAAAAACAAAAAATGAAGTAGTGATTCAAAATTGCACCGTCAGTGACGGAGACTTAGAAGTGGTGATGGGTTATGTGGTGACTAAGTCAAAGAGCAGCCATGTGTTTGGGTGGGGGAATTGCTGAACAGAGCACGGTTCAGGGACGTATGGGTACATTCAGGTGCAGGTTAAAGTCATCAAGAATGAGGAATCACTCAGTGCAGAGGCTGAGTGAGTATAGTTGGTGCTCGAGAGGAGTGACAAATGATGACAGACTTGAGATCTTTAACAGAAAAAATGTAACCTCGATTCATGATCTCAGGCGTGTTATGTAGATTTATGCACAGTACAATGTAGCGTGTTATCAAAAGTTCCATATTGATTTTTCTATTTTCTTAAGGATCATTCAGTATCTCTTATGTATTAAATGCAAAATAATCAATCCCTCTACAGTACTCCCTTAAGACAACGTCTTCCATTTAGTTGATGAATATGAAGGGATAAAACATCAATAAATGTGCAAAAAGACTGGGAGCCCAGACAACATATTACTCCTACTGCATTACATGGCAGCTCTTCCTATAATCAGCACAGTATATAATGCTGCAGTACATCACAGGATAATACCAATTAAGTACCCGTACATTTCTCATGTGGAAAGACCAAGTCATAAGCTTAGATACAAAGTTAGGACTACAAAAGGTCAACCTTTCTGAAAGCAACACTCTTGGGAGAGGTCAGCAATAGAAAAGGTCAGTTAGAATAAGAACTTCTTTGTATGCAGATTTGCGATTCACTTAACAATGCGAGCAGGGTAGAAAATAAAAGCAGCTTTTACTGTGCAGCTCTGAATTCAGAGAACGGCACCTCCTCGCGCTGCTCTCCTTTTTATATTCTCACCCGGTGCCATCAGACAACAGACAGAAGCAGGGCTGGTGAATCCAGCAGCAGTTCAAAAGGCCAACAGAAAAGCGGCCTTCCGCTGCTGCTGGAACAAGGTTAAGTCGGTGCTTTTACATTTCCCAGTGTCAGCGGTGTTGTGAAAACAGCACGTGCCGTTGATTACACAATGTGAAAGCACTTCACCAACCCAGTTGTGCCATCAGAAAGAGGTTTAACACTTTCCCACAGGGACCCAGTGAAAAAACAGAGGTTTAATTCCTCCAACTGCCTCCACCCAGCAGCAAGCTCGAAAGAAGTACTGGTAGGGTGTTGGCAGCAGATTGCCTGATTGTTCTCCCAACCAGTGAGCGTTTTACCCCTTGAGGGTCAATGAATATTTTGCTCACGAGCTCAGAGGTGTTAGTGCTAAGGAAAGGAACACTTGCCACACTCAGTGTTGGCATCTGGCCGTACTATGCCTAACATGGGAGAGATATAAAGGTCGGTAGGCGGCTATTTTGGGCTGTTATCAATATTTTTCCATATTTGGGGATTAAAGGAAAGGCAATGGTCATTCCCTGTTGATTTTCTTTCCCTTCCAAACACAGATGGAGCAATCCAGTTATTTGCCCAGCCAAGAAATGACAAAACTTATCCATGATTAAACATTTAAGATGCATGAACCCTGACTTCGCATTGATATCAATAGCTTTTAGAGCAAATAGGTAATGTAGAAATAGGCTAACACTGAAGCAAACCTGTAGTTTAAACACACAAGTTGGCCTTCAGGTCTGTGTCTTACTCAAAGCCACTTGACCTCACTTTTTGGGGATGGGGCATGAAGAGTGGGAAGAAATTAGTCAATTCTTGGTGGGGCTGCCCATTGCAATGACATATAAATTCAAAAATGTAAACTTATTTTTGAGGGATGGGAAGGAAATAAAATAGAAAGATGTACAGTGGTAGCTTCCGAGAACAGAAAAGTAAGGAAAGGGAATATAAAATGAAAATAATGCACTATTTAAAGATGACCATTCATCCAAAAGACATACCATGCCTTTTCATCTTCCTTTTTGGACTATCTTTTGCCTGTACTCCACTGGCTGCAGCTCAGGGCCCTTGGCAAGGAGAGGACCCACTACAAATTAAATGAACATGTGAACCAGCTTCCCTGCCCCCACAAACACAATCAAAAGTCAGAGGCAATCACTGCAGCCTAAATCCATATCTTTGATTGCATTGGAAGATCATTTTTCACTTGGGTGACTGACTACATTCAATTGCAGCTGCTAAGTTTTGATTGCAATCGAGAACATTCCTTCAAATGTTTTACTCGCTTTAATACTTCAACCGCAAGTGAAGTGCACTCTGAGCCAAATGATCCGTGGACCCCTTCAGTCAACGAAAGCCGCAGCTGCACTTTAATGAAGTGTCCACAATTTACCAAACATTTAAATTCCAATGTTTATACTTGAAAACCACTTTATATCTTTTCCATACAATATACAATAAACGTCAAGAGAAATGCCATTCAGCTATCAAGAGTTCATCGTTTCAGTGCATTAATGCTTCTTTCACGGTATCTAGTTGTATTTTGTGTAACTCCAATGTTTTTGCCCGATTGGTAGATTATTCTAAACATTTACTATAAGTACATAACTTTTTCTTGACATATAATCCAAATATATCTTTCACCAATTTCCATTTATGTTCTCTGATCCCACTTTCTTAAGGTAATTTATTGCATCTGTATACCATTTAAGATTTTATATGTTTCAATGAAGTATCCTCTAAACTACTCTCTTTCTAGACTGTGAAGTCCTCTAGTTCATCCTCATTACACTTGGCAATCAATCATTCAGCTAGCAGGAATGTTTAAAAAATACCTACGAGCTCCCCAATGGCCTGGTGGGTAAAGGTAGCACCCAGTGTAATACTTGGCTCAATTGCTAGCACACCAGGAGTTGAACACATAATATAAGCTGACACCCCAGTGCAGTACTGAAGGAGTGCTGCACTGTTGGAAGTGCAGTCCTTCAAGTAACACATTAAACCAAGACCCCCATCCGTTTGTTCCCGTGGGAATAATACAAGATCGTACGGCACTATTTGAAGAGCAGGGAGTTCTCTGTGTCCTGGCCAGCAATTCCCCTCACAACTAACACCAGTAAAAGACAGATCAACTGATCATTATCTTATTGCTATTTGTGGGAGATTGCTGATGCAGAATGGCTGCTGTGTTTGCCTACATAACAGCCACTGCACTCCAAAAGTAATTCACTGTGTGAAGCACTTTGGGACATGATGTGGTGCTATGTAAAGGCAAATATTATTTTGTTGTTTAATGCAGATCATGGCTCGATTACTCAGATGTGGACAGTTAATAATAAACATCCCACGTTCACTTCAAGACAATCATTGTGCTCTTACCTGCTGAATACCCACAGCATACGTTTTAAAAAAGAATTCTGAAAACTCATTGTACTCTTTTGTTACATTTCCAGGGCTTCCATATCTGCAAAGAAAGTGATAGAAAAAAAAGGTAACGAAGTCCAAAGGTCAAGTTATAACAAAATACAATTGAAATTAAATAGGTAGCACTCTAAAGGCAAAAACCCTGGAACAAAAATCAGTTTATGCTGTAAATGTATTCAATTAGTGGATTACATTCATACAGGAAACTTCCGAAGCAAGTTTGGCAATAAGCTGCTGTGGAACTAACTCTGAGGTACTGCTGCACGGTCCTGCAGCAGAACCTAAACCTTTTATCATACGACTAACAGAGCACATGCCAGACCTTTTGACAATCTCTCAGTTTTATTAGGTGCTTAACATAATCCCCTTTATTGATTCTAGGTCAGAACCAATATTGGTCAATAATTTCTGCTCTCTATTTCCTGTTCCCATCTCTTCCACTTACTCTGTGCTAGGACTGTGAGCAATTTTTTTTGTTGGGGGGGGGGTTGGGTTGGGGTGGGGGGGTGGAGGGTAAGTGTGTTTCACTGGGTTATCAATTTCATAACGTTCCCTTATCGTCCATGAAACATTCCTCCACCAAGCACATTCTATGATCCGCAGGGGAGGGATATTCTGAGGCCTTTACCAAGGTAAAGGCACGATGGACCAAATGGCCTCCTTCTGTGCTGTATCCTACTATTATATGATACTATGAATGTTGCTCTATAGTCAAATACTGGAAGATGCAGGAGGGAAGCCCATGGCTAACTGGCCCTTTCTCTCTGGTACGAATCACTTAGCCTCTCCTCAGCAGCTTCCCACAGCAACATTTTGGAGATTAGGGACTTAACACATGGGGAATGACCCCATCTTATCATCACTCTCTGGCAAAGCTCACTGGCACTCTAATGCACAATGCCATAGCATCACTCTGCCCAAACTGATTTCATTAATGTGGTGCAGCAGTCATCCTCTCTGGAATGCTAGACATTAACAAATGGCCACTTTCTATGTTATCAAGAAGGTAGCTGTAGATCCGTTTTATTATATTGCAATTTCAACATTGGTGTTAATAATAAAAATATTAAATATTAAAATCAGTATTGCTAAGATAATTAAATATAAAACAAAAAATATCATTCACTCTTTGTACAAGACCTTGGTCAGGTCGCATCTAAATGGTCCCCTCGAATGGTATCAAAGCTCTGGAAAAGATTCAGAGGAGGGGACTCAATTGGTACCTAGTTTAAGGGCCCTTAGTTATCAGGACAGACTTAGGCAGCTGGGCTTTTTTACTTGGAAGACGTTGTAGCTCAAATCCCAGCACTCCTGCTCTCACTTCAGCAAGCCATTGCCATCAGTCAGTGGTCAGGGTTCCCCCCCAAGAGTCAATTGCTTCAGTTGAATCTTCAGTGTGTCCTTGTAGCGCCTTTGTTGTCCGCCCTGCTTTCTATTGCCAGTTTTCCATAAAGCATCTTCTGGAAGTAGCAAACTTCTCTATATATAGATGGTAGGTGGGTCACTGAGGCTAGTGTCATCAGTCACTGTGACTTTCTAGAGCTGGCTGGATCGCCTTTTGGGGGCGGGGGAGAAAAGAGAGGAATTTCAGACGAGTTCTTTTCCTAAATTGATCCACGGTACTTTTCTCACCTCTCCTAGGAGACGGTGACTGCAGGGATGGGGAATGGTGCATTTAAGTTACACTATGGCGGGATGGGATGGGCTGGGCTGGGATGGGCTAGGTGGATCAGCTGGTCCTTTCCCTTTCTTTGTCATACGTTTGCATGAATCAAATTACAGATGTTCTGCTTTCATCTCTTCAAATGAAACCATGACAACAGGACAAAGAAACACAGGTTCAAACTAGCAAAAGGCAAATTTAGGGTTGATATCTGGACATTAACTCAAAATGTAATCAATTCCTAGAATGGACTTTTGGATAGGGTCAGAGGGAAAAATCATGGAATCACTTAACATCAGCTGGATGCTTTGACGGGGATTATCTGATGCATGAGTTTAGATGGGCCGAACGACCTTGCTCATCCGTAACTACTTTGTGAGCTACACGTTACCTTTCAAAAAGTCTTGTAACCAAGTGCAAAGCCCACTTCTTACACTTCCACCATACCAGTTCTGGCCGGTCATCTTCATCCACCTGCAATGTCTCCTGCAAGTTTAAAGAACAGATTGAAAAAGTTACGTATTCAACCTCTTCTACTGCATAGCACACAGCACATTGTAAATCATCAAACCAAAACACAAACGAAGCACTGTACAGTTTCACAGCATTCAATTTTCGTACTTGTGTAAACTTATGTTCTAGTTCAAGAAGCTATTACATGTTTTCTCAATTTTGGTTTAATTTTTTTTTGACTTAGACTCAACTAAGTCTGATGGTTACACCATCACGACATTTTTAGGATTATAATGCAATGCAGTATTGTCACAGGGGTTATTTTATGTTTTGATATCACTGTGCTGCAGGAAATAAAAACATAATTGAACCAGCACCCTTTAATGTTGTGCAACACTCAGAATTCATCACCTCAATTTGCTTTCCATAGTCCGAACCGGTCACTGCCAGTATTTCATTCCAGATGGAACCAAGGCAGGTAAATAGAAAGGAGGTATAGATCAGCCATGATTTAACTGAATGGTGGAACAGGCTCGAGGAGCTAAATGGCCTACTTCTGTTCCTTGAGAGTTAACAGTGTTGAAGAGCTCAAAACACACACTGTAGGCACAACCCAGATCTGGAAAGACAGCGTGTATAACTGTATTGCTAGGTGTTAAAGCCAATAGAGTATAAACATTTCACATGCCCACCATTGCACATTACGCAAACCCCAGTTTGGGAGAGTGGGGAAGATGCCCAATCGGGCAGCTGCATGAAGATTTCACACACTTGCTATTATGAAGTTGTACAATACAAATGGAACTCTTTTATATTGAAATCCTGTTTGTCACAGAAACTCATTGCATCAGGAACCAACTGATTTAGTGTTAGTGAAAGGCAGTTTCATGAAATAGGTTTAAGAGTAAGCTTGAGTCATGCTGTGCTGTCAGCTTGATTCAAAACCGCTGCATATCACACACTGCTTCAAAGATTATCTCATCCAGATCCTGTAGCTGAATTGGATTGAAGCTTTTTTTAAAAACATAAATATAAATCAATTGACACAGTGCTTCGACTTGATGCAGTTTCACTGAACCATCCATTCTGTTTCTTGTGTAGTAATTTGGAACGTTGGAATTGTTTAACCAGAAAACAGTTTCACTGTAAGAATCAACAATTTCTTATTTTCTCAATTCAAAAAAACAGAAATAGCGATGGCCAGCTAAATCTATAAACATATGATGCTCATCAAAATGCATTTTCAATTCATAATACCATCATAAATAATTGATAGACTCAAGAATTTCAATTGTGAAGTCACTTAGTCCACTGTGCCTATGCCAACTCCACCTCAGAGCCATTTACTTGAATCCCATTTCCCTACTCTTACCCCATTTCATTTAATATTTTTTCATCTTCAAACATTTATCTAATTTCCTCTTAAATGTTATCTCTTAGTTGCCATGATTAGCTTGGCTTCAATGGTCACTCATGGTAATATATTCCATATTCTTTGTGTGAAACTATTTCTTCTAACTTCTCTTTATGCATCCAGTGCTAACCTTCAGTCTATGCCTTTATTTACTGATTCACTGACCAGCGGAATTAATCTTCAACTATTCACTCTTTGAAAGTCTCAAAATTTTGAACGCTTCTTAGATTCCCCCCTACCACTCACCCCGATCTTCTCTGCTCCAGAGAATACAGCCCTAGTGGTTCAGGCTCTTATAAAAAATCTCCCGCTAGTCTTGGCATCATTGTTGTGAATCTACGTTGTATTTTTTCCTTGGTTTCATTATCATTACTATAACAGCATGCCTATTTTAAGTAGATAAAATAAGGATAAGGGGAATGAGAGGGGGAGAAATAGTTTTTTTGGGTATTATACAGAGGGGTATAGAGTACAAGGTAATGATAAATTTGTACAAGCCAATGGTGACACTTTGAATACTGTGTGCAGTTTTGGGCATCCATTACAGAAAGGGCATTAAAGCTACAGACAGCATGCAATATAGATTCAACAAAATGATGCCAGAGATGAGAAGAGACTTGAAATACTGGGACTATTTTCAGTAGAGAAATTTAGTAGAAGTTTTTGAAATTATGAAGAGTTTTGATTGGGTGAATAAGGAAAGACTATTTCCTCTGATTAATGGCTCCCACGTCACTGAGACTCTCTTAATGACAATTTTGAGGAAAGGAGGAATTTCTTCATGCAGAGTTTTTAGAGCATGAAATGCTTTGCCACAGGGAGTAGTTGAGGCAGAAACCACTGCATATTTTAAGGGAAGAATAGATAAATGTGTGAGGTGGAGGAAGATATAGGGCTTCTTTGTCAGTATATAATTTTCTTTTCTGGCTCTTTAGTTTTCAAAGGTTGGCCACCCTGATTTAGATCAACAAGGTTAATAGCAATCTATAATGAACAAACATCTTTTGACAGTCCACACTGACATGAACTGCGATGCATCACTTAAGAGTCTGAAGTTCAAAGCAATCCCAGCTAATCTCACTAGTACAGGAAGTTCCTGTATGACTAAAATGTCTGGGATTTTTGCAATCACTCTGATCTCTTATGTTATTCATGGCAAATTACCCAGACAAAAAAATAACTGTTGATCTGTTTTGTGTAAGGACTATGTCAAGAGACAACAGATAGATAGGTCACATTCACACATGAAAGAGGGGTGGGGAAGGGAAGGGAAGAGAGATAGAGATACACACAAATAGAAAGAAAATGAGAGGAGAGACATTTAGAGAATCAGAGAAACAGACACACACAGACAGAGAGGAAAGCAGACAGAGGATGACAGACAGAGAGGAACGCAGACAGACAGAGGCACAGAGAGTAAGAATGGCAGAGACAGACAAGTACACCCATTCACACTCACTGTGTACCAATCTGACCAATTGTAGGTCAACACGTACAATGCAACAAAGTCAACTTTTTTAAAAACTTACAGGAGGAACATCTCGGTCAATGATTGTCCTAAATATCTCCATCCATTGAGTCATGGTTTGTTTATTTACCAGCTGCAGTGGTAGCGCGTACTAGCAAAGGGAAGCAAGAGAGACAACATAGTTTATCAAACCTCTGAAAAAATTAAAAAATGTCAGAAATTGACGGTTATAAATGTAGTCCTTTATGTTAATTTAGTTCATATTTAATATGTAGATGCTTCAGTAACTTTCTAGGATCAGTCACTCACAATGTTAATCATTCAAAAACACTTTGCCTCTGCTTAAGGCCGAAATTAATGAACTGCAACTTAATGATAATGGAGAGGAAAATTGTTTGATGAGGTTTTTTTCCGGCTGCTTTGTAAAATCCCAAGAAAGAGGATACACGAGTGGCCAACACCCGCTCCTCCATGTTAACTCTTCCATTTTCTCTCCCTAATGTGGGGATTCACTTATTTCCATTTGTCTTTCCTTCCTTCCCACCATCATGTTGAGATAACACCACATTATTTGGCTACATAACAGTCACTGTGCTCCAAAAAGTAATTAATTATGTGAAAATCTTTGAAAGATTTTGAAAACATGATAAAGGTTCTATACAAATGCAAGTTTCTTTTTAATAATACTCATCATGAAACAACAGTGGGCATAAGCCTTCTTTCTAACAACTCTTGACACAGGGTACTGGACCTCCCAATACACCTTACTCATGTGTTGGCAAATACATTAGCCACTAGCAACATGTGGCTAAATGGGAATCCAAATGTAGCTAATTGCATTTTTGGTAAGTAAGAAAAAAATGAGTCATTGACACTGTCTATGCATAAGAACATCGGAACAGTAGGCCATTTAGCCCCACGATCCTGTTTCACCATACAATGAGATCATGGCTGATCTGTGACGTAACTCCATATGCCCACCTAAGCCCCATATCCCTTAATACCTTCAGTTAACAGTAATCTATCAATCTCAGATTTAAAATTAACAATTGAGCTAGCATCAACTGCCGTTTGTGGAAGAGAGTTCCAAACTTCTACCACCCTTTACGTGTAGAAGTGTTTCCTAACTTCACTCCTGAAAGTCCTGGCTCTAATTTTTAGGCTCTGTCCCCTAGTCCTAGACTCCCCAACCAGTGGAAATAGTTTCTCTCTATCTACCCTATCAGTTCCCCTTTATATCTTGAAAACTTCAATCAAATCACCCCGTAATCTTCTAAATTTCAGGGAATACAACCTTAGTTTGTGTACTCTCTCCTCGTAACTTAACCCTTGGAATCCAAGTATCATTTTAGTAAATCTGCACTGCACTCCCTCCAAAGCCAATATATCCTTCCTAATGTGAGGTGGCCAGAACTGAACACAGTACTCCCGGGTGTGGTCTAACCAGGGCTTTGTATAGATGTAGCATAACTGCTACCCCCTTGTATTCTAGTCCTTTAGATATAAAGGCCAACATTCCATTAGCCTTATTGATTATTTTCTGTACCTGTTCATGACATTTTAATGATCTATGTACATGGACCCCTAAGTCTCTTTGGTCCTCCAGTTTCGAGCTTTTCACCATTTAGAAATAACTCTGATCTATCCTTTTTAGATCCAAAGTGGATGATCTCACACTTGCCTACAATGAAATCCATTTGCCACAGTTTTGCCCATTCACTTAACCTATTAATATTGCTCTGTAATTTTATGCTTCCATCTACACTGCTTACAATGATGCCTATCTTTGTGTCATTGGCAAACTTGGATATGTGGCTCTCTATCCCACCATCTAAGTTATTAATAAATACCATGAATAGTTGAGACTCCAATTGAAGTAGAATATTCCTTCAAGTTGTCAGAATAAGCAGGCTACTTTTTAAAATGTCATTCTCTGGATGTGAGCGCCACTGGCAAGGCCTGCATTTATTGCCCAACCCTTGCTGCCCTGAGAAAGTGCAGGTGGGCCTTCTTGAACCACTGATAGTGGTTTGGTACAACTGAGTAGCTTACTAGGTCACTTCAGAGGCAGTTAAAAGTCAACCACTTTGGTGTGTGACTGGAGTCACAAACAGGCCAGATTGGGTAAGGACGGCAGGTTTCCTTCCCTAAAGGGCATTAGTGAACCAGTTGAGTTTTTACGACAATCCAACAGCTTCATGATCACTTTTACTGACACTAGCTTTTTATTTTCAGATAAACTGAATTCAAATTCTCAAATTGCCATGGTTGGATTTGTGCTCAAAATTCTCTGGATCATTAGTATTACTCGTCCAGTAACATAACTACTAGACTACCGTACCCTATGAATTTACTACAAGAGTTAGTAAATCCATTTATGTCCCATCCTCTCAATCAGACCTATTTGCACAAAGGTAAGTGATTACCATCCAGATATATAAAATATCAGATCAAATGAAGATGCAGAAGACAGCTCCAATTATTAAGAAATGCCTCTTTACCGTCCCCGCTGTTGTTCATACCTGAACAAGTGCATAGAAGATTTTTAAGATCTGCTTCTGGATCAACACTGAACAATGGGTTGTGTCGGGCAAAAGTTGCACGATTTGCTGCTGAATTCGTGGTAAAAATATCTGCATCGCTGCTATCAGAGGATCGCGTTCCTCTGCCTTCTTGAACCTGGAAAAAGAAATACATTGGGCTTCAGTGACAATATGGGACTGCATCAGCGCGTGTGCATCAAATTAAAAAGAAATGTAGCTTTATAGCACAACCTCAGCATGAATTAAAGAAAAGGCTGCATATAGTGATACCACAAAACCTGGCCAGAATGGAGATGATTGGGTAATTCCCCTGTCAATCACGCCTGTAAGTGACTGGGATTTATTTTACATTTGTATTACTTAACTATCCTTCACTCACCGCATTTTGCTGGAGAAATAATCCTGCTGTACTCGGGAGACTCTTTTCGCTATAGCTTCGGTCATGAGCTGGGAGACTCTGTAAATTAAAATCACAAGTCCCGCCCATCTCCAACTCATTGACTGACACAGTGGTGTCAATATTTACTTCGTAAAGAAAAAGCTGCTCAACAGGCAAGAGTCGTCACTGAAAGGGAACAATCTATGGATCTACTCACCCATCTCAGTGATTTTGTTTTTAAAAAGCTAAGTTAACTTTTGAGTGCTTCAGTCACAATTCACATATCACATTTCAAAGTGTCAAAAGTTAGAAGAGAAAGAGAAAACGACAGGCAGTCATTTCATGCTAAGGTCAACTGCAGGTTACATACTGTCGGTAGGGGGGATAGTTTGCAGATTAACCCCAGTCAGAGAGATTTACAAGCACCTGATAATTTGCAAATTTCCCCCACTAACAGCAGTTAAACTCTAATTCAACCTCAGACTTGTGCTTACTTACAGCAATCAGATTTTGTGGCCTCAAAATGACATTGGTCAGGGCTGGCACAACTCCACCTTCACAGCAGAATAATGCATTGTACATTATGTGGTATAAAATCCATGTTGTTTAAAAACTTAAAGAGCATCTGACTTACCGTTAGCAGTGCCACAGAAGATTCAGGAGCAATATTATAAAAACGGTGTATGTAGCGCACGGTCCATTACACTTCAGAGTGCCCATCACACTATCTGTCTCACAGTTCAGCTTCATTTGCTTAAATTTCATATTTAGAAAATATTAACAAATCCCAATTCAAAAGCATCCCAATCAAAATAACCAATTAGGAACCATTGAGCATTTCACACGAACCCAAACCGACCACTGCCAGTCTGCAAATGCAATTTTCTCAAGCCGCGCAGGCTCCACTATCCCGAGCCCCCGTATGGATGGCTCTTTGAATTTGTTTTACAGCCCACTACCTTTGTCGGGCCAAGCCCCATATCATTGCCACTTTCAATTGTTTTTCCTGCTATGTCTCACCATGAGCAATGCCACGGGAGATCTATCCGTAGTTCTGGATCATTTCTGGGAAAATGCTGTACAATCCTGTCTGTGTGAGACTCACTGTTAGCGTAAAGTTAGGGTCGAAAAAACAAGCACTTCATTGGATGATTTTAAGCACCGGAGTGTTTGTTTTAAAATTAGCCTTTGTCATCGCACATCACTGTTCGATTTTAAAAACAATGAAATTCAAAATAATATTCTGCTGCAAATCAGCAAAAAAACTGACTCCATTATCTACATTCCACAGACACCAACTTAGCTCTTCTTAAATGTGCATCTGCAATAAGGTCCTACAATAGACTTACAATGTTTGATCACTCAATCAGGCCCATCTTCATGTTTTAATTGACTTTAATACTGATTAGTCAGCATACTAACAGAACCCCACACATTGTAGATACTTACTCATAGGTCCTGACCAGTTGGTACAGACACATCAGGCTGCCTAGCCAGCTCACATTATTAGGAGATTGCAGGAAAAAGCCAATTTTGTCCACCACTGCCGTCCAACGTCCTGGGAAGTCATACTTAATGATAGCACGAAGACACACAGCCAGCTGAGACCTTTAAACGTGACATTAACGTGTAAATTAGTCACATATCTGTGATGTAGAAAATTCCTAACTGTACCACTGGATACCTGGCATGCCCAAGGAGCACTATACAACAACTAAGCAGGAAATGAACCAACGAGCCATATAATGAAAGACAGAAAATCTCAACACCTTGTGAAAGTGCTTCATTCTTATTTTGTGTTCATTAAGGGGAAGGATGTTAGTGTTGGGAATAAAACATTTTCTATTCTTGGAAGCTTCCTCATGGGAAATGTGGGGAAAGATTAGTAAATCATCACAAGAGGTTTACTTCAGCCACTCTTGTACCCAGTAAGCTGCTGGCACAGAGTGGCGCTGGAGGTACCGTAGAAACAAGTTGGGCTACTGTCGGCTACTGTGCTGCTTGGAAGTATGTCACTGCCTTTTAAAAGATGAGCATTGCAATTCACATGAACAATGGAGGCAGCCGTTCTGCCAATCTTAGCTCATCAATTTAGAAATAAAAAAGTTCCCTTCCCTCAAAACATTTACCCTTTATATACTATTTAATAATATACATTTCTACATGGCTTCCCCACACCCCTTAGTTGCTATGATAGATCAGAGGCTAGCGATCATTTTTTCAAGACATATATAAAAACTTTAAACATTTCTTGATAGGATTCCATAGCTGGCAAGTGCTGCAGCCATTTTAAAAACTTCTTAAGACCGAGTTCAATATCTGAACCAGAACTCCCTACACCCACGGCTCACAAGAATGTAAACAGTGAGTTTTAATTCCTTTTTACTCTGATGATGGTAATTATATTTGAGAGAATATGCCTGACAGGTAAAATGGAAGTTTTTAAATCATATTATTGTACAGGTAAGTGAGATTAAGACTCAGTCTACTTAGGTATTATAAATAGTTCAGCATGCATCACTGGCCTATTAACGAACCACATAATCTAATCATGATAACCTTAATAAAGACAACACATGTCAACTACCCAGGTGGCTATTGGCATGTCTGTGCCTGTGATATGGACTTTGCTGTCCATTGTTTAACTAAGTGTCCTTCGGGTCTGCTCCCCCATTCAGTTAGATCATGGCTGATCTGATTTGTTCTATATTCCACGATACCCTTACCTAACAAAAATCTATCGATCTCAGTTTTGAAAATTTCAATCCAGCATCTACCCCTTCTCACAAGAGTGTAAAGAGTTCCAGATTTCCACTGTCTCTTGTGTGAAAAAGTGCTTCCTGATTTCACTCCTAAATGGCCTGGCTCTAATTTCATGATAATGCCCTCTTGTTCTGGATTCCCCCACTAGAGGAAACAGTTTCTCTATATCCACCTATCAAATCCCTTAATCATTTTAAACACCTCGATTAGATCACTCCTCAACCTTCTAAACTCAAATATAAGCTAAGTTTATGCAACCTGTCCTCATAATTTAACTCTATTATTCTGATGATTCTGCACTGTAACCCTTCCAAAGCCAATATATCTTTCCTGAGGTTCAGTTCCCAAATCTGAACGCAGTGACCAAGGCTCTTTACAACTGAAGCATCACTTCTTCCTCTTTGTAATCCAACTCTCTTGAGGTAAAGGCCAATATTTCATTAGCCTCTCTGATTACTTTTTGTATCTGTGCACTAGCTTTTAATGATTTGTGTATGCCTAAATCCCTTTGCTCCTCCAAAGCCCCTAGTCTCTCACTGGAATTCAATGAGGGGAAGTGTGAGGTCATCCACTTCGGATCTAAGACATATCATAATATATTTTCTTAACGATAAGTGACTAGAAAAAAAAGTTACTTTTAATTTTTTTTTAAAAAGCAAAATGAATTCTCTTCAAAAGGCACCTATTTGAAAAGGAGCTAATATGTTACGTGGAATTTGCTTTACCCAGACAGTAAAGAATAAGCAATTTGTTAGCGTCTGGGGAATCGAAAAACATCTCACATCCATGTGTTGGAAAATTTTTCAATCCCTGTTGGTCTGGGATAAGAGAGGCAGAGCCACAGGGCGAGAGGTATTTTGAAACAGGATGGCTAGAAGAACAGACACACGTGTTAAAGGGAAAGTTAAAGGGCTTTCACAAAAGTGAAGAGGTCAGAAATACTGGAGGATATTTGGAAGCCATCTGGTTTAAATAAAGTAAGACAACACACTGACATGAGCCATCATGGCGTATTCTTTATTTTGTATTATTACATGCAGATAAGTTGTACAGATGGAATTAAGTGAGTCTGGTTGTAACTGCTGCTCTGTATGTGCACCTTACTAAAAATAAAGCAACATAATGATTTGTATCCGGCCTCATGTCACCAAATGTTTGTTTAGTCTGCCTGGCGAGAGACTGAAGAAGTACGTGTGAAAAAGAAGAATATGTGGTGCAAGTCACAAGGGGTAACGTTACACCCCCAGGTCGCACTAGCATACAATGAGATATAAGGCAACGTGAGTCAACTCCCACAAAATTGAGACGCTCAGACCTGAAGCGACTGAATCCATCGCATCAGAGTAGGTAACTACAGCAGACCCAAATCTGTAACACCTGCAATCTAATTTCTCTCAGGCAAGACTATTTCAAATGGTTTGGTGGATCCAAGAATCCAGCACTTTTGATATACTGGTTAGTTATGGTCTTGACCTAGCCATACAGAGGCAATATGCAGCCGCATAATAGTAGGACGCCAACATAATTCAGAAAAAGACGACATCCACTGGGGATTGGACTGCCACTCCCATTCCAAGAAGCATCAGTCCATCTTTTATAGAAAGATTTGCAAAGAAAGCCGTCAAAGGAACTGAACTGATGGGTTTGTCTGTATAACACTTTATGAACAGGTTCAAAACTGCTATGTATTTATGACTGACTTCAACAGCTCGTTGTTACTGCCTACTTTTGTAAATGACTGGGAATAAACCTGTTTGACAGTTTAGTCTGTCTAAAAAGTATGGGTTAATTGCCTTCAGAAGTGACGTGGGCATGTAGTGGAAATTCTGTGTGTAAATCCAGAGACAGTAAATGGGTCTATTATTCATCCGGGGCACAGTATCTGAGATTACAATATCTTGCTTCAGTTCACAGGGAGCATGAGCTTCACATGGAAATTAGTTTTTGATTTGGACAGGAGAAAAAGTATCCAGAGAAGCCAAAATCCTAATAATTGTTGTCTTTTCTCAAGGCTAAAAATGCCCAGTCTCTCCACATAGAAATTACAACACGAAAACAGGCATTCAGCCCAACCAATTAGTGTTTATCCTTCACATGACCATGAATCCTAATTCCTAATTCTTTATTCCCCTTTCCTCCAACCACATATCTAACTTATTCTTAAAAGTTGACACGGTCTCTACTTCAATCACTAATTCTGTTTGAGAGGGTTGTGAGACCGTGGAATGCACTGTCAAGGTTTCTCTTGCTCTCTGTCCTAAATCTCTTGCATTTAATCTTATATCCATGTCCCCTCATTCTAGACCCCTCAATCACTGGAAACAGTGTGTTTCTATCTACTCTGGCCAATTTTCATAATTTTAAACTCTATCAAATCACCCCATAATCTCCTGTGTTCTAACAAAGACAGCCACAATTTTTCAAATTTTTCTTCCTTTTTCCTCATACAGGTAGCATCATAGTGAATCTGTTCCGTACCCTCTCTATTGTAGACTCAAGGGAAATTTGATCGAGGTTTATAAAATAATGAAGGGACAAGATTCTGTTTACCTGGACAAATTATTTCAACTGGATAGATTAAGGAGGATCAGAGTCATGCTTGCAAGTTATGTAAGGGCAGAACTAGGATGGATGTTAGGCGGTTTTTCTTATCCCCGAGAATAGCAGACCCTGTAGAACAGGTTGCCGGCTCGTGGGGTGAACGTTGATTCACTGTACACCTTCAAGGGATAGCTAGATCGGCTTCTGGTTGTGGCAGAGATCACGTTATACAAGAGGTAGGTACTCTGCAATATAAATCAGGCTCAATGTGGTCTGCTGGACTAGTTTTGATCGCCTAAAGGGGTTGTAGATTTTTTCCCCCTAATTGGCCTGGGTTTTTATCTGGTAATTTGCATCTCCCAAGAGATTACATGGCTCCAGGTGACTAGGGAGTATCTGCATCATGATGCCACAATACGGGACATGCTAGATGGACCAGTTGGTCTTTTCCTATCCAACATTTTCATATGTTCGTATTGCCACAACATCCTTCCTATCGTGCGGAGCCTAAAACTGCACAATACTTCAACTGTTGTCTTACTATGGTTTTATATAGATTCACCATTATTTCTCAACTTTTATATTCTATGCTCCTTACCATGAAATCCAGTATTCCAATAGAATTTTTTAATGGCATTATTCACTTGAGGTGTTACTTTCAATGCAGTGTGAAGCTCAACCCCCAAATCCCTCTGCTCTCCCACATCTCCCAGTTTTCCCCCCCAAAATATAATTATTACTTTTCTTTTTAAGAAAAACCAAAATGTACCACCTCATATTTACTGACATTGAATTCCATCTGTCACCTTTTTGCCCATCCCATGATCTCATCAATATCCCTTTGCAGCTTCTTTTGGTCCACAGAATAATTTACTATGCTTCCTATGTTAGTATTGTCTGCAAATTTGGACATCGGTCTCTCTAGCTCTATATCCAAATCATTGATGTACGCAGCCATCAGAAGCGGTCCCAGAACAAAACCCTGTAGGACACCGCTACCCACTTCAATCCACTCTGAGAAACTGCCCTTTAACTCTTACTCTCTGGTTCCTCTCTGCTAACTAATTTTTAAATCTAATTTGCTGCCCTCCCCCAAATTCCACAATCCTTGATGATCTCCAATAGTATCCTGTGTGATGCTTTGTCAAAGGCTTTCTGAAAACCCATATACACCTCATCCACTGAATTTCCACCGTTCACTTTCCAGGCTCAAGCCACTGACACTGGGGATCATTTTATCTTATTTCTGCCAGCAGGCAGCTTGCTCTTCCACACAAGTAAACACTGGCTTTGAATTTCAGTGATGGCTGTCTCTAACTAGACCGTACCTGATTAGGTCGGGAGACTGAATGATCCCCTCCACAATGTTGTCACGGATTTGCTGGCGATCATTTTCATGTATGTTGAAAGGCAACATAGCTTCCCCAGGAGGCGCATCACGATCCGGCCAATACTGAGTCACCATGTTCTTCATGTAGATAGCCGCTATCCATTAATTAGATAGAAAAACAGGAAGTTCAATTCGAAGAATGGATGCAGCAACAAAATATTTCTCAGTGCATAGTATTTCAAGCCAGGGTTCCTGCTCCGGATCATGTTTCAAACAAAGGGTTATTTGCCACAAATAGCTATTGACACAAGACTATAACATTATTTGACAAGTATTTGAAAGAGAAGAATATACAGAGCAGATAGCTTGAGTTGAACAGCTAGCACTGTACAGGCACGATGGTCACCAAATGGCAACCTCCTTCCGTGCTGTCATTTCTAGGATTCCCTTCCCACGCAGAAGGTCTCTGATCGCAGCTGCAGTGTGGGGAGGTGCACAGCGCAGGCCAGGCTGATCCACGCAGGGAAGAGAGGGCAGGGCAAAAAGCAGAGGGCCAGTAATCTTGATCTCCTCTCCATCTTCACTGTTGCATGTGACAACTCCTCCCCCTCTCCCAACTCCCCCCTCTCCAGCATTGGTACAGGCTCCAGCCCTTTCTCTGTCAGGGAAACAGAAGACTTCCAACACAGTAGAAGGGTGGAAAAATAATGAACCAAGCAACCAACTGGTTTCTATTCAGTCTAATAATCAAACTATTTCTCTGCATTGATACATTGAAACAAAGACCAGCAGCTTTGTTATAATTCCAATCGTTGTCAAAGATACTGCAGCCCTATAAGTCAAGCACAGCCAGTTCATCTTCAGGATTCAAATCTAACCTTGACTGATGGGACCCATTTACTTTCTTTGCCGGCCATATGGCTTCTATCAAAATGAGGTTTGGTGTCATTAACTACAGTGATTGGGTACTCAAGTCCATAGTACATAACTGGTCATAAAGTGGCGGGAAACTAATAACATCACACAGAGAGAAAATAAAGATGGCTGAAGTTAGAGATAAAGCTTATCAGTATCGGAAGAGCATAGGGAATTTTATTCTAAGTCTGGCTGTGCTGTACCTCACCCCAAGAGGGCTCATTGTTAACACTGGATCGCAAAGTGAAAACTGAAAGTATCTTAGAAGAGGATTGCCTAAACTCACCGGCTTGTCTGACTGGAAATTCAACCTGATCAGACACAATGATCTGAAGCAATGTGGGAGCAAAGTTTATGATCTTGTAGGACTGAAAAAAAAACAGAAATTAAGTTCAAGAAGAGCAAATTCAAAACCAAATTTACCACATGCCACTGGAAACAAAAACAGGATTTACAAACCAAAGTCTATGCATCAAATTTCAGTACAGTTCACTCTCATCCTCTTCTGACAGGCCAGACTGAGTCAACTCACCACACAGCCTGATGAGGGATTATTTTACTGTTTGCCTGCTTCCAATGTATGAAAATTCTGACTGTACTTCCAAATGTGCTTTTAGCTACTTCAAATACTTTGTATATTTAAGAAACTATATTCAAAAGCAAGAAAAAAATAAATCTGTTGTCCTTACACTACAGTCACAGTGATGTCCAGTCTTTGCAAATAGCTGCAGCTTCCATCCAGGGCCTTGGCTCAGTGGTTGCACTCTCGCCTTTGAGTCAGAAAATTGTGGGTTCAAGTCCCATTCCAGAGATTTGAGCATATAATCTAGGCTGGCACTTCAGTGTAGTACTGAAGGAGTACTGCTCTGTCGGAGGTGCCATCTTACAGCGGAGACATTAAACCAAAGCCCCGCCTGCCCTCTCAGGTGGACATGAAAGATCCCATGGCACTATTTCGCAGAAGAGCAGGGGGTTTTTCCCCTAGTGTCCAGTCCAATATTTATCCCTCAACCAACACCTAAAACAGATGGTCTGGTCATTTCATTGCTATTTGTGGGAGCTTGCTGTGAGCAAATTGGCTGTCACATTGCCTACATTACAACAGTGGCTACACTTCAAAAGTACTTCATTGGCTGTAAAGCGCTTTGAGACATCCTGAGGTTGTGAAAGTTCCTATCTTTCTCTTTTTCTATCTGATCACAACCTTGACAGCAGGCTATCCTCTATCTTGTTAATTTGTCCCCATTTACCTCCCAACCACAGTCTCAGCCTTTCCTCATCATCTCGGCCTCCAATCCCATTCTCACTCACCACACCTCTGCTGACACTTACTTGTGCAGGTTGAGAAGTCATTCTTGACTAAATTTATCCTGTTTCAAACCTATGTTCTTGTGGGAGGGAAGGGAAGGTAGGAAGGAAGCCTGAAAAAGAAATACAATGGAGGAATGACAAAAGAGTGTGTTTGCAAAGATAAGAGAGAAAGAAATAAGAAGGAGTGGAAAAAAAGGTAGCAGAGCAGCCAACAAGATCAAGCCACATCCTGGTCTCACAAATAAAGCACATAATCTCCCAAGGCAGTCAATTATTTGAGTTTACTTGCCATAGTAAAGTTTCCTGGCTGCACAACTATTAAACATTTCGGTTGGGAGGAGAAGGAGAAACAGAAAGTTAATGCTTCTATTCCTCTGGTACAAACAGACTGCTTTATGCCCCGCTGACATTGCTGAGTGAGGGATAAATCCTTGTTGCAAATACAGTGCTTGGCTCAGCTGACAGCATTCTTGTCCCTGAGTAAGAAGGTCGTGTGCTCAGTACTCGAGCACATTAACTTGGCTGTTGCTCCAGTGCAGTAAAGAGGGCATGCTGTATTATCAGAGGTGCCGTCTTTCAGTTGAAACTTGTCCCTGTCTCCCTATTCCAGTGGTTCAGGTTGGTGCTACAGATTCAAAAGGAGAGCAAGGAGTTCTCCCACTGTCCTGGCCAATGTACCTCTCTTAACTATCATCAAAACATTCATCCAACTTGTGGGATCTTGCTATATGCAAATTGCTGTTGTGTTTGCCTACATAACAGCCACTGCATATGACGTACTTTGGAACATTTCTGAGACACAAGATACAGCACTATATAAATGCACGTTGTTCTTTCTTTTACTGAGGTTATACCTCACAAGAAGTTGGAAAAATATTTTTATTTCAATGAACTGAAAGTAAGGCTTCATAGAGTGGCTGAAGAGGTCCTTGTCGACCTCAAAGCTTCAAATTTAAAATTCCTGTCGTCTTTAAATCCCTCCATGGCCTTGTCCCTCCAACTTCTGCCAACTCTTCATTTCTCTGACTCCTTGCGCATCCCCCACCCTTTGCCTCAACCTAGGAGGCCGTGCCATCAGCTACCTAGGTCCCATTCTCTGAAATTCCTTGCCTAAAGATTTCTGCCTCTCCACCTTCCTCTTACCCATTAAGACCCTCCTTGAAACCCACCTCCTGGACTAAGCTTTTGGTCACTGATCCTAATCTCTTTTTCTACGGCTCAGTGTTTGTTTTCATCACAGCTCTGGGACATCGTATAAATGCAAGTTATTGTTGGTTGATTGTGAGAATATACTCACAAGCTTATATACTGGGAGATAGCGAGGAACGGTAAAGCAAAGCCCAGGGAGTGGGGGGGTGGGGAGCATATCCAATGGCCCACTTGCGCGCACATTTTCGATACAGCTCAGAGTGATAATGACAGAGTCCTGTTTCGCCATAGTGAGGCATGATCTGCAGAAACTGAGGAGGGACAGGGTTGTGAAGAGAAAATAACTGCAAAATTATTTATTACGTGTATGCCCTCATGTACAAAGCAAAGTTTTAGCAAGAGTGAAAGAATAAGAGACAATAATGATGAATCAGGAAGGATATGGCAATGGTGCAATGAGCTGAGACCCCTTGGACAATGTCATTGCCTTGAAATGTACAGGTCCAATATCCCAACTCCACTGAATTCCCAGTGGCCAAGGTGCTGAGCGGAGGTCAGAGGGAAGGACATTCCTCCCCAGCCTTTGGAAGCCAGCTCAGGGTAGCATTAGCGTGGAGCAGGTCACATCTTTCTCACCAAAAGAACTGCGTGAGCCATTGAGATTTCCTACCCTCACAAAAGATAGTATGATGGAATGCCAGCACCACAGCAAATTTCCAATCTCAGTTGAGTCATTGGAGAGAAGCTATTTCAAAGGGAAGAGAGTAAATAGCTTGATGACAATTTAAAATAAATACAACAAATCTGTGGGGAAGCCAAGCCTGGCTATTCTCTCAACTGCTGGCAGCCAAGCGAAAATTGAGATTCAGTGAGGCCTGGGAGCAGGTTGCCTACCAGGCATCCTAGTAAGACAGCAGAACAGATCAGGGAGCCTAAACAAAGAGAGAGAAGATACAAAAATCTTTGCGTAATCAGTAGGGAAAGAAATAGAAGGGGAAATGCAAATACATCAAAAAATGACTGAGGTATTGGGGAGTAGCTAAGTGAACATTCAGTTGAAATTTTAGTTATATAATTGTGTCAGAAATAGAGTCATATCTTGCTTCAACTCTAATATTATATCTCTTTCTTGTGAAAGTTTAGGTAGGTCAATGTATTATGAGTTGAAAATGAAACTTCAACTGCTTTCTGAAAGGAATTCTTTTGCCTTTACATGGGAGTAAGACAGTTGAAGTGATGCACAAATTCTGTCCAAACATAAAGAAAATTTCCATGGGAGCTATCTAGCCAGCAACTCTCATACTGTTCAGTTCATGGCCTTTATTTGCAAACTAATTGCATCAGTAATTGAGTCAGCTCTTTGAAATGTTTACATGTTCTCTCATTGGTACCAAACTACAGGTTCTTTTGAGCTGACTATTTGATATGCAAGTTGGGCATCAGAAGTCGAAACAAAATCCAAAGTCAAATGATTCAGTTAAAAGATTCTGAAAAGAACTCGGACACTTAAATATTTTGATTACAGGTCACAGTTTAAAGTGGTTTGCAAGCCAAATATTGTATTGCTAATTATCCGCTTCTTATCCAATATTCTGTGAAATTAAGTATTATGTAAATAAATTGAACTATCAGTTTTTCGGAAAGGACAGGATGGCATGATAACATCCCGCTTTCAGTGTGAAATAACTCGGCAACAGACTAATTTGTTAATCACATGGTAAACAGCTCCTGTTCACCTCACACATAAAAGGTGCAATCTTGGAAACTGCACTTTGCTGTGCATGATGAACATGAATAGGGAATGTTGGGAGACAGTCTGAATTGTAATACATATTGGCATATTTCATGAGTGGAATGCTTAACAATCCAAGGTTAAGCCACAATTATTTGACAGTTGTAAAATTAAACAATACATTCACTTACTGAACGTCCAAAATTAGACCACAATTGAAGTCTGTAAACATCCCAATAGTTCTGAGGCAAAGTCTCTATTTTTGAGCCATACAGACAGGAAGGCTCCAGGTTTGATCCCTGATGTGGTGAATTAGTATATCTCAGCCAAGACAGTTGTAGGTGCACTACAAGTGATCTCAGTGCCCAGTGGCCAGGGTTGGGAGAAGTAAAAAAAAACTTGCATTTATATAGTGCCTTTCACAACATCAGGATGTCCCAAAGCACTTTACGGCCAACAAAGCACTTTTTGAAGTGCAGTCACTGTTGTAATGTAGGAAACACGGCAGCTAATTTGTGCACACCAAGTCCCACAAACAGCAATATGATAATGACCAGATAATATGTTTTTTTTTAAAGTGATGTTGGTTGAGGGATAAATATTGGCCAGCACACTGGGGAGAACTCATTCCCCCGGTCTTCTTCAAAATAGTGCCATGGTATCTTTTATGTCCACTTGAGGGGGCAGATGGGGCCTCAGTTTAACATCTCATCCAAAAGAGGGCACCTCTGACAGTGCAGCACTCTCTCAGTACTGAAGTGAAGTATTAGCCTACATTTTGTGTCTTGGTTCCCATTCTTGTTTGGCATTCAGTGACCACTGATACATGAACAATAGATGGGGCTCCACTATGATCCTCCACCTCCCTTGAATAGCCTGTCAACACTCACTATTAACAATTACACATGAACAATCAAGGTACTTAGCAAGGTACAGGAGTAGGATTACTACCTATGGAATCATACTCTACTGAGGGTGTCAATACCTTCAATAGGAGAGGAAAGGGGATAAAGTTGTAGGAAAAAAATGGAAAAGCATCTTGGAAAGTTATTTAGAATGTAAAAAAAAAGACACGTCATGTAGCTTTCTAAAAACGCTGATGATTTTTAGAAAGCACATTGTCAACTAGTATGTTGTCACTATTGTGTGAGAAAACTACTTGTTTGGGGGGGGGGCTCTATAAATTTAACTGCTACATTTCAAAAGTTCTTTTCCCCCAGTCTAATATTCTGCTTCAAATCCCTTTTCCTCCCACTTTACCCCCTCACTTTATTGCTGTTTCGTCTCTCCGAGCTCTTTGCCTCACTAAGAAAACTCAGGGACGAGAGAAGGCGACTCAGCCCATCCAAGATCATCCCTTTAGGACATCAACTCTCCCAACATGACAATGAATTGTCTTTTGAATAACCCCAATGTTAGTTTTATTACTTTGCTTTGCAGATGATTCCAAACATTTAGCACTCTGAATAAATCTTTTTTTTCATTTATCTGTTCTAATTTTACTTCGACCTAATTTATGCCCTCTGGTTTTAATTGGCCTTGAAGTAATAATCAGGGTTTACTTTATCTATACTAAATAAGAAAATATAGTTAAGCAACTATTACTTTACTGTCTACCGCATTACTCTGCCTCATTAGTTGTCTCAGTCTCAAATCGTTCTTTTCTTTGCTATCTCCTATTCCTTTCAGTAAGCCAACCAATATTTGAATCATCTGAATAGCTCTCAATCCTGAAATCATTTTTTCCAATCGCCATATAAGAAAATAATAGTTGTGCACATTGTTGCACTCCTCATGGAAAGGACATCTTTCTTTCAACAGATTAACGACATGTGTCAAACCCTGAAAAATAAGTTGGATTTCTATCCAGTGTTTTTGGATTTCTTGGCTCCCTGACTGAATGAGGAAATCCAGGGTGATTACTAACATGGTGAGAAAGAACTACAACCTCCCCCTCAAAATTATTCCATTTTCCAAAATACAGTGAAGATTTAAGTTCTCCCCATCCTTCCTCTTCAGTTAGGTGGACAGGCTGGAGAAGCTGGGGTTATTCTCCTTAGAGCAGAGGAGGCTAAGAGAAGACTTGATGGAAGTGTTCAAAATCATGAAGGGTTTTGAAAGAGTAAATAAAGAGAAACTGTTTCCAGTGGCAGAAGGGTCAGTAACCAGAGGACACAGATTTAAAGGTGATTGGCAAAAGAACCAGAGGCGACATGAGAAAACATTTTTTTTAACCCAGCGAGTTGTTATGATCTGGAAGCAGATTCAATAGTAACTTTTGAAAAGGAATTGGGTAAATATTGAAGGGAAAAATTGTCAGGACAATGGGGAAAGAGCAGGGGAGTGGGACTAATTGGACAGCTCTTTCAAAGAACCAGCACAGGCACAAATGGGCCGAATGGCCTCCTCCTGTGCCGTAACATGCTATGATACTAAGCCTCATTTTCTTCCTGCAGCCATACTTTCCTGAAGACAGTTGCTTATGCTGAGGTACAATTCTATTGGCATCAACCATCCTCTGGTACCATGTCCAAATGGCCATTCTTCAATGATCAATCTGGACAATGCTGGCAAGCTATGTAACTATGGTGGCAACAGAGCAAAGTCTGATTCTGTCCTTTAACAATAACATTGTCTTTTGATCCCTGTTGAAAACAGTGATCAGGAATGGGAACCCTGGTCAATTTTCCCTTCCCTAGCCCAGGCCAACTCTAGAGTCTCACCACTGCCTGACTGAGGCCAGCTGACTCAATGGAAACCCAACCTTCCCTATCAAATCGCTTTATCATTTTAAACACCTCGATTAGACCAACCCTCAGCCGTCTAAACTCAAGGGAACATAAACCAAGTTTATGCAACCTGTCCTCATAATTTAACCCCTTAAGCCCCAGTATCATTCTGGTGAATCTGCCCTGCATCTCCTCCAGGGCCAATGTAACTTTCTGGAGGTGCGGTGCCCACAACTGAACACAGTACTCCAGATGGGGTTTGACCAAGGCTCTGTGCAATTGCTCAAGACCCACAAAATAGGAGTCAAGGGCACTAAATAGTTTAAAAGGACCTTTACACACACCATGAGTTTAATGAACAATAGTGCTTTACACCAGAATTCAATTCCCCTCCACGAAGAATTTACTGGATAGAAGAGCTTCACTTTTTCCTAAATAAGCTGTTTGATTCCAGAGTGTCCCAAATAAGGTATGATTTTGCTTAATAGAGAGACGACTTCAATTTTTCCCTGATGTCACCACGCGTGATGTTCTCCAGTCTCTCTCTAAATTCATACTGGTGAGTGCCCCTCAAATTACCAATACTAGATATTAACTTAAAATCTTAATTTTAAAAAATTCAGAATCAATTGCATTGTACAAATAGATACGGACTGCTAAGTTTATGTTAAATAAACCAGTCTCGTTACAAGCTCAAACCCAGATATGTAGCGTGCACTACTCAGCAATTAGTTTGGAGTCAATTACCAGTCCCTGTTGCATGGCCTGCACCTCGGGATCTAATTACCTATACTGGAAGTGTGTAAACTCAGGCATGTTTGCCACTTGCTCCTGACAAAATAGCCAGTAACTTAGCCAACAGTACAGACTATTTATTCTGTGTACGTTTTACAATGATTTGTGGAGTGTCAGCACTTTAACATGCAATCTGGCATTCGACTACGTATAATCATTAATCCTGTGCCATACAAAGAACTGCAAGCAATTTGCAGCATCAAAGGTTTTCACCAACGAATATCTGGACTGTTCTAGGTCCCTGTCTAACCATAAGGAATCTATTTTGTTGTGTGTGGAATTAGATGTAGTATTGAAGTGCAAGGCATTGTTCTGCAACACAAAACAAGCAGGTTTTTTTTTCCGGCTTATCTCCTGGACATGCCAACTCTTGCTGGGCTGCAGCTCCATAGACACCAATAGCCCTTCAATACCTCGTCCAAGTAACCATTCTTATATATAGGGTTAGAAAGTGAAGTGTCAGGTGTTACTCCACCAAGTCTAATGCTGCCCTCACCAGACATCCACACACGTGTACTGTCCAGCAAAAAGTCGCTGGACAGCAATCAGGAGTTGGAATCCTGGCGGACCTCAGTCCAGAGGTGCTGAGGCCAATTGTAAAGTATCCAGCTGCTGTCCCAGCTAGGGTCTGCTAATTCAGCACAAGATCAAGATTCAACACTCTGGTCTGTGTGGTTTAGTTCTATAACTGGATGTTCCCTTCACCCATTGGAGCACTGGGGGGAACTCAGCAGAAGGCAAGTAGTTATTAGTATTTTGTTTAAGCTCTGTTTTCTTAATTCCTTTATTTCATTTAAAGTGCAGTATTAAACTCTGCTACAACCAATTGCAACTTCTCAGCAATAGGATACTAAGCATTCAGAGGTGGAATTCATTCAAAATGATGGCATCTTCACATTCAAAAGTGAAACGCTATTAATCAGAAGTGTTACAATGAAGCCCTTTTTCTGTTAGGTTGAAATTTTTTTTCAGCCAACACAGAATATTAGTTGGCAAACCACACATTTCAAAAGTACTTCATTGGTTGTAAACAACAACTTGCATTTATATAGCACCTGTAAAATGTCCCAAGTCACTTCACAGGAGGGTTATCAAAACAAAATTTGACACCGAGCCACAAAGGAGATATTGGGACAGGTGAAAGAGGTAGGTTTTAAGGAGCATCTTAAAGGAGAAGAGAGAGTTAGAGAGGCGAAGAGGTTTAGAGAGGGAATTCCAGCGCTTCAGATCTAGGCAGCTGAAGGCATAGCCACCAATGGAGCGATTAAAATCGGGGATGCGTAAGAGGCAAGAATTGGAGGAACACAGAGATCTCGGGGGGTTGTAGGGCTGGAGGAGGATACAGAGATAGGGATGGACGAGGCCAATGGAGGGATTTGAAAACAAGGATGAGAATTTTAAAATCGTGGTGTTCCCGGACCGGTAGCTAATGTAGGTCAGCGAGCACACGAGTGATGGGCGAACGGGACTCGGTGTGAGTTAGGACACGGGCAGCAGAGTTTTGGATGGGCTCAAGTTTATCGAGGTTGGAAGATGGGAGGCCGGCCAGGACAGCATTGGAATAGTCAATAGAGGTAACAAAGGCATGGATGAGGTTTTCAGCAGCAGATGAGCTAAGGCAGGGGCGGAGATGGGCGATACTACGGAGGTGGAAGTAGCCGGTGTTGGTGATGGAATGGATATGTGGTCAGAAGCTCATCTCAAGGGACGTCCTGTGGTCATGAAAGGCGCTATGTAAACACAAGTTCTTTCTTTCCTCCTTTGCTTTATCATCACAATGATGGTCAGCAGTCATCTCTGAAACAATAGAGGTCAACATTTTTTTTCATCCCACAACAGATAGAGAATTTGATTAGGTCAACTCTTTTAGCCCAGGGATAAAATGTAATGGTCCACTCGAATAGCAATTTACTGCTGTTGTATTCAGCATCTTGGGGCAGAAGTCATCAGAAAACCATTCCACTGCAATATTACCATCCAGTGAAAAAAATTAATTACACACAGTCGCACATTATTTCCATCACTCCAAGAGAGAGAGAAATCATCTCTTGAATGCAAGCATATTGAGCCATTACTTCTTTGCCAGAATTAGCTTAGCAGCAGCTGTTCTACAATCAGGAGGCCATGGGTTACATAGAATGACAGAATATACAGCACAGAAACAGGCCATTCAGCCCAACTGGTTTATGCTCCACACGAGCCTCCTCCCACTCTACTTCATCTAACCTTTACTAAAAAGAAAACTAGACATTTGGAGGGCTTTGGTGTTATTAGAGAAAACAAGTAGGGACATCTCCGAAGGAAAATATTACAGTGCAGTTATACCACAGGTACTGGGCTCAAACTAGTATTTGCAAACTGCAGTGCGGGCCTAACTGCCCCATGAACTGCTGCGGGCCTTAATCTGTCCTGTAATAACAGAGTCTTGCGCACGCACTTGTGCGCCAAGCTCTGCTCGCTGGTGATTTAGATTTTATTAGTGGAGCACAGGTGGAAGCATTTGTTCTCTCCTAACACTGCAAGCATTATAAATTTGCATTTAAAGTTCCCAGGCAGTCCAATTGACTTCTACTAGGTATAGTCTCATAGCACTTAACCTTAGTGTCATGAGAAGTTAGATCACCAGCCTGACTACTAAGTTACATAGCACTTTTATGTCAACCATTTTGCATTAACACTAAAGCAGCAGTATAATTACAGGATAAGAGTTATATGTATTATACATATAGGTATAGTAGCAGATCTCTCGTGGCATTGCTCTTTGTCATATGTTTAGTTGCTTTATTATGATAGGTGCATTATACTATGCTTCACAATTTGGGGTTTTTTTTTGCTAGATATTTTCTCAGGTTCAGCAGCACTAGTCACTCCCATAGATGGAACTCACATCCCCATATGATCCAGAGTGCACCCTTTTCTGCCCAATATCTGTAGTTAAACAATAGTGAGATCGAGGAATCAAAGAACCATCTCCCCCCCCCCGCCCAATCCTGCCATGAAGAAACCTTAGGGGTACAGATTTAATCACAGTGTGTTGATCCTCGCAGAACAAAAATTCAGCTCAAGCAACACAGGCAAAATCAAATTTGCCACACTGCAACCTGCAATGTATTATTCTGCTGCTACAGTAGAATGGTGTTTAAATTGGCCTGCCCCTTTACGGTTACAAAGTCTAATTGTAAATATGCACATCCTTAGGTCAGTTACAGGGTAAGTGCTGATGGTGATGTAAGTTTACAGATTCGCAGGTACTCGTAAATTTTCTGCGCCAGGTTAGAAGAAACCAGCATGAAATTACTTCCCTTTCTCCTGTTTAATACCTGACACATTGAAGTGAGACAAACATGCGCTGGACGCTAGTTTTTCCTCCCCTTCTCTCCTGAAGGCAGTGACTTGCTGGGAAGTTCCATAGGCACCAGCAGTCATCTGCTAGCTCGCTAAGTAGACTTTTTCATGCATGAGTTTTGATAGTGTCAGCAAACTAATCAGCCATACAGAGCATCATAGATGAGCCTGATACTGTTCACAGCTGACACTGACACGTGCACAGCTTCCGGCAGAAGTTGCTACATAAGAATAAAGAGCAGGAAACTTGGCTAATTTTCCTCTTCACAGCCCAGAGACAATTATACTACCACTCCCACCTGCTCAGCTGAAAGCAGCTAACTCAGCATAAACTGGGAATTGAGTCCAGGACCTTATGGTCTGTGTGGCTTTGTAAAGATGTGGAGATGCCGGTGATGGACTGGGGTTGACAATTGTAAACAATTTTGCAACACCAAGTTATAGTCCAGCAATTTTATTTTAAATTCACAAGCTTTCGGAGATTTTCTCCTTCCTCAGGCAAATGTTTCAAGAGCTCCTGAAACATTTGCCTGAGGAAGGAGAAAATCTCCGAAAGCTTGTGAATTTAAAATAAAATTGCTGGACTATAACTTGGTGTTGCAAAATTGTTTACAATTGGCTTTGTAAAGGTAGTACCTTTACATCATCAGCACATTCTTGATGTGAAATCAAAGAGGTTGTTGCTTAGACTCAAATTCTTTAAATGGTAGAAATGAATTATTAAATAATGCATAGGATATTGTACAAAGTGTCAGTAAAGCCTATTAATTGGGTCTCCATGGTGTAACTGTAATTATCCTGATCAAATGGAAAAACTCGCTGTAAAAAAAATCATTTGGTGCCTGATAAAGCACCCAACTGTCTCATTAACTGGCATCAACTGTAGAAAGGAACTGTATAGGACACAAATGTTAAGTGAGTCAGTGTTAAATTCGTATATGTTGAGAACAATTACATTACAGAGCAAAACATCCACCAAAAAGCAGACATTTAATTAATAGGATTGAAGTAAAAACCAAAAAAAAAATAGGTTTGCAGTGCCCAACGGAGCTATGTCTAACAAAGTGGAGAGAATTCTTGGATTTTGGACCATCTTAACTTAATTTTTTTTTAAAAACAGGAATTCTACAGTAATACATTTTGTAAGTCAACATGATCTATTATATACAAATTGTAGTCTGCAGTTACATGCAGGGTAACTGTCCTGTAACCTTTCAGTAGTGGATCATAACTGAGACATCAGCTATTCCTCATATTATATATCTTGGTCTTCACACACTCCATGTTTGCTATTTTTACTGCTAGTGTTAATTTTGCAAAAGATGCAGCACAGAGAAGCAATTGAGAGAAAGGCATTTCACTGCCTCTTCAAATGATGCCACACATAGGAAGGAGAAATGGGCAACAAACGTGCTCCACGAATGGTGTTGAAATAGTTGAGGACATTGGAAGAGATCTTGGACTCCTACTATGCTCAAAACTCAACATGCCCAGCAATCAATAAACCCAATCGAGCGTTGAACTATATAGCCAAAACAACAAAATACAAGGCAAAGGAAGCTATGATTAAATTGTACAGTATTCTGGTCAGATCTCACCTGTGTCCGGTTCTCAACGCTGAGACACAGAAGAGACATCCAACACTGGAGGCAGTACAGAAATGAGCCACGAGGTTAATGCCCAATGTCAAAGGCCTGAGTTATGAGTAAAGATTAGAGAAACTTGGACTTCTCAACTGGAAAGGAGGTATCTGCAAGGTAACCTTACAGGCGTATGTGAAACAATTAATGGAACAGACACGTGGAGCAGATTCCCAAAGAAAAGTCGCTGGTCTAGGCTCAGCTAACACCAGTTAAAAGGAAGCTGCACAAAAGTGTGGAGTAGAAGCAGTATTAAACCTCAGAGTTGGATGAAAAATTTTAATTTTCTGCTGATCTGTCCACTGAAATACACACATCCACCTGGCTTGGCTATTTGCTTCCAGGCAAAATTCCATAACTCAGGTCGTAGACAGAACAAGGCAACATTGCATTCTGTAACTGTACCAATGCAAAAATGCACACATCTCATGGGAGAAAGAGTCAACTGGACATATGTGGTTGGGTACTGGAGGCTTCAAAAATGTGCTACTTTCTATTCTGGGTATTCAACAGGAAGGACCCCAGTCAGTAATTTGTGCGGAGAATGTTTTGCAATAAATGCTGCAGAAATTGCTCTGTTGATGATTTTAAGAATTTCCACAGCAGCCGGATTTACTTTTGAAGAACAGTGCGCAACCTCATTATGAAGTCTGTTTGCAACTATTTTGTTAGTGGCAGCACGTTCCCCAGTGGCTGAGAAAGATCCATATAAGTCAGCAGCAAATAAAAATATTGTATTCTTGTCTCTGGTGAGAGTAGCTCTTAAGCCACTCAGCCACAAGCAGACATGTTTTTTTAGCCAACACAACAGCATGGCAGTCTGGCGTTGATGTGGGAGGCTACGTCAGTGCTACCATCAAAGGAATGGCTGAAAAACCATCTCCACTGCTCCGTTGACCGTATATGTTTGCCTCCTGTTTTCAAGAGTGTGGTCAGAGGCAAACTGAAAATAAAAATGGGTGATTAAGAACTCTTGGAAGTGTGAATCTTGTGCATTTAAACACAGCGAGGGGTGACCGGGGGCAGACACTAGCTGTTCTCCTGGCATCAGACGCATTTACAACCTCGTCCAGTATACCCAATTGGTCTTGCTCCTTTCTTGTGAGTCTGCCGTTGAACCCACCTCCTACTCTGGCTTGCTAAATGCATTCAGGAATATTAGCAAGTGTTGACATTGTCCCACAAAGTAGCATCAGGGAGTGGGCAAACCGACCATTAATGCCACCTCGCAGACTTGCCACACCCCGTTCTCCTCGGAAGAAGGTAGCGCCAATTTGGCAATTTCAAGTCGAGGGGAAAAAAAATCATTCGGCTTCACCCTCTTGCAGTCTCTCAGGATGCTGGCTGATTTGGAAGATAGAGACTGTTTGCTAAATCAGACTCAAGTGTGCCTACAGGGCAGTGAGGACACTGGACAATATCAACATATTGCTATCCTCTGGTATTGTACCTATCTTCTTCAAAACAGCTGCTATCAAACCACTCCTCAAAAAACCTACAGTAAACCCATCCATCGTCACCAATTTCTACCCAATTCAAGTCTTATCTTTCCTTTCCCAAGTCTTAGAACTCATCGTTGCCTCACAAATCAAACACACCACTCCCTGTTTCAGATGCTACAGTCTTGTTTCGGTCTCCCCTCCCCCAGCACAGACACTGCTCTGGTCAAAATCACAAATCACATGTTCTGTAACTACGACCACAGCTAACTGTCCCTTTCTCATCCTTTTCAGCCGTCCGCTGCCTTTGACACTTTTGGTCATTCAATCCTCTGCCAACATCTCTCCTCAACAGTCAACTTTTATGACTCTCCTCTCTTCTGGTTTTATGCATACCTAACCCAATGAGGACACTACATGTTCTCCCATGATATCTCATCCTATATCTGCACTGTCACCACCGGTGTACCCCAAGAACCTAATGTTGATACATTCTTCGCCATCTATGCGCTACCCCTTGGTGACATCATCGGGAAACACAAGATCAAGTTCCATACATACACTGATGACATCCAGCTTTAACTCCCCACCTCCACAGCTGTTGCTAGATTGCCCAGCTGCCTGTCTGACACAAAGTCTTCAATGAATCAAAATTACTTCCAGCTTAATGCAAACACAACTGAAGCCATCCCCTTACACTTCTGTCAGATCCTACACACCTCTAAGTTAGCTCCATCAATATCACCAATTGCCGCCTCACGCTAAGTCCGGTAATACAGAACCTTGGCATCCTTCTCGACCTGTCTGCAGCCTTTTGACACGGTTGACCACACCATCCTCCTCCGTTGTCCAGCCAGGTGGGACGGCCCTCGCCTGGTTCCATTCCTATCCAGTCGTAGCCAGAGAATCACCTGCAATGACTTCTCTTCCCGCTCCCGCACCATTACCTCTGGAGTCCCCCAAGGATCTATCCTTGGTCCCTTCCTATTTCTCATCTACATGCTGCACCTTGGAGGTATCATCCAAAATCACATCAGAGTCCACATGTAGGGTGACACTCAGCTCTACCTCACCACCACCTCTGATTTGTCATGCTGCTTGTCAGACATCCAGTATTGGATCAGCAGAAATATCCTCCAATTAAATATTGGGAAGACCGAAGCCATGATCTTCAGTCCCTGCCACAAACTCCGTTCCCTGATCACCGACTCCATCCCTCTCCCGGGCCACTGCCTGAGGCTGAACCAGACTGTTCACAACCTATTTGATCCAGAGATGAGTTTCCGACCACATATCTGCTCCATCACCAAGGCCGCCTACTTCCACCTCCGTAACATCGCCGGTCTCTGCCCTTGCCTCAGCCCATCTGCTGCTGAAATCCTCATCTATGCCTATGTTACCTTTAGACTCAACTATTCCAATGCTCTCCTGGCCGGCCTCCCACCTTACACCCTCCATAAACTTGAGCTCATCCAAAACTCTGCTGCCCGTATCCTAACTCGGACCAAGTTCCGTTCACCCATCCCCCATGTGCTCGCTGACCTACATTGGCTGCTGGTCAGGCAACGCCTCGATTTTAAAATTCACATCCTAGTTTTCAAATTCCCCAATGGCCTCACCCCTCCCCATCTCTGTAACCTCCTCCAGCCCTACAACCTTCCAAGATCTCGGAGCTCCTCCAATTATGGCCTCTTGCACATCCCCGATTTCCATCCCTCCACCATTAACAGCCTTCACATGCCTAGGCCCTATGCTCTGGAATTCCCTCCTTAAATCTCTCCGCCTCTCTCTCCTCCTTTAAGGCGCTCCTTAAAACCTGACTCTTTGCCCAAGCTTTTGGTCACCTGTCCCAATATCTCCTTATATGGCTCAGTGTGAAATTTTGTTTGATAACACTCCTGTGAAGCACCATGGGATTTTTTAATCACGTTAATGGCGCTATATAAATGCAAGTTGTTTTGTTGTTGTTATTGGTTGATCCCAAACTAAATTTCTCACCAGAATCTGTTCCATCGCCAGGACTGCCTTTTTCACTGTTGCTGATATTCTACTCCATGCCTCTATCACGCCACGGTCTGACTTCTTTAATGCTCTCCTGGCCAGCATCCCTGCTTTATTCAGAATGCCACAGCCCATGTCTTTGCCCACTCAAAACCATCACGCCAATTCTCACCAGGCTACACTGGCCGATCGTGCTCCTCTGAATCAACTTCAAATTCTTGTCCTTACTTCCATCTGCCTCCACTACCATACTCTACTCTACTTTAGTGATCTCCTTCAGCTCACATCCTTCGCTCCTCTGACACTGGGCTATTCTATTCCCATCGTCTTTGTCCTTTCAGCCATCAAATTCTGCCCTCCGGAATTTCCTCCCCCTCACTTCCTCTAATCCAACTTTCATAAACCTAATTAAAAACTTTCTCTTCAACCTGCTCTTTCGGCCCTGGCCCCTAACTCCATTCCAGCTGTTCATTCCCTCTCATTCGACATTCATTGTCTTCTCTCTGCAAAGCACTCCAGTGTTTTTCTGTGAAGATTACTATATAAATGCACGGTGTTGGCCCTACATTATACAGCTCAAAAAGCTCTCTCTAGACACAACCCAAATTTATACTAACAGAACCCATAATTGCACTGTCAGACTTTTTCACAGCTCAAGTGGGCACAATACAAAAAATTCACACACCCACAATTATGCTTTAACTGAGCTCCCAAAGGCAAAATTATAAATGTCCTTGTACTGTTCGGAAGCCTACATTAATACACGTTTGTAAAAGGCCACTTGCAGAGGTCTGTATGGAATGCATTCTAGGTTGCTGAGGGAAGGAAGGGTAGAAATTGCACAGGTTCTGGCCATAATGTTCCAAACATCCGTAGATACGGGGGTGGTGCCAGAGGACCGGAAAATTGCAACTGTTAAACCCTTGTTCAAAAAAGGGTGTAACGATTATCCCAGCAACTATAGGCCAGTCAGTTTAACCTCAGTGGTGCGGAAACTTTTAGAAAGGATAATCCGGGACAGAATTAACAGTCACTTGGACGAGGGTGGATTGATTAGGGAAAGCCAGCATGGATTTGTTAAAGGCAAATCGTGTTTAACTAACCAGATAGAGTTTTTTGATGAGGTAACAGAGAGGGTAGATGAGGGCAATGTAGTTGATGTGTTGGTATATGGTCTTTCAAAAGACGTTTGATAAAGTGCCGCACGGTAGGCTTATCATCAAGATTGCGGCCCATGGAATAAAGGGGGCAGTAGCAACATGGATACAGAATTGGCTAAGAGACAGGAAACAGAGAGTAGTGGTGAACGGTTGTTTTTCGGACTGGAGGGAGGTGAACAGTGGTGTTCCCCAGGGGTAAGTGCTGGGACCACTGCTTTTCTTGATATATATTAATGACTTGGGCGAACTGGGCACAATTTCAAAATTTGCAGAAGACACAAAACTTGGAAGGGTAGTAAACAGTGAGGAGGATAGTCATAGACTTCAAGAGGATATAGACAGGCTGGTTGGCATGGGCGGACACATGGCAGATGCAATTTAATGCAGAAAAATGCGAAGTGATACATTTCAAAAGGAAGAACGAGGAGAGGCAATATAAACTAGAGGGCATAACTCTAAAAGGGGTAAAGGAACAGAGAGATCTGGGGGTATATGTGCACAAGGTGGCAGGGCAGGTTGAGAAAGCGGTTAAAAAAGCATACGGGATCCTGGGCTTTATAAATAGAGGCAGAGAGTACAAAAGTATGGAAGTCATGATGAACCTTTATAAAACACACAAGACAGACTGCTCCGCATACTGATTTCTCACACTTGGAAAATGAACACGTGCAAGTGAACAAGAAAACCACACAAGAGGCTGCAGCAGTTAACTGATTCCAACCAGACAATCCTGCACCATAACCAGCACAAGAAGATCGCAACAGGCTTAGTCGCCAGTGCAGACATACCAGTGAATCTGAGCAACTTCTAATCATAAGAAAAACTGTAATGCCAAACAATATAAAATAAAACAGAAGACACACAGAAGAGCAAAGGTTTTCTCAGATGCAGAGTCTACACTAGAAACATCAATCTGTCTTTTCTGTGTGTTTGCTGCGTTTTGTGTGATTTCAGATCGCCAGCCCTTGTAGTTTGCCTTTTCAATGGCCCAGGTTTTCCTGTGACTGAGAGATTGGCGACGTACACTGTAAATTTCACGGTCCACCCTACCAATCTCACCGTTGCTGACTTGCTCCAGATTGTGCTGGTTTTCTCATTGTAATACGCCACAGCGAGCATATCGGCAAATCAGGCACTCTGTGCCGATCAAAGAGCTGAAGTGACGGCACATTCACCATCCAGAGCCACTGGAGGGTTTCAGTGAATGAAACCTACAATTATTTTAAGCTGCAGTGTAGTGTTCTTCTTCGAGTTTGCGTGCAATCTATGAATTCAGGCCACTCTGAGGAGCTACATTACAAAATAATTAATAATTTTGCAATAAAATGATTGACTTTTATTTTCGTGGATTATGAGAGCCAAGCCCGCTAACCTTGAATTTTCAACTTATTGGAAAGTTCTGGGTTTGAGTGAGACTGAAGATTGCAAATCTTTGCGGACAGCAAAACTTTACATAACGACACGCTGACTTTCCTGTAAGTAGATGGACTTGAAATGTTTTTGTGGTTTATGTACATGAATTTACTCATAAATGCTTGAAATAATAGTGATAGTGATAAATAAGCAGATTAGAGTTGTTAAAGATGTTTGTTGTGTTAGTAGCTTTAGTGAGGTAGAGCACCGTGGGTAAACAAGGGATCATTTACATGCTGAAAACAAATTCATAAGTTGAATGGGTGGCGTACATATGGTGTGCTAATATTAAAATTAAAATTCCAGGTGCAGGAAGTGGATACTCAAAGATCCTGGTTATTTAATCTTTGCAATAGTAATACATTGTCAACAACTGGGTGTTTAAACCCGTTCTTGGAGCAATAAATCATGCTGCTGCCAGGCCACTTACAGCCTGTTTTTTTTCTAAGGTGCAGAAATTGCTGGAATGGCACATTTCGTGGTGAGCGACTTGAATTGGGACTTTTTTTCTTCACCCGCACCCAAATCGCACTATGTTTGCACCGCAAATTGCTGGAAATGCGAATAACAGCATGGTGATGTCATCGGGGCCTCGGGGACCTCATGAATGTCATGCCCAATGGTCTATCTCCTCAACCAACGAAACAACAGGATAAAGAAACAGAGCGAATGACAGAGAGGGAAGTAGGGTGAATTAGAATCAAATTAGATACAGAAAGAGAAATAAAAAAGGAGAGTGGATTAGGAGAGAGAGAAAAAGGAGACAAAGGAAAAGTAATTTTTTTTTAAAAGAGCAAGCAGAAGAGGACATTGTAGCCCAGTTGTGTTTGGCATCTGAGGAAGGATATACTTGCCTTAGAGGGGGTGCAACGAAGGTTCAGTACACTGATTCCTGGGATGAGAGGGTTGTCCTATGAGGAGAGATTGAGTAGAATGGGCCTATAATCTCTGCAGTTTAGAAGAATGAGAGGTGATCTCCTTGAAATATACAAGATTCTGAGGGGGCTTGACAGGGTAGATGCTGAGAGGTTGTTCCCCCTGGCTGGAGAGTCTAGAACTAGGGAGCATAGTCTCAGGATAAGGGGTCAGCCATTTAAGACTGAGATAAGGAGGAATTTCTTCACTCAGAGGACGTGAATATTTGGAATTCTTTACCCCCGGAAGGCTGTGGATGCTGAATTGTTGAGTATATTCACGGCTGAGATAGATTTTTGGACTCTAGGGGAATCAAGGGATATGGGGATCGGGGGGGGGGGGGGGGGGGCGGGGGGAAGTGGCGTTGAGGTCAAAGATAAGCCATGATCTTACTGAATAGCGGAGAAGGCTCGAGGGGCCGTATGGCCTACTCCTGCTCCTATTTCTTATGGAATGGTTGTGTTGGTCCTTAAATGAATGGCAGGTCGGAAATGTACAAACATTCTTAATCATACACTATATCCCAAAATTATTTTCTGGAAGAAATCTATCTACTTTGCATCTGAGTGTCAACTTTGCGTCCTGAAAATTATTGCCTTCCGACACTAACAGGAGTGTGGGTGGCAAGTTTGGCAAAAAAATACTGCCAAGGCAGATAGAAAAAAAGTTTAAAAAACCTCGAGGAACAATTCACTACTTGCTGGAGCGAGACTCCACAGCTTCATTCGTTCCCTTTCTGGGCCTCCAAGGTTAGGACCATAAATTGCATCATTAAGAGGGTCCTTTCGACATGAATTACCAGCCCTAATTGGCAGCGGTGAGATTAATTCGCATTTACAGCAGAAATACAGCAATTTCATGACATGCAATTAGTTTCAATGGAGAGGCGGCAATTTTTTCAGTATTGTCGAGGCTAATGTCCATCAATTTGTGGAGAATCAGAACTCATAACGTATCTCTTCTTCACCAAAAATTGCTGGGCTTTTTGCAAACTAATAACGGCGGGCACCGTTAATTCGCCATTACCTTTCCAGCAATTTCTGGGCCCATACGGTAGCAGCACGAAAAGTGTTCTAACTGCAGGAAAATCACCATTGATTTTAATGGGGGGGCGAGGCTGTGATAATTACCTTCTAATTGCTTTCAACCTGGGTTAACGGCAGAGCAGGGCAAAAGTCCCAGGAAGGAAAATTTGCGCCATTCAAGGGTCCCTACGCCATTACGTTGGCACAAGTCCCCAGGAAAATCTCAGCCCATTATGTACTTTCCTGATGTGTGTGTGTGGTTCAGTGCTGCACCAGGTAACCTCATATAACCTCAAAAAGCAATGGCACCTCTCAACATTAGATGAAGACAAAAAAAATCAATGGGAGTTGAAAGGGCTGAAATAAAACTCCTTGCAGCAATTAACCATATTGCCTTCTTCATATTTAAGTGCTGATAAATGTATATTGGGCGTGAATTATCCATTTATAATATGGTGATGTACAATATATTTTTTTAAATGATTTTGTCCCTGCAAAAAGGGCATTCGGTCCCAGGGACCAGGGAGGTGAAAACTCTCCCAAGCCAGTGGCCCGTTTTCCCTCCCCTTCATGGCCGAAGCTCAGAAGCTCTCGACCAGGCCTCGACCACGGCGACGAGCAGAATAAAACCCACGCAACACGAAAGCAGCGAGAGGCAGAGGAGGAACCCGGGGCCTCACCTGATTGAGCTCGGTCTCGGCCGCGATCCTGAGGTTGGGGTCGATGGTGCCTTTAAGCGCCTGAATGATCCGGTTGGGGTCCATTTTCTTCACCCTCCTCGCTCCCTCTCTCTTTGCCCCTTGAGCTAACCCGGGCGGCCGTGCGGGCAACAACGCCACTTGGCGATTGATTGTGTTGTTTTTTTTTTCGCTTTTCCTCCCTCCGCACCCGCACGTCACCCGCGTCACTCAAAGGAGGCGCGAAACACAAAATTTAATCCTCTCTTGCCCGGCGCTGCCGGTCGACGCCAGCCTTGGTCGCCCTGGTAACGCTGCCTCCCGCCGCCATCTTGCTCTTGAAGCCACTGTACGGCAAATTCGGATGACGTCACTGTAGGGCAAATGCCAGGTCTCTGCAGGACAGACTGGTTCTTGTTGGGCTTCACTGGGAAAGGAGAATGTGTTAAGGGTTCAAGAGTTTAACGGCCCGCCGTCGGCACAGTGAATAAATATCTAAACCACTGAGAAATGTGGGCCAGGTAGGTCCGAAATTTGATCTCTAGTTAGCGCTGTTAGCTGCTCTTAACTGGGCAGCTTTGGCTCACTGGCAGCACTCATCTCTGAGTCAGATGGTTGTGGGTTCAAGCCTCACTTTAGAGACTTAAGTTCATACACTTGTGGGGATCCCAAGCAAAGGTGTCATTTTTTGGAAGAGATATTATCCCCCAAATCCCCTCTCAGGTTGATATAAAAGATCCCATGGCATCATTAGAAGACGAGCAGGGGACTTCTCCTGGTGCCTTGGCCAACACCTATCCCTCAATTAATACTGGATGACATTTTCACATATATAGACAACTGCAATCTCTTCAGACCTTAACTTATTTAGATAGAATTAGAAGGCCAGAGAAATATGATTTGGGAATGATGAAGACAGGCAGCATTACAGTTGACTGAACCTCTGGTTTCTGATGTTGGCTAAAATTTGAGCAGGCAGTCAACCTCCTCCCTTCCATAAGAACCCTGTGATTCAATGGGGAATACAGGTATTTGGTGCTCGTGTAAGCGATCTCTTCAGGGCCTCTGCACAATAGTCCTTTAATAAAAACTAGAAATTTAAATCACTTCCAGGACAACTGCAATCTCTTCAGACCTTAACTGAAGACCACCAACGCAAGATTGGCAATCTTTGCATTTATTTACAATTTGTAACATTACAATTAGTCAAGGAGCCAGAAATTTAAACTGGCTCTGTGACCAAAAGAAATTATCGCCCTTTGAATAACAGTATACTCTACATATGTGAGTAAATTGGCCTATCCAAGCAGAAAATGAAGTCACCCGAACTTTGAACCTCTTCGCCAGAACCATATGGCTTATGCTTCCTTGAAGTGCTGTGAACCAGATGTGAATTGAATGTGTCTTAACTCATGTTGTGGGTTGGATTGCGTTGAATTTCCAAAACCACACAATGTCTATTCAAGGTCATCATCAACATCCCATGTGGCCATCTTTCTGACTTTGTATTCACAAGCTGTAAGCATCAGTGGTATTGTTCAGCCGATCACCTTTGTTTGACAGACTGAATTTTGAAACAAGTGCCTGTACTTCAAAGGAATTACTATGAGTATAAAAATACAGAATATTTTTTGTGCTGGGGAATTGGTCAACTTGCCATGGTGCTTGGGCTTTACTGAACTTCTTAAGCTAGCGCCGTTCCTCCAAAGACCGTACTCTGTGTTTACTGAGGAACAAGATTGCATACTTCTTTCTAAGGGGCATTTCATATCAAGAATTGCACGAAGAGGTACACGGAGACTTGCCTGATGAGATTTATTTGGTCAAGCCCTTGCAAACTGTCTCGAGACTCTAGTGCTGTATTGCGCTGTTTAATATCTTGTGTACATTGCTTACTTCTGTAAGTAATTGAATTTGTAAATAAATCTGATCAGTGGATTAGCCTGTTCTGAAAAGAATTCTTGCGTGGCTGATATTATCCATCTTCTGAAGTGACTTGTGACATAATGGAATCCTATGTACTACCTGATAGCAATATTTCTGTAAAAAAGATAGTTGACCGAGGCTTGCTCTAAAATTGTAGGTTCCGGCTGACAGGCAACAAGAGAGCCCCGAATGTTCTCAGTGACCCAAAAAAATTCTTAATCCAGCTCTGTCTATGGAAACTGCAATTTGCTGTGAACATGAATAATGCAGCTTGGGAGAGGGCCATAACATACTGTACAGCAGAAAGATCAAAGTAGTTGTTTCTCATGAAAGTCTGTTTTGCAGATATCCTGCAATGCAACCTGTGTGAAGCCTCGTGAGTTGATGGCACAAAGCAATGGAGTCTATCAATCAGTACATTGAATGTTGTTTGGAAATATGTGAGCCAAATGGTTAAGCTGTATCGGACAACAGTACTAGCTGGAACCTCTCTTCAGTCAATGTAACAGGATAGGGCTTTTATTTGTAGAGGCAGTAGCCTCAGACTAATGAAGTGTTCAGTGGGATAAAGGAACTGTGAACTGTTCAACTAAGTTAATTCTCACATTACTTTGGGTAGCAATATGGGTTGATACAAAAGGACTGGCTGATAAAGGCAGATGGATCACTAAAGCAGGCATAGAGGTTAACTCAACTATCAAATGTTTCAAAAACAACAGATTCAGATCAATGATAAAAATGGGTTGGAAGAGTGGGTACATCAGTTTATGAAGCATCAGATTTAGGGCCAAAGTAAAATTAACAGAGTAAGAGGAAGTTCAATGTATCATACTCCTTTCGTGAATTGGTAGATAAGCAATAATCCCCATTCCAATAAATTAAAATCCCAATCCAGTTACTGCGCACATGCCGATGAAGCTGAGTTTAAGACCTTGTTTGGTAAATCCTCTAGACAATGCAAGACCAAGGCTCCTCACAAGTTAAATGATCCAAACCCTTATTCTGAAACCACAGGACAAGCTTTTCCTTCTCACTGTCCATATTGTGACCCACGAGAAGTTGAGTCCTGCTTCATATTATACAATCTTCTATGTGAAATTTTATCTCAGCGAATGTAGTCTATTCCAGAAAATTCAAAATCTTTTTTTTTTGCACTATAAACACTTTCAATTATCCAATATTTGAATTAAGCAACATAAATATGAGAGTAAAAAATTGAATTATCAGATAATTTGAATGAAGCAACTTTGAATTAAGAGGTGTCGGCTGTATTATGAAGGCTGGATGCAACTCTGTTAGCTGCTCTCTGAAAAGATCTCCTTTGTCTTGGGATCTGAAGGTACAGCAAATACACAACACTGGCTGGAGCAGCTCACAGTATCGAAGGTGATTTATTTGGCCAAATTTCTCATGCTGTAAGCATGCAAATTGACTGACTGAGAAAGCAGACTATGGTCTTCATCTGCAATGGCTAACCCCCAATCAAGGGGACCTCCTGAAAGGAAGGTAGTTATGTCAAAATTAATTCTTGTGATATGAAAGGCTTTGTTTCAAGCCTGACCTAGTTAACAACAGTTAACAACAGTGCTGGGGCTGCACTCCACACCATTATCTACTTGGAAGACAGAAATAATAATATAATTTACCAGCTTGTTGAGAAAGAACCAGGGATTTCTTCAAGGAAAAAAAAACTGAAGGTGTATCTGGACAACAGTCCTAAGATGTTTAATTCGCTCAGTTTAACCGTTTATTTTCTATGCCATGTCAAAGAGACAGCTCCTTGCAGACAGACATGCTCAATATAAAAATCATCAAAAAAAAACTCTTGTTAATTTTGTAAACAGCTTAAATTATTGCTCTAAGTATAGTATTGTTTCTCTGCTGTTTTATTTTGCTTCTGTATAAATTTATTTCCTCATAGTATATCTAATTTGTAGTTTTAGCTTGAACGATGTGGTCTGATAGTGTAGTGTTTTCCCACCTATTGGAGATGTCAGAAATGTATATAACCGGCATCTTGTATGCTAACCCTGAAGCATTTGCTATTCTGATCCACCGCATGCTTCAAATTGTAAGATTCGGCTCACAGGGGATGCAGGTCCGCTTCTGGAAAACGCAATCTGCTGTAAACGTGAGCAGGCCAGAATCGTAACATGTACGTAACAATATTTCCAAACTGGAGACATTGACCCTGAATGGTCAGCTTACCTTTTTTAGTGCATTCACCTTTGTGCTGAGAGAAAAAGTCCATCCTTGACTTGTAAGGGTCAGAAGGATGTGTGTGAGGAATCAGGCTTGAGAATCACCTGTTCTTTTCCTCTTTATCATTCTCGCCTTGAAGATCGGCAGAAACTGGCCAAACTCCACAAAAACCCGCCCTTGCCAGAAAAGCCCAACTGGTACCAAAACAGCAAAAGCATATGTAAAGTTAAGGTCGAGAAAATGCTACTTATCCCATAAAAGCTCATCCCTCCAGGATCAGCTGTGTATTCATACCTGAACCAAACAGGTCTGTGGTTAATCTCATCTATCTATATAGGTTTTGAGAGTGTCCTTCACACTTCAAACTTTAAAACTTCAGCAATATATTTTTAAAAATGTAGAAAGGCAGCCACTTCCTATTGGATTTCCATGTTCCTGAAGAGAGTTATCGTAACTTCTTGTTTCATGCTGATTTCTTCTGAACTCGAGTTGGAAATTTACGAACGCCTTCCAATCTGCAAACCTCTTTCAACAGCAATTAAACTCTAACTGACCTCACGCTTGTGTATATCTATAACAATTTTACTTTGTGGTCTTAAAGACCAATTATATACGGCTCTTGTCTTAGCAGCATAATGTGTATTACAAAGGTACAACACTCCTGCCTTTGTAAAACATCATATCATCCATGTAATATATTAGCATGGATTGAGGATTGGTTAATGGACAGAAAACAGAGATTAGGAATATATAGGCCATTTTCGGGTTGGCAGGTTGTAACTAGTGGGGTGCCGCAAGAATCAGTGCTTGGGCCTCAGCTGTTTACAATATACATCAATGAAGATGAGGGGACCGAGTGTAATGTATCCAATTTTGCTGACGATAAAAAGCTAGGCGGGAAAGTAAGCTGTGAGGGGATATAGCAGGTTAAGTGAGTCAGCGAGAAGGTGGCAGACGGAGTACAATGTTGGGAAATGTGAAGTTATCCACTTCGGTAGGTAGAAAAGCAGAATATTTTTTAAAAGGTAAGAGACTAAGAAATGTTGGTAGTCAGAGGGATTTCAGTGTCCTTGTACACAAATCACAGAAAGTTAACACACAGGTACAGCAAGCAATTAGGAAGGCAAATGGTATGTTAGCCTTTATTGCAAGGGGGTTGGAATATAAGAGGAAGGAGGTCTTGCTGCAATTATATAGAGCTCTGGTGAGACCACACCTGGAGTATTGTGTACAGTTTTGGTCTCCTTACCTAAGGAAGGATATACTTGCCTTAGATGGGGTGCAACGAAGGTTCACTAGATTGATTCCTGGGATGAGAGGGTTGTCCTATGAGAAGAGATTGAGAAGAATTCTCTGGAGTTTAGAAGAATGAGAGGTGATCTCATTGAAACGTATAAAATTCTTAGAGGGCTTGATGTAGATGCTGAGAGGCTGTTTCCTTTGGCTAGAGAGTCTAGAACTAGGGGTCATAGTCTCAGGATAAGAGGTCGGACATTTAGGACCAAGATGAAGAAAAATTTCTTCACTCAGAAGGTTGTGAATCTTTGGAATTCTCTACCCCAGAGGGCTGTGGATGCTCAGTCATTGAGTATATTCAAGATTGAAAGCGGTAGATTTTTGGTCACTAAGGGAATCAAGGGATATGGGGATAGGGCAGGAAAGTGGAGTTGAGGTAGAAGATCAGCCATGTTCTTATTGAATGACAGATCAGGCTCGAGGGGCCATATGGCCTATCCTTCTATTTCTTATATTCTTATGTAAGCAAGGTCAGAGGAGGTCAGTTTGTTTTCATAAAAAGATGTAGGCTACAATCTAGATGTATGATCGTACTCCTTCTGAGTAGGTTTCTCTATTGAGTCTCCTGTGCCTGCCGGTGATGTGAAATAATATTAGTGTCAAGTCTCATATATCAATGCATTGTTTCCATTTCCAGATTGAGTGCCCAGTTACTTGTTTACAAGAAGGACTGACCTGTCTTGGAGTTGGGTGTTGTTGGTAATGTAGTGCCATCCACCACCTTAAACATTCACTCCCTCTCCTACCAGCGTACTGTGGCTGCAGTGTGTACCATCTACAAGATGGACTGCAGCAACTTGCCACGGCTTCTTCAACAGCATCTCCCAAACCTGCGACCTCTACCACTTAGGAGTACAAGGGCAGCAAGCGCATGGGAACACCATCACCTGCACGTTTCCCTCCAAGTCACACACCATCCTGACTTGGAAATATATCGCCATTCCTTCATTGTCACTGGGTCATAATCCTGGAATTCTCTACCTAACAGCATTGTGGGAGTATCTTCAGCATATAGACTGCAGAGGTTCAAGAAGGCGGCTCATCACCACCTTCTCAAGGGCAATTAGGGATGGGCAATAAATGCTGGCCTTGACAGCGACGCTCACATCCCATGAATGAATAAAAAAAAGTTCCAACCAATTTGTGCACCAGGTTCATCAATATATCAGCAGTGCTCATTTCAAGGATTGTTCTTACTTTCCGGGTGGTATCTTCACTGAATCGGGTGCTTAAGATGAACTTGCAGACACCTCATTCTTCAAGGGAGAGAATCTCATTCCCACACTTTTATGAAGAGTCTTCCAGATGGCTCTTTTGTTTTGCCAATGAAGCAAAAGGAAGTTAATTGAGATTTTGACAGGCTTCGTCAGCCTACGCTATTGGTTTTGGAATAGGGATTTGGTGTGAAACCTCGTGTTTTTTGTTGTTTTAGCTTTCCCGAGAAACATTGAGAGAACTTTTTTTTGATGGTGAAAGCCTCAACTAAGGGAAAAGCACCAGATGTGATAACTGGAAGCAGAAAACAGGTTTCTGATTCCAAACACAAAGAAGTAAGCTTCCATAAACCAATTTCGAAGAAAACTTAGAGACTCTATCGAACAAAATGAAGCTCTAGGCGAACTGGTTGAAAGCACAATGCACATTAACACTGCATGGTGCACAATATAGTGTGTCCAATGCCAATGGTGGGAGAAACAGCAGCCGGTGAAGGTATGTATCTGTATTAAGAGTAGGAAGGGAAAAGTCAAGTGCGTTGAGATACATCTCCAATCTTTCTGGTTGGATGAGAAACGTTGGAAAAAGCACAAGCAAAGTTAGACTTCCTCTCTCGTTATATTTTGCAAGCATTAACAATTACACAAAGAGTATAATGAATAAGCAAATTATTCTTTTGGTGGGGGGAGGGAAGAGATAAATTTTCCCCTAATCTGTAACTTCACGGATTTCAAGATGGCAACCTCTGAACAACTATAGGCAGCATTAAAGGTCTCTCCACACCAATAATAGAATTATTGTTGAATGAATTAAATGTTAATAGACTGTTAAATGAATTTTAAAAATATGAAAAAAACCTTAAAGCTAATAAAAAAAGTTATAAATAGAACAACTTCATTGTAAGTGGTCAGCATCACTTGTAAAATATAAATGCAATTTCATAGTTGGCCCCCTCTAGATAAGATTTTTTTTTAACCCTTTTCACTAGCTTCCTATGTTCAATCTGCCCTTCTTAAGCAAGGTGTTTAGGATGGTCATGATTTCTTTACAATGATGTTCTGTCCCAATCATCAGCAGAGGTCGCACTGCCAAACTTAAATGTATTTCAGATGGGAGTACTCGACCACTCAGTCCAGCTGGGAAATCGATTAGTCAACTCTGAAGGAGCACAGAGGATGGAATTCTGACCTGGGCTCCAAGAACTGGGGGCCCAGCACATGAATTGTTAAGCTCCACAGCTTAAGACCAATAAACTTTAACAAAAAAAAACATTGGAAATAGGCTCATTGTTGGCTCTTAAAATGGCACTTTTAATTTAATTAACTGTTCAGTTGTGAGTACTAGTGCAGTTCTGTGCTCTAGATTCACGTGCAGATGAAGAAATCTCTGGAATTGTTGGAGAAGCAGTCACGGGGGCACCGTAAGTTTCTATGGAAGGATAAACTAGATGGGATGAGTGGCCCCTCTCATTGATGAAAACTGTTCGAACTTTCTCACTTGATAGATATACTTGGTAGTCACCAAGGAGAGGAAACTTGGTCACATACCACCCCGTGAGCAACTATTCCTATTCTGAGTGTTTAAAGGCTGTAACCTTAAAATTAGAGCTAGGCCGTTCAGGGGTGATGTCAGGAAGCACTTCTTCACACAAAGGGTAATGGAAATCTGGAAGTCTCTCCCCCAAAAAGCTGTAGAGGCTGGGGGTCAATTGAAAATTTCAATACAGAGATTGATAGATTTTTGTTAGGCAAGGATATTAATGAATATGGAACCAAGGCAGGTAAATGGAGTTACGATGCAGATCAGCCATGATCTAAATGAATGGCAGAACAGTCTCGAGGGGCTGAATGGCCTAATCCTGTTCCTATGTTCCTAATTAAATTTTATATGGAAAAGAATCCCCCAAAATGGCATGCAGATACTTTCACCGGGAAAACTATAGATTTAAACTTGATCATCAGACAATATCCTAGATTATAAAAGGCAATTCATTTTTCGGAGGGCAGTAGATAAAAGAGACAAAAAGAGGGGGTCGCTCTCATTCGAGTGCTTCATTTTGCTACTGCGCCTTATTTTTGAGGGAGTATTTTATTATCTTTTTTAATCATACATTTAATGGCTGTAAACAAAACCAATATACATCCAGAAAACCGTGATTCACCATTTCATGTAAAATCTGAAATGTCTCAACAGCTGAGAAAAACTGCAGTCCCTACATAATGCAAGATTTACACATCTCACATTCAATGCAGATTAAACAGATGATAGCTTAGAATGCATTCCCCATAGGATTAAAGATAGTACGAGCTACAGTACAAGTAATAACATCGCTGCCCTTTGTCATGTTATAGTTCAAGTAAAAATACTGTACGTGTTTGAATGTAAGCAAGGCATCAATAGTGTAGCTGTCTTTACAATTCATACACAAAAACATTTCCACAATAAATATCTTGAGCAATTTAGCAAAAGTTGTACTTAATACAACTGCATGATGTTCCATGCACCCTCAAGACACTTTGTTTTTCTCAAGCTCCCAAACTGTTTCAGCAGATGAAGTTCAATTTCCCTGAAGTCTGAGCTGCAATGGGAACCGGGATTAGGATATGTCCGAATACAGTCTGAAATGACGTGGGAATGGGTGTGTTTAATACCACCAAGACGCTTTTTGTTTGTATACTGCATCAGATTGTGGGTAGTGTGTATTGTAAACTGCAAAGCTGTGCAAACTTGATTGTGGTGGTAATTTATTCATGCCTCTGTCTCATTTGTGGTAAGATGCCATGGCCTGCAAAGAGAAATGAGCCCAGGTCAGTAAGTTCAGCTTTTCTGTTCAGGGTACCTTGTACAATTCATCAAATTGAAGTGTTCAAGTACTGTGTGCAACAGTCCGACTGCACAACTTCTGACTGACTGTCTTTGCTCTGCCATGCCAGCGTTGGACCGTATTGTGAGAATTAATCTAACTATAGAAGGTCGTAGGTTCAAATCTTACTCCAGAGACTTGGGCCCATAATCTAAGCTGACACTCCAGTGCAGTACTGAGGGAGTGCTGCACTGTTGGAGGTGCCGTCTTTCGGATGAGACGTTAAACCGAAGCCCCGTCTGCCCTCTCAAGTGGACATAAAAGATCCCATGGCACTATTTCGAAGAAGAGCAGGGGAGTTCTCTGTTGTCCTGGCCAATATTTATCCCTCAAGTAACACCTAAAACAGATTATCTGGTCATTATCTCATTGCTGTTTGTGGGACCTTGCTGTGCGCAAATTGGCTGCCGCATTTCCGACGTGACAACTGTGACTACACTTCAAAAGTACTTCATTGGCTGTAAAGCACTTTGGGATGTCCTGAGGTTGTGAAAGGTATATAAATGCAAGTCTTTCATTCTTACAGATGCTTTGTCCTGTGATTCAGATGCGTAGGTGTCCGGGTATCTATGTATCATCCAGGTCTCAACATAAAGATGCACATTTCAATCCCTTAAGCTTTATAATTTTCTTCACGGAACATTAGTGATGTGTTGTTTGTACCATATCATCAATGGAGTATCAATCAAGCTTAACTTTTCACACAAGTCAAGAATCCCTCCAATTAATCAGCTATACAGCCAGTTCTAATCAAAGTGACATAATATTCTGTATGGATGTATACGAAGAGCATGCAAAGTTTGCTGTTTTCTTTCTGTTTTACAAAACCAACGCTTTCTTACAGGCACCATATATTAACAAAGAAAATGAAGATTTAATCGCAAAATGAATACCTGGTACGGAGGGTTAATTATTGAAGTGTTGCTACCTGAATTTGAGGGGGCACTGCTGTTTGTCACCTAGTCTTATTGCCAGCTATACCAAGTCTCTGCTTGCATAATGCACATATCACTTGTTCAGTATCTAGAACTGCAAGCAGGCATTACGCTCTGATCTACTGCTAGAATGAAAAAAGCTGAGGTGAAGCCACATCCAACTTTCCATTCTTCCTATCAGTGTTGCAAATATGAAACCTTATTTGTTTTTTAAAAAGAGGGTGACTAAGAGGAAAGAAGGGACAGGTAAAACAGTGGAGACAACGCTGCTGCCAGACCAATATCAGAAGCAGTGAACTGAAAACATGACTGTGCGAGGGAGCCCCGGCCTCGTGGATTTTTTCTCTAATTTCACAGTGCTCAGCATTCCAACTGAGCAAGTTGACTTAGATTGTCAGTTTGAATTGAACAGTTCACCACTGCATAGAATCTTACAGCAGGGGAGATCATTCGGCCCATCATGCATGTGCCAGCTCTTTGAAAGAGCTATCCAATTAGTCCCACTCCCCTGTTTTTTCCCCATAGCTCTGCAATTTATTCCTTTTCAAGTATTTATCCAATTCCCTTTTGAAAATTACTAATGAATCTGCTTCCACCACCCTTTCAGGCAGTACATTCCAGATCATAACAACTCACTGCATAAAAAAAAAATTCTCATCTCCCCCTTGGTTCTTTTGCATGATGGAGCTGGCGTATTACACGATTGTGCAGACTGTACCTAGCAGAAAAAGTTAGTTTATAATAAGAATATACGTAGAACTGATTACAGAACAAGGGCTCATCAAGCTCCAGTGGAAATAGTGTAGCTTATTAATAAACTAATTGGACCCAGATATGGTGTTCTTCATGACTAGCAATCAAGAGCAGAAGTTCTTCTTAGGTGTCGAGACTGATTTTACATTTAAATTTAAAATACTTGTAAAATAAATTAGTGTTTAAGCACGATCTCTTACTGTAATTACAAATTCTATTATTTTGTTAAAGGGCTTCATCTGCCTATTTTATCAAGTAAGGATGACCATGGATTATATTGTGAAGACCAACCTGGACACAGGAACAAAGTAATTGCAGCACCACACCCCATATCTCAACTGCTTTGTAAAGCAAAAAGCAAAACACTGCAGATGCTGGAAATCTGAAATAGAAACAGCAAATGCAGGAAAACTCTCAGCCGGTCAGGCAGCATCTGTGTGGAGAGGAAGGAAGGGTGAACGTTTCAGGTCGATGACCTTTCATCAGCACCAGTTCACCCTACCTTCCTCTCTTCACAGATGCTGCCAGATCTGATGAGTGTTTCAAAGCATTTTCTGTTTTTATCTCCCTTCTGCTTTGTGTAATTGCCCTTGTTTTAGTCGACTGCAGCTCCTACAGTAACATTTTAAATCCCTCAATTTCTATGAAAAGAGGTAGCGATCCAGTGAGATCTGACATTGATGCTTTCTAGCACAACTAAGTAGATAGAAATATCGGATATACAAAAAGAAATGGTCTTTTCTCCCCCTTTCCTGCCGATTTGTCGTGCACCATTCCCTTTCCGATGGAGAATATTTATTTGGCTGCCTTCTTTCTCCATCCACAAGGTGAAGTGGGAAGCTCAACTGTCTATTTTCCCTCCCTCCCTCCCTCCGTAAGCAACTTTACAACTCTGCTTTATCCTTTCTCATTGTTCAACCGCACAGCTTTATACCATACAATAGGAGTGTCCAACCTGGACCCCATAAGCAACATACAGCATTTAGTCCTTATTTGCTGCTTTCTCCCGTTTGAATTTTGTGGGCCTGGAGGTTTTGGAAATGGCTCATTTTAGCACTGTTGCCTCATCAGTGGACGAATCCTAAATCAGAACACCAAGATCGGTCAGTAGCTTGTGGCATATACAAATGAGTGGGAACGTGGATTTAAACATCTGGCCGTCAAGACTCTATAGTATGCACCCATGGACTCCACAAGGTTGAAGATGTGGGCACCATTACCATAAGGCAATACACCATATTTGCAAATGCAAATCTAACCTAACAATACTGCTCCCAAATATATTTCAAACAAGGGGAATGGCTCCATCTCATGTCAATGGGGACTAATAAGAAACTGAACCTTGCTTACATCTTGATGGAAATCAGATCGACCTACACAATTACAACCCAGGTGAAGCAAGCCTCCATCACCAAATATTCTCCCACCACCAAAAACCTAAATTGTTTGAAATGGATTAGACTGGTGTTCATTTGTTCCCTCTGTTCTGAGAGCAAGAAACTTATAAGCACCAGGACCACAGACGTGAGCAAACTGTAACTGAACTTTCCAGAAGAAACTTGGAATGCACTGGCACCTGACATTCAACAACTTGCATTTATATAACGCCTTTAACATAGTAAAACGTCCCAAGACTTCACAGGTGCGTTATCAAACAAAATCTGACACTGAGCCACAAAAGGAGATATTAGGACAGGTGACCAAAAGCTTAGTCAATGAGGTAGGTTTTAAGAAACATCTTAAAGGAGGAGAGAGAGAGATAGAGAGGCGGTGGAGTTTAGGGAGGGAATTCCAGAGCCTAGGGCCTAGGCAGTTGAAGGCATGGATATCTAGGTATTGCAAGGCACTACCACACTATGAATTCAGATAGTTTGAATCGTGTGCGAATTGGGCGGTATTTTATCTATGCAGTTGTTTGTACTCGTCTGAACTCTTCCAAAGGAAATATGACCAGAAAATTCAATCCCAGACTAAGGGGGGCAGAAGGAGGAGAAAGAAACAAGCAACCTAGCACTGATGGCAAGAAGTTCAACCTCCACAAAGAAATAGCAATGACCATCATCCCACGGGAGAATATCACCAGTGATACTGTCCCTTTAAGAAAATTCACATCCACAATAATCATGCAGATCCACTCCACTATATCACGGCCTCAAATTGAGGCAGAGACAAAGTAAGACGACCAAATCATTAAACTGTTACAAAAAGCCATTTACAATAAATCACAGCTAATGGTACAACAGGTCAGAACAAGGGGCAGACTAGTCATGCTGAAACAATGGAACAGACTGAGGGGGAGTTTTGTTTGTGGAGGTTAAACTAATGTCAAAGACTGAGTAAGACTATCGAGGCGAAGTAACCTTAATCCCCCAGGTACAAATTGGACACGCACCAAACTAGAGGTGGGTTGCTGAAGTCTTGCCTCTTGGAACACAAGATACAATGCCCACAGTTCAATCTACAGCAGTATTGCAGCTGCACTGACAAGACAGAGGGGCCCCTGCTTGTTTATATACCTGATAACTGTAGTCAGTCTGCACCGCACATAATGCTGGGTATTCAATTGGCTGAAGTGAATCAGACTACCTAAAATTCTCCGAGCTCACCCATTTATAGACAACAAATCAGTAGATTTGACAATCATTCCGCCCAGGCACCTCAAAGATAGGAAATAAGGATCCGGTCAATGATAGCACTAGATAAATGAACTACAACCCAATTGACATACGAGCACTTTGTATCCACCACTGAAAAACATCACAACTTCTCTGTACAGTAGAGATGGGACATAGTGTCTTCAAGTTTTGGATTCGCCTGTTATTCTGCACTTGTTCTTTGGAAATGTCTTTCGTGCTAAAGAAAAATCTACAGTGGACACCCTCCAACAGATCATCCAGGCTCTGCAGCTGCAAAATTACTTCCCCACAGAACTGAAATGCATCCTTCCAAAGCTGGATCTGAGAAGTTCACAAGAGGCACTTCAGGTTCCAGACCAGCAATACTGCTGTTCAGCTGATTCCCACTCGCAGGGTTTTCATCAAGCACCTTTCTTGACTGACGGCTTTCTTGCAGGAGAAAGGTTTTGTATTAATTGTGCATGGAGAACTGGTTGATCAAGGCAACCTTAGCAGAAATAATAAAAGGAAGTTGGGGTGGGGGCAGTGTTGGCCTTTCTGGAGCTCCTCAGCATGATCCAACAGCAATCCCAGCTATACTCCATAGGGACCCCTGGATGCAGAGGAGGGGTGGGGGGAAATGAAGAAGAAAAAAAAGCAAAGGAAGACAGACAGTTGTGCTGATATTCAATCTTGAACCTGAAGTCATTCTTATGGAGCTCCATAACTAGTGAGGTGGAAGTACACATTTAAATCTACTGCAAAGATGATTGAGGTGTAGTACCTAGGTGATCTGCAGAAAAGTAACTAGTCTGTGAGACATAATCAAGATGATAACATTCAGGAGATAACATTCGTGTTGGTATCCTTAGCTTATATATAAATGCCATTATTTTGAACCCTAGGTATGATACAGCCCACTTGTTTTCTTCATCCCCCTTCCAAAATAACAAGAGGAAAGGCTGGGTATAAGGAACAAGAGAGCAAAGAGGGCACCACAAGTAGTCTGATATGAAAGCTGACTATATCTACTGAGCCTAATCTGTTGTCTATGCCCATTTCTGTCACTACAATGAGCTGGAAACCAGCTCTGAGGCAATGAAGGCCCTATACTCAACAGATGTGTGCCAACTCATAGGAACATAATAGGAGCAGGAGTAGGCCATATGGCCCCTCGAGCCTGCTCCGCCATTCAATAAGATCATGGCTAATCTTTAGCCTCAAATCCACTTGCCCGCCCGATCCCCATCAATGCCTCAAAGTTAATTCTCAGGTCTAAATATTGAGGGCACCAGCTTTTTCTGCTTAATCTAATCATCTGTGACAAAGTCATTAAAGATCTTTCTGGGTAACCTGCCCAGGTCATTATTCCCTCCCCCTCCAAAACCAGCACTTAGTCAAGGTCCCATGATTAAGACCTATCTGGACAGATGCTATGACCATCAGAATTTGCAAAAAGATGTTTCAAGTCTTTATGGCCTAGGACCTGAACCAGAATGATTCCTTGGTTAGCTCCAGCCACACTCAATTGTGCTTTTGATAGCCAATTAGTGAGGGATTTGCCATTATAAGCTGTAGTTTGATACCAGAACAAATATCACTAAGCATCATTTGAGGGTATGCTGAAGGCTTAGTGAGATAAAAAGAGTAACCTGACTCCTGTGAGGTGGTGAGATAACCTACAATGAACCTAAAAGATTGGGATGAGTAGTAACTAATGTAAGCACTTGTAGGGGACAAAGTTACTTTCTCCAAAAGGGGGAAGCAACCCCTCTCCACCCATACAAATCAATGTTTCCAACAAAGGACTACCCCTAATTCATTCATTTCAGCCCAATATAGGGTTAGAGTGCTTTACAAAAGATGGCTCCTGATACTTTTCTACCTCAGGCTACAGCTCAACCATCCTACAGACTAGGATTCCTTCAAAAAAGTCAGGTTGTGTGTAGTCAAAATTTAATAGGTTAATTGTATGGTTAGTATATTAGAAGGATGTGGGGGGGAAAAATGGTTAAAGTCTTTATGAAAACAGATTTAGAAAAGTTTAGACTGCACTAGCACTGAAACGTAGGGAGCAGTCAGATTAGGCCCTATGGTACTTAACAGCATGCAACGCTCCATGTAGCCTGAACATCGGTTTGTACTTCTTCCATGGACCGTGGGATGGAGTGAGGAAGGAGAACCTCTCTGCACAGAAGAATGTCATTGACTGTAGCATTATTGACAGGGAACAAGCAGATTGTCCAGGGGTAGACTGCCCCATGAAGGATTCCATAGTACCATTATCTGCACACTGTTTTATCCCCGAGAATCTCAAAGAATGTTATGCTTTTTCAAGGCAGCCAGTACACCCCGCCAATGCTTACGACAGAAAGAGAACGCTAATAAAAGAACGAATGTCAATAGCAGAAAGGCAATGAGTGAAAGGAAAGCAACACTTGCAAGAGCATCTATCCAGAACTTCAATGTCAACATAGGGGGTGCTTTGCTCATTGAGAGCATGGTAAACACCAATCCAAAATTGATTATCTCCTCCTCTTCCCTCCCTGAAATAAGTTTAATAGATTCAAGCTTAAGTTGTTAACTTGGGCAGAGGTATTGAATAGTCTTAGTCAACTGAAGCAGGCTGATAACAAAGAATGAGGTTGGTTTGAGATGGCTTTTGACCTAAAGTTAACTTTCACAACCCTTGCTCTTTGCCCTGAGGCCCCAAAAGTGGATTTCCACAAACTGCCCAATAGCCTTGAAAATGGAGACTTTTTAAACCACCCCCCCTTCCCTCAATTACTTCAGATGTTAATTCCTCAAGACTTGAATTTGTTTAGAATACACATCTCACCTTCAAACTGATGGACATTTTAATATCCAGTTCCATTTAACTGAACAACCTTCAGGCAAATTAGATTTAGCATTTAGTAGTCAACTTGGTAATTCTCCAAGTGACCTGTGTAGGAGTTTGAATATATAGTGGACAGAGAGCTTGGTTGCCTGAAAGCAAATAGTACATTGTCTAGAAAGCAAAGGTGATGGGGCAGTGTAAAAGAGCAGGAAACAGTTCATCCCATTCTTGGATGTGGAAGTTTCTCATGTGCTGAGACACTGAAAACTACTGAAATCAATCCTCCACTCCTGCCAAATAGATTCACTATGCATGGTAAATCTAGTTTTAATTTTTTTCCCCTAAAATACCAATACAAATTAATCTTAGAAAAACTGAATGCCCATTCTGGTCAGGGAATACTTAGTTAGTAATAATGGAGAAAAGCAAGCATTCTCCAGTTAGTTTAAATAGGAATCTTTGACCTCTGGTCTAGAGTTTTTGCAATTTCAGTTTTAAGTTTTATAAAGTCATGAGGAAATTGTTTTTTCTTCCCCCACCATGTGCAAGTAAATTGTGAACCTATTCTGTAAACTGCATTAGGATCATTACTTCAGGAAATCTTGACCCAGTGTCAAATTGAGTATTGGCTTGGTTAGCAATCATATACTGAACCTCAACCTTTAATTGGTAATGAGGTTCAGGGGTGCTATCTAAGGATGGTTCCAGGGAAAGGAGGGTGAAAATGCAAGTGGTGAGAAAAAGGGGGAAAAAAAGTCAGTCAAGAGACATTTCAAAGCTGAAAAGATGCAAACTGGGTAAAATCCATTAAATGCATATTACTCCAGACACTAGTATAGTTGTCATTTGTTCCAGTGCTTCATTGTTTAATATGCAGAGTTGTCAATTCTAATTCTCAAAATGCAAAGTTCAGCAGCTATATGGTCCATTCAAAAACACCAACCATCAACAGTGCAGAATATCTTTATTGAGGCACCATGAGGCATTGTAAATAGCAGGATATCTTGGGAAGGGAATCTATCCATTTGAACAGTCACATAAGTTGTCTTAGACCAACAAGTGCAAGACGTAACATTCTGTAACAAAATATATTCACAGCTCTACCAGCAAGGCATCACAGGTTAAAGTGCCCAGTCAGTGCAAACCCAAACCCAAACTCCAGAAAACCACTGCGACAGTTTAACAAGTCATCTCTGGCAACTCATTTCACACCGTGACCCTTAAAGATAGTGATCAGAGTGCAAAGCATTTTACCTATTGGAGCACATTTTTTCAGTCCTGATACAAGAGGTATCCAGAGAAGGTAGAATACTTCCAGCTGCTACCGTAGATGGCACCTCTATGCAATCGCAGCCAGATCTGATCTCCCTGGAAAAGCTGCAGGACAGCATGGTTGCTGGCAGTCTCGTGATCTGGGGCACCATCATTGGCATAAGCAGAGCATAGGACCTCATCATTCTTCATCAGGTTTACATAGAGAGGCACATTCACAGCCAGCTTCAGCATGTGAAAGATGAAGACATAAGTGCCATTCACAGGGCAGGTAAACCTCCCCAACTGAAAGTCAAATGTTTCTCCAAGGTTATTGAGCAGAAGGTCAAAGATAATGGGCTGGTCCAGGGATCCAGGGGTAAAGTTAGAGGTCCTTGCAGTGGAGAAGGCCACTCTCATCTGCTGAGGGAGGGGGTAGACGTGCACTGGCAAGATGGTGGCAGCTTGACTGGTCACTGGCATATCCACTGGAGTAATGCTGCGAGAGTCTCCTTGTCCAGAATCCCCACTGAAGTGCTCATTGTCTCGTTCGGGACTGCTCATCTGAGATGAATCGCTCCACCCTGCAGTCGAGTAATTAGGACCTGTTGGGGTTGAGAAAACTCCCACTCTGCTCATCAACAAGGCAACACCACATTTTCTCTGATCTAAAAAAATTTAAAATCAAAAAATTCTCTTAACCCTCTTACCCCCCTCCTCCAAATCAAAGCATTGACTTCTAGCTACATAATTCTTCTAGGCTTCAGAAGCCAGCTTTGACAAACCTTTCAGAAGCAAAGCAGCAATTCTCACCACAGTACATTTACTGTTTCTCATACTTGCTATTTCAAGTTTTTACAATTTTTTCCAAAAGCCCTTTGTGCATTGGCTACACTTCCTCAAACATTCTACAAATACCTTCACTACTTCCTCCCTTACTGACTTTAGATTAATTACCTATTAGAAAAATCTGCATTGATGGACAAATTCATATCTGCATCAAGAGGTTGAAAGGACATGCTGGAAAAAATACAATCTGCAGAATTAGATTTTATATTGAGCATTGTACTGGCATTAGAATGAAAGGTAGACTGAAAGAAGCTGAATCTTTCAAAGGCCATACCCCAGGAGCATTGTCCAATATTCATCAAACCTCCATCCAGTTAGACTGGAGTGATCCTTAGTACCCCAAAACACCTGTCTCAATTTGGTACTTAGGACCAAAACCTACATGTCACTTGGAGGGCAGCAAAGTACTTTGTTGACAGTTCAGAAGTTTATATATTGTTCAAGGACAATGCCTTGAACAGAAAACCTGTCAATTTACCCCTAGAACTTCATAATGGACAATTGAAATTGCCTCATTTTAACTGGGACTTTCCCCAGTCAAGAAATAACTGCAATTCCACTACCCAACTAGTTCAGTGATGGATTCAGAAAAAAAAAACTCAAATTTCCAAACAGGATTAGCTACTCTGACAAATTCACCTCCTACAGGTACAAAATATGGTTACCTGCAATATAAAGCTTCAAGAAAGCATTTGGTATATGCCCAGCTAAATGTAGGAGGATGTACAATTAACTGCTAAGGGCTAACAAGGTAAAGCAACTTCAAAATCACAGGAAATCTTAGTTCCAGAAAACAGACATCAACTTACTAAGATCAGAATTCAAATCCCTTCAGGACTGAGGGGGAAGAAAAAAGGATGTACTATTGCAGTAAGATCCTGCACTAGTACCCAATATGGACAGCAACCAACATGGACTTAAAACAAGGGAAGCTATGATTGAGCAGGTTAAGTTGCACGAGTTTTCAGAAAACAGCACATAGTGAGTTGAACCAAGAGTCATGATACCAGTGAACAATCCATTTGACAAGATTCTTCAATATCAAAAGGTCAACCAGATCCAAATAACATTGCCAATTTTCTTCAAGCCAACCCTTTCAAAAGCCACATCAGTTGTGGGTTGTGTCACAATGCAGTATCTGACCACTATCCATCCAAGTCAGGTAATCCTCAGAGTGACCTTAGTTGATCAGTTGACCAAGTCAGAAGATTCAAGATCATCTTTTGCCTCCAAGAGAGGGACTTTCATAATTTACCCTCTGACCAAATTCTGTAGATATCCCTTTGTTGAAAAGGAAACATTTGACAGGGCAAAAGAACCATACCATGTAGAGCAACAAGAGTCCAAATCTAGAGTAGACATCTACCAGCCTCATTCTGGAATGCAGCAGGTTCCAACTGCACATAACCCTACTGAAAGAGCCTGAACTTTCACCTAGCAGAGGGCATCCAGCCTTGATCTGAGCCCAATATTTAAGGGTTTAGAACAAGTGCAAAGTGACTGCACCAGTGTTGGTTTAGGATTAAAGGTGGAGAACAAAAGACTGGGTTGTTCATTGATACAAATCATGGTCATTATCTTGGCATATACATCCATCACCCTGTGCATTCAAAATATTTTAAATGCTGGACAAGAAACTCTTGTGCTGCAGAGGGGATCCAAACTCCCTACACCCAGTCTTCCTTTAGGAAGAGTTCCCCATCCTGCAAAGGAAACTCACATCCAAGTGATGGAGGCAAGCACCAAACTACAATCCAGTTAATATGCTGGCATTCTGGGCCCAAATCACAGAAGGGTGAGCACAGTCCAACTTTTAGGATAATAGGCATGTGCTGCAAGACCAAAGCATAAGGTTATGTTGTTCAAAGGATACTGTAACATGGGGATACAGCAACAGACAGCTGTGGCCATCAGGCTCAAGTTACTAGCTGAAACCCTGCACATGAAATCTGTGCTATTTAGCAAGGAACTATTAAGACACCTTTTCCCAACTGAAGTAGGCACCTGCAGGGTGAACTTATGATTTCTCCGCTAAATCCCAATTACTTCAAGATCTGCTAGATTTTGCTTCTGTGGGGGAACACCCATACAGGCATGAAGATGTGCAAACTTTACCTCAAACTAGGAGGCCAGAAAAAACCCTACACTGGTAGCAAGTTCAATTCATATGGAATTATGCATCCTACAAATCAGCTGCAGCTAGCCAACATCCCAATTGCACCACATGGATGGTCTGTTGAATAAATCAATCCATCTTTGGATTAATATTTAGAACCCCAAGTTCTATAATTAGTTAGAATCTTCCTGTAATTTGCAGATAACCATGATATTGCAATAGTCAATTAGATTACAGCAAATGTTGCCCAAAGATGTACCCCCACCCAATATCTTGGCACTTGTTTGCTGATTCAGTTGCAATAGAGAGAATCCCAGCAATTCCAATGTCCCATGTTTTGTCAGTTAACCTTCGCCAATATTAGCCACTTACCTGGATATAGACTAGACTGACATCTACACTGGCAGCAAGGTCATCCATTTTAGAGTCATGTTAGAACATACTTCAAATTGAGGGCACTACTAGCTTCAGGGAAGTTTGATAGCTATCCTTAAACACTGGGGCCAGTAGACTGGCCATGTTCTGGGCATTGCTGCAGCTTGGACTGATGCTTGAACAACTGCATCGACAGGAGGAAAAAGCCACAATTAGTGAACTGGACATGGATCAATAAGTAGATGCTGGATCAGTGGCCAAACCTGAAAGTTCTGGATAATTTGTAAAACGAACCCTGAAGTTTAAATGCAGCTGGAGAACACTGCTGTGCCATTCAAGAACTTCATTTGGTGCTCAAATACAGTTTCAACATGGGGGCAGGAAGTTCTATATAGTGCTAGGAATAATACATGTTCCTGGAACAGGAATTACATTCTCAAAGTTGAGATGGAAGCAGGCAAAAGGTAAGCAGGTGAGCAAACTGCTGGGAAGCATCTGCCACTTAAATGCACAGTTTTAAAGCAAAGAGCTGGCATCTACAGCAGGGTGATTGAACTAGCCAGTATTTAGAATAGTGCTTTTGAGGGAAACCAAAAACACTGCTCATGATCTCAACACCAAGCAGCAAAAATAACCTTCCCATCAACCCCAAGGACTACAGGAGAGGAACCTTAACTGATTGCAGAAACTTGCATGCAACTGGAGTGGGTTCCTGGAATGAAGACAGCAAACAGTGGAAATACAACTTCAGTATCTGACAAGGATGACTGCCCCATGTTTCAGGCAGGACTTTCAACTGACCCAGTGTGTTGCCAGCACATTTTATGAAATTTTTTAAGTCTACAGATTTGCTGCCAAGTGGGAAGCTCTGTATACCCAAGGAGGGGATAACACCCAGGACACAAATTACTGTGCAAGCATTCCATGTCATAAGCAAATAAAAAGACAATAATGGTCATGAGCTGTCAACAGACCAACTGGTCTGAAAATTTACAACTTGATTTTGCATCAAGTGTCAAAAAATTTGACCTTTACTAAACTAAGCAAATGTTGGCATGTGCACATTTGTTCTGCAGATTATGGCTGCTTGTTATTCAAGAATGTTTGCAAATAGTTAACTCCTAACTGACGGAGCTAGGAGGGGAATGGTCTACTATTATTTTGTGCCCCTAGAAGAACTAACCTCATTGGATCGGTGAGAATATACAGGAAGGTTTTATCACAAGTTCAGCCCCATTTTATACTTGATAACAGCTACGATAATAGGATTTTTAAAAAAGCCATTTCAACTTCTAGACAGCCAGTCATATCAGGAAGATTTAAGTATCTGTTCAAATTGGAGCCTGTAATCCTCTCTAACCAGAAAACCTCAGAAGCTATGCTTCCATCTCAGCTTTTGCCAAAATATTTCATTACTACTATCCAAGCTAGTATAGACTGAATAAGTACAAATAGGATCTAAAACCAGACTCACCTGCATCTAGATAAAGAAAATAATGCAATGGGACTACCAGTTGATAGATTTTTGGACTCAATTTATTTTGCCCTTTCCAAAAAAGGATGCACCTCAAGTCTGACCGAGCTATGCATGGAGATGAAGGCCTTTGATACCATGTACCCACCTAATTAGGATTTAATACTGTAGCTGCTGCCACATCTGGCAAATAAAAACCATGGGGCAGTGGAGAAAAAGGGACAGTCAATAAAAGCTGGCAAACTCCCTCATTTTTGTCCTTTTTCTGAAGGAATTTAACACTACACTTGTGCTCTAATTTACCAGATTTATAAAGATACCATTTTGTATTAACCTATTTAGGTTTTGGACCTCCAATAGGCTATTTAAGAATGGGGGTTCCTGAACCCTCCAAGTACAGATATCATCTATTAGATAATTACCTCTCATGGTCCCACGAGGCCCACCAACTCCTGCACCACGTTTGTAGTTCTGCTGGTAACCAGATTCCTGCAAGGGGCAAACATTATTAGTTAAATATGTTGCATAACAATCAAGGCATCCAAGTACCACATAACTTGGACTGGATTTGATGGTTGCAATTTGAAGAACGCTAGATTTTTAAAATCCAGATATGTTCAATTAATGTCCTTGCTCTGCACCACAGCCTACATTCATCAGCACAAAAGCCATCCAATTAACTACCCCCCCCCCACCCCATACAACTTCAACTTGCATTTATAGTGTCTTTAACGTAGTAAACATTTCAAGATGCTTCATAGGAGCATTAACAAAATTTGACACCGAGCCATGAGATATTAGGACATAGTCAGGGAGGTGGGTTTTAAGGAGTGCCTTGAAGGGAGAAGAAAAAAATGCGTAAAAGACCAGAATCGGAAGAATGCAGAGTTCTTGAAGGGTAGTAAGGCTGGAGGAGGTTCAGAGATAGGGAAGAGAGGGGACACTGGATGAGAATTTTAAAATGGAGTTGTTGCTAGACCAGGAGCCAATGCAGGTCAGACAGCACAAGGATGATGGGTGAACAGGATGGTGCAAGTTAGGATACGAATAGAGTTTTGTGTGGCTCTGCACTCCAAACATTTGTGCCAAATTATGTACACAATACCTTGTGGCTAGAACTAGAGAAGTTGAGAATTTTCAGACCACATTAAAAAACACTAATGGTTTCAAATTCATTCATGCGGTGTGGGAGTCACTGGCAAGGCCAGCATTTATTGCCCTTGAGGTGATGGTGGTGAGCCGCCTTCTTAAACCACTGCAGTCCTTGTGGTGAAGGTTCTCCTACAGTGCTGTTAGATAGGGAGTTCCAGGATTTTGACCCAGCAACGATGAAGGAACGGCGATATATTTCCAAGTCGGAATGGTGAGAGACTTGGAGGGGAACGTGCAGGTGGTGTTGTTCATGTGCCTGCTGCTCTTGTCCTTCTAGGTGGTAGAAGTTGTGGGGTGCTGTTGAAGCCACCTTGGCGAGTTGCTGCAGTGCATCCTGTGGATGGTACACACTGCAGCCACTGTGTGCTGGTGGTGAAGGGAGTGAGTGTTTAGGGTGCCAATCAAGCAGGCTGCTTTGTCCTGGATGGTGTCAAGCTCAGAGTGTTGTTGGAGCTACACTCATCCAGGCAAGTGGAGAGTATTCCATCACACTGACTTGTGCCTTGTAGATGGTGGAAAGGCTTGGAGAGTCACTCACTGCAGAATACCCAGCCTCTGACCTGCTCTTGTAGCCACAGTATTTATGTGGCTGGTCCAGTTAAGTTTCTGGTCAATGGTGACCCCAAGGATGTTTATGGTGGGGGATTCGGCAATGGTAATGTCATTGAATGTCAAGGGGAGGTGGTTAGACTCTCTTGTTGGAGATGGTCATTGCCTGGCACAAATGTTACTTGCCACTTATCAGCCCAAGCCTGGATGTTGTCCAGGTCTTGATGCATGCAGGCACGGACTGCTTCACTATGAGGGATTGTGAATGGAACTTAACACTGCAATCAGCGAACATCCATTTCTGACCTTATGATGGAGGGAAAAGGTCATTGATGAAGCAGCTGAAGATGGTTGGGCCTAGGACACTGCCCACAGCAGGCCAGCAGTAGCTAGATTAAAGATTGTGATGTGCTCTACTTCAAAATAACAGGAAACTTCACTGCTCAGGATCAAGTGCCTTTTTGGGACGTCTGCTCCCCAGAAATACCCAATGCAGCATTTAATGTTTCCTTCCATCTGTATATGTAATAAGCCACTTTATTGTAACAGGTCTTATAATGCTGGGTATTAACTGAAGTCTTCAGTATGGATTCTCAGGCTTTACTGAAGCCAGTCACATACATTGGCAAAAATATAGTCCAGTGTTTCATGCTAAGTGGAGGCTCAACCTTAAACAAACATTACAAAGTCACAAGACAGTCTCCAAGCTTCCCACAGAAAGCCCTCAGTCCTGTTAGTCACAAAGGCTTCTACAGGGATTCCTGCCCCAGTTTCATTTGTGAAGCACACACTGCAGAAACCTGCCCTAAAACTCAATAAAATTGTAAGTACCCCAGATGAAGATTTTCTTCTCACCCCCTCCAAGAAACAGGGGGGTGGGAATGAAAGATCAGTTTTAAAAGTGAAAAAACCAATACATGGTATCTCAACTACTTTCCAAAAAGGAAAATATATTTGGTGAGAAATTTATTGACCTTCCATACCATTATAGTGAGTTGTATTATGTTGTGACAATGACTGTTTAGTCAAACCCCATAGTGGGTTTGCCTTAAATAGCCATGCAGTCTGCCAAGTCTTTCACAAAGATTCAATATCCAGGGATTTAGTCCTCAAAAATTGGATCTAGCAATTGATTCCTTCCCTGTTCTAATTTTGAGGTAAGGAGAAATTCTGAAGCAGATGTTACTAAACTTTTTCAGAAAGTTTGCTAGCAAAAACCATTTCCATGTAACTATCAAAATACCATTAGTTTACTATCCTAGTCCCTGGGTGGGCATCTCAGAGCAAATAGATCTGGTCATGATGTCTCAAGTTCTTAATATTTGGATCAGGCCAACATTTTAGTGCCTTTCAAAGACTCTTCCTGAAGTACTAGATCTAAAACAAAAAACTACTGAAAGTCTATGCAATAGCTGCAGTGCTACTAACTACAGCTGCAAACATAGCATTGCAAGTCAGCCAGAAGTAAATGACTTCAGTATCTGCTTCAAGGCCATGAGTTGAGAGAAGTGTTACTTCCATTTACCATTGCATAACTCACTAAATGGCAACATTAAAAGGAACATATTCAAGAAGTGGGAATGACAGGTGCAGAACTCCATTAAAATGGCAATTGGGATCTGGGTTTATGTACAGGATATAAAAGCAAGGAAGAAAGGATCAAGTTGTACAAGACATGGGTTAGGCCACAGTTGGAGTATTGCTGCAGTTTGGAAATCACATTATAGGAAGGAGATTAGAGCCATGGAAAGGATAATGAAAACATTTTGGGATACAGTATAGGTAATTTGAGATACATGTGGTAAGTGTAGCAGGCTTGGGAGGATCAGGTGACTTTGGACCCAAAGCTCTCCACCACTTCCCTCATCTCTGGGTTTGTACACTAATTGACTGCTATGATCAGTCAACAACTCTATTATCATTGCATCATGCAACTACCAGGATAGTAGAGGGCAAACTAGATGGATTTTTGGTCTTTCATCTAGCAATTCCCATGTTCCTAATTCATCAGAATGACAGGAATGAAATGCAATTGACGTGACCCAACTTTTCAAGCTTCAAATAAAGAGATTGGTGAGGAGGGAAAAACAGCCACGGTTTCCAAAATTATGTGGACAAATGTTAGTGTATTACTAAAAAGATTATCCCCAGAATTGGTGACAGGGGTGGGACAGAGTTTAGAGTCCTCAGACCATATCTTGATGGCCCCACTTGTAGGACAGTGTTCCGAAACAACTTAAAATGGGGATTAGTTAAGAATTTGAAGAGGGATACCAAAAAACAGGAAAGGTGGGGAAATCAGATTAGTATAGCTCCAATTCAGCACCATCACAAAACTAGCTTAATGGCAGCCTCCTGTGCAGCAATTTCTACAATTCTAACTTGAATTACATAAAATAGTTATCAATCCTAAACAAAATTCTCACTTTACATGTTTTAAAAATTCTTGGTTCCTCTTGTGAAACAAAATTAGTGAAGCTGGTGAACTCTCTGGTTAGAATATTCTGCAGCAAGAGGGCCAGAGAATTTAGACCATAATTAAATTCTTTAAATGGCACATGACATTCCTTACCCTCGGAGTAAATGGCATCCCAGGGTACTCTCTATTTGGAAACGGTCCATATGTTCCATTGCCATGTATGGGAATTCCTCTGTAGTTGTCAAATCCTGGTGAAGAAACACATGGTCACTAGTGTTCAAGTTTCTTTAAGCCAGAGAATACAGCAGGCTTTATAAAAGTGTGCAAAGCAAAAAACTGAGGGGGATGCCAGTGCTTTTTGAAGGGCTCCCAATTAAATTGGTGGCCAAATATTTCTTCCATTTTTCAGGCCTCTTCAATCTGATTTTTTTTTTAAAAAACCTGCAGTTAACATACAAGTTTATTTATCTGCCAGCAGCCTATGGTTCAGCTCATCTGCTACCCATTGTCCCAAAGCTGTGCCAGTCTGTTTAAAAACTATCCCAGCACTGATGTATCCTGCAGTCCTCCCACTTGATTTGTGGAAGGAATGTGTGGATTGTAGAATGATGTGGAGATGCCAGTGATTGACTGGGGTGGACAAATGTAAGGAGTCTTACAACACCAGGTTTAGTCCAACAGCTTTATTGGAAACACAAGCTTTCAGAGCTTTCCTCCTTAGTCACCTGACAAAGGAGGAAAGCTCATGATTCCATAAAGCTGTTGGACTATAACCTGGTGTTGTAAGACTCCTTACATTTGGATTGCAGAAAGGAAAGAGGTGAGCCACACAAGACTGGAGAGGGAAAAAAGTTGTGCATGAGAAACAGATTTAAAAGCCTCTGCCACAGCAGGAAAAAAACTGACTTGCAGATAAATACACAAGCTAAAATAGGTAATGAGGACTGATTGGTTGGTTTTTGCTGAAGCTGACCATTGGAACTCAGTTTGTTGGGCAACAGAAGTGCTCCAAAGGCCTGTAAAACCTTCTGATCATAAGCAAAAAGGAAATGAAAGTTGAGAGAGGGGCAAGGAAGAGAAGAGAACATGAGAGATAGAGGTCTACAAGGCCCTAGTCACCTACTGGCAGCAGCTGCTATCACAATCAGTTTCCCATCAAGATCACAGCACACTTTGGAAGAACAAGCAGACAAAAACTGCACACAACCAAAGCCAGGAAAGCCTTGCTTCAAAAAGGAATCAATTAAAAAAAGCCAGAGAGGCTGTCCAGTGTTGGCAGGAGGAGGAGGAGGAAGGGGGGAAAGGAAGAGGAGAAAAGGAAAACCAATTTGGAGTGAGGCTCAGTTGTAAAGGAGGCAGCAGCAGCTAATTGGGACAATTTGAGGAGATAATCCAGGAGGGTGTCAGTTTAAAAAAGTCTGTCATGGGTAGAAGGGAAAACCAACTGCAAGCACCCTCCAGGACATTATATCCAACTGGGACTGCAGTACCAAAAGCTGGAAATTGAGTGTGCCTAGTGCTCACTGCAGCCAAACCCAATATACTGGCTCAAAATTTGTTGTAGCAGGGCTTCGAATAGAATCCACTGTTCGACTTTCCCTTAGCTGTTTAATCTGATATTTTGAGCCACAAGTTCTTAGGAGAGATGGAAATGAGGCAAAGCATCTGGGTGAACAGGGCAACCAACTGTGTCTTTAACCAGACTGAAGGATTATAACATCAGTACAAGGACTGAAGGAAGTTAGAATGGGTAAATTCAATGTCAAATTAGGCAAAGAGAAAAAAGATTTAAAGATTAATTTTAAAATCTTTAACAACTAATACCTGAAGGAAGGAGACTCCACACTTAATAGTTCATTCAGTGCCAGAGGGGTTGACTGGCAGTAATTAACACTGATCACATTAAAAGGGTACTTACACTGAAATGGACAAGTCTTAACTTTGAAAGTTAGTTTGTATCTACCATGCAAATACTGCATCACACTGTTCAGTGAAGCAGACAGCGAGATGCTGTTTCTACCATGTTAATGGCAAAGCAGCACAACTTTTGGATTTCCACATTTACCTGTCTGCTAGATTTGAGATTTCTGTACATGGACCCCTAAATCTCTGCTCATCCGCAGTTCCTAGTTTCTCACCATTTAGAAAATACTCATCTTAGGCCCAAAGACCTCACTGTCCCAAATTGAACTCCATCTGCTACAGTTTTGCCCAATGTCCCTCTACAACTTTCTGCTCCCACCTACACTATTTATTGTGCCACAGGCAAAATTGGATTTACAGCTCTAATCCTTCATCCAAGTCATTAAGAGTGAAAAGCTGTGGCCCTAGTACAGATCCCTGGGACATCACTAGGTTACATTCTGCCACTTTGAGTATGTACCCATTATTCCCTTGACATTCAACAGCATTACCATTGCCAAATCCCCTACCATCAACATCTGGGGGGGGTCACCACTGACCAGAAACTTAACTGGACCAGCCATATAAATACTATGGCTACAAGAGCAAGTCAGAGGCTGGGTATTTGGCAGCAAGCGACTCACCTCCTGACTCCCCAAAGCCTTTCCACCATCAACAAGGCACAAGTCAGGAACATAAGAACAGGAGTAGGTCATTCAGCCCCTTGTGCCTGCTCTGCTATTTGATAAGATCATGGCTGATCTGTGATCTAACTCCATATATCTGCCTTTGGCCCATATCACTCAATACCTTTGATTGCCAAAAAGCTGTCAGATTTAAATTTAACAATTGAGCTGGCATCAATTGCCATTTGCAGAAGAGTTCCAAACTTCTACCACCCTTTGTGTAGAAATGTTTTCTAATCTCGCTCCTGAAAGGTCTGGCTCTAATTTGTAGACTGTGCCCCCTACTCCTAGAATCCCCAACCAGCGGAAATAGTTTCTCTATCCACCCTATCCGTTCCCCTTAATATCTTATAAACTTCGATCAGATCATCCCTTAACCTTCGAAACTCCAGAGACTACAACCCCAATTTGTGTAATCTCTCCTCGTAACTTAACCCTTGAAGTCCGGTATCATTCTAGTAAACGTACAATGCACTCCCTCCAAGGCCAATATGTCCTTCCGAAGGTGCGGTGCCCAGAACTGCTCACTACTCCAGGTGCGGTCTAACCAGGGTTTTGTATAGCTGCAGCATAACTTCTGCCCCCTTGCACTCTAGATATAAAGGCCAGCATTCCATTCGCCAGGAGAGTGATGTAATACTCTCCACTTGCCTGGATGAGTGCAGCTCCAACACAAGCAGCTCGACACTATCCAGGACAAAGCAGCCTGCTTGATACCCCATCCGCCACCCTAAATATTCACTCCATTCACCACTGGTGTACTGTGGATGCAGTGTGTACCATTCACAGGATGCACTGCAGCAACTCGCCAAGGATTCTTTGACAGCACCTCAAACCTGCGACCTCTACCATCTAGAAGGTAGAAGGGCAGCAGGCACATGGGAACACCACCTGCATGTTCCCCTCCAAGTCACACACCATCTCGACTTGGAAATATATCGCCGTTCCTTCAGTCACTGGGTCAAAAATCCTGGAACTCCCCAACAGCACTGTGGGAGAACCTTCACATGGACTGCAGCGGTTCAAGGTGGCTCACCACCACCTCAAGAGCAATAAATGCGGGCCTTGCCAGCGACACCCACATCTTATAAACAAAAAAAAAATCCCTACTCTGTCTACCTCCTAACCAAGTCCCTATCCAAGCCAATAGATAGCCTCCAATTCCACATGCTCTCATTTTTGTTAACAGCCTCTTATGTGGAACCTTTTTGAATGCCTTCTGGCAGTCCATAGACACTTATTAGTTGCCTCAAAATTCAACTAGGTTTATTAGACATGACTTCCTCTTTACAATTCCATGCTGGCTCTTTGATGAGCTTATTGGACAAATGAACTCACCAGTCACCATGTCCCTAACAGATTCTGGTAACCTCCCCACAACTGACACCAGACTAATGTACCTATAATTTCCTAGTTTATCTCTACCCCTCTTAAATAAGGAAGGACATTGGTAGTTTTCCAATCCAGGTGTCAATTCCTGATGAGTTTGAGGAATAATTTCCTCAACTTTTTAATACCCTGGGATTGAAATCAAGTCCTGGAGATTTGTCTCTTTAATCTCATTAGTTTCTCAATCACTTAAAATATATTGAATCTAGTTAGTTCCTCTGATTTATGTTTAGTTTTCCTGGCATCTCTGGTACTTAATAGTCATCAACTGTGAAGACTGATAAAGTAGCCATTTAGCAAGTCTGATCACCTGCATCTGTTATAAGGGGCCCACATTACTCTTAGCCACCCTCTTCATTTATTTGTAAACCTTTCAATGTTGTCATTGATCATGTTTCTTCTCATTCCTTTTTGCAGTTCCAACTTTGTATCCCTTGCTGTGCTTTCTCTCCCAGTCTGCAGGATTCCTACTGTTCTTTGCAAGCCCTTTAGTTTTATACTCACTGCCCTTGACCAAGGTTGTTTAATTGCACACGTAGAGCTCTTGCCATTTAAAAGGATATGTACAGGTCTTGTATTCGACCAAATAAATACTTTAACACCTCCCACTGTTCAGAACTATTAATGGAGGAAACTACAGATTATCAGTCGATTGGTCAATTCCTGCTCATCCCTCCAATAGCAGCTTCACCTAAATTTAAAACCTTGGTTTGTGACTCACCCTTCTCTCCCTCAAACCTAATATTGAATTCTATCATTATTGTCACTGTTAGCTAGGTGTTCCCTTATTAAATTTGACTTAATTCAGGCTCATTACTAAATCTAATATGAGCGTTAGGTCTGGGTTGTTTCTGCTTTATTTGGAGGGTTGATGAGAAATGGGGTATAACCTAGTTCATTGAACATCTGTTTTAGGATGTGGCTATTTTACATGGCCTGGACAATCAGTCTGTATGGTCAAACGTGGCTACTGTAGTTGGTCTTCAACTGTTCACAAGTTTGTGCAAAGCACTACAAAATGTGTCCTTGCAACTTCAGCAAAAAAGTTGAATGAAATTTAAAATTGCAATGTCCAAACCAAGTTGTAATTGAGCATTGCACCAAGTCAGATCCAGTTTACTTTTGTAGTTGATTGGATGTCATCTTGTTAAAAATAACTGTTGTTTGATCTATCACTGAAAAGCACTGATGTTAGTGAACTCTGCAACCAACAGGCACTGCAATCTCAGCTTGGTAGCCAGAGAAGTTGACATGAGAAAGATATTCCAAGTCTCAAAAAATACAGGGAGCATCAAAAGGACATCTTAAAAGTTGACTATAGTAGAAACCTTATAAAATAAACAATTTTAACAGCACAGGATGTTATGCTGTTGCCATTTTGTCCCATTGCATTGTATTAAGGTGTGGAATTGTTCCAGTGATACATTAAGCAAGGCCAGCACTAAGGAAGGCAAGCACACAATCCTATAGAAACATTGACCAGCACCCAGCAGGTTCATTTCAGAACTGCCAACTATATTAAAACAGCCATGAACAAGGGTGGCTACTGAAATCTGCCTCTTATTCCCATCACAGGCAGGCCAAGCACTCAGCCTACTGATGCATTCACTGTAGCTGCAACTCTTCCTTGCAGTCGAAGGTCCATACAGACCAGCAATGTGAATGGCAAGTTGCAACTCTACAATGAGCCATGTGGAGACAACATCAACTCTCTACCCACATGTTCCTGCAGGTCTCAACCCCAGTATGAAATGGAACACAATGTAGGATAGTTAACAATTTCAATAATTGATGTTAATACCAATATTAGAAGCTAGATTCTTGCACAACACCTTCATTTTGAAAGTGGAGACCTGTTGCACCACATACTTCAGTCACAAAGACAACTATTGCTTAAGCTCTTCCCATCTGTAGGAACACATTACTTCAAAATTTGAGTCCCTCCTGTTTGAGCCTTCAAATATGTATGGGGTTTGTCACTTCATCACACAAATCCAGAACCAACTTGGGATCACTGCTGCTTAAAACATGTGTAATTGTACATCAATGTGCCAAAATTCAGTTGGAGGGGAAGATGCTAGTTTGAACCAAGTTCCATGACTAAGTTTCTAGAGGACATGTATGTGACCCAATTCAGGCTTCCCTTATATACTCTACTTGAATAAGCCAGTGAGTAGCTTTCTATATTTATCTTTGCTGAGAACTGAAGAGCTAAGTGAGGAAAAGCAGGTGCAAAGATTGGACTCTTACAGTAGACCACTGAATTTTAATGTGCGGCACTCTGAAATGACACATTGCTGTAGATTCTATGTAATATGTAACTCAGGCCATTCAGCCCAACTTGTTTATGCTCCACAAGAGCCTCCTCCCACTCTACTTGCCAACCTTCTATTCCTTTCTCCCTCATGTGACTTATCTAGATTCCCCTTAAATGCATCCATGCTATTTGCCTCACCTACTCCTTGTGGTAGCAAGTCCCACATTCTCACCACTGTTTGGATAAAGAGGTTTCTCCTGAATTCCCTATTTGATTTATTGGTAATTATATTTATAGCCCTTAATTTCAGGCTCCCACAAGTGGAAACATCTTCACATCTAAAACTATGAATGGGTTTGAAATGGTGAAGACCGCTTAAGACACCCCTTAGCCTGGTCTTCCAGAATTAACACTAGCAAGTTGAGTGTATGCAGAGCGTAATGCCTGCCTACCTCCCTTCCGCACCTTTCCCCACACACAGGTCATGTCCAGACTTTGGGTATCTGCCTGGATGTTGTCATGCCACTACCACCTGACATAGGGAGTGCTCATGTGCTGCAGGGAGCAACAGCCCCAGTTCTAGTTACTTTGACAGTTTAGCCAAGGGCAGTAAACATCCCACCCTGAACTGCACCCATATATCTCTTATCAGAATTCATCTTTGTACCACTCAATTGTTGAAGACCATCTACATTTTTGTGAAGCAACACAAGCATTAGGAGAAACATGTTACATGCCAAATGCAAAATAAAATTTGCTCAGGGTTGACCACAACCAGTATTCTCAGAAGTAAATTTTGCAATCCACACTGAGAACTACAACAGGCATTTGAGAATGAGACAAAATAGCAATTAGATAAATGACCAGATGAGATTTTTTTGATGGATAAATATTGGGCAGGACACCGGAGAATGCCCCTATTCTTCAAATAGCACCATAGGATCTTTTACATCCACCGGAGGCAGATGGGGCCTTGGTTTGATGACTCATCCAAAAGAGTTGCACTTCTGACAGTGCAGCACTCAGTACTGTACTGGAGTGTCAGCCTAGATTATGTGATCAATTCTCTAATGGGGCTTGAACTCATGGCCTCTGACGAGAGTGCTACCAACTGAGCCACAGCTGACACCTGTCAGTTTTCATGAAAACATCGAAGTAGCCATTCTGTGCCACACCTTAATTGAAGAGATTCTATACTGTACCTATTTGTACACCTTTGTATCCATTGCTAGAGCTACGGTACGCATTAGCAATTCCTCTGCCACCTCGTGCAGCTCCCCGTATTGCACCTCGGCTCCCAAAGTAGGCTTGGTTTGGTCTGGGCAGAGTATTATTTTGCTGATGGTGGGGTAGAAAAACCGGGGTCCCATTGGCAACAGATGTAGTTTCTTCTGATTGGAAACAAAGCTAAGGTAATTTTTTTTTCAAAATTCAAGTACAAAATCTTTATAGCTTAAAATTACAAAAGCAGTAACACCAGGCATCTCCAAATAGGCACAATCTTGATCTACAGCCACTTGAGAAATACAAGAGTTCAACCTCACGACAGGTTCTTAAGTCGAAAGAAAACAGTAGTCATTGCTAGCCATTAATCCATGGATCAGTAACTACAAGTTAAACCCCAAAAGATATTTACTACCAGATGTTTAAGTACACTAGATAGCAATACTCCAATAGTACCATTACCAACATATCTACAATTTTAATACCTGTTAAAGAGTCTTGTGTTAGTGCATTTTGCTCCACAATATGTGAAGACTGAAGAGATGTGGGCTGCGGTGGAGTCTGAGTACTGGCTGTAATCAAACTTAGAGTATAGACAGGGGAATATGGAGCATCTGATTTTGCTTCTTGCTCACTTCGTGGAGGCAGAGGTGCATTCACATTGAACACCTGCAAGGCAATGATACAAGTTACATTTTCATTCCTTTCACTATGTAATCATTGTATTTTGCCACTTTCTCTAGTCTCCAATACATGGATTGGTTTTACTCAACAGAAAAGTGACCCAGTCATATTTTGGTACCAAGAGCTCCAATGAATGCCTTCTATCAGTACATCCTATTGCCTTCCATGAATTCAAAAGATGGAGAAAAAGGTTTAGATCCAGTTTGAGTGCAAGAATGCACTTATCAAAAGAAGTCACTTAACATGTACCATTATTTCTTCAGATAATGCCTAGATACAATCTTGATTCTCACTACTACCAGACCTGGGAGATGTAGGCTGTGGTAGATGACCAATCTTGGAAACCAATGAACTTCAGAAAGGCTACCCAACTCACATCTGGCAAAGAGGCATCTGCACCCAGGACATTTGTAAACCCTTTGGTACTGTAGGTCACAATGTTCATTCCCACAGTAGAATCCTACACCTATAAAAAACCACAGGAGTTTCTCCAAAACCACACTGATCCAAGGACTGCACTATATCTTCACCATCCAACATTCTGCTCCCCTGGAAGTTTGAGTATAATTTGACAATGCCATTAATCCATGGGATTAAAAAGGTACACATTTCCCCCAATTTGTGCCTTTCCATTCAATCTTTTCAAACCCTGCAACAGACAACCCTTTGACAGTTTGAAGTGTGGTGGAGGTTGCAAATAGCCTAAATCACTCCCAACACATTTAACAAATTCAGAACATGGCCACAGTTAGTTTAGTATTTTCCATATCCTGAATATGGAAAAATTGATGGGTTCAAGTCCCTGGCAATGGACAAGGCTCCAGTACATGGCAGTGAGTTGCCAAGGCACCACAGGAGTCACATCTGGGTCCCTGGTTTACACATTCTACCGATGTCATTTCTGGTACAAATCTCTACATTGGCAGCAAGCTTTGAAACCATGAGGGAGATCAAGTATTCAAGAAGGATCAGGACAAAAACTGGGATAATCCAAGAGATGCCCCAGCAATAAAAATCTACCATCTGACATAAGTTCAGATGCAAATCTTGTGTACAAAAATACACAATGGTGAAAAAAAATGAACTGGGCTGAGTTGGACCATTTTCTTAACCTACAGAAAGGAGATGCAGTTACAGCCAATTACTTACTGTGAGGCAGCTCAAGGGTTTCAGATGTTTTAATCTTTTAAAACTCAAGGCCGCACATCCAATATTGCATGCTGTTTTAAACAGCCAACTTTGAGAAATCACATTGATTAATTGGAGTTCAAAGAAAATAAATAGAATGGGGGAATTTAAGAGACACCCAATTGAGGTTTTTTTTCCAACTTAATGGACAAATTCATTCAGGCCTGGATAAAGTTAAGTCATTCATAAATGAAGGTTACACACTGACTAAACTCAAGACAAATAGCAATCGTGGGAACAAGTGTAAATCTCATCACCCACCCCTTATAGTCCCTTCCTCTTTCTCCCCTTTCCAAGTGACCAGGTCAGCAAATGTCCAAAAAAAGCTGGGGGGGGGGGGGGGGGGGGGGGGGGGAAGAGAATTAAAAGTTCTATGGTTACTTTTTAAATTACAGAAAATGAACAATGCTTCCTCTACTGGAGGCTACAAAAAAAAGTGCCATTTGACCAAGCAGATACTAACCCCTACTTTATCATCCACACTCAAAGCTACTTTGCCTCAAACTTGCCTCTTTCAATAGTTTCTTAAAAGCCCCCTTTCCTCCATCTCCTGCAGTATCCTATCCTCCCTCCAATGAAGACTCAGGATGTTCAATGACATGAGGGGCACTTGACAAATTGAGGTCAGTGACCATCAGGAGGTTGACTGCCATTAGGTCAGCAGTTCTAGAAGCTCACTTACACAACTCCCTCCAGAAAAGAGGAACAAGGTGTAAAATGAACAGAAACACAGCACTTGGTCTATTGGAAGGTACAAGTGTTATAGGGCAGATGTGCATTCCCACACTGGCAAGCTAGGAGCAGACACTGCCAACTCAACCAGACAAAAGCACTCGGAGACATCAGAGCATCTTCTAGTTTGACACTCAAACTACCTCCAGTATATTCTGTTTATACACTAAGTACCTTTACAAGTGTGCAATAGATGGTAACCACCATCTTTCTCCCCCCTCCAATTCCCACCTAGCAAAATGTCTATGCAAAGACAGCGAGGAAAAGGACAGCAATTTGTCCAAGTTAAAACCAGTCTCAGCCACTCACAGTCTGCATAGCCTGAAAGGGTGTGGTCTTCATGCTAATTGGAGAATTGCTTACTGGAGTCTGGAGTACCCGTCCTCGGGATGCTGGAGTTATCGCTGTGCTTGAGGCAGTCTGGTCGTTAGGCAGAGCAGTCACCTGGTGGAATTCATAGAAAAGGAATAAAATCACTTGACAAATAGAAGCAATAGTAAATTGATTTCAAATCCAGACAAACATAACTGCCAGAAGTCAGCATTTAACAGGATAGCAACTGGACAAGTTATTAATCACAGTGCTGGAAACAAGTCCAAGTGGACTGCAGGACAACCAACAAGCTGATTCAATGCTGAGCCAGGTAAAACATTTGCCATGTTTGAACAATCACAAGGTGGCTGAACAGTGCCATTAAGAGGTTTTTTTTTGGGGGGGGCAGAGGGGAGGGAGGAGAAACACATTCTGAAACTTATGATGCATAGATCATAGCATGAAATGCATAAATATTTAATGGGAGATGAAAGTCAGTCAAGACTCCAATGAAAATTTAAGATTCCTGAAGCTGTCTAGGTCATGCTGACAGAAAATCTTTTACTCAAGAAATAGATACCATGAAAGTGTCTTGAATACAAGTCACAGCAGATTCAGTTTTCAAAAAAGACAGCAGTGGGGTGGGAAGGGAATAAAAAGTGATGCTGGATTCCATAGAGAATCTTAGGCAACATTCAGCAATGCTGTGCACAGCCTGTGACAGGCACCAAAACTCCCAACATGCAGCAATACACAGGCACAAAACCAAGGTTCATGGCAGTGTAAACTTCATTGTCACCTGACAACAGCAATAAGCCACAACCAAGCACTCATGCCTTATTTACATAAACTGCACCTTCCAAGGGAGATACTTTGCTCTGTTCAAACAGAAGGTCACTGCAGATAAAGACAGCCCATCACCACTATACAACTGTCTTATCAATTTCAGAAATCAACATTTTGCCATTTCATTCAGACAAATATGATCCTAAGTACATTGCAAAAGGGTCCTTTGGATTCAGATGGCTGTACTGTCTCCAGTTAGAGTTAGAGCACAGGACACTTCAGTGGTGATGCTGCTGGAGTTAGAGCTTTTGAAATCAGTGAAATGGAATTCACATGGCTACCCTCATACCCTAAATATCCTCATGCAAAGGCAACAGAATGAGACAATTAAGCAAATGTCTATATACACAGACCCAGAAAGCAGCAACACCACTCAGGAATCTCAAAATGGTGTTCTAAATGAGTTTCCCTCCACATCTTACCAAGCAGTACTCAACCTGGAAATGTACTGCAATGGTACCAAAAAAATGGAAATGGCTTCTCAGAGCATCTCTCCCAAAAAGTATAAAACTCAAGTCTTCATATAATGGCAAAGACATGGAAGACTAAATCAAATCAAGATTCACAAGCACTGAGGGAGGTCATCCAATGAAGCCCAGTTTTTGCAATTGCCATGCAATCTAGCTTAAATTGAACTGTCCATGTGAACTTAAAAATCAGGATTGTATGTTGACAAGGTGAAATGGAGTTATATCAAGTTGTTCAACTACTTGATATTTTCACTCAAATCACTGAAATATATACTTTTCTCTAACTTCACAATAGCAAATCCCTTAGCAAAAAGGACTGAGCTCATGCACAATTATAACCCATTTAAGGACATGTGTTCAAGACATGCCAAATATACCCACTTCATATCCAGAGAGAGAAACCCATGTTAGCTCCTCCCCAGACAACCTTCAGCACCAAATAGTTCATGAATAGCACAATTAGAACTTCAAAGTGAGGTTGAGGTTCTCTTTCAGATGCTATTTTCTCTCAGCCTCATCCCTTTCCCCCCCCCCCCCCACTACTTGTATATACCAAACACTGCAAAAAAAAAATCACATCCTACATCATCTGAAGCAAGTTAACCATGCTGACTGTTTCCATATAGTCACCATACTGCTTAGCAGAAGCAAGCTGGCAACTGTGCTGATCTTCACACCTCAAATGCTGTCCTGTCTCCTAGCGAGAGCAACTACAAACATGAAAACAGGCAGGACAAGACCAACTGATCCATGAAGGCTGCTCCACCCTTGTCATATCATGACTAGACACTTCCTAACCCCTGCAGCCATGTAACCTCCTGTGAGGCAAAACACCAAAAAAATCCAGGGCCAAATTGGGAGGGGGGAAAGAGAAAAAAATCTCAACTGCTTTCTCTCTTTCTCCCCCCCCCCCCCCCACTTCAGGCAAATCAAAACTGGTCCAGATGTGACTGTGGATCATTATTCCTTCCTTTAGCTTAGCAACTAACTTCTCACCTTGATTTAGGCAAATTCCCAAATAGAAGACTGCAGCAACCACTGGCCCACGTGATGAGATTTAGGTGTTAAAGCTCATGCATGCTGCCAAAATGGGCTTGATATCTGCAATGTCTCACAAGCAAGACACTCATCTCAGCCATTTCATCTTATAAAGAGAAGCCATGTGACTCAAGCCCATCCCTTTCACCTATGCAGTTTCCATTGTTGGATGCTCAATTTATCACCCCATTAAAGACACCTTGCAAAACAGAAATGAATAGTCCTATGATCCAACATGTTTCACCCCATCAGCTATAGTCAGGCATTTCCATGGCCATAATGATCAAAGAATCACTGCTCAGTAATATGCTCAATCCTTTCCTCAACTGGATTTGTAATTCTTTCAG